>NW_027362770.1:165017502-166222088 GCF_046119375.1 Phyllobates terribilis
AAAGGGAGCAAACGGACATAAAGATAAAACAGGTAAGAAGCTAGGAGACAGTTCAGACAAGAACAGTTACTGCAACAAAATGCAGGAACGAGCCTAGGTAAAGCCAAGTGCTGGTTCAGACACTGCAGAAAAAAGGAACAAACGGACATAAAGACAAAACAGGTAGGAAGCTAGGAGACAGTTCAGACAGGAACTGTACAGCAACAAATACAGGAGCGAGTCTGGGTATGCGGTCCCCAGAGGGCAGGCCTGGAAATACAGCCTCAGGAAGGCAGACAAACAGCTGGCTAGAATACACAGACAGGACACAGTTCAGACACGGGAACTGATACCGATAGGCAGGAAACATAGACAGGACCTGGCATGTCAGCGACAAGAAGCCAACGGACAGAACAAGATGCTCAGGCATGGATTCCAAGGAGGAGCTGGGTTAAATACCAGGTGACAGACAGCAATAGGCTGAGGACGAATCAGGGGAGTGTCAGCAGCAGCTACAAGAAACAGGAAGTTCAGCGGGCGTCGCCCTAAGCAGCAAGAGCAGAGCAAAGCAGACAACATGGAAAGAAGCCAAAGTGAAAGGCTGGACTGGAGATCAAGTGTGCGCTCTTGCACAGTGGGAGATGGACCACTATGCAAGGACGCCACCAGGTATGTTACAATAGGTAGCAGTCATACAGTGTAGTACTGCCCGAGTCAAGATAAGCAGCTATCACACAGTGTAGTACTGCCCGAGTCTAGATAATCGGCTTTCAAACAGTGTAGTGCTGCCAGAGTGAAGATAAGCTGCTTTCAAACAGTGTAGTGCTGTCTGATTCAAGATAAGCTGCTCTAACACAGTGTAGTACTGCCCTGAGTCAAGATAAGCAGCTTTCAAACAATATAGAGCTGCATGAGACAAGATGAGCAGCTTTCAAACAGTGTTGTCAGTGTAGTACCACCTGAGTCAAGATAAGCAGCTTTCACACAGTGTAGTGCTACCCTAGTCAAGATAAGGAGCTTCCACACAGTATAGTACTGCCTGAGTCAAGATAAGCAGCTTTCACACAGTGTAGTCGTACCTGAGCTAGAATAAGGAGCTTCCACACAGTGTAGTAATCTCTGAGTCAAGATTAGCAGCTTTCACACATTGTAGTACTGCCTGAGTCAAGATAAGCAGCTTTCACACAGTGCAGTACTGCCCAAGTCAAGATAGGCACCTTTCATACAGTGTAGAGCTGCCTCAGACAAGATTAGCAGCTTTCCCACAGTTTAGTACTGCCCGAGTCAAGATAAGCAGCTTTCACACAGTCTAGTCAGTGTAGTGCTGCCTGAGTCAAGACAAGCAGCTTTTACACAGTGAAGTCAGTGTAGTACTGCATGAGTCAAGATAAGCAGCTTTCACACAGGGTAGTACTGCTTGAGGCAAGATAAGCTGCTTTCACACAGTGTAGTACTGCATGAGGTCAAGATCAGCAGCTTTCATACAGTGTAGTGCTGCCTGAGTCAAGATTAGGAGCTTCCACATAGTGTAGTTAATGTAGGTCTGCCCGAGTCAAGATAAGCAGCTTTCAGACCGTGTAGTGCTACCTAATGTGAAGATAAGGAGCTTCCACATAGGGTAGTACTGCCTGAGTCAAGATAAGCAGCTTTCATACAGTGTAGTCCTACCCGAGTCAAAATAAGCTGCTTTCACACAGTGTAGTACTGCCTGAGTCAAGATAAGCTGCTTTCACACAGTGTAGTACTGCCTGAGTCAAGAAGAGTAGCTTTTACACAGGGTAGTACTGCCTGAGTCAAGATTAGCAGATTTCACAGTGCAGTACTGTCTGAGTCAAGATAAGCTGCTTTCACAGTGCAGTACTACCTGAGTCAAGATAAGCAGCTTTTGTACAGTGTAGTTCTGACTGAGTCAATATAGGTAGCTTTCATACAGTGTAGTATTGCCTGAGTCAAGATAAGTAGCTATCACAGAGTGTAGTACGGCCTGAGTCAAGATTAGAAGTTTTCTTACAGTGTACTACTGCCTGAGTCAAGGTAAGCAGCTTTCACACAGTGTAGTCAGTGCAGTACTGCCTGAGTCAAGATAAGCAGCTATCACAGAGAGTAGTACGGCGTGAGTCAAGATTAGAAGCTTTCTTACATTGTACTACTGCCTGAGTCAAGGTAAGCAGCTTTCACACAGTGAAGTCAGTGTAGTACTGCCTCAGTCAAGATAAGCAGCTTTCATACAGTGTAGTACTGCCTGACTAAAGATAAGCAGCTTTCATACAGTGTAGTGCTACCTGAGTTAAGATAAGCAGCTTTCACCCAGTGCAGTATTGCCTGAGTTAAGATAAGCAGCTTTCACAGGGTTGTACTGCCTGAGTCAAGATAAGCTGCTTTCACACAGTGTAGTACTGCCTAAGTCAAGAAAAGCAGCTTTCGCACAGTGTATTACTGCCTAAGTCAAGATTAGAGGCTTTCACACAGTGTAGTTTTGCCTATCTTGACTCAGGCAGTACTACACTGTGAAAGCTGCTTACCTTGATTCAGGCAATACTACACTTTGTGAAAACAGATTGAGTCAAGATAAGCTGCTTTCATATAATGTAGTACTGCCTGAGTCAAGATAACATGCTTTCACAGTGTAGTCAGTGTAACACTGCCTGAGTCAAGATAAGCTACTTTTACAGTGTAATCAGTGTAGCACTGCCTGAGTAAAGATAATTTGCTTTCATAAAGTGTAGTGCTGCCTGAGTCATTATAGGTAGCTTTCATACAGTGTAGTACTGCCTGAGTCAAGATAAGCAGCTACCACACAGTGTAGTACTGCCTGAGTCAAGATAATGTGCTTTCAAACAGTGTAGTGCTGCCTGAGTATAGATAATCTCCTTTCAAACAGTGTAGTTCTGCCTGGGTCAAGATAAGCAGCTTTGACACAGTGTAGTACTGCCTGAGTCAAGATAAGGAGCTTCCACACAGTGTAGTACTGCCTGAGTCAAGATAAGCAGCTTTCATACAGTGTAGTGCTACCTGAGCCAAGATAAGGAGCTTCCACACAGTGTAGTACAGCCTGAGTCAAGATAAGCTGCTTTCACACAGTGTAGTACTGCCTGAGTCACGATAAGCAGCTTTCACAGTGTAGTACTGCCTGAGTCAAGATAGGCTGCTTTCACAAAGTGTAATATTGCCTGAGTCAAGATAATCAGCTTTCACAGTGTATTACTGCCTGAGTCAAGATTAGCAGCTTTCACAGTGCAGTACTGCCTGAGTCAAGATAAGCTGCTTTCACATTGCAGTATTGCCTGAGTCAAGAAATGCTGCTTTCACAGAGTGTTGTACTGCTTGAGTCAAGATAAGCAGCTTTCACAGTGCAGTACTGCCTGAGTCAAGACAAGCTGCTTTCACACAGTGTAGTACTGCCTGAGTCAAGATAAGTGTAACGGGTCTGGGAGGCGGAACCTCTGGGCTACTATACAAGGGAGCGGTCCTTGTAAGGGAGCGGGTGGCGACCAGGCAGGCAGTCACAGCAGGTGACCGGGACAGTCTCTGGGTGTACGGGCAGGAGGTCACGGCAAGTGATCAGGGCAGTCTCTGGAAGAACGGGCTGGAGGTCACGGCAAGTGACCGGGGCAGTCTCTGGAAGAACGGGCTGGAGGTCACGGCAAGTGACCGGGGCAGTCTCTAGGTAAAGGGTAGGTACGACCTGTGATGGCTGAACCTCCAGGTAGGCAAGCAAGGCAGATGGAGGATGTGTGCTCCCAGGTGAGCAAGCGAGAGTCTCTGGAATAGCAGGTGGTCACAGCACGTGACGGCGGAGCCTCCGGGCAGGCAAGCAGGCAGGTAGCGGAGAAGCGCTCCCAGGTGAGCGGGCAAGAGTCTGGAATAGCTGGTGGTCACAGCACGTGACAGCGGAGCCTCCGGGCAGGCAAGCAGGCAGGTAGCGGAGAAGCGCTCCAAGGTGAGCGGGCAAGCTGGTCCATAGACAGACTGACCGGAGTTGTAAGGCAGACCGTCGGACCACAGGCAAGCAGGCAGGTAGCTGATGTGCGCTCCCAGGTGAGCGGGCAAGTTGGTCCTTAGACAGACTGACCGGAGTTGTAAGGCAGACCGTCGGACCTCAGGCAGGCAGGCAGGTAACAGGAAATCAGGCAGGATTAGGACAGCAAGCTGGCAGGAATCTGGCAGGTAACTGGCAACGGGACCTGAGGGCTGAAGCAGAGTAGAACGGTGCAACAACATTGCTCGGGCACCTCCATTTTGGAGGAGGTGCCTTATATATGGTAAAGTCCTCCGGCCATTGGCCGGGGACTCCTTAGGACGGCGCGCGCGGCCCCTTTAAGAGGGAGGGCGCGCGCGCGCGCCCTAAGCACAGTGGCCGGGAAGGAGCGCGCGCTGCCAGCAGAGCGGGAGAGGGACGCCGGGCACGGAGCAGAGCGGTGAGGGGAACAGCGTCCCTGCCTAGCAGAGGGCAGGGACGCCGGCACTACAGTACCCCCCCCCTTTAGGCCCCCCCTTTTTTAGGCCAGATAGAAATTTAGCTAGGATGAGAGGGGCATGGATGTTCTCCCGGGGCTCCCACGTTCTCTCCTCAGGACCAAACCCCTTCCAATCTACTAGAAAAAAAAGGTCTTTCCTCTTACCCTTTTGGTGGCAAGAATGTTCTCTACCTCAAACTCGTCCTCAGCAGAAACCGGAGCAGGAGGCGTACCTGTAGACTTGGAAAAAGAGTTAAGCACCACGGGTTTGAGGAGAAATACATGGAAGGAGTTAGGGATCCGTAAGTTGGCCGGGAGTTTCAATTTATAGGCCACCGGGTTGATCTGACTGATGACCTCCAGAGGACCGATGAACCGAGGCCCTAACTTGTAAGAAGGTATCTTGAGTCGAACATATTTAGATGAGAGCCAGACTTTATCTCCTGGACGAAATTGTGGAGGATCCAGGCGTTTTTTGTCAGCGTGTCTTTTCATACACTCGGATGACAGAAGGAGTGCGGACCGGGTACTCTCCCATATGGAGGAAAATTTGCTAACGAGAGATTCCGCAGCCGGGTTGTCCACAGAGGTGGAGACAGGAAAAGGAATCCGAGGATGCTGACCAAAGACTACAAAAAACGGGGATTTGGAGGAGGATTCGCTCTCGTGATTATTATAAGAGAACTCGGCCCATGGTAGGAGATCCACCCAGTCTGAATGGTGGGCATTAACGAAGTGCCGGAGGTAACTGGTCAGGTTCTGATTGATCCGCTCCACTTGACCATTGGACTGTGGGTGGTAAGCGGAAGAGAAGTCCAGGGTGACGTCTAGTAGTTTACAAGTGGCTCTCTAGAAACGTGAGGTGAACTGTACCCCACGATCCGACACGATGTGGAGGGGCAGGCCATGAAGACGGAAGATGTGGCGGATAAAGTCTTTAGCCAGCTCGGGTGCAGACGGAAGGCCTGGCAGGGGAATAAAGTGAGCCATCTTGGAAAAGCGGTCAGCGACCACCCAAATGACCGTACAACCGGCAGAGACGGGGAGATCAGTTATAAAGTCCATTGCTATATGCTGCCAGGGGGCAGCAGGTACAGGAAGCGGAAGGAGGCGTCCGGCCGGCAGATGTCTCGGGACTTTGTTGCGGGCGCAGGACACACAGGCAGAAACAAAGTCTATTATGTCCTTGTGCAGGGTAGGCCACCAATAGTGCCGGGCAATAAGCTGGAGGGTCTTTTTCTGACCGGCGTGGCCAGCTAGTTTAGACGAATGGCCCCAGTGTAGGATCTTCTCCCGATCAGGTACTGAAACAAACGTCTTACCGGGAGGGAGACGATTTAGACTCACGGGAGCCACCTGCATTACTCTGGCGGGATCCATGATATGTTTAGGTTCTTCCTCGAGATCGGACACCAGAAAGGATCGGGACAAGGCGTCTGCTTTGACGTTTTTGTCAGCCGGGCGAAAATGAAGAACAAAATCAAAGCGAGCAAAAAACAAGGACCACCGGGCTTGGCGCGGGTTAAGTCTCTGGGCATGCTGGAGGTAAGCCAAGTTCTTGTGGTCAGTGTAAATTTTTACCGGATGAAGAGCCCCCTCGAGTAGGTAACGCCACTCCTCCAACGCCAGCTTGATGGCCAATAACTCTCGGTCTCCTATGGAATAGTTGCGCTCAGAAGAGGAGAAGAGTTTGGAGAAGAAGCCACAAGTTACCATTCTCCCGGAAGATGATTTTTGAGTAAGTACCGCTCCGGCTCCAGAGGAGGAGGCGTCAACTTCCAGGAAGAACTGCTTGTTGCCGTCCGGGCGATGCAGCACCGGGGCGGAAGAGAAGGCCTGTTTTAGGGAAAGAAAGGCCTCCTCTGCTTCGGGCGGCCACTCTTTGGGATTAGTACCCTTACGGGTGAGCGCGGAAATTGGGGCAGTCCGGGAAGAGAAGTGCGGGATGAAGAGGCGGTAATAGTTGGCGAAGCCCAGGAACCGTTGAATAGCCTTCAACCCCTCTGGTCGGGGCCATTTCTCGATGGCAGACAGTTTCTCAGGATCCATTTGTAGGCCGGTCTGAGAGATAATGTAGCCCAGAAACGGAAGCGAGGTCTGCTCAAAGAGGCACTTCTCATATTTAGCGTAGAGATGGTTCTGCCTGAGCCTGAGCAGGACCTGACGAACATCCCTCCGGTGAGTCTGGAGATCCGGAGAGAAGACCAAGATGTCGTCCAGGTACACCACTACGCAGGAGTAGAGAAGGTCCCGGAAGATGTCATTGACCAACTCTTGAAAGACGGCAGGAGCGTTACAGAGGCCAAAGGGCATTACCAGATATTCATAGTGGCCGTCCCGGGTGTTGAATGCCGTCTTCCATTCATCCCCCTGACGGATACGAACCAGGTTGTACGCCCCACGGAGGTCCAGTTTGGTGAAGATTCTAGCCCCCCTCAGACGATCAAATAACTCCGGAATGAGCGGAAGGGGGTACTTATTCTTCACCGTGATCTGGTTAAGGCCTCTATAGTCTATACAGGGACGGAGAGAGCCGTCCTTCTTTTTGACGAAAAAGAAGCCTGCTCCCGCCGGGGAGGTAGATTTCCGGATGAATCCCCTGGCCAGATTCTCCTCAATATATTCGGACATCGACCGGGTCTCAGCAGCGGATAATGGATAAATACGCCCACGGGGAGGAGAAGTACCGGGTAACAGGTCGATAGGGCAGTCGTATGGTCTATGAAGGGGTAGTGTCTCTGCCTCCTTTTTATTAAAGACATCAGCATAAGACCAATAAGGAATCGGAAGTCCAGGTAGATTAGCTGGGGTAGGAGAAGGACGGACGGGATGAACGGGAACCAGACAGGTCTTATGGCAGCCCTGTCCCCAGCGAAGGACTTCTCCGGTCTGCCAGTCAAGAACGGGTGCATGTTTCTGGAGCCAAGGTAGGCCTAGCAAGAGGGCGTGAGAGAGTCCAGGCAGAACATGGAAGGAGATACTTTCAGAATGCAGCATTCCCACCTGCAGAGTAATGGATTCGGTGATGAGTTGGATGGGGCGTGGTAAGAGCCCCCCATCCACGGCAGCAACAGACAAGGGTACAGCCAGAGGTTTGGTGGGGATGCGGTATTTCTCTACCAGGGACTGTGAAATAAGATTCCCGGCTGCTCCAGAGTCCAGTTGGGCTAGTTCGAAATAACGGTTCTCCCCGTAGATGATTGAAACTGACAACAGCAGGGATGGAGAGGATTTATTCTTGTCTAGGTGGACCTCTCTGAGCGAACCTAGACACAGGCGTTTCCCGACCTCTCCGGGCAGGCACGGATCCGGTGCTCCTTACTGCCACAGTAGAAGCAGGTCCCCTCGGCACGGCGTAAGTCCTGACGGGTCTTGACCATCTTGGTCTGGTCGACCTGCATAGGCTCAGGAGGGTGTACCTGGTTAGAGACAGAAGGAGTGACGGGTTTCTGAAAAGTAGGAGCTAGACGTGGTAACCTCCTCTCACGGGTGACCTCTCTGGCACGCTCCTGGAACCGTAGGTCAATCCGGGTGGCAAGAGTTATTAAGTCATCGAGAGTGGTAGGAATGTCCCGACCGGCAAGTTCATCTTTAATACGGCCGGACAGACCCTCCCAGAAGACGGAAAACAGAGCGTCGTTATCCCAGGCCAGCTCCGAGGCAAGGGTACGGAACCGTATGGCATATTGGCCCACGGTGAGACTTTCCTGACGGAGGCGTAGCAACGATGATGCGGATGAGGTCTTCCGTCCGGGTTCGTCGAAGACTTTCCGGAAAGCCGTGAGAAAAGCAGGCAAGTTGGACACCAGGGGGTCTCCTCTCTCCCATAGAGGATTTAGCCAGGCCAGGGCCTCCCCCGTGAGATGGGACATGATGAATGCAATTTTGGCTCGGTCGGAGTTAAACTGGTGGGACAATAGTTCAAAGTGCAGGGTGCACTGATTTATGAAGCCCCCAGCCTGGGCTGAGTCGCCTCCGAAGCGAGGAGGTGCAGAAAGCCGAGGTCCGGGGTAGGATATCATGGTGTTAGTGGACAGCGGAGCTGCCGGATTGCGAGACATGGCACTGGCGGAGGTTGTTGGTGGAACAGTCAGAGTGTCCAGGCGAGTATTGACATTCCGCAGGTGACCCAGGATGGACTCCTGTTGGGACCTTTGACGGGACAGTTCATGACACAGGTCCGAGAGCGAGGGAGCTTGGGTGCCACCGGGTTCCATGGCCCGAGCAAACTGTAACGGGTCTGGGAGGCGGAACCTCTGGGCTACTATACAAGGGAGCGGTCCTTGTAAGGGAGCGGGTGGCGACCAGGCAGGCAGTCACAGCAGGTGACCGGGAAAGTCTCTGGGTGTACGGGCAGGAGGTCACGGCAAGTGATCAGGGCAGTCTCTGGAAGAACGGGCTGGAGGTCACGGCAAGTGACCGGGGCAGTCTCTGGAAGAACGGGCTGGAGGTCACGGCAAGTGACCGGGGCAGTCTCTAGGTAAAGGGTAGGTACGACCTGTGATGGCTGAACCTCCAGGTAGGCAAGCAAGGCAGATGGAGGATGTGTGCTCCCAGGTGAGCAAGCGAGAGTCTCTGGAATAGCAGGTGGTCACAGCACGTGACGGCGGAAGCTCCGGGCAGGCAAGCAGGCAGGTAGCGGAGAAGCGCTCCCAGGTGAGCGGGCAAGAGTCTGGAATAGCTGGTGGTCACAGCACGTGACAGCGGAGCCTCCGGGCAGGCAAGCAGGCAGGTAGCGGAGAAGCGCTCCCAGGTGAGCGGGCAAGCTGGTCCATAGACAGACTGACCGGAGTTGTAAGGCAGACCGTCGGACCACAGGCAAGCAGGCAGGTAGCTGATGTGCGCTCCCAGGTGAGCGGGCAAGTTGGTCCTTAGACAGACTGACCGGAGTTGTAAGGCAGACTGTCGGACCTCAGGCAGGCAGGCAGGTAACAGGAAATCAGGCAGGATTAGGACAGCAAGCTGGCAGGAATCTGGCAGGTAACTGGCAGGTAACTGGCAACGGGACCTGAGGGCTGAAGCAGAGTAGAACGGTGCAACAACATTGCTCGGGCACCTCCATTTTGGAGGAGGTGCCTTATATATGGTAAAGTCCTCCGGCCATTGGCCGGGGACTCCTTAGGACGGCGCGCGCGGCCCCTTTAAGAGGGAGGGCGCGCGCGCGCCCTAAGCACAGTGGCCGGGAAGGAGCGCGCGCTGCCAGCAGAGCGGGAGAGGGACGCCGGGCACGGAGCAGAGCGGTGAGGGGAACAGCGTCCCTGCCTAGCAGAGGGCAGGGACGCCGGCACTACAATAAGCAGCTCTCACACAGTGTAGTACTGCCTGAATCAAGATAAGAAGCTTTCAAACAGTGTAGTACTGCCTAAGTCAAGATAAGAAGCTTTCACAGCGTAGTACTGGCTGAGTCAAGATAAGCTGCTTTCACACATTGTAGTTTTGCCTATCTTGACTCAGGCAATATTAAACTTTGAAAGCTGCTTATCTTGACTCAGGCAATACTACACTGTGTGAAAGCAGTTTGAGTCCAGATAAACTGCTTTCACAGTGTACTAAGTGTAGCATTGCCTGAGTCAAGATAAGAAGCTTTCACACAGCACAGTAAGTGTAGTACTGCCTGTGTCAAGAGAAGCTGCTGTCGTACAGTGTAGTCAGTGCAGTACTGCATCAACATAAGCAGCTTTCACAGTGTTGTACTGCCTGAGTCAAGTTAAGCAGCTTTCACACAGTGTAGTCAGTGTTGTACTGCCTGAGTCACGATAAGCAGATATAAACACAGTGTGGTACTGCCTGAGTTAAGATAAGCCGCTTTCACACAGTGTAGTGCTACCTGAGTCAAGAAAAGCAGCTTTAACACAGTGTAGTTAATGTAGTACTGCCGGAGTCAAGATAAGCAGCTTTCATACAGTGTAGTGCTACCTGAGTCAAGATAAGGAGCTTCCACACAGAGTAGTACTGCCTGAATCAAGATAAGCATCTTTCATACAATGTAGTGCTACCTGAGCCTGGATGAGGAGCTTCCACACAGTGTAGTAATGTCTGAGTCAAAATAAGCAGCTTTCACACAGTGTAGTACTGCCTGAGTCAAGATAAGCAGCTTTCACACAGAGCAGTATTGCTCAAGTCAAGATAAGCAGCTTTCATACAGTGTAGTACTGCCTGAGTCAAGATAAGCAGCTTTCACACAGTGTAGTCAGTGTAGTGCTGCCTGAGTCAAGACAAGCTGCTTTCACACAGGGTAGAACTGCTTGAGGCAAGATAAGCTGCTTTCACACAGTGTAGTACTGCCTGAGGTCAAGATAAGCAGCTTTCATACAATGTAGTGCTGCCTGAGTCAAGATTAGGAACTTCCACACAGTGTAGTTAATGTAGTACTACCCGAGTCAAGATAAGCAGCTTTCAGACCGTGTAGTGCTACCTAATCTATATATATAATCGTCTTATCCCGTCTGTCTGTCTGTCTGTCTTTCTGTCTGTCTTTCTGTCTGTCCTGGAAATCCCGCGTCGCTCATTGGTCCGGCAGCGGCCAATCAGCCCCGCGCGATTTCTGAAAAAAGATGGCGGCCGTTAGCGGCTCATCTGCGGGACGGAGATGCAGCCGGGAGAGGACGGGCGCGAGGCGCTCATCTCCCGGCCGGTAGCAACAGAAGGACCCCGACAGCGGGTGGCGCTGACCTCCATGCGGAAGGGAGGATCGGGTAGCGGCGCTGCGGGTCGGGATACTTCTGCTGCGAGCGGCCGCTCATCTCCCAGCCGGTAGTAACAGAAGGACCTCGACCGCCGGAGCCATCTGAGGGACCGAGATGCAGCCGGGACATGACCTGCACGAGACGCTCATCTCCCGGCTTCTAGCAGCGGAAGTAGCCGCACAGGCAGCGGCGCTCCCCGGTCCTCACCAATACGATTCGATGATTGGTCGCGGTCTCCGGCTGCAACCAATCACTGATCTTGCCGAAAAAGTTAAACACCGCTGTGCTGATTGGTCTCGGACGCTGCCCGCGACCAATCACCGATTTGGGGGCCACATTTAAACACTGCTGTGCTGATTGGTAGCGGACGCTGCCCACGACAAATCACGGATTTGGGCGCCACAATTAAATAGCGGTCCACGACCAATCACAGATCTTGCAGACACATTCAAACACTGCTGTGCTGATTTGTCGCGGATGCTGCCCGCGACCAATCAGCGATCTTGCCGACACATTTAAACACTGCTGTGCTGATTGGTCACGGACGCCAGCTGCGACCAATCAGCAATTTTGGTGCCAAATTTAAACAACGCTCTGCTGATTGGTCGCGGGTGGAAGCTGCGACCATTCAGCGACATTGGCGCAAAATTTAAACAACGCTCTGCCGAATGGTCGCGGACTCCAGCCGCGACCAATCAGCGAGATTGGAGCAAAATTTTAAAAACGCTCTGCTGATTGGTCGCGGACGCCAGCCGCAACCAATCAGCGAGATTGGCGCCAAATTTAAACAACGCTCTGCTGATTGGTCGCGGACGCCAACCAACCGCGACCAATCAGCGAGATTGGCGCAACATTTAAACAACGCTCTGTTGATTGGTCGCGGCCACCGGCCGCGACCAATCTGCAAGATTGGCGCCAAATTTAAACAATGGTTTGCTGATTGGTTTTGGCCGCCAGCCGACCGCGACGAATCAGTGAGATTGGCGCTAAATGTAAACAACGCTCTGCTGATTGGTCGTGGACTCCAGCCGTGACCAATCAGCGAGATTGGCGCCAAATTTAAACAACGCTCTGTTGATTGGTCGTGGAAGCCAGCCGCGACCATTCAGCGAGATTGGTGCCAAATGTAAACAATGCTCTGCTAATTGGTCGCAGACGCCAGCCGACCGCGACTAATCAGCGACATTGGCGCCAAATTTAAACAACGCTCTGCTGATTGCTCTCGGCCGCCAGCTGACTGCGACCAATCAGCGAGATTGGCGCAAAATTTAAACAACACTCTGTTGATTGGTCGCGGCCGCCATCCGCGACCAATCAGCGAGATTGCCGCCAAATTTAAACAAAGCTTTGCTGATTGGTCGCAGTCGCGACTAATCAGCGATTTTGGTGCCAAATTTAAACATGCTCTTCAGTCCTCACTAACACAGTACGGTGATTGGTCGTGGCCGCCGCCCGCGACCAATCACCGATATTGCCGCCAAATTTAAACACCGCTTTGCTGATTGGTCGCGGTTGCCGGCCGCGACCAATCAGCGCTTTTGGCGCCACATTTAAACACCGCTCTGCTAATTGCGCCCGGTCGGCCGCATACATATTCTAGAATACCCGATGCGTTAGAATCGGGCCACCATCTAGTGCGAAGATAAGGAGCTTCCACACAGGGTAGTACTGACTGAGTCAAGATAAGCAGCTTTCATACAGTGTAGTCCTACCCGAGTCAAAATAAGCTGCTATCACACAGTGTAGTACTGCCTGAGTCAAGATAAGCTGCTTTCACACAGTGTAGTACTTCCTGAGTCAAGATAAGTAGCTTTTACACAGTGTAGTACTGCCTGAGTCAAGATAAGCAGCTTTCACAGTGCAGTACTGCCTGAGTCAAAATAAGCTGCTTTCACACAGTGCAGTACTGCCTGAGTCAAGATAGGCTGCTTTCACACTGCAGTTCTGCCTAAGTCAAAATAAGCTGCTTTCACACAGTGTAGTATTGCCTGAGTCAAGATATGCTGCTTTCACACAGTGTTGGACTGCCTGAGTCAAGATAAGCAGCGTTCATACAGTGTAGTGCTGCCTGAGTCAATATAGGTAGCTTTCATACAGTGTAGTAATGCCTGAGTCAAGATAAGCAGCTATCACACAGTGTAGTACTGCCTGAGTCAAGATAATCTGCTTTCAAACAGTGTAGTGCTGCCCGAGTATAGATAATCAACTTTCAAACAGTGTAGCTCTGCCTGAGTCAAGATAAGCAGCTTTCACACAGTGTAGTACTGCCTGAGTCAAGATAAGGAGCTTCCACACAGTGTAGTACTGCCTGAGTCAAGATAAGCAGCTTTCATACAGTGTAGTGCTACCTGAGCCAAGATAAGGAGCTCGCACACAGTGTAGTACAGCCTGAGTCAAGATAAGCAGCGTCCACACAGTGTAGTACTGCCTGAGTCAAGATAAGCAGCTTTCATACAGTGTAGTGCTACCTGAGCCAAGATAAGGAGCTTGCACACAGTGTAGTACAGCCTGAGTCAAGATAAGCAGCTTCCACACAGTGTAGTACTGCCTAAGTTAAGATAAGATGTTATCACATGGTGTAGAACTGCCTGGGTCAAGCTAAGCAGCTTTCACACAGGGTAGTACTGTTGAGTCAAGATAAGCAGCTTTCACACAGTGTAGTCAGTGTAGTACTGCCTGAGTTAAGATAAGCATCTTACATACAGTGTATTACTGCCTGAGCCAAGATAAGCAGCTTTCACAGTGCAGTACTGCCTGAGTCAATATAAGCAGCTTTCATTCAGTGTAGTAATGCCTTAGTCAAGATAAGCAGCTTCCACACAGTGTACTACTGCCTGAGTCAAGATAAGCAGCTTTCACACAGTGTAGTCAGTGTAGCACTGCTTAAGTTAAGATAAGCTGCTATCACAAAGTGTAGTACTGCCTGAGGTCAAGAGAAGCAGCTTTCACACAGTGTAGTCAGTGTAGTACTGCCTGTGTCAAGATCAGCAGCTTTCCCACAGTTAAGTCAGTGTAGCACTCCCTGAGTCAAGATAAGCTGCTTTCACACAGTTTAGTACTGCCTGAGTCAAGATAAACTGCTTTCCCACAGGGTAGTAAAACCTGAGTCAAGAAAAGCTGCTTTCACACAGGGTAGTAAAGCTTGAGCCAAGATAAGCAGCTTTTAAACAGTGCAGTGTAATACTGCCTAAGTCAAAATAAGCTGCTTTAACACAGTGGAGTACTGCCCGAGTTAAGATAAGCAGCTTTCAAACTGCGCAGTCAGTGTAGTACTGCCTGTGTCAAGAGAAGCTGCTTTCACACAGTGTAGTCAGTCCAGTACTGCGTCAAGATAAGCAGCTTTCACAGTGTAGTACTGCCTGAGTCAAGATAAGTAGCTTTCATACAGTGTAGTGCTACCTGAGTCAAGATAAGCAGCTTTTACACAGTGCAGTACTGCCTGAGTCAAGATAAGCAGCTTTCACAGTGTAGTACTGCCTGAGTCAAGATAAGCAGCTTTCACACAGTGCAGTCAGTGCAGTACTGCGCAAAGATAAGCAGCTTTCACACAGTGTAGTGCTGCCTGAATCAAGACAGGTAGCTGTCATACAGTGTATTACTGCCCGAGTCAAGATAAGCAGCTAACACACAGTGTAGTACTGCCTGAGTCTAGATATTCTGCATTCAAATAGTGTAGTGCTGCCTGAGTCAAGATAAGCTGCTTTAACACAGTGTAGTACTGTCCCGAGTCAAGATAAGCAGCTTTCACACAGTGTAGTGCTGCCTGAATCAAGATAGGTAGCTGTCATACAGTGTAGTGCTGCCCGAGTCAAGATAAGCAGCTTTCACACAATGTAGTGCTGCCTGAGTCAAGATAAACAGCTTTCGCACAGTGTAGTCAGTGTAGTACTGCCCCGAGTCAAGATAAGCTGCATTAACACAGCGTAGTACTGCCCCGAGTCAAGATAAGCAGCTTTCACACAGTGTAGTGTTGCCTGAGTCAAGATAGGTTGCTTTCATACAGTGTAAAGCTGAATGAGACAAGATGAGCAGCTTTCACACAGTGCAGTACTGCCAACGTCACAATAAGCAGCTGTCATACACAGTGTAGTGCTGCCTGAGCCAAGGAAAGCATCTTTCACAGTGTAGTACTCCCTGCGTCAAGATAATATGCTTTCAAACAGTGTAGTATTGCCTGTATTAAGATAAGCAGCTTCCACACAGTGTAGTGCTGCCTGAGTCAAGATAAGCAGCTATCACACAGTGTATTACTGCCCGAGTCAAGATAATCTGCTTTCAAACAGTGTAGTTCTGCCCGAGTCAAGATAAGCAGCTTTCATATGGTGTAGTGCTGCCTGAGTCAAGATAAGCAGCTTTCAGGTCATGTAGTGCCACACAGGGTAGTACTGCCGGAGTCAAGATCAGCAGATGTCACAGTGTAGTGCTGCCTGCATCAAGATAAGCAGCTGTCACACAGTGTAATACTACTTGAGTCAAGATAAGCAGCTTTCACAGTGTAGTACTGCCTGAGTCAAGATAAGCTGGTTTCGCACAGTGCAGTACTGCTAGAGTAAAGATAAGCAGCTTTCACAGTGTAGTGCTGCCTGAGTCAAGATAAGCTGGTTTCGCACAGTGTAGTACTGCCTGAGTAAAGATAAGCTGCTTTCACACAGTGCAGTACTGACAGAGCCAAGAAAAGCAGCTTTCACAAAGTGTAGTACTGCCTGCATCAAGAAAAACAGCTGTTACACAGTGAAATCAGTGTAGTGCCGCCTGAGCAAAGAAAAGCAGCTTGAACACAGTGCAGTATTGCCTGAGTCAAGATAAGCAGCTTTCACACAGTGTAGTACTGCCTGATTCAAAATAAGCAGCTTTCACACAGTGTGTTCAGTGCGGTACTGAGTCAAGATAAACAGTTTTCACAGAGTGTAGTACTGCCTGAGTCAAGCTAAGTAGCTTTCACATTGTAGCACTGCCAGAGTCAATATAAGTAGTTTTCACAGTGTAGTACTGCCTGATTCAAGATAAGCATCTTTCACACAGTGTAGTGCTGCCTGCGTCAAGAAAAGCAGCTTTCACACAGTGTAGTGCTGCCTGCGTCAAGATAAGTAGCTTTCACAGTGTAGTACTGCCAGAGTCAAGATAAGTAGCTTTCTCAGTAAAGAACTGCCTGCGTCAAGATAAGCAGCTTTCACACAGTGCAGTACTGCCTGAGTCAATATAAGCAGCTTTCACACAGTGTAGTGCTGCCTGTGTCAAGATAAGCAGCTTTCAAACAGTGTAGTGCTGCCTGCGTCAAGATAAGCAGCTTTCACACCGTGTGGTACTGCCTGAGACAAGATAAGCAGCTTTCACACAGTGTAGTACTTACTGAGACAAGATAAGCAGTTTTAAACTCAGTGTGGTACTTCCGGAGTCAAGATAAGCAGCTTAGGCAGTACTACACTGTGAAAGCTGCTTATCTTGACTCAGGCAGTACTACATTGTGAAAGCTGCTTATCTTGACTCAGGCAGTACCGCACTCAGTTTAAAGCTGCTTATCTTGACTCAGGCAGTACTACACTGTGTGAAAGCAGCTTGAGTCAAGATAAGCTGCTTTCATACAGTGTAGTGCTGCCTTCGTCAAGAGAAGTAGCTTTAACCCCTTTACCCCCGAGGGTGGTTTGCACGTTAATGACCAGGCCAATTTTTACAATTCTGACCATTGTCACTTTATGAGGTAATTACTCTGGAACGCTTCAACGGATCCCACTGATTCTGAGATTATTTTTTCGTGACATATTGTACTTCATGATTTTGGTAAAATTTCTTCGATATCACTTGTGTTTATTTGTGAAAAAAATGGAAATTTGGCGAAAATTTTGAAAATTTTGCATTTTTATGCCCTTAAATCAGAGAGATATGTCACACAAAATAGTTAATAAATAACATTTCCCACATGTCTACTTTTCATCAGCACAATTTTGGAACCAAAATTTTTTTTGTTAGGGAGCTATAAGGGTTAAAAGTTGACCAGCGATTTCTCATTTTTCCAACAAAATTTACAAAACCATTTTTTTAGGGACCACATCACATTTGAAGTCACTTTGAGAGGTCTTTATCACAGAAAATACCCAAAAGTGAAACCATTCTAAAAACTGTACCCCTCAAGGTGCTCAATACCACATTCAAGAACTTTATTAACCCTTCAGGTGCTTCACAGGAATTTTTGGAATGTGGAAGAAAAAAATGAACATTTAACTTTTTTCACAAAAATGTTACTTTAGACCCAATTTTTTTTATTTTTGCAGTGGTAACAAGAAGAAATGGACCCCAAAATTTGTTGTGCAATTTCCCCTGGGCACGCAGATACCCCACATGTGGGGAAAAAACACTGTTTAGGCGCACGGCAGGGCTCGGAAGGGAAGGAGCGCCATTTGACTTTTTGATTGTAAAATTTGCTTGAATAATTAGCGGACACCATGTTGCATTTGGAGAGCCCCTGTGTGCCTAAACATTGGAGCTACCCCACAAGTGACCCCATTTTAGAAACTAGACCCCCCCAAGGCACCTATCTAGATGCATAGTGAGCACTTGGAACCCCCAGGTGCTTCACAAATTGATTTGTAAAAATGAAAAAGTGAAAAAAACAACACTTTTTTATTTTTACGGATTAATTTGTGAAGCACCTGGGGGTTCCAAGTGCTCACTATGCATCTAGATAGGTGCCTTGGGGGCTCTAGTTTCCAAACTGGGGTCACTTGTGGGGAAGCTCCAATGTTTAGGCACACAGGGGCTCTCCAAACGTGACATGGTGTCCGCTAACAAATTGAATGGAAAATCGGCTCAAATCGTTAGCGGACACCATGTTGCATTTGGAGAGCCCCTGTGTGCCTAAACATTGGAGCTCCCCCACAAGTGACCCCATTTTGGAAACTAGACCCTCCAAGGCACCTATCTAGATGCATAGTGAGCACTTGGAACCCCCAGGTGCTTCACAAATTGATTCGTAAAAATGAAAAAGTGGAAAAAAAAACACTTTTTTATTTTTACGGATTAATTTGTGAAGCACCTGGGGGGTCCAAGTTCTCACTATTCATCTAGATAGGTGTCTTGTGGGGTCTAGTTTCCAAAATGGGGTCACTTGTGGAGGAGCTCCAATGTTTAGGCACACAGGGGCTCTCCAAACACGACAAGGTTCCAATTTGTTAGCGGACACCATGTCGCATTTGGAGAACCCCTGATGTGCCTAAATAGTGGAAACCCCCCACAAGTGATCCCATTTTGGAAACTAGACCCCTCAAGGATTTTATCAAGGGGTATAGTGAACATTTTGAACCCAGAGGTACGACCCAGAATTTGATAACATTAGGTCATCATATTGAATAAGTTGTCATTAGTCTGGAGCGCAAGTGCTCGCTACTTGAGTTTGCATCGGGTACTCAGGTATGCACCATGTACTGCGTGTGCTCGTGTCCCTGCCCCGCATGTTTCACGGTTATTAGACATCCAAAAAAAAACATGCGGGGATCGCTCGTGCATGGCAGGCAATCCCAGCAAAGTTTTTTTGGCCGCGTAGCATATGGGGCGGAGACTCAAGCATGTCACTCAAATACCCACGATACTCAATGCATACCAGAGCACCCGATGCAAACTCAAGTAGTGAGCACTTGCGCTCAACACTAGTCGCCATATCGTCATCTTTTTTTCTAACTTTTGAAAAAAATCCCAACCCCATCACAACCCTAACCCCAACCCCAGCCCTAACCCTAGCCCAACCCTAACCCGAGAATTAATTTTTTACGCCGTTCCTCGTGCTGTATAAGTGATTAGACGACTTTATTCTTCGGGTCGGTGCGACTACAGCGATACCAGAATCATATGGGGCTTTTATGACTGACAGCTGTCACACACTAAAAGACGCATTTTTTGTAAAATCTAGTTTTTGCATCGCCATATTTTGAGAGCTATAATTTTTCCAGATTTTGGCAGACAGAGTCATGTGATGGCTTGTTTTTTGCAGGATGAGTTGACATTTTTATTGGTGCCATTTTCAGGCACGTGACATTTTTTGATCGCTTTCTATTCAGATTTTTGGGAGGCAGAATAAACAAACACCAACAATTCTGGAATTGTTTTTTTTGTTTTATTTTTATTCTGTTCCGCGTGAGGTAAAATTGATAAGGTAGCTTTATTCTTTGGGTCAGTACGTTTACAGTGGTACCACATTTATATCGTTTTTCTATGTTTTGCACTTTTACATAATGAAAGCAATTTTATAGAAAAAATTATTTTTTAGCATCGCTTTATTCTGAGAGCTATAATTTTTTATTTTTCGACTGATGGAGCTGTAAGGCAGCTTGTTTTTTGCAGGACGAGATGATGTTTTCAGCGGTACCATTTTTATTTATTTTCAACTTTTTGATCACGTGTTATTCTATTTTTTGTTTGGCGGTATGGTGATAAAGAATTGTTTTTTGCTTCGTTTTTTATTTTATTTTTTTACCGTGTTCACTGAAGGGGTTAAATAGTGGAACAGTTTTATAGGTCAGGTCGTTCAGGACGCAGCGATACCAAATATGTGTACTTTTATTGTTTTTTGGGTTTTTTTTCATAATAATATTTATTGATGGGTACATTATATTTTTATTTTTGGTGGATTATTTTTTTTTATATTTTTACAATTAGTTTTTTTTTCACTTTATGACAGTTTTTTTACTTTTTTACTTTGTCCCACTATGGGACTTTCACTTTTTTTTCTCTGATCACCTGCAAAGCACAGGAATGGAGCACCATCCCTGTGCCATGCAGGCTGTCAAAGCTGGACAGGGAGAAGATAGTTTGGAAATGCACTGCGCGTGTCAAAAAATCTTCCTGCTGTCTGGTGAACCGGATGTTGTCATGACGACATCGGGTCATCATGGCAACATCCAGGAAGCCACGGCAGACAGCGCTGGAGGCCGGAAGTGGAGGTGAGTACACCGATCAACTCCCCTTAGCCACCGCAATGTGCGATCGACTGCGATCAACTTCGATCGCAGCATTGCGGGGGTTAATGTGCCGGGAGTGGTGTGGGATCGCTCCCTGCACATAGCCCCGGGTGTCAGCTGTGGCAATCAGCTGACAACCGGCGGCGATCGCGCCCGCACAGCCTGTGTGCAGGCGAAATCGCCAGGGCGTATTAATACGTATCTTGTCCATAAAGCCCAGGGCACAGATACGTACTAATACGCCCTATGTCATAAAGGGGTTAAACTTAGTGTGGTACCGCCGGAGTCAAGCTAAGCAGCTTAGGCAGTACTACACTGTGAAAGCTGCTTATCTCGACTCAGGCAGTGCTACACTGTGAAAGCTGCTTATCTTGACTCAGACAGTACCACACTGAGTTTAAAGCTGCTTATCTTGACTCAGGCAGTACTACACTGTGAAAGCAGCTTGATTCAAGATAAGCTGCTTTCACACAGTGTAGTACTGCTTGAGCCAAGATAAGCAGCTTTCACACAGTGTAGTCAGTGCAGTACTGCGTCAAGATAAGCAGTTTTCACACAGTATAATGTTGTCTGAGTCAAGATAGGTAGCTTTCATACAGTGCAGAGCTGCCTGAGACCTGAGGAGCAGCTTTCATACAGTGTAGAGCTCCTGAGACAAGATTAGCAGCTTTCACACAGTGCAGTACTGCCCGAGTCAGGATAAGTAGCTGCTTTCACAGTGTAGTACTCCCCGTGTCAAGATAATCTGCTTTCAAACAGTGTAGTACGGCCAGAGTCAAGATAAGCAGCCTTTACTCAGTGTAGTACAGCCCTGAGTCAAGATAAGCAGCTTTCACACAGTGTAGTGTTGCCTGAGTCAAGATAGGTAGCTTTCAAACAGTGTAGTGCTGCCTGAGTAAATATAAGCAGCTTTCATACAGTGTAGTGCTGCCCGAGTCAGGATAAGCAGCTTTCATACAGTGTAGTGCAGCCTGAATCAAGATAAGCAGTTTTCACACTGTGCAGTACTGCCCAAGTCAAAATTAGCAGCTTTCACATTGCAGTACTGCCTGAGTCAAGACAAGTAGCTGTCATAAAGCGTAGTCAGTGTCGTATTGCCTGAGTCAAGATAAGCAGCTTTCACACAGTGTAGTCAGTGTAGTACTGCCTGAGTCAAGATAAGCATCTTTCATACAGTGTAGTGCCACCTGAGTAAAGATAAGCAGCTTTCACACAGTGTAGTGCTGCCTGAGTCAAGATAGGCAGCTATCATACAGTGTAGTACTGCCTGAGTAAGGATAAGCAGCTTCCATACAGTGTAGCACTGCCTGAGTCAAGATAAGCAGCTTTCACTCAGTGCAGTACTGACAGTGCCGAGAAAAGCAGCTCTCACAAAGTGTAGTACTACCTGCATCAAGATAAGCAGCTTTAACACAGAGAAGTCAGTGTAGTGCCATCTGAGCAAAGAAAAGCAGCTTGAACACAGTGCAGTGCTGCCTGCTTCAAGATAAGCAGCTTTAATACAGCATAGTGCTGCCTGAGTCAAGATAAGCAGCTTTAATACTGTGCAGTACTTTCTGAGTCAAGATAAGCAGCTTTAACACTGTGCAGTACTGCCCTCAAGATAAGCTGCTTTCACAATGTAGTCAGTGTAGTGCTGTCTGAATCAAGATAAGCAGCTTTCACACAGTGAAGTTAATGTAGTACTGCCTAAGTCAAGATAAACTGCTTTCACAGTGTAGTCAGTGTAGCACTGCCTGAGTCAAGATAAACAGCTTTCACACATGGTACTACTGCTTGAGCCAAGATAAGCAGCTTTTATACAGTGCAATCAGTGTAATACTGCCTGGGTCAAGATAAGCAGTTTTCACACAGTGTAGTCAGTGCAGTACTCCGTCAAGATAAGCAGCTTCCACACAGTATAGTGTTGACTGAGTCAAGAGCTAGCTTTCATGCAGTGTAGAGCTGACTGAGCCCCGATGAGCAGCTTTCATACAGTGTAGTCAGTGTAGTACTGCCTGTGTCAAGATAAGCAGCTTTCACACATTTCAGTACTGCCAGAGTCAAGATATGCAGCTTTAACACAATGCAGTACTGCCTGAGTCAAGATAATCAGCTTTCACACAGTGTAGTTAGTGTAATACTGCCTGCTTCAAGATAAGCAGCTTTCACACAGTGCAGTACTGCCTGAGTCAAGATAATCAGCTTCCACACAGTGTAGTACTGACTGAGTCAAGATAAGCAGCTTTCATACAGTATACTACTGCCTGAATCAAGATAAGCTGCTTTCACAGTGTAGTGCCGTCTGAGTAAAGATAAGCAGCTTTCATGCAGTGTAATCCTGCCTGAGTTAAGATAAGCTGCTTTCACACAGTGTAGTGCTGCCTGAGTCAAGATAAGCAGCTTTCACATTGTAGTACTGCCTGAGTCAAGATAAGAAGCTTTCACAGTGTAGTACTGCCTGAGCCAAGATATGCAAAACTACACTGTGTGAAAGCAGATAATCTTGACTCAGGCAGTACTGCACTGTGAAAGCTGTTTATCTTGATTTAGGCAGTGCTACACTGTATGAGAGCTGCTTATCTTGACTTAGGCAGTACTGCACTGTATGAAAGCGGCTTATCTTGACTTAGGCAGTACTACACTGTTTGAAAGCTGGTTATCTTGACTTAGGCAGTACTACACTGTGTGAAAGCAGCTTATCTTGACTCAGGCAGTACTACAATGTGTAAAAGCAGCTTGAGTCAAGGTAATCTGCTTTCACACAGTATAGTTCTGCCTGAGTCACGATAAGCAGCTTTCATACAATGTAGTACTGCCTGAGTCAAGCTAAGCAGCTTTCAAACAGTGTAGTACTTCGTGAGTCAAGATAAGCTGCTTTCATACAGTGTAGTAATGCCTGAGTCAAGATAAGCTTCTTTCACAGTGTAGCCAGTGTAGTACCGCCCGAGTCATGATAGGCAACTTTCACATTGTAGTACTGCCTGACTCAAAATAATCAGCTTTCATACATTGTAGTACTGCCTGACTCAAGATAAGCTGCTTTCACAGTGTATTATTGCCTGAGTCAAGATAAGTAGCTTTCATACAGTGTAGTACTGCCCGAGTCAAGATAAGCAGCTTTCATACAGTGTACTACTGCCTGAGTCAAGATAAGCAGCTTTCACATAGCATAGTCAGTGTAGTACTGCGTAAGTCAAGATAAGCTGCTTTCACAGTGTAATGCTGCCTGAGTTAAGATAAGCTGCTTTCACACAGTGTAGTACTGCCTGAGTCAAGTTAAGCTGATTTCACACAGTGTAGTATTGCCTGAGTCAAGATAACCTGCTTTCACACAGTGTGGTACTGCCTGAGTCAAGATAAGCTGCTTTCACACAGTGTAGTACTGCCTGAGTCAAGTAAAGCAGCTTTCACACAGTGTAGTCAGTGTAGTACTACCTGTGTCAGGATAAGCAGCTGTCACAAAGTGTAGTCCTGCCCGAGTCAAGATAAGCAGCTTTCACACAGTGTGGTGCTGCCTGAGTCAAGATAAGCTGCTTTCACAGTGTAGTCATTCTAGTGCCGCCTGAGTAAAGATAAGCAGCTTTTACACAATGTAGTGTAGTACTGCGTAAGTCAAGATTAGCTGCTTTCAAAGTGTAATGCTGCCTGAGTTAAGGTAAGCTGCTTTCACACAGTGTAGTACTGCCTGAGTCAATTTAAGCAGCTATCAAACAGTGTACAGTCATGGCCAAAAGTATTGAGAATGAGACAAATAGTAATTTTTCCAAAGTTTACTGCTTCATTTTTTGTAATGGCAATTTGCATATACTCCTGAATGTCAAAGAGTGATCAGCTTAACAGCAATTACTTGCAAAGTCTATATTTGCCCAGAAAATGAACTTTAACCCCCAAAACACATTTCAACATTATTGCAGTCCTGCCTTAAAAGGAGCAGCTAACATCGTTTTAGTGATTGATCCATTAACACAGGTGTGGGTGTTGATGAGGACAGGGCTGGCGATCAGTCATGATTAAGTAAGAATGACATCACTGGACACTTTAAAAGGAGGCTGGTTCTTGGTATCATTGTTTCTCTTCAGTTAACCATGGTTATCTCTAAAGAAACCTGTGCAGCCATCATTGCACTGCACAAAAATGGCCTAACAGGGAAGAGTATCGCAGCTACAAAGATTGCACCTCAGTCAACAATCTATCGCATCATCAAGAACTTCAAGGAGAGAGCTTCCATTGTTGTCAAAAAGGCTCCAGGGCACCCAAGAAAGACCAGCAAGCGCCAGGACCATATCTTAAAACTGTTTCAGCTGCGGGATCGGACTACCAGCAGTGCCGAGCTTGCTCAGGAATGGCAGCAGGCTGGTGTGAGTGCTTCTGCACACACTGTGAGGCAGAGACTCTTTGAGCAAGGGCTGGTTTCAAGGAGGGCAGCAAAGAAGCCACTTCTCTCCAGAAAAAACATCAAGGACCGACTGATATTCTGCAAAAGGTACAGGGAGTGGACTGCTGAGGACTGGGGCAAAGTCATTTTCTCTGATGAATCCCCTTTTCGATTGTTTGGGACATCTGGAAAACAGCTTATTCGGAGAAGAGGTGAGCGCTACCACCAGTCTTGTCTCATGCCAACTGTAAAGCATCCTGAAACCATTCATGTGTGGGGTTGCTTCTCAGCCAAGGGAATCGGCTCACTCACAGTCTTGCCTAAAAACACAGCCATGAATAAAGAATGGTACCAGAATGTCCTCCAAGAGCAACTTCTCCCAACCGTCCAAGAGCAGTTTGGCGCCCAACAATGCCTTTTCCAGCATGATGGAGCACCTTGCCATAAAGCAAAGGTGATAACTAAATGGCTCATGGAACAAAACAGAGATTTTGGGTCCATGGCCTGGAAACTCCCCAGATCTTAATCCCATTGAGAACTTGTGGTCAATCATCAAGAGACGGGTGGACAAACAAAAACCAACAAATTCTGGCAAAATGCAAGCATTGATTATGCAAGAATGGACTGCTATCAGTCAGGATTTGGTCCAAAAGTTGATTGAGAGCATGCCAGGGAGAATTACAGAGGTCTTGAAGAAGAAGGGGCAACACTGCAAATATTGACTTGCTGCATTAACTCATTCTAACTGTCAATATAACCTATTGGTACTCATAATATGACTGCAATTATATTTCTGTACGTGATATAAACATCAGACAAACACTAATAAAAACCAGAGGCCAGCAGATCATGTGAAAATATAATTTTGGTGTCATTCTCAAAACTTTTGGCCATGACTGTAGTGCTCCCTGAATGAAGATAAACTGCTTTAAGAAAGTGTAGTCCTACCTGAGTCAAGATAAGTGGGTTTCACACCCTAGTCAGTGTAGTACTGCCTGCTTAAAGATAAGCAGCTTTCACACAGTGCAGTACTGGCAGCGTCAAGGTTAGCAGCTTTAACATATTGTATTACTGCCTGAGTGAAGATAAGCAGCTTTAATACAGTGTAGAACTGCCTGTGTCAAGATAACCTGCTTTCACACAGTGTTGTATTGCCTATCTTGACTCAGGTAGTAATACACTGTGAAAGCTGCTTATCTTGACTCAGGTAGTACTACACTGTGTGAAAGCAGCATGAGTCAAGATAAGCAGCTTTAAACATAGTGTTGTCAGTTTAGTGCTGCCTGAGTCAAGATCAGCAGCTTTCACACAGTGAAGTCAGTGTTGTACTGCCTGAGTCAAGATAACCAGCTTTCACACAGTGAAGTACTGCCTGAGTCAAGATTAGCAGCTTTAAATACAGTGCAGTACTGGCTGCGTCAACATAAGCAGATTTCACACAGTGTGGTACAGCCCCGAGTCAAGATAAGCAGCTGTCACACAGTGTAGTGCTGCCCCGAGTCAACATATGCAGGTGTCACACAGTGTAGTGCTGCCTGAGTCAAGATAGGTAGCTTTAAACACAGTGTGGAACTGCCTGAGTCAAGATAAGCAATACAACACTGTGTGAAAGCAGCTTATGTTGACTCAGGCAGTAATACACTGTGAAAGCTGCTTATCTTAACTTAGACAGCGCTACACTGCATGAAAGCTAATTCAAGATAAGCAGCTTCCACAGTGTATAACTGCCTGAGTCAAGACAAGCAGCTTTCACACAGTGAAGTCAGTGGAGTTCTGCCTGAGTCAAGATAAGCAGCTTTCATACAGTGTAGTACTGCCTGAGTCAAGATAAGCTGCTTTCACACACTGCATTATTGCCAGAGACAAGATAGGCAGCTTTCACTCTGTGCAGTACTGCCAGAGCCAAGATAAGCAGCTTTCATACAGTGTAGAGCTGTCTGAGACAAGATGAGCAGCTTTCACACAGTGTGGTACTGCCTGAGTCAAAATAAGCAGCTTTGACACAGTGTAGTCACTGTAGTGCTGCCTGAGTCAAGACAAGCAGCTTTTACACAGTGTAGTAATGGCTACATTAAGATAAGCATCTTTAATACAGTGTAGTACTGCCTGAGTAAAGATGAGCAGCTTTCATAAAGTGTAGTGCTACCTTAGTCAAGAAAAGCAGCTTTCACACAGTGTAGTACTGCCTGAGTCAAGATAAGCTGCTTTCACACAGAGTAGTACTGCTTAAGGCAAGATAAGCTGCTTTCATACAGTGTAGTACTGCCTAAGGTCAAGATAAGCAGCTTTCACACAGTGTAGTTCTGCCTGAGTCAAGATATGGAGCTTCCACACAGTGTAGTACTGCCTAAGTCAATATAAGCAGCTTTCACACAGTGCAGTACCACCTGAGTCAAAATATGCGGCTTTCACATAGTGTGGTACTTCCTGAGTCAAGATATGCAGCTTTCATACAGTGTAGTCAGTGTAGTACGGCCTGAGTTAAGATAACCAGCTTTCATAAAGTGTAGTCACTTTTGTACTGCCTGAGTTAAGATAAGCCGCTTTCACACAGGGTACTACTGATTTGAGCCAAGATAAGCAGCTTTCACACAGTGTAGTCAGTGTAGTACTGCCTGAGTCAAGATAAGCAGCTTTCATACAGTGTAGTCAGTGTAGTACTGCCTCAGTCAAGATAAGCAGCTTTCACACAGTGTAATGCAGCCTGAGTTAAGATGAGCAGCTTTCACGGTGTAGTCAGTGTAGTACTGCCTGAGACAAGATTAGCAGCTTTCACAGAGGGTAGTACTCCATGAGCCTAGATAAGCAGCTTTCACAGAGTGTGTTACTGCCTGAGGCCAAGATAAGCAGCTTTCAAACAGTGTAGTAATACCTGAGTCAAGTTAAGCAGATTTCACATAGTGTCATCTGTGTAGTACTGCCTGTGTCAAAATAAGCAGCTTTCAAACTGTGTAGTACTGACTGAGTCAAGTTAAGCAACTTTCCCCTGGTGAAGTAAGTGTAGCACTCCCGAGTCAAGATAACCTGCTTTCACACAGTGTAGTACTGCCTGAGTCAAGATAAGCTGCTTTCATACAGTGTAGTACTGCCTGGGTCAAGATAAGCTGCTTTCATACAGTGTAATACTGCCTGATTCAAGATAAGCTGCTTTCACAGTGTAGTCAGTGTAGCGCTGCCTGAGTGAAGATAAGCTGCTTTCACACAGGGTAGTAAAGTTTGAGCCAAGATAAGCAGCTTTCACACAGCGCACTCAGTGTAGTACTACCTGTGTCAAGAGTAGCTGCTTTCACACAGTGTAGTCAGTGCAGTACTGCATCAAGATAAGCTGCTTTCACTTACTGTAGTCACTGTAGTACTGCATGAGAAGAGATAAAAAGCGGTCACACAGTGCAGAGCTGCCGGAGCCAAGATAGGCAGATTTCACACAGCGTAGAGCTGCCTGAGATAAGATGAGCAGCTTTCACAAAGTGTGGTCAGTGTAGTACTGCCTGAGTCAAGAAAAGCTGCTTTCACACAGGGTCGTACTGATTGAGCCAAGATATCCAGCTTTCACAGAGTGTAGTACTGCCTGAAGTCAAGATAAGCAGCTTTCAAACAGGGTAGTAATGCCTGAGTCAAGTTAACCAGCTATCACCAGAGTGCTGCCTGAGTGAAGACAAACTGCTTTAAGAAAGTGTAGTCCTACCAGAATCAAGATAACCTGCTTTCACACACTAGTCAGTGTAGTACTGCCCCGAGTCAAGATAAGCAGCTTTCACATAGTGAAGTCAGTGTAGTACTTTCTGAGTCAAGATAAGCAGCTTTCACACAGTGAAGTACTCTCTGATTCAAGATAAGCAGCTTTAAATACAGTGTGGTACTGCCCCGAGCCAAGATAAGCAGCAGTCACACAGTGTAGTGCGGCCCCAAGTCAAGATAAGCAGCTGTCACACAGTGTAGTGCTGCCTGAGTCAAGATAGGTAGCTTTAAACACAGTGTGGTACTGCCTGAGTCAAGATAAGCAATACAACAATGTGTGAAAGCAGCTTATGTTGACTCAGGCAGTAATACACTGTGAAAGCTGCTTATCTTGACTTACGCAGTACTACACTGTACTGCCTGAGTCAAGATAAGCAGCTTTCACACAATGTATTCAGAGTAGTGCTGCCTAAGTCAAGACAAGCAGCTTTACACAGTGAAGTCAGTGTAGCACTGCCTGAGTTAAGATAAGCTGCTTTCACACATGGCGGTACTGTTTGAGGCAAGATAAGCTGCTTTCACACAGTGTAGTACTGCCTGAGGTCAAGATAAGCAGCTTTCACACAGTGCAGTACTGTCAAAGTCAAGATAGGCAGTTTTCACTCAGTGCAGTACTGCCAGAGTCAAGAAAAGAAGCTTTCGTACAGTGTAGAACTGCCTGAGACAAGATGAGCAGTTTTCACACTGTGTATTACTGCCTGAGTCAAGAAAAGCTGCTTTCACACAGTGTGGTACTGCCTGAGTCAAGATAAGCAGTTTTGACACAATGTAATCATTGTAGTGCTATCTGAGTCAAGACAAGCAGCTTTTATACAGTGCAGTAATGGCTACGTCAAGATAAGCTGCTTTAACACAGTGTAGTACTGCCCCGAGTCAAGGTAAGCAACTTTCACACAGTGCAGGACTGCCGAGTCAAGATAAGCAGCTTTCATACAGTGTAGTCAGTGTAGTATGGCCTGAGTCAAGATAACCAGCTTTCATACAGTGTAGTGACTTTTGTACTGCCTGAGTTAAGATAAGCAATACAACACTGTGTGAAAGCAGCTTATGTTGACTCAGGCAGTAATACACTGTGAAAGCTGCTTATCTTGACTTAGGCAGCACTACACTGCATGAAACCTAAGTCAAGATAAGCAGCTTCCACAGTGTATAACTGCCTGAGTCAAGACAAGCAGCTTTCATACAGCGTAGTACTGCCTGAGTCAAGATAAGCTGCTTTCACACAGGAAAGTACTGCTTGAGGCAAGACAAGCTGCTTTCACACAGTGTAGTTGTAACGGGTCTGGGAGGTGGAACCTCTGAGCAACTATACAAAGGGGCAGTCCTTGTAAGGAAGCGGGTGGCTCCCAGGGACGGCGGGCAGGTAGTCACGGCAAGTGACAGGGACAGTCTCTGGGTAGAAGGGCAGGAGGTCACGGCAAGTGACAGCAGGATAAGAGTCTCTAGACGGGCAGGTGGTCACAGCAAGTGACAGCAGGGAAAGAGTCTCTAGATAGGCTAGCAGGCAGGTAGCAGGTGAGCGGTCCCAGGTGAGCGGGCAAAAGTCTCTGGACAGGCAGGTGGTCACTGCAAGTGACAGCAGAGCCTCCAGGTAGGCTAGCAGGCAGGTAGCAGGTGAGCGCTCCCAGGTGACCGGGCAAGAGTCTCTGGCCAGGCAGGTGGTCACGGCAAGTGACAACAGAGCCTCCAGGTAGGCTAGCAGGCAGGTAGCAGGCGAGCGGGCAAGAGTCTCTGGCCAGGCAGGTGGTCACGGCAAGTGACGGCAGAGCCTCCAGGTAGGCTAGCAGGCAGGTAGCAGGTGAGCGCTCCCATGTGAGCGGGCAGGCAGATCCATAGACAGACGGACAGGAGTTGGAAGGCAGACTGTCGGACCGCAGCAATGCAAGCAGATAGACTGGAATCAGGTAGGTATCAAGCAGAGATCTGGCAGGGAACTGGCAGGTATCTGGTAACGGGACCTGAGAGCTGAAGCAGAGTTGAAAGGCTTTGCAATAACATTGCTCAGACACCTCTATTTTGGAGGAGGTGACTTATATATGGTGAGGTCCTCCAGCCATTGGCCGGGGACTCCTTAGGACGGCGCGCGCGGCCCCTTTAAGAGAGGGGGAGCGCGCGCGCGCCTTAAACACAGAGGCCGGGAAGCAGCGTGTGCTGCCAGCAGAGCGGGAGGAAGCCGCCGGGCACGGAGCAGAGAGGTGAGGGGAACAGCGTCCCTGCCTAGCAGGAGGCAGGGACGCCGACGCTACAGTAGTACTGCCTGAGGTCAAGAAAAGCAGCTTTCATACAGTGTAGTGCTGCCTGAGTCAAGAGAAGGAGCTTCCACACAGTGCAGTCAATGTAGCATTGCCCGAGTCAAGATAAGCAGCTTTCAGACGTGTAGTGCTACCTGAGTCAAGATAAAACCTACAGAAGACAAAAAATATATCTCATACCCTACCATCATTATATATAAATGTAAAGCAAAGTTGCATAATAAATATAGGGTACTTAGTGAACTATTTTTGATCAAAAAAAGTATACAAGCCGTCCCACTAGCGGCAAGGTGACCCTAAATTGGGACGGTACCTATACTGTCTATATTAAAAACCTTACTGTATATCAAAGTTGAAGTAATGCATATAAAAGGGTAGACAAATAGGACCGGGTCCCAACTCCAGACCACCCAGGCCCGTGGTAAGCTACACATATACTAATCAGCTAGTGTGAACATGCTCCTATTTCTTGCATGTCTACCATCTTAGACCTCAGTTCACATTGCTTGGTTTTCTGTCTTGTTTGCATTCTGTGCAATTTAAGGGTGTGGCATCCCCTTTGTTGAGCTGATTAGTATATGTGTAGCTTACCACGGGCCTGGGTGGTCTGGAGTTGGGACCCGGTCCTATTTGTCTACCCTTTTATATGCATTACTTCAACTTTGATATACAGTAAGGTTTTTAATATAGACAGTATAGGTACCGTCCCAATTTAGGGTCACCTTGCCGCTGGTGGGACGGCTTGTATACTTTTTTTTGATCAAAAATAGTTCACTAAGTACCCTATATTTATTATGCAACTTTGCTTTACATTTATATATATAATGATGGTAGGGTATGAGATATATTTTTTGTCTTCTGTAGGTTTTGCTTCTTTTTGCTAGTGTGAACATGCTCCTATTTCTTGCATGTCTACCATCTTAGACCTCAGTTCACATTGCTTGGTTTTCTGAGTCAAGATAAGCAGCTTTCACACAGTGCAGTACTGCCTGAGTAAAGCGAAGCTGCTTTAACACAGTATAGTGCTGCCCGAGTCAAGATAAGCAGCTTTCATGCAGTGTAGTACTGCCCGAGTCAACATAAGCAGCTTTCATACAGTGTAGCACTGCCTGAGTCAAGATAAGCAGCTTTCACACAGTGAAGTCAGTGTAGTACTGCCTGTGTCAAGATAAGCTGCTTTCATCCAGTGTAGCACTGCCTGAGTCAAGATAAGCAGCTTTCACACAGTGAAGTCAGTGTAGTACTGCCTGAGGTCAAGACAAGCAGCTTTCATACAGTGTAGTGCTGCCTGAGTCAAGATAAGCTGCTTTCACACAGTGTAGTACTGCCTGAGTCAAGATAAGCAGCCTTCACACTGCAGTACTGCCCGAGTCAAGATAAGCTGCTTTCACACAGTGTAGTATTGCCTGAGTCAAGATAAGCAGCTTTCATACAGTGTAGTACTGCATGAGTCAAGATAAGCAGCTATCACACAGTGTAGTACTGCCTGAGTCAAGATAAGCAGCTTTCACATTTTAGTACTGCCTGAGTCAAGATAAGCAGCTTTCACACAGTGTGGTACTGCCTGACTCAAGATAAGCATCTTTCATACAGTGTAGTGCTACCTGAGTTAAGATAAGCAGCATTCACACGGTGCAGTACTGCCTGTGTCAAGATTAGCTGCTTTCACACAGTGTAGTACTGCCTAAGCCAAGATAAGCAGGTTTCACAGTGTAGTACTACCTAAGCCAAGATAAGCAGGTTTCACAGTGTAGTACTACCTAAGCCAAGATAAGCAGGTTTCACAGTGTAGTACTGCCTAAGCCAAGATAAGCTGCTTTCACAGTGTAGTCATTGTAACACTGCCTGAGTCAAGATAAGCAGCTTTCACAATGCAGTACTGCCTGAGTCAAGATAAGCTGCTTTCATACAGTGTAGTACTGCCTGAGTCAAGATAAGCAGCTATCACACAGCGTAGTACTGCCCGAGTCAAGATAAGCAGCTTTCATACAGTGTACTACTGCCTGACTCAAGATCAGTAGCTTTCACATTTTCGTACTGCCTGAGTCAAGATAAGCAGCTTTCACACAGTGAAGTCAGTGTAGTACTGCCTGAGGTCAAGACAAGCAGCTTTCATACAGTGTAGTGCTGCCTGAGTCAAGATAAGCCGATTTCACAGTGCAGTACTGCATGAGTCAATTTAAGCAGCTTTCATACAGTGTAGTCAGTGTAGGACTGCCTAAGTTAAGATAGGCTGCTATCACACAGTGTAGAACTGCCTGAGTCAATGTAAGCATCTTTCATACAGTGTATTACTGCCTGTGTCAAGATAAGCAGCTTTCACAGTGTAGTACTGCCTGAGTCAAGATAAGCCGATTTCACACAGTGTAATGCAGCCAGAGTTAAGATAAGCAACTTTCACAGAGTAGTCAGTATAGTACTTCCTGAGGTCAAGATAAGCAGCTTCCACACAGTGTAGTACTGCCTGAGTCAAGTTAAGCAGCTTTCACACAGCACAGTCAGTGTAGTACTGCTTGTGTCAAGAGAAGCTGTTTTCACACAGTGTAGTCAGTGCAGTACTGCATCAAGATAGGTAGCTGTCATACAGTGTAGTGCTGCCTGAGTCAAGATAAGCAGCTGTAAGGTAGCGTTATTCATCACGCTGGGGTACTCTCTTCACCGGGTCAATTATAGCACACATGCAACGTTTTCCAGTAATATGAAGACCAGCAGTTTATTACATATCATAAACCGCACATAACATAGTCCATCTCAGTGGCTCGCAGGAATGTTACACATGTATCCTAGAGCCTTTCCAGTGGCAGCTATGCCCGCTTGGCTTCAAATACAAGGTGCAGCAACAATATTCACTTATAGCGCCGATTTACCTTTGACAGGTCTCAGCTGCTTCTGTCAGCTCGGTTCTGCCAAAGCTGTGGCTTTAAGGCTTCCCAGAAGTGGCCTCCAGGCCACGTGCCTTCCAAGGCTACTGGTATCTAAAACACAGGGATCCAGCCTCTTCCTTCCAGGCTAGTGGAGTGCCAAACACAGGGACCAAGCCTCTTGCCTTCCAAGTCTACTGGTATCCTAGACACAGGGATCCTGCCTCTGCCTTCCAGGCCTCTCTCTCTCTCTATTTCAAAAGCCACCAGGATTTATATATCCTTTTGTGCATACAGGACCTGTGATGATGTCACCGTCATGTGATCAGTCACCTGAGGGGGAGGTAAATGGTCAGTCAGAACACACCCACTTAGCAATGCAGCCAACTGCTGCATTACACACCCCCCCCCTCCTGTTCAAACTTGTGGGGTTGAACACATAATATACACAATCACATCATAACCCACGGTTCACACAGCTACCATGTACTTGACAATTGTGCTGCTCATCCCCTAGAACATTAGTCATCAACATTAGCCCATTCCTTAGGGACCTACCATCTGTCATTGTCCCAAACTTCGTCAAGTCACTTTTCCGAGTCGTAACCTTGTCAGACCTCCCCTGCTCCCAGTGGTCAATACAGCAGTGTGACTCACTTCGTGCTGTTCCGTACTCTATTGGGTCGTTTGTATAGGCCTCTCAGACCTGAGTTACTGGAGGTCTCACTACCTCTAAACCCACGCCCACTATCCTCAGGAAATCTTGGAAGGTCTCTAACTTCTACTGTAGCCGTCCTTTTATTTGAAGGGCCCTTTCTCTGTCAGGTCCCACAACTTATAGACGGCTGCCTTCTTCTGCTGCTCAGATGATGCTGTCTTTCCATTCGCAGTCTGGCGAGATTCAAATGTTCTACCTCTCGCAGGTAGGTCACTCGGTACTCCATCAGCATGCGTATATATGCAAGACTTTCTTCCGCTCCTACAGCGGAGAATGACACCATGCCGTCTTCATCTGGTATCCAGTCCTGACGATCACGTGGACTGCTTACTTTCATCACACCAGACTTCTTTACAATCATTTGCATGGCTCGGCCATTTCTCCCAATGAGCTTTCTTACCAGAGCATGAGGCACCCGGATGACTTCTTCCCACAGACTTTGAGCTTTTCTCATAATCTCCAGTTGTCTAATGGCTTGTTCCGCTTCGTGCGAATACATCGTCAGTGCATGTCACTTAGGATAGCCACCCTCTTCATGGTGACTTCGGTTGTGGACAGGACCACCAGCGGTTTAGCTTCTGGAGGTCGAGTACACCTTACAGGCTCCCACGGCCTTCTTAAACTCTTCATGAACTGACTCTCTGGTGCATTCTTCTCTTAAATCTTCGGGTACATCTATGAGGCACTTGTACCGAGACGTTTCTGTCTCACCAGTGGTCTCCAAATGATCATCTGGCTCAGGTTTCAGGGACAACTGACATTCAGCTTCTTCACCCTGTATGCTTCCCCTGAGCTAACTCACCGCTATGAACTCAAGAATTCTTGTCTTGACCACTTCCATTTCATACTTATCTTCTTTTAACACTCTCTCAGCTCTCCTCAGGTTCACCTTCTCATGGTATAAAGGATTAAGCGCAACTTGTTTGCCCTTTTCCTTCTCCAAGGAGGCCTCATTCACTGATTGGTACTTTGCCAGGTGACCTTCGCCTCTCTGCAACCCATCTCTGAAACTCTTCCAGCTTCAACTGCTCCTTTAATCAGCAGAACTTTCTCAGACCTCGCTGTCTCCAATGCGCCCACTCGGCTCTCGACAGCCAGTCTCTCAAGCTTCTCTTGCTTCAAATGGGCTTGTAACGTCTCCTTGATCTCGGCTCTTACATCCACTGAATCATCAAAGCTCGCATTATTCGAGGAGGCATTTGCTTCATACCTCCCTTCTCCGACAGACTCCTCCATCCTGCAGATTCTATCCTTAAGGCACATCTCTGCCCTCTGGAGACCACCACAGAACGTCTACAGCTCCTTCACCTGAGCTTCCAGTCCTGGGATCTTTCTGCGGAGATCATCATTCTCATCCCGGGTGTCCTGTAGAGTGGTCTCAAACACTTGGCGCATGTGTTCTGCATCCGCCTTATCATCCTCTAGTTTTTCCTTAACCTTGAGGAGATCCTCAGTCTCTTAATTTGTTGCAGTTCCTTACTGAGTTCACCATACTCCTTCTTGCATTCACACAGCTCCCAGTTGAACTGTTCGCGCAGTCGTTCTAGGTTTTGATCACGTCCAGAAACTTCATCCTGCAGTGCCTCTTTTAAGGCAGACAGCTCTAACTGGACCAGGAAGAAACGATCTTTCACCTCGCAAAGCTCATCTTCAAACTCCGCTTTGTCAAGCTCCAACTGAAAAACCTCCTTTATTTTTTTGGAACTTTTCCTTCCAATTGTTGACTTCCTTGCTGCTTTCCTCCAGTTCTCGCTGTAAGTTCCTCACAACCTGGTTTATTTTCTGCCTTTCAGACTCCAGGCTCAGCTGGTCTCAGGACACGTTCTCCAGGTTTTTCCTTAGTTGCTGCACATCACTCGGATACTGCTGCCTGACACGCTCCAGCTCATGGTCAGGATTGGCCACCTCTTCTTTCAGGGCTGTCGGTTCCTGACCTTTCTGTCTCAGTAGATCATCCTGCTTGTAACTAATCTGCAGAACTGCATCCAACTCTTCCTCCTGATCTTCATTGTTGTCTAAAGGAGGATCCACACTCAGAATAAAAGGCACACAACATTGCATTTTCTTTATATGCCCTTTCAGCAAAAGCTACAGGAGCAACTTTTTTGCGGCCCTTGCGCCGTCGACAACGAGAGGGGGACTTTCTCACCTAGTCTAGCTCCTCCTGACTGAACTCTTTCTACTTTCGCAGTGTCATCGTCAGCTATAGGGTCTGTGTCACTCCCCATGGTGTTGTGGACAAACAGGTCACCTCCCACTTTGACGTCAACCCCTTCTACTGGAGCTACCCCGTTATCAACGGTCAAATTGTCATTTTTAGGCGGTACCAACCTACAACCAGTAACCAATTTTGGTTTTCTATACTCCACGCTCTTTTGAAACTCTGCTCCCTTTTGGACACCCACACCTGTAGGGGGATTTTTTAATTTTTTTTTAAAAAAAACAATAGTCTTAGGACAAAGTTCACAACATATCTTACTACCTCCCTGGGCACTCTGGGATAGTACCGGCACCACAGGAGAACTCAAGGAATGGTCCGCTACCACCATTCTGTAAAGAGCCAACAGCTCCTGCCCTTCCTGTACTAAGACCTGTTATCGTTTCTCAAATGCCTGCTGTGAGTCCTGTTATCGTTTCTCAAATACCAGCTGTTGTTTCTCAAATGCCTGATGCTGCGATTTTAACAGGCACTTTAATCGTTCAACAGCTTCAGTCTCATCTGCTGCTCCCTTCACAGTCATCTTTATCTGTTCCTGCATTTCTTCAGGAAACTCTATTTTACTGAAGAGCATTTGCAACTGGACATCTAACCACTTCTCCCTTCCGTCTGGGGGATACTGCTCCATTCATAGCCATCGCAGTACGCTGTTCACACCGCTCTCCCCGGAAAATTTTTGTGGCCCCACCAAGCCACAGCAAACCAAGTTTGAGTGCGACGACAATTTTCATAACCCCGGCGACTTACAGCCAGATGCTTTAATCTTCGTGGCCCCGCCGAGCCACAGCAAGATGCTTGCATCCACATTAGTCGTCCTGTGCTGTTACCCCTAGCAACCAGGCTGCAGTTGCCCGCATTCTCCAACCACATGTAAGGTAGCGCTATTCATCACGCTGGGGTACTTACTTCACCGGGTCAATTATAGCACACATGCAATGTTTTCCGGTAATATGAAGACCAGCAGTTTATTACACATCATAAACCGCACATAACAGTCCATCTCAGTGGCTCGCAGGAATGTTACACATGTATCCTAGAGCCTTTCCAGTGGCAGCTATGCCTGCTTGGCTTCAAATACAAGGTACAGCAACAATATTCACTTATAGCGCCGATTTACCTTTGCCAGGTCTCAGCTGCTTCTGTCAGCGCGGTTCTGCCACAGCTGTGGCTTTAAGGCTTCCCAGAAGTGGCCTCCAGGCCATGTGCCTTCCAAGGCTACTGGTATCTCAAACACAGGGATCCAGTCTCTACCTTCCAGGCTAGTGGAGTGCCAAACACAGGGACCAAGCCTCTTGCCTTCCAATTCTACTGATATCCTAGACACAGGGATCCAGCCTCTGCCTTCCAGGCCTCTCTCTATTTCAAAAACCACCAGGATTTATATATCCTTTTGTGCACACAGGACCTGTGATGATGTCACCGTCATGTGATCAGTCACCTGAGGAGGAGGTTAATGGTCAGCCAGAACACACCCACTGGCCATTTTAGCAATGCAGCAAGCCACTGCATTACACAGCTTTCACACAGTGTAGTCAGTGTAGTACTGCCTGAGTCAAGATAAGCGGCTTTCACACAGTGTAGTGTTGCCTGAGTCAAGATAGGTAGCTTTCATACAGTGTAGAGCTGCCTGAGACAAGATGAGCAGCTTTCACACAGTGTTGTCAGTGCAGTACTGCCCAAGTCAAGATAAGCAGCTTTAAATACAGTGCAGTACTGGCTGCGTCAAGATAAGCAGCTTTCACACGGTGTTTTGGTGCCAGAGTCAAGATAAGCAGTTTTCACATAGTGTAGTGCTGCCTGAATCAAGATCTGTAGAAGTGACGTCACCATTCACCTCCTGATGAAAAAGAGCGAGGAGACCTTTTACTAACAAGGATCGGAATACTGATTCTAATCGAGCGAAGAGTGCCCTCTGCTGTACAAAGCCCATATGTGCACTTCATTTTTTATTATTAATTTTTTTTTAAATATTTCCTCGATGTGTTGTGGTAGGTGGAGGAGCAAACATAAAAAAAATAGGAATATATGAGGAAATAATCAGTGTTCTTTCTCATCCTCCTTACAGCCCTGTAAGACAGCTGGCTGCAGCCTCTCCCCACCTCCCCAACGGGAGCCTCTCTTTCACCCCCCCCTGCAGCGGGAGCCTCTCCCTCCCCCCCCCTCTGCACAGCGGGAGCCTCTCCCTCCCCTCCCTCTGCAGCGGGAGCCTCTCTTTCTCTCCCCCCTCTACGTAGCGGGAGCCTCTCTTCCCCCCCTCTCCACAGCGGGAGCCTCTCCCTCCCCCCCTCTGCAGCGGGAGCCTCTCTTCCCCCCCTCTCCACAGCGGGAGCCTCTTCTACAAAAAAAAGCCACTGAATTGCAGTGTTAGGGACCTTGTCTGTATTGCGCAAGGTACAACAATCACATCATTAATACTTTTATACAAGTTTTTTTTTTCAAAATTCACAAAAAAAAAAGTCACAGGATGAAATTTGTCCTTTTGCTCAAATTTTTCCCTTTTACACACAATAATGTATATAAAATACAGAAAAAAAATTTAAAAAATTTACCAGACGCAGACGTCTGCGCACATCACTCGCAGGACAGGAGGGCGGACGAAGACATCAAAATACAGAGTTAGTCCAGAGTTCACATTCATTGAAAATCTTGGACCGAACCAGCGTACGTACACAGACGAGCCTACTCTCCCCTCCCCCACCCCAGCGCAGTAAAAGAAGGTATAAGAAATCGTTTATAAAGCGTGACAGTCTCTAAACACGGCCCCTTTTTTTCTTTGTTTTTTGTTTTTTTTTGTTAGAAAGTCCCATCGGACCACTAGATGGCGTGAGCAAAGTTGGGTGAAAGGGTTAAAAAGAGGCACTTTAGACTGGCTGGTATTTCTTTCCTACTGCTGTGGGTCATCAGCAATAGGAAGCACAAGCTTGTCCCGTCGCTCATCTTTGTTCGGTGCAGGTACACTGGGTGGACACTAGGTGGTAGTGCTGCTCATCAAAAAACACTGCAGGTCAGGTTAGGCACAACGGCAGTGAAAAATTCAGTTTTCCCAAAGGCAGTACCAACTTCATCTGCTATGACATCAGGATTGGCTTCTGTCGAACTTCCAAAATATCTGCAGGGAAAAAAAAAAAAAAAATTTGAAAATTTTATATTTCATTAATAAATATATGTTAAAAGCAAGTTGCAACACCACATACAACCTGTGGACAAGGGTGGCGCTATGACTGCAGTAACCAACTGAGAGTACACCTCACGCTGTAAACAAAGCGCAGAAGAAAGAGTGTAATTCTTAGTTTTTACCCAAGACTCACCTGACAAGATGCGCTGCAGCGGCAAAGTGACGTAGGTCAGGTGTGCATAGAGTAGGAAGTTCTCGTCAGTTCTGTTCAGTTTCAGCCACGACCCCACCAAGGATCTCCCCGTCCCAGAGAGCGAGCGCGACCTCAGGTTGGTGACACTATGCATATCTGCAGAGACGGGCACAAGATCAGCTGCTTTGAAGGCCGACCACTTTGATTAATCACTATATACAGTGGTGTGAAAAAGTCTTTGCCCCCTTTCAGATTTCTTATTCTTTGGCATGTTTGTCACACTTAAAGGTTTCAGATCACAAACAAATGTAAATATAAGACAAAAGATAACACAAAATACAGTTTTTAAATGAAGATCTTTATTATTAAGGGAAAAAGAAATCCAAACCTACAGGGTCCTGTGTGATTGCCCCCTAAACCTAATAACTGGTTGGGCCGCCAATAGCAGCAACAACTGCAATCAAGCATTTGCGTTAACTGGCAATGAGTCTTTTACAACGCTCTGAAGGAATTTTGACCACTCATCTTTGCAAAATTGTTATAATTCAGCCACATTGGAGGGTTTCCGAGCATGAACCACCTTTTTAAAAGGTCATGCCACAGCATCTCAAATTGGATTAAGGTCAGGACTTTGACTAGGCCACTCCAAAATCTTCATTTTGTTTTAAGCCAATCAGAGGTGGACTTGCTGGAGTGTTTTGGATCATTGTCCTGCTGCATAACCCAAGTGCACTTCAGATTGAGGTCACGAACATATGGCGGGAAGTTCTCCTTCAGGATTTTTTGGTAGACAGCAGAATTCACGGTTCCATTTACCACAGCAAGTTTACCAGGTCCTGAAGCCGCAAAACAGCCCCAGACCATCACACTACCACCACCATATTTTACTGTTGGTATGATGTTCCTTTTCGGAAATACTCTGTTACTTCTACACCAGATGTAATGAGACATACACCTTCGAAAAAGTTCAACTTTTGTCTCTTCAGTCCACACCATATTCTCCCAAAAGTCCTTGCAATCATCAAGATGTTCTCTGGCAAAACTGAGACAAGCCTTTATGTTTTTTTTGCTCAGCAGTGGTTTTCGTATTGGAATTCTGCCATGCATGCCATTTTTGCTCAGTCTCTTTCTTATGGTGGAGTCATGAAAACTGACATTAACTGAGGCAAGTGAGGCCTGCAGTTCTTTGGATGATGTTGTGGGGTGTTTTGTGACCTCTTGGATGAGTCGTCGCTGTTCTCTTGGGGGTAATTTTCGTCCGCCGGCCACTCCTGGGAAGGTTCACCACTGTTCCATGTTATCACCACTTCTGGATAATTGCTCTCCCTGTGGTTCGCTGGAGCCCCAAAGCTTTAGAAATGGCTTTATAACCTTTTCCAGACTGATAGATCTCAATTATTTTGTTTCTCATTTGTTCTTGAATTTCTTTGGATCGCAGCATGATGTCTAGCTTTTGAGGATCTTTTGGCCTACTTCACTGTCAGGCAGGTCCTATTTAAGTGGTTTCTTGATTGAAAACAGGTGTGGCAGTAATCAGGCCAGTGTGTGACTAGGGAAAGTGAACTCGGCTTCCCAAAGGTGTGATAAACCACAGTTAAAACATAAGTTAAGGGTAGGGGGGAGCAATCACTTTTTTCACACAGGGCCCTGTAGGTATGGATTTCTTTTTCCCTTAATAATAAAGACCTTCATTTAAAAACTGCATTTTGTGTTTACTTGTCTTATCTTTGTCTAATATTTACATTTGTTTGTGATCTGAAACATTTAAGTGTGACAAACATGCCAAAGAATAAGAAATCAGGAAGGGGGCAAACACTTTTTCACACCACTGTTCGTGCTAGCTTCCTATTGTTTTCAATAGCATCTGTATACATCTCTATGCAGAGAGCTCCCCCCCTAGTGGAGGCTGTAGGCAGAAAGAATGATATTATTGATCCCTATGTCTATGCACTTCTACAAAAAATAATGATGATTACATTGATTTTGGATGTTAAAATAAAATTAAAACACACTTTAAAAGGGGTAGTCCAGCTTAGAGAACCCATTTTTATATACCCTATTAAGGAATTCTGTGTTATTAAACGAGGGTTCTCTGTTCAGGATAATCATCTGTTGGGCAGAGTAGTGATCGGTTATAAAGAGTGTCTCTCTGGAGGACCCATCCTGCATTACTGATATGAATGGACTTCTGTGTAATACTTAATTTCGCCTGTGGTGGCACTGTAGGGAAATTGAACACTTGCTACCAGGTATTTCGACAGATCACAGCTGATCGGAGGAGCTCCACGCAGGAAGGCACTTTGTGAAAAACTAATTTTTAAGAAATCTTTCTATCAAGGGCTGCCAAAAGAAGAGAACCCATTTAACCTACATCTGGGAAATTGTCAATTGATTGGATTTAAATTTGTTTTAGAAGTTTAATTGATTTTTTTTTTTATTATTATTATTAAACACAGCATACCTGCCCCCTCTCAAACCCAATATCTGCTCCATCATACCTCCCCCGTCATCGCTGTCCCGGAAAAATTCCTCGCTGTCATTGGCAGAGTGAGATTTCTTCATCTCGGTGATTCGGTTCCTCGGCACCTTCCTTTTCAGGGACGGCGAGAAAAAGGAAGGACGGTTGTTACGTTCAGGAGTGGGGGGAGTGCTAAATGATGTGACCTTGTGGGGAGAGATATAAAAATTATAAAATGTAAAAAAAAAAAACCCACACTGTAAATATAAACAAAAAAAAAAAATTATATATAAAAACCAGAGAGCTGTCTCAAGACCTTAACAACCTTATTGTTGCAAAACATATTGATGGCATTGGTTACAAAAGAATCCAGTGAGCAGTGTTGGGGCCAGAAATGGATTCTTCTGTAACCAATGCCATCAGTATGTTTTGCAACAACAAGGTTGTTACTCTTGAGACAGTTTTGAAAGGTATGATGGTGCAGAAGTCAACTCACCCGCTCATGCAGGGGTGACCCGGGGTTGGAATCCTCCTCGGTGCCGTATGGAGACGTGTCTCCAGTGGACACTCTGCTCACAGCCATCTCCGCGTGGCCTTTACCCTGTGGCCCCTTCATTCGCACAAACTCCATGTTGTTGTATTTGTAGAAGCCGAACGACATCTTCTGGGCCATCTTTGCCGCCACGCTGACCTGGGCCCGAAATATGAGAAATCCATTAATTTACCCCTTACAAATCACATTTATTAAAGATGTATTCACATATCTGAATCCTTACAGGAATGAGTGAGAATAAGTCCCATCATAGCACATATGGGGGTGTGGAGAGCGAGGAGCGCCCACCCAGGCAGACTTATGTATCGCTCCTTCGTTAGAATAGATGCCATGCAATACCACATATGGCCAGCAGTGGCCACTGCAGATATCACTAGGCCTATTAAGAATGGTCTTAAAGAGGTAGTAAAGAATAACAAGATTAAAAAAAAAATAATCGAATTCTGTACAAACCCCTGTAATCGCTTTATCCACATCACATACTTACCCGGTTGTCATACACTTTCTTTAGAGCCTCATATCGGATGGATCCCTGGAATATGACTCCTTGAAAAGTGTTTGTTTTGTCGCTGGCCACAAGCTCCACACAAACCATCTCCCCTTCCCCTACGGTCATGTCACTGAACACCTAAAAGACAAGTATGCTCCATAGTGACCATCCGGTAACATATATACACATACAAACCCCTATATACACACATATAATTACCTCCTCAAAGTTGTCTATCATGTAGAAGATATTGGGGTAACTGATCTTAGACTCTTCTCCCTTACTGTCCATGGGGTGTTTGCTTGGAGAAGCAAATACTTGCTGAAAGAACAAATATTATAGAAAAAAAATGCGTGAGTAGTGCGCATGCGCGAGTAGTGCGCCATTCACTATGTATGGAAGCTGCGCATGACCGCTCCCATAAAAATGATTGGGGCAGTGGTCGTGCATGCGCACTACTACAGAGGTCCTAACGGATAGACAGCCAGTGATACCACAGTCATAACCTACCTACATGTATAGGGTATAACCCACCCCCCTTACCCTGCAGTCCCATGTAAACGTACATCATGGTATCAAATGACAAACTCGGCTCCGCTACAACTGTAGGAATACAAGGTAATCGACATTTAGGCAGCGTCTCGGTAGACCGCTTACCCACCTGGGATTTCTTCTTATGGATGTGGATGTCTCCAGCCTCAGAACGTGTGCACACTGCACAGGTCACCACATAATCCAGCTGTGGGGAAAATAAATACACAGCAATGATATTACATCCATCAGCCATCGCTGTATATTTTGGCAATTCTGACTTTCATGAATCCAGAAAAGCTGAGCTGTAACTCCTGCGAAAATGGTAGAGGAGGTCAGAGGACAGTTTGGGGTATAACCTTATTAATCAGTTATAAAATGTCTGCGATATCACAATGGAGACACAAAGTCCTGTTCTTCCCCAGTAAAAGCATCCAAATTCAATTTAGTACTGCCTGAGTCAAAATAAGCTGGTTTAACACAGTAGTACTGCCTGAGTCAAGGCAAGAAGCTTTCATACAGTGTAGTACTGCCTGAATCAAGATAAGCTGCTTTAACACATGGGAGTGCTACCTAGTTCAAAATAAGCAGCTTTCACAAGCTGTAGTACTGCCTGCATCAACATAAGCAGTTTTCACACAAGGTAATACTGTCTCAGTCAAGATAAGCTGCTTTAACACAGTGTAGTACTGCATGCGTCAAGATAAGCAGCTTTCTAACAGCGTAGTAGTGTCAGAGTCAAGATAAGCTGTTTTCACACAGTATAGTCAGTACAGTACTATCTGCGTCAAGATAAGCAGCTTTCACACAGGCTAGTACTGCCTGAGTCAAGATAAGCTGCTTTCACACCGTGTAGTACTGCCAGAATCAAGATAAGCTGATTTTACAGTGTAATCAGTGTAGTACTGCCTGAGTCAAGATAAGCTGGTTTCACACAGTGTAGTATTGCCTGAGTCAAGATAGGCAAAACTACACTGTATGAAAGCAGCTTATCTTGACTCAGGCAATACTACACTGTGTGAAACCAGCTTGACTCAAGATAAGCTGCTTTCACACAGGATAGTAAAACTTGAGCCAAGATAACCAGCTTTCACACAGTGCAGTCCGTGTAGTACTGCCTGTGTCAAGAGAAGCGGCTTTCATACAGCTTTCACAGTGTAGTACTGCCTGAGTCAAGTTAAGCAGCTTTCACACAAGGTAATACTGTCTCAGTCAAGATAAGCTGCTTTAACACAGTGTAGTACTGCATGCGTCAAGATAAGCAGCTTTCTAACAGCGTAGTAGTGTCAGAGTCAAGATAAGCTGTTTTCACACAGTATAGTCAGTACAGTACTATCTGCGTCAAGATAAGCAGCTTTCACACAGGCTAGTACTGCCTGAGTCAAGATAAGCTGCTTTCACACCGTGTAGTACTGCCAGAATCAAGATAAGCTGATTTTACAGTGTAATCAGTGTAGTACTGCCTGAGTCAAGATAAGCTGGTTTCACACAGTGTAGTATTGCCTGAGTCAAGATAGGCAAAACTACACTGTATGAAAGCAGCTTATCTTGACTCAGGCAATACTACACTGTGTGAAACCAGCTTGACTCAAGATAAGCTGCTTTCACACAGGATAGTAAAACTTGAGCCAAGATAACCAGCTTTCACACAGTGCAGTCCGTGTAGTACTGCCTGTGTCAAGAGAAGCGGCTTTCATACAGCTTTCACAGTGTAGTACTGCCTGAGTCAAGTTAAGCAGCTTTCACACCGTGTAATGCTGCCTGAGTTAAGATAAGCTGCTTTCACACAGTAGTACTGCCGGAGGTCAAAATAAGCAGCTTTCAAACAGTGTGGTACTGCCTGACTCAAGATAAGCAATACAACACTGTGTGAAAGTTGCTTATCTTGACTCAGGCAGTACTACACTGTGTGAAAGCAGCATGAATCAAGATAAGCAGCTATCACACAGTTGAGTCAGTATAGTTCTGCCTGAGTCAAGATAAGCAGCTTTCACACAGTGTAGTCACTGTAGCACTGTCTGAGTAAAGATAAGGAGCTGTCACATAGTGCCGTACTGCCCGAGCCAAGATAAGCAGCTTTCATACAGTGTAGTGCTACCTGAGTGAAGATAAGCAGCTTTCACATAGTGTAGTCAGTGTTGTACTGCCTAAATCAAAATAAGCTGCTTTAACACAGTGTAGTACTGCCCGAGTCAAGATAACCAGCTTTCATACAGTGTAGTATTGCCAGAGTCAAGATAAGCTGCTTTCACAGTGTAGTCAGTGTAGTACTGCCTGAGTCAAGATAAGCAACTTTCACAAGTCTATAGCTAGGGATAGGCAGCTAGCAGAGGGAGGAAAGTAGGTTATACAGGGAGGGCTGGTGAGGACACTGCCCATCTTGACTTTGCTGTGAAGACAGAATGGGGAAGTAGTTTCACCAGTAATATATTAGTTTTTAACAATTGACTGGGGCAGGATTTTTCAAGGGATATGGATGATACAGATAGACATAGAAAAACTCTTCCGTGGCCAATGACTTTAGAAGGCTTATGAGAGGTAAGCCCACAACTTCAATTACTGACCTTCTGCAAAATAAGATTCAAGTAGACGCTCTCCTCCCAGTCAATGTCGGGGTCTCCGAGGCCAGGAAGCTTCTTCGAGTCCTTACGATAGACCTCAACATCCACCTGCTGAAAGAAGCAGAATCCGAAGGGTGAACTCAGTCGGTACATTGTTGACCATATTGATCATTTTTCTTCTACCACTCAGGAAGTCTCTCCTAGTTTTTTTTTTTTTTTTAAGCTAAGTCTAAGTTAAGTTAATTTATCAGACTCCTGCCCGAGTGGAAGAGGGGAAAGAAACCTTTACTTAGAAGCCTCTTTGGTACAGATCTTCCTGAAGGCCATGTCAGAACATCATCACTACTTTATCCTCTATTTTTTTTATTATTTTAGTTTTAAATTTTTTTTTTTTTTATTGTTCAGCATTTTTCTTTGTTATATTGCATCTTTTTAAAATTAGTAATTTTTTAAATATTATTATTATTGGCGGAGCCTATTAATTTTTCGGTAATTAGTTCAGTATATTTCTATTTCTCATGTTTTAACAGGTCTGTATTTTTTAGCGTTTCCCTTTAGTTCAGTATTTTTGTTCTATTACATTTTTATATATATTTTTTATCAATTTGGTATATTTTTATTGTTTGTTATTCCATTTTTTCCCACCTCAGTATTTTATTAGTTTTGCATATTTTTTTTGTTAATATAGTTTTTTTTTATTATTATTAGCCAAGTATATATTTTACTTTTATTAATTCAGTATTTTTTATTGAGTATTTGTTCAGAGGACTTTTTTTTTTAATCAGTTTAGTGTAGTTTTAAGGCATTTATTAGTTCAGTATATTTTTTTTCCTTATAGTTCATGTTATCTACTCAGTAATTTTTTTTTTTTTTTTTTTTTTTTTAATGATTTTAGGTTTGTTTGTTTTGTTTTTTTTTGTTTTTTGTTGTAAGCCGTTGGGCTTCAAAACATAGAACTCTGGCCTCTACTTGACTCAACATTTACAAGCTCTGCGCTATGGAGCTTGGAAGCGCTGCACTGAAGCTCGCTGGATCCGACCAGCTTCACTGCTCCTGCGCTCCTCAGATGCTTCAGAGGAAAAGCTGTCTGTGCTAAAAAGAAGTAACAACAACTTTCATATAGGAAGTTACTCCAAAAAAAGAAATAAGTGTATTCGATCATAAAAATTAACCTTTATTGAATAAAGTCATGATAGAAAAACCATGATAAAAAAAACAGTAGCTTCATATATAATGGTGGGTACCGTCAGTATGTAAATGGATCACAAACACCATATAAACGGATCACAAACACCAAGAAAAGAATGATATGTGGATAGGGTATGTAAACGGAGCAGAGTGGCTATATCAGACCAAAGATATAATACACATTTTGTGCAATTCTAAGAATATGATTGGTGCCAATAGCTCACTTAAATAGATCAGAATAAAATCTACCAAAATATAATCACATGGGCAGTATTTGCCATAATGTCCTTTAGCAGGTGGAATAGGGAGGTGAACCTACTAGACGACCCGACGCGCGTTTCGTCAGCCTTCTTCAGGGGTGGGTCGTCTAGTTGGTTCACCTCCCTATTCCACCAGGTAATATCATGTTTTTCTATCATGACTTTATTCAATAAAGGTTAATTTTTATGATCTAATACACTCATTTCTTTTTTTGGAGTAACTTCCTATATGAAAGTTGTTGTTACTTATTGCTAGAGTTTTTGCGATCATTATCACTATATATGGGATACCATTGTGGGACTTTTGTGAGCTAATGTGCTAAAAAGAAGAAGGACACGGCCAGAAAGGAAATCAAGTGGAGTCCAATGTTCTACAAAGTCAATGGCCCTGTTTGGGGACTTGCACGAAAGCTTTAAAATCACTTGAAAAGTTTGTCCTAAACTAGAAAAAACATGACAGCTTTTTAAAACAGTGCCACCTCTATCCTAAGGTCGACTGTGGTATTGCAGCCAAGTCCTATGCACTTCAAATGGAGCAGAGCTGTAATACCACACATGACCTGTGGACAGGGGTGGCGCCATTTCTGGAAGAAAGCTGCCGAGTATTTCTAATTCTGTACAACCAATAAACTATTTCTCAGCATGGATGCTAGGGAAGAGATAAAAATAAAGCAACTTCATATGGTATAACGTCACCTAAAATCAGGAGACACCAAGAGATTAGCTCAAAGATTTATACAATGTAAATAAATATATATTTTTTTTTCATTTTACTATGCAAAAATCATTAAAAAAATATTAAAATATAGTCTTGTTTCATCCTTGAATTATTATTATGGCGGCATTTATTTCATGACACTTTACATGTGAATTGTAAAAAAAATTATTTTTATAGGAAAGCTGGACAATATCAGCTCTCACAAAAGGTACGATACAGGTATTGTACCCCCTTATGCCGCAGATAGCACTGTGCACTTCTCCATGCCGTCCCTCAGTTGCTCCTCCTGGAAATTAACAACTGGATCCTATGGGGTGTGTCACTTGACAGTCTGCCCTGATTGGATAGTGTCTAAGCATGCAATGATACACCCCCAAGTTTTCACTTTATGCATTTCCAGGAGGAATAAACAGAGGGACTCCATAATTTTTTTTATACAGGGGATGTGAGAATTTACAAAAAAATAAATAGTTAGAAATAAAATAAAAGAATAAATAAAGGATTTAGGGAAAGGGGATGTAATCATTTACCCTGCGGGATACGCCTCTGCTAGTCACCTTTGTGCCTTCACTTCCATCTGCGTTTACGTAAGAAAGCTTCCGCCGCACGTAGAACAGCATGTCGTCCTGCCGAGGAGCCCATTTCTCCATGAAATAGGTGGAATACATCCAGGTCCAGAATACAATGCGGTCATCTTGGAAGCAGCCTGAAAAGACAGGGGGGGGGGGGGGGATTAAAAATAGAAAATAATGTAAAAAAAAATTCATATATATATATATATATATATATATATATATATATATATATATATATATATATATATATATATATATATATATATATATATATATATATATATATATATATATATATATATATATATATATATATTTATTATTTTTTATTTTTTTTAATTATTATAAAAAAAAAAATAAAAAAAACACATGGTAGATCGTATGGGTAAGGCTGTGGACTCTATTGGGCAGTGCAGAAATTGGTAAGACGACAAATCCATCACTCCTTTAGTTCCTTTTTTCTGCCCCTTTAATCAGAACAGAAGGTACCATGTGCCAGATTTATTACCTTTTCCCTTTATTTTTTTACCTTTCATTTGTGCCAATTTCTTCTTTTAATTTGAATCTTTTTATAGATTTTTTTTTGTTGTTTTTTTTTTGTTTTCTAGATGTTTTTGGGCGATTGTGACTTTCTATAAAATGTACAAAATTTTTGCACAATTGTACTCCGATCCAACACAAACTCCCCCCACAAGTGATTTGGAGGGGAGTCTGGACATTTTTGCGACATACCATACAAAGGCGCCAAACGGGTTGATAAAAATCTAGAACATTTTTTATTTTGAACAAAATGGTCAAACCAGGCGTACAATTTTTAAAAATTTGGTTAAAGAAAAATTAAAAGCAAAACCCAAATATGAATTTGACCCCACCCCGCGTGTATATTATTATTATTTTTTTTTTTTTAATCTTCATAAATGCAAGTTACTTTATTTTTTATTTTATTTTTTTTTTTTTTTAACTTTTATTAGAATTATAATTTTTATTATTAGGTGTTTTTTTTTGCTGCGAGGGGTCACAGGATTAAGACTATAACCATATAACTCAGCGTTTGTGGGAACTTATCGATATTTACTGCTATTTCCTCCAGTCGTCATTGTCCTAGGTTTCTCCTCTGGAGCTTGCGCCGCCGTGATCATTAAATTTATCAAGAGAAGACAACAGGAAACAGTGGCGGTGGTGATCGGACCTGACCGAATGTATTCAGCTCTCTGCAGAGATCCGGTCTGCCATTGAGAAATCACCATCTTAAAAGGTTTTTTTTCTGAAGATGGGCACCCATGACGGGGCATTTACTAAAGGTCTTGTAAGGAGGATGACATCTCTGAGGGTCCGGCAAAGGAAACAAAGGAGTCAAACCTGAGCAGCTCCCGTGAAAGCCTTGGCACATTCATTCAGGTGCAAACAATGGATGAGAACAACCTAAAATATTGGGATTTAAGTGAAAAATCTCCCAAAATAAGTAATGTTGAAAAGTAAGTCGAAAAGAAGAAGATCTAACACAAGGTCGTAACTCAACGAGGGGCCAAGAAGGTCCATGGAGACATTTTTTGAGGCCACCTAAAAGTGCTCATACGTCGTTGAGGTCTGTCAGCCAACAGCCATCTCTTTTGACTTTCCCTAAAACACTCGAAATGGCTAAGGGTGCACGTTTTTAATCGGGATTGTGGACCAAGTCAATGGCGTATGCCTCTGGTGGCGGAGCATCTATCGTGGGAACAAAAGGATTGGGCACCGAAATTCAACAGGTCTGACCTGTTTCTTCCCCGACTCCATGTGTCAAGGAAAAGTTGGATGGTCTCAATACGAGGTTCTTGTAGGCGGCGATATTTATGTCCCTCTTGTCCATGCAATTGATGGGGCAGCCCATGGACCATAACGGCACGATACCAAAATTTTTTGAAAAAGGGTGTTTTATCCCAGACAAACCAGAACCGCAACTTGTCCTATTTTCCAGGTGTGACTATTCCACTATTGAAATTAAAGCCTTTTGTTAAAAATTTCCCTTTCACGTGTTACTTTTTTTGACACCGAGCCCAGTTCTCCGTCACGATTCGATAGTATTTACGGGGGAACATTTATAGTTATCCTTCAAAAGGCAATCAAGCTATTTATACGTGAAGGAATCTTGGATAAGTTCCCGAAAATTAATCAAGATCGGCACATCCCAAAAGCAGAAGGAATAAGGTGAATTTTGGTTATAAATACCAGGGGCTGAGCTTCACGAGGCTATCAGAAATGTCTCAATGTTAGAGCCCATTCACACGTCAGTTTTTCATGTACGAATTCTAGCTGTGTTTTCTACGGATAGCACTCGTACCCATGATAGTCTATGGGACTGTTCACATGTTCATGATTTTTTTGGGGGCGCAGTGGTCCATGCAAAACCGCCAAGATGTGTCCAGTATTGATCCCCAAGTGTTAGATCAAATATGAGAACAAAAGTCTACGGCACTCTGATTCCATTCTAGTGTGGTCCTTTTTTTCATGGACTGAAAAAGACAGTGGAAAAAATTTCCACCCACCCACCCACCCACCCACCTCCATCAGAGAAAAACAGACGACACTCCGTGAGTTTTGTCTCACGTTCGTTGGTCCCATCGCGGCTTGCATCTGAACACCCCACAAAACGAGATTAAAGGTGTATGCGTCCACGAGGCCATAGACTATAATTGTGCTGACAGTCAACAAATGCTCCGTCGTGCATTATTTATGGGCATATACGCCTACTGGAAACGGACATTCAGACATCGTGCAAAAATTCCTAGCATGGACAGCAATGCCCAAGCTGGCCGCAATTATGCCGAACGGAGCATGACCACTTCATATATCTTTCCATGAGGCTTTCACACTCAGGTCAAAAGACCGACGGACAGTTCAGGCATTACAGTTGACCTGAGCTCCACAGACGTCTGAATGTGCCCTGAGTCTGTCCATAGAGTTTTTAAACAGCCGATTTTCAGCGATTTTTCACGCATGAGAGACAGAACAAAAGTTTATTTTCCTATATATCACTCTGTGAAAAATGGACAGCACTTGGATGGCTTCAGAAGTGCTGTCCAATTTTCTCTCGGACCCTTAGACTTGCATTGCCGATTTTGATCCTACACTCCGGTCAACATTGGACATACTTTTGCGTGAAAAATCATGGACATGTGAAAGGCTCCAATCACTATTATAGTCACAAGAGTTTTAAATGAAAAACACGGATCACGCTCGTGCGCATTTAAACTAAGGACCCCAGCACTGCAAAGCTACAGCGCTAACCACAGAGCCACCATGCTGCCCAGTGTACTCTTGGAAAAGGAGGTGGCCATCCATGTTTTTCTTTATGGAAATAAAATATAATTCACCTTAGACGTGGTCACCTAGAAGCAGATATGGCACTAAACATGTAACTAAAACCACAGCACCGTAGGCATTGTAGTTCTGTGGGTAGATCTGCCAGTTTCAAATGGGATCCACCAACGATCAATTGTTTATAGGGACTGCAAGATGGTCCCAAAAGAATATCCTATGGGTGGGATACAGATCTTGGAAGGTGGATTTGACTCCCGATAGATTGTATAGAAAATCAAGCTGCCTGGAGGCCCCTTCAGCAGTATTAAAAAGTCGTAAAGGAGCAACCAAACGCCCAAAGTAGCCATGGACATGCAATAGCAGTCTTCTCAAAGCTCAGACGATCGCCATTTCACCAGACTTCACGCCTGGCTTTTCTTGTAAAAATAAAAAATTCCAAAATTCATCTGCCAATACCTGCCATCATGGGTTCCCGTCAGATCTTCACCTGAAACTTTTTCAACGTTTTTTTTTTTGTCAAATTCTTCTCTTTTCAAAAACAAAATGTCTACAGATGGAAAATCATTTGACCAACACACAAATATGAGAGCCAAAAAGTCTTTATTATCAAGCAAGACAAAAACAGAAAAGAAACCAACAATCTTAATGCATTCCTCTTATGCACCTCAGCCAACGATCGATATAAAGAGTAAAAAATAAAAATACTGAAATCTGTTAAGAAATAAAATTCTAGTCTACATGTTGACCCTCAAAAAAAAAAAAATAATAATAATCTTTGGAGGAAAAAAAAAAAAAAAAACAAAGCTCAGAATCATCTATGTTAACCTTCTTCTACAACATCTTAACTTTTCATCGTGTCAAACCTGAATCTACATCTGGTACTACAAAAAATAAGAACTTCCACCTTGTTGCCCAAAGTCTATCAATACTTCTGAATAGGGTCTACAACCAACCGACCAAACGCAACTGTTCCTGGTTAGGATCTACCACAAACTAACCATGACTGGAACCATCCATAAAGGTCTTCACACCATGAAGAATATATTGGGCTATTGTTATGATGCTGTTTCCAATTCTTCGACATATCTTCAAGAAGATTGAGGTGTATCCTTCAGGTTTACCACAGGCTTTTGACATTTCACGTAGACACCTTCTACATCTTGAAGATGACCCTTTGGAGGTCACCATGGTCTATGGTCCTAGTAGACTATTCTACCTTTCCAGTATTAGAAATATAGGAGAAAAAAAAAAAAGATGTCGCCATCTGGCAGTGATTTTCACCAGTGGACAGAATTTTTTTTTGACCCAATCAATTACTTAAAACCATTTCTCAAGCCACTCGTTCCCTATCTATACTCAATTTTTTAATACTTATTTGCCAACAAGCACCAAAAGACTGAGATGCTACCAAATCCCGGTGCGTGAAACAGATAAAGTATCAAAGCATTTTTGGGGAAAATTGGACTAACGATACTCAATTCCTGAGGTGGTCTTCCTCACGACCATTTCTGATGTTGGCTTTTGGAGTTGGGTGTATATTTCACCATCAAACTGACCGATTACAACGCCACGTAGGACTTTTTCATACCAGCTGGTTGTCTGGTAACCAGAATGTGGTGGCCTCATTCAATAAAGACGCAAATTGTCCAAAATTTTATCAGCTTTGCCTAAATCATAAAATAAACCTTTCCCCGATGTAGCACCATCTTCCGTATATTTCTCCTTGACAAGCCTCCTGTACCAATCGAGGACACCGCCTGGCGTTGTTTCATTTCACCAGATGGTGGAGGTAAAATTGGCATGTTACATTGAACGCCGACAGAAAAATGTTTGGGACGTAGATTTGCTGAAATTTTTTTGTGCGTTTTTCCAAAATAAGGGTCAGTGTTTGTACCACGGTGCATCGGACGAGGGTTAAAATCTGTCACTCTGGGCACAACTCTTTTGGGTGGGGGTAACTTGATTTTTTTTCTTTTAGAAAATTTTGGCACAAGGTCTTCAAAGGGACTGTTCGTTGGAGAATCGGGCATGATTTCTACTTCCACTGTGGATTCCTCTGCTAAACTGCTGCTACCACATGTCTGGTCGATGGAGGACATGTCTGGTACCGATCCGGCATAGCAGTGGTCCATGGCGGCCATTTCCGCTTCTGTTAAGGTCACATTTGCAGCTTTTTTAATTTTTTTTACAGATGTGTTTGGCTCCTCTTTCTCATCTATCGGGGCTTTTTTGGGAACTTTTTTTGGAGAGTCGAAGATGGTAGGGATTGCTCCCCTTTTCAGAAAATACGAGCGTCCTCTAATCTCGTAGCACTCTCTGCCAAAATGAAGAGAACACATGCGGTAACTTCCTCTTGGCGCTTCTGAAACTTTTTTACTGAATTCCTTCAGGTTTCCGAAATCTTGCTTAGTCTGTAGGAGCCACATCCTCACATTCTCGATTTCTGGTGGGAAGGCGTGAAGAACCGGAGCCGGGTCTTTGGTTTTCGAAGAGGACGTACAGCCGTGTACTATACAAGAAGGCATCCTAGAACACATCAAAACCAGATTTGAGGAAGACGTTAAACTAGACAGGGCAGATTTATATTAATATAGTGGGGGCTCCGCTGATGAGACCATGGTGACCAAAGACCTCTAAGTGAATGAGGCGTTAATGAGTATGTGCGACCACTGCTCCTAAGCAGTGGACACACATGCTTAGTACCACTCTACTTTGGGACCGCTGTTTATGTGATTGATGTTGGGGGTTGAAGCCCCAACGATCCTATAGTTACCACCCATAATGTGGCTAGGCGATATATTGTTTATGGTACACCTCTTTAAAAGGATCTTATTAGGATCAATATCTGATTGGGGGAGGTGAGACCCCCGGCATCCTTGCCGATCAGCTGGTCTCAGTGCTGCCGACAGCCGGATGTGCTCAATTGCGGAGCGAAATTACACATCGCCATCAACTGTATAGTGGCCAAAGTGGGGTACTGCAGATCTGCCTCCATACAATTAAATAAGTGCAGATGTGTAGTACCCGGTTGCGACCACTATACAGTTGGTGGCGCTGTGTAGTTTAGCTCGACAACAGATCACATCCAGCACCAAGAGCAGCTGATCCGTCGGAGCGCCGGTTGTCGCACCCTCACCGATCAGATCAGGACAACCCCTTAAAGCCCAAAATGTTAGGTAGTAGCATATTCAGTGCCACCTTTGTGTGACGCTAAAGGCAAAGTTTGGAAGGGGATGGGCAGAGGGTGTCGGGAAGGTCACAATTTTTAAACTTCTATTTAGGCTCCTACGTGTGGCTATTATTCAGTATAGCTAAACCTGGGGTAGGAAGGGGGGTTATACAAATATACAGAGGGGCACCCAGCTATTACTTTTTATTAGGTGTGGGGGTTGGAGGGGGATTAAATTAATAGAAAAAAAAAAATTCCTTTTTTAAAAGCAGTGCCACATCAGTTCATATCTGGTACTGCAACTCAATATTATTAAAGTGAAAGGAATAAGCTGCAATACCACAAACAACCTGTGGACAAGGGTGGCGCCGTTAATATTTATTTTTTTATTTAATAGAAATAAAACCACCATGTTTTCCTAATCTTTTCACAAAGGGGGGGGGGGTAAATAAGGCGCAGCTGATATATATATTTAAACATAACCCTCCCCCCCACAAAAAAAGGGAACTAAGCTGTATACACATACAGAAGCTCTGTGGAAACAGTCATCAGGTAGATCTTCCTCTATTCACACCTGATTGTTCGCCATTACAGAAAAACTAAAAAAGGCCGATCGAGAGGAGGATAAGAGGCTAACAAACACTTGATGCCGCTTATCTTAGGCATGTTAAAAATCCAGCGCCTCGTTATTCCTAATAATATACATGGAGGAAGGGGGCTGCCCCCATTACGTATCCGATCATTGGGGGTCTTGCCAATTTGGAATAAATCTGCGCGGCTGCACGTGCCCAGCGTCTCATGTGACTGCTGTGTGTGAGGACTATGGAGGCCGGGCCAGTGTGCAGCAGGAAGGGAGGAGGAGGAAGAGGACAAGGAGGAGGAGGAGGGCTGAAAGTTGGGAGCTGCACGGGGGAGGGTGCGAGCTGCAGGGCTGGAGGCTCTCGCTGCCGCCCGGTTTGAATGTGCCAGAGCAATGTGAAATAAAAGGGGGGGGGGGATCTAAGAAAGCTGCAGCAGCTGGGAGAGCGAAGCACCGGGTCCTGGAGGTCGTCTAATGTGCAGTTAAAGCCGAGGTGCAGCATGAGTCTCATCACCCACCGGGCAGCACCTATGGCTGCCACTTACCTGCCAGCTCGCCCCTACACCCCCCACGCCATCCTAGCTCTGATAAATCCAGGCTCAGCCCTGATCTGTGACAGCAGCTCCTCCGCTCGTCCTGGAGAAAGGGCTGTAGTCTGAGATCCGCCTCCTGGCTCACTTATGATGATGTCACCGGCACTTCCTGTCTAGGCTCCTCCCCCCTGTGCTGCTCCCATTGGCTGCTTGGTAAAAGCAGGAAGTCTGTGATCACCATTATAGCAGAGGCAGGTGATGTGAAAAAAAAAAAATAAACAAAAAAAGAAGGCTGCTTTCTCCCAGAAGGAAGGATTGGAGCAGGTTATGTGTACTTCCCATGCTTTACACTGCAGCACTGCTCTATTACAGGGTTTAATCATATTTCCTGCAGCTCATAGAAGGGAGTACTTTTTTGTAAATGGATTTATTGGGCCTAATAAGGCCCGAAAAGCCAGAGACATGGGGTCCGATTATTGCCGTTGGCGTTTGTGTTTTTTCATCTGCGCCATTTTTTTTTTTTTTTTTTCTAAGTCTAATATTAACTAAAAAAAAAAAATTCTTAAAATTTGATAAATTATATATTAGAAAATAATATATACACACACACAGTACAGACCAAAAGTTTGGACACACCTTCTCATTTAAAGATTTTTCCGTATTTTCATGACCATGAAAATTGTACATTCACACTGAAGGCATCAAAACTATGAATTAAGACATGTGGAATTATATACTTAACAAAAAAGTGTGAAACAACTGAAAATATGTCTTATATTCTAGGTTCTTCAAAGTAGCCACCTTTTGCTTTGATGACTGCTTTGCCCACTCTTGGCATTCTCTTGACGAGCTTCAAGAGGTAGTCACCGGAAATGGTCTTCCAACAATCTTGAAGGAGTTCCCAGAGATGCTTAGCACTTGTTGGCCCTTTTGCCTTCACTCTGCGGTCCAGCTCACCCCAAACCATCTCGATTGGGTTCAGGTCTGGTGACTGTGGAGGCCAGGTCATCTGGCGTAGCACCCCATCACTCTCCTTCTTGGTCAAATAGCCCTTACACAGCCTGGAGGTGTGTTTGGGGTCATTGTCCTGTTGAAAAATAAATGATGGTCCAACTAAACGCAAACCGGATGGAATAGCATGCCGCTGCAAGATGCTGTGGTAGCCATGCTGGTTCAGTATGCCTTCAATTTTGAATAAATCGCCAACAGTGTCACCAGCAAAGCACCCCCACACCATCACACCTCCTCCTCCATGCTTCACGGTGGGAACCAGGCATGTAGAGTCCATCCGTTCACCTTTTATGCATCGCAAAAAGACACGGTGGTTGGAACCAAAGATCTCAAATTTGGACTCATCAGACCAAAGCACAGATTTCCACTGGTCTAATGTCCATTCCTTGTGTTCTTTAGCCCAAACAAGTCTCTTCTGCTTGTTGCCAGTCCTTAGCAGTGGTTTCCTAGCAGCTATTTTACCATGAAGGCCTGCTGCACAAAGTCTCCTCTTAACAGTTGTTGTAGAGATGTGTCTGCTGCTAGAACTCTGTGTGGCATTGACCTGGTCTCTAATCTGAGCTGCTGTTAACCTGCGATTTCTGAGGCTGGTGACTCGGATAAACTTATCCTCAGAAGCAGAGCTGACTCTTGGTCTTCCTTTCCTGTGGCGGTCCTCATGTGAGCCAGTTTCTTTGTAGCGCTTGATGGTTTTTGCAACTGCACTTGGGGACACTTTCAAAGTTTGCCTAATTTTTCACACTGACTGACCTTCATTTCTTAAAGTAATGATGGCCACTCGTTTTTCTTTACTTAGAATTTGTATTATGGCAAGAAAAAAGCAGCCAACAGTCTATTCAGTAGGACTATCAGCTGTGTATCCACCTGACTTCTGCACAACACAACTGATGGTCCCAACCCCATTTATAAGGCAAGAAATCCCTCTTATTAAACCTGACAGGGCACACCTGTGATGTGAAAACCATTTCCAGTGACTACCTCTTGAAGCTCATTAAGAGAATGCCAAGAGTGTGCAAAGCAGTCATCAAAGCAAAAGGTGGCTACTTTGAAGAACCTAGAATATAAGACATATTTTCAGTTGTTTCACACTTTTTTGTCAAGTATATAATTCCACATGTGTTAATTCATAGTTTTGATGCCTTCGGTGTGAATGTACAATTTTCATAGTTATGAAAATACAGAAAAATCTTTAAATGAGAATGTGTGTCCAAACTTTTGGTCTGTACCGATATATATATTTTATCATAAAATAATAAATAGTTATTAAAAAAAATATATAATTTCTTTTTTTTCTTTTTTCATTTTAGGTCATTGCGTATTTGGGGTTTCCATCATTTTTTGGATAATTCGGAATTTATTCTTTTTTTAAAGTTTACACAAATGTCCCTCGGTTCACCCATCCTCCGCCTCTTTTCAGAATTTTTTTTAATTTTTTTTTTGCACAAATATCGTGGTGCTTTTTTTGCGATTAAAAGGCGCAAAAAAAAAAAGTTACAGACAAAAATAACAGTTTTGATTTTTGAAAAAAAAAAAAAAATCATGACCCGCCTGCGCCATTTTTGGCTAAAAGTATAAAATGAATTAGACACAAATTAATAATTTTCAGACACCACAGATGCCCGAGGACATGAGACCTCCAGGACATTGAGTATCCAGCAAAATATTCTCAGAAATCGGTGATTTTTCTATCACTGCCGAATCCCCACTGAGGTTTTCACCCCAAACATCAACCCACTCGAGCTCCCGAGCTCCAGGGAATGGTCTGAGGCCTCCTGCTTCGTGCCCGAGCCTCATCACCATGGTAACAAGACCAGACAAGTACTGGGCCTAACCAATACTCTCCCACCCCACATAGGGAGAGACCCTCGTCTGTGGTGGGTGTGGGTTTGGATGATGGACACATTAGGCTGTTCACTTATGGGGGGGTTCGGACCCCCTGAGGGTCACTGTCACCGCCATTCGGCTAATGGAAAAGTACCGACATTTGTTGTCATTGTTTCCTTAGCCAGACGAGCCGGCTTCTCACCGCTGACATCATCGCTCCGGCTGATTAATATTTCATCAATATTCTTATTTCTGCCATCTGTGTCACGTGACGGCGATCTCATCCCAGAACTTCCCCCAGAAACATGGAGTATTTCAGGTCAGGGCCGATACATGAGGAATAGGCGGCCGTCATGTGTTATTAATAGACCCACCGCCATGTAGTCATACGGCATAACGAGAGTGACGCTCATCAAGCGGGCGCATGGAAGGGCAGGGTAGCACCAGGGACGGGTGGCTCTCTAGGAAGGGGCCAGAGTAGGACCAGAGAAGGGCAGACGCCCATGGTGTGGGCAAAGGTAGGATGAGGGATGGGCGCACTGGGTGGCTCTCTAGGGTGTGGGTAGGGCAAAGGACATGCAGATGGAGATCTGATCAGGGTGTGGAAGGGGTAGGAGAACTGGGTGACTTCCTAGGATGTGGCAGAGGTAAGACAAGGGATAGGCAGACATGGTGGATGCCGAATGTGTGGGCACCGGCAGAACGAGGGATGGGTTGACTGGATGGCTGACCAGGGAGTGGGCATAGGTGGGACGTCATGGACAGACTGGTTGGCTCCCAGGATGTGGTAGGGGTAAGATGAGGGATGAGTGGCAGCCCAGGATGTGGACAGGGGTAGGATGAGGGATGGGCAGATTGGATGGCTCTCTAGGATGTGGGTGGGGTAAGACTAGGGATGGGTGGCAGCCTAGAGTGTAGGCAGGTGTAGGACAAGGGATAGGTGGACTGCGTGGATGCCCATGGCGTGGGCAGGGCTAGGAAGAGGTATAGGCGTACTACATGGATTCCCAAGGTGTGGTCAGGGGTAGGACAAGGGATAGGCGGACTACGTGGTTGCCCATGGTGTGGGACAAGGGATAGGCGGACTACGTGGATGCCCATGGTGTGGGACAAGGGATAGGTGGACTACGTGGATGCCCATGGTGTGGGACAAGGGATAGGCGGACTACGTGGATGCCCATGGTGTGGGACAAGGGATAGGCTGACTACGTGGTTGCCCATGGTGTGGGACAAGGGATAGGCTGACTACGTGGTTGCCCATGGTGTGGGACAAGGGATAGGCTGACTACGTGGTTGCCCATGGTGTGGGACAAGGGATAGGCTGACTAAGTGGTTGCCCATGGTGTGGGACAAGGGATAGGCTGACTACGTGGTTGCCCACGGTGTGGGACAAGGGATAGGCTGACTACGTGGTTGCCCACGGTGTGGGACAAGGGATAGGCTGACTACGTGGTTGCCCACGGTGTGGGACAAGGGATAGGCGGACTACGTGGTTGCCTATGGTGTGGGACAAGGGATAGGCGGACTACGTGGTTGCCTATGGTGTGGGACAAGGGATAGGCGGACTACGTGGTTGCCTATGGTGTGGGACAAGGGATAGGCGGACTACGTGGTTGTCCATGGTGTGGGACAAGGGATAGGTGGACTACGTGGATGCCCATGGTGTGGGACAAGGGATAGGCGGACTACGTGGATGCCCATGGTGTGGGCAGGGGTAGGACGAGGGATGGGTAGCAGCCTAGGATGTGGGCAGGGGTAGGACAAGGGATAGGCACACCGGGTAGCTAATCAGGGTGAGGCAGGGGCAGGATGAAGTATAGCAGGGTGTCACTAATGGTGAATTACAGAAGAGGCGTGCAATTTGTCACCTAACTGTCAATTAATTCCTAAAATTCCAGGAGGAATAACAGAGGACCCAATCTGTCTGCTGAATCCTGCGCAGCAGCTATGCAGCCATATATGATCGTATATATGACAGTAATGTCATTTCATCGAGGGCTTCATCTCCGTGGACAACACGTCTTATTACAGATTCCTCTCGCTCGCAGCAGATGTTTTGTTACAATCCCGTCTCCCTTTATGACTCCTCCCCATAAAGAAGCGACAACTGAAACCTCCTCAGTGAGCGGAGAAGTGAACAGGTGCAAAACGGGCGGACACAGCAATGAAACCCGATATCACAGTGTACTGAGCACTGGACGGTTGTATTATACGAGCACCAGATGACGGTATTATTTGTGCAGTGTATGGTGGTGCAATCTTAGAGCTGTATGGTAATGATATTTTTGGGCACAGTATGGCACTATTATCTCAGTAACCAAGCCAGCTCCCTCCTCTATACATCAGCCCTCAATTGTGGGCACAGGACCCGGCCTCCTGATGAGCCGCCGCCACTACTCACATTTTCCTGTTTGCTCAGTGTAAGTATTTAGAGGCTCCGTGTGACTTGTGTAACCGCAGTGCGGGAGGAGTCCATCCATCTGTACACTGAGGAGACAGGACTGCACCAGCAGAATAGTGAGTGCAGCTCTGGAGTATAATACAGGATGTAACTCAGGATCAGTAATGTAATGTATGTACACAGTGACTGCACCAGCAGAATAGTGAGTGCAGCTCTGGGGTATAATACAGGATGTAACTCAGGATCAGTACAGGATCAGTAATGTAATGTATGCACACAGTGACTGCACCAGCAGAATAGGGAGTGCAGCTCTGGAGTATAATACAGGATGTGATTCGGGATCAGTAATGTAATGTATGCACACAGTGACTGCACCAGCAGAATAGTGAGCGCAGCTCTGGAGTATAATACAGTATGTAACTCAGGATCAGTAATGTAATGTATGTACACAGTGACCTCACCAGCAGAATAGTGAGTGCAGCTCTGGGGTATAATACAGGATGTAACTCAGGATCAGTAATGTAATGTATGCACACAGTGACTGCACCAGCAGAATAGTGAGTGCAGCTCTGGGGTATAATACAGGATGTAACTCAGGATCAGTAATGTAATGTATGTACACAGTGACTGCACCAGCAGAATAGTGAGTGCAGCTCTGGAGTATAATACAGGATGTAACTCAGGATCAGTAATGTAATGTATGTACACAGTGACTGCACCAGCAGAATAGTGAGTGCAGCTCTGGGGTATAATACAGGATGTAACTCAGGATCAGTAATGTAATGTATGTACACAGTGACTACACCAGCAGAATAGTGAGTGCAGCTCTGGAGTATAATACAGGATGTAACTCAGGATCAGTACAGGATCAGTAATGTAATGTATGTACACAGTGACTGCACCTGCAGAATAGTGAGTACAGTTCTGGAGTATAATACAGGATGTAACTCAGGATCAGTACAGGATCAGTAATGTAATGTATGTACACAGTGACTGCACCAGCAGAATAGGGAGTGCAGCTCTGGAGTATAATACAGGATGTAACTGAGAATCGGTAATGTATATACACAGTATATACATTGCGGGGTCCTGATGGTGCCCTTCCCCCACCTCCACCTTGTTGTGAAGTCTTTTAAAGGACCCCAAAACTTCAAGACTTTCCTGACACCATTTGCGGCGCAGTTGAATATAGTTCTTTTGTTCTCTGTTATCAGCCAGCCCAGGCTAAAGCTGGTGAACATTAAAGTCCAGAAATGTCTCCTAACCCCATCTGCAGCACTCAGAGCTCTGATGTTATATCACAGCTCGCTTTATGGCAGTGCTGCACTATTGTAAGGTGATGCCTTTAAGTTTACCATCTCTTTAAGAGAGATCCATCCAGTTGTGGTGCCGGGGTGGGATGGAGGTTTTGGAAATGTCAGATATGTATGAAGAGGGTCTTTTGTTAATGAATTGAAAATAGGTGTTGTAACATGATGTAATTTAAAGGGCCATAAGCCTCTAATAGTGCAGGTGAGAAAAACAAATTTAGTGATTGCTTGAATTGGATGGTTTTGAGATCTTTCATTGCCTCATCCCCTATTAATCTGTAGCGGCTCGGCTTGTGGAGATGTTTTTCTGATCTATTGCCCCTCCGATGGTCTCTGTATCCTCCATGTTTTGATTGTTTAGAGTACTTAAAGGGGAACTCCACTTTAACATGTCACAAGACAATCAGGCATCAATACAGTAACATAGTCTTCCTTCAGCCTTAAAAAAAACTAAGTCCATCTAGTTCACCCCATAGCCTAACATGTTGATCCAGAGGAAGGCAAAAAAAAACCATGTGACAAACACTAAGCTCCACATTGGGGAAAAAAATTCCTTCCCGACTCCATACGACAATCAGACTAGTTCCCTGGATCAACGCTCTATCAAGGAATCTAGTATTTATAACCTGTAATATTACACTTTTCAAGAAAGGCATCCAGGCCCTTCTTAAATTTTAACAGTGAATCGCTCATTACAACATCATGCGGCAGAGAGTTCCATAGTCTCACTGCTCTTACAGTAAAGAATCCCCGTCTGTGATTATGATTAAACCTTCTTTCCTCCAGACGTAGAAGATGCCCCCTTGTCCCCGTCTCAGGCCTCAGAGTAAAAAGATCAGTAGAAAGGTCTTTGTACTGTCCCCTCATATACTTGTACATAGTAATAAGATCACCCCTAAGCCTTCTTTTTTCCACAGTAAATAACCCCAAGTGTAATACCCTGTCTTGGTATTGCAGACCCCCCAGTCCTCTAATAACCTTGGTCACTCTTCTCTGCACCCGCTCTAGTTCAGCTATGTCTTTCTTATACACCGGAGGCCAGAACTGTACACAGTATTCTAAGTGTGGTCGCACTAGTGACTTGTATAGAGGTAAAATTATCTTCTCCTCATGAGCATCTATGCCTCTTTTAATGCATCCCATTATTTTATTTGCCTTTGCAGCAGCTGCCTGACACTGGCCACTAAACATGAGCTTGTCGTCCACCAATACACCCAGGTCTTTTTCAGTTACAGTTTTGCCCAGTGTTTTACAATTAAGCATATAATTATACATTTTATTTCCTCTGCCCAAGTGCATTACCTTACATTTATCCCCATTAAAGCTCATTTGCCATTTATCAGCCCAAGCTTCTAGTTTACATAGATCCTCCTGTAATATAAAATTGTTCTCCTCTGATTACCCTGCAGAGTTTAGTGTCATCTGCAAATATTGAAATATTACTTTAATAAATATGTTAAAAATAAGGGGGCCCAATATTGACCCCTGTGGTACCCCACTGTTACCCGAGACCCAGTCTGAGTGTGTTCCATTAATAACCACCCTTTGTTTCCTATCACTGAGCCAATTCTTAACCCACATACATATATTTTCCCCTATCTCCATTATTCTCATTTTATGTATCAACCTTTTGTGTGGAACCGGATCAAAAGCTTTTGAAAAGTCCATATACACAACATCCGCTGCATTTCCTTGGTCCAGTCCAGAACTTCCCTCATCATAAAAACTGATCAGATTAGTTTGACAGGAACGGTCCCTCGTAAACCCATGTTGATATTGGGTCATGAGGTTATTCCTCTTCAGATACTCTAATGCCTCATCGCTACCTACTTGCTTTAGTTCTCTAAATGGTACAATCTAGAAGGATGCCGCTAATGTCTGGCGAGAGTCTGCCCCTTTAAGGGAATTTTTGCATAAAAGTTTACACCCGGAACCTTCTATTTATACGTTTCTGATTAATGTGCAGATCTGTGCGCTCGGGTCGCTGATCACAAATAATCTCAGTTCCTCATTTCATGTCACCCAAGAAAACTTCCTCCTTCTGCCATTGATTGAGGTTTATCTGGGCACAAACATTACACAGAGGATTGAACGCCGCTCTCACCCCTGTGCCCCCCCCCATGTATCAGTAATGATGGGGACTTTTAGGTGTTCAGGCTATTACAGAACTCTGTATTGTAGTGACTGGTGTTATTTAACCCCATGTTCACTGCCAGACACCAGTCACTACAATACTGAGTTCCGGAAGGCCGGAAGAAAGAGCGGAAGGCCGGAAGAAAGAGCGGAAGGCCGGAAGAAAGAGCGGAAGGCCGGAAGAAAGAGCGGAAGGCCGGAAGAAAGAGCGGAAGGCCGGAAGAAAGAGCGGAAGGCCAGATACAAAAAAAGTCATAAGAATAATAACATCATACAATGTAATTAGGTAAAAGGTGATCTAATACCGGCCCCTCACTAATAATGTGTTACAATCTACTATATAATTGGCTTATCCCGTCTGTCTGTCCATCCAGGAAATCCCGCGTCACTGATTGGCCGCGGCCAGACCTATCAGCGACGCGGGATTTCAGAACAAGATGGTGGCCGTTAGCGGCTCATCTGCCACACGGAGGTCAGCGGCGATGCAGCCGGGAGATGACCGGTGCTAGCCGCTCATCTCCCGGCTGCTCGCAGCAGAAGTACCCCAACGGCTGCCTAGGCGGCGCCGCTCACCGGTCCTCCCTTCACACTTGCCGTCGGGAGATCAGTGGCCCTAGCCGCTGATCTACCGACGGTAGCCGCATGGAGGTCAGCGGCGATGCAGCCGGGGGATAACCCCGCCCACAGCCCGTCATTCACCATGGTACGCGGAACAGCAGACCCCCGGCTGCAGCCGCAAATAGTCGTGATTTAAACGTAAGCAAGATCCGGCTGCAGGCGGGAGAATTACGTGCTGGCTGTGCGTCGTCACCGATGTTGTCACAAGCAGGATTGACAACGTGACGTAATGACAAAATTCATTAGGGGCCCCGGGGGGATACATTGGGGGGTTAATTTAAAGTAGTACACAATCCATTTAAACACTGCTTCGCTGCTTAGTCTCGCCCGGTCGGCCGCATCCATATTCTAGATTACCCGATGCATTAGAATCGGGCCACCATCTAGTTTATAAAATGGTTAGCATCCCACCGAGGACAACATCTGCAAGGAGTTTGTATGTTCTCCCCGTGTTCGCGTGGGTTTCCTCCGGGTTCTTCCCACACTCCAAAGACATACTGACAGGGAATGTAGATTGTGAGCCCCAATGGGGACAGTGATGATAAGTATATATAAAATATATACTTGGTATATAAGTGAGTAAAATAAATACACAGAATAGTACAATACAATGGAAAACGCAACTATTAAAAAATAATAAAAGTTAAAAGACACTTCTATAATGCAAACAATATAACATGATCCAAAAAAAATCTGACTGTAGGAATATATACAGTATAGTATAAAAGCATCTGGGGAGTACTGAGCACAAGGTGTGTGTGTGTGTGTGTGTGTGTGTGTGTGTGTGTGTGTGTGTGTGTGTGTGTGTGTGTGTGTGTGTGTGTGTGTGTGTGTGTGTGTGTGTGTATATATATATATATATATATATATATATATATATATATATATATATGTGTGTGTATGTGTATGTGTGTGTGTGTGTGTGTGTGTGTGTGTGTGTGTGTGTGTGTGTGTGTATGTATATATATATATGTGTATGTGTGTATGTGTATGTGTATATGTATGTGTGTGTGTGTTTAATTTTTTTTTTTTTTCCTTAGAATTCAATTGATAAACATTCTGATATATAATATATTACTATGTCTATAGATACAGACAGACATTCTCAGCCCATCACACCCTGTAGTTATACCCCCCTCCCCCGATGCTCACATCATCCCACCCATCAGTGACAAAGTGCAAGAATTAACCCCCACAACACCAGTGTCCTGTAGAGATGTAAGAATTTGGAACTTTTTTTTTGCAATTTTAACAATCACTCCTCCCCTCCCCCCACACTTGAATTACAATATGTCCAAATATTTATTTTCTTACATTTTACTTTTTTTTTTTATTCTTATTATTTTCTTTTAAAAATGTAACAAAAAAATATATTAATAAAAAAAAAATTTGTAAAAATTCCTTAAAGTTCTCCATCCCGATAATTTATGTGCAGAACATTGATGTCTGATTTCTATTGTTTGGGGGGAAGGGGGGGTTTAACAGTTAAATAGATATCAGACTCCGGTGTTCCGTACATAAATTGTCAGATTTTTCACCTTTTTTTTTTTTTTTTTTCTTAACATTATTTTGTCTCAATTTTACATTTTTGTTAAATTATTTAAAAATAAATAAATATTAAAAAAAAAAAAAAGGAAGTGAGAAATAAAAAAACAAATCAAGACTCAGCGGCTGCTGACAGTTTTCTGCGCTCACCCAAAATTTGAAACCCCCCATCCAATAGATCCCCCCTCCCCCAGTGCTGAAATAAATCGCACATCCCGTACTAATCCGTGTGAATAAAGCCTTAACATTTCTGATAGATTTCGGAGGAGGTCGGGGTTTATACTCCAGCTGATCGGTCATGTCGTGGATGATCAGCCCGATCACATTCTCCACTCATCATCTGACTCTGACATCCCCCAGATCCAGCCCGATCCCCCCGGAGCAGCCACTCACCCAGGCCGCTGATCTCCTGGCGGATATTGAGGCGGTTCCTCTCGTCCACTATGGCTGAGATCATCTGCTGGAGGGAGCGGTCCAGACCCCCGTTCTCCTCCTCTCTCTTCCCCACCCGGCTGTGACTCTTAACCGCGGCCATCACCCATCAGGATCCGCCGCTGTCGTCGATCCTCTCATCGGTGCGATGATGAGCGACTCCCGCCGGTGATACAGAGACCCTCAATCAGGCGACACTTCCGTCTCCCATAGCGGATCAGCTGGGAGCTTCCTGCAACATTATGGAGACACAGCCAATCAGCAGCCGGTTACACAAGACAGGGGGCGGTACCTAACGAGAAGTATCCAATCAGCTGGAAGAGAAATGACAAGTTAACGGTGAGTCTATGGTAATAAACAGCCAATAGAAAGCCGGGGAAGAATGACAGTGGGCGTGGTATTGTTGGAGCTATCCAATCAGTGAGCGTAAAGGGGCGTGGGCAGGGCATTCGACAGCCAATCAGCTGTCAGTGTGGTTTAAAGGGACATTGAGTGTATTAGGTGACATGTGCGCTGCAGACAAGTTCACCCTGAAGGTGGCCCGAATGTGTGTGACCTGAATACATCATGGAGGCTGCTGGGTGCGGCCCCTCGTCTGTATCTGAGTGGGCAGGATTCCTATTGTGTAGAAATCATTGATATCAGCGTGCAGAGAAGACTCTAATATGGCTGCCTTTTAGTACAGGGGTACGACCACATGACGCATAAAAATCCGCAGCTAAATCTGCATGTGGAAAATGTAAATTTTGCTGCTGATTTCATGCATCTGCGAGAAATCCGCAATAAAAATAACACAAAAATAAAATCCGTAAGTGGAAAATGTCAATTTTGCACCACATTTCACCCGTCTGCATTTGAAAAGTGTGAAATCTGCAACAGAAATCGCAAAAAAATAAAAAAAATCTACTTATGGGAAATGTAAATTTTGCTGCTGATTTTACCCATCTGTATTGAAAAGCGTGAAAAAAGCCTGCAAAAAAAAAAAGAGTGGAAAAAATAAATCTGCAGCCCGTGGATGAAATTTGTGCAAATCAGCCCTGAAAATCAGCAGCTTTTTCCATCTTTGTCCTGGAAAAGTTTGGGTCAAAGTTTTGCTTTTTTTCTGCCACATGTGATCGCAGTCTTATCTGTTTCCATGGGATGGATTCAGTGCGGATCAGTCGCAGCGGTACAGTCGCAGCCTTGGGGGTGAGGGTTTTTACCAATTCTGGTGCAGAAAGTGACCACAAGGACTGAAAAGGGTCGGTGGCATCCATAGGTGGGATTTCATGAGATCTGTTTCCTTAAGTTATTATGTGCATCATCCATGAAAGGGATCGTGCAGAAGTCGAAGAAAATAGCTGCCTTCATCTAAAAACAGCGCCCCACCTGCACATGGGTTGTGTCTGGTATTGCAGTTTAGATTTATTGCATTAAATGTGGCTGGGCTGCAATACCACACATGACCAGTGGACGGATATGGCGCTGTTTTTTTTTTTTCATTCTGGACAACCCCTTTAATTCCGTCCCTCCACAGCTATGCTGTGATGGCTACATAAATGCTGCCTAGAGTGTCCCTTTAAGGAGACAGCAGTGCTCTAAAGGCCACATGATGACCTCGGTGGGTTATATAGTGGGTTGTCACCCTGGGCTGAGCAAAGATAGAAAAAAAATAGCTTCTCTTTTTCCAAAACAGCGCCACCCCTGTCCTCAGGTTGTGTCTGGTATTGCAGCTCTGCGCTATTGAAGTGAATTGAACTGAGCTGTAATACCACAACCAGCCTGAGGACAGGGGTAGCGCTATTTTTTGGAGGAAAAAAAACAACATGCTTTTGGAATCGTTCTTTGAACATAAGAATTTATTTGTAGTAGTCACGCAGCCCCCATCCCATAGACAGCGGCAGGACGCGGCCCCCTTTATAGGGTGGAGAATGGATTTGGGACGGATCGATCTCGGGCATGCTACAGCCCAAAAATAGCGATCAGCCCATTCAGTCCTTATTGGATCCATTTCACACCCACTAAAAATGAATTAGGAAGAGCTGGACCCCCCCCCGCGTGTCAGGAGGCCGTGCGTTATATACGTTATATCCGTAGATTATATCCCCCCGGGTTTATTACAGTCATCCATCATGTGACGCGGGCTCATCCCGTTATCTATAACTGAGGCGCTAAGGATTAAAGGGACCTCCGGACCCCCAAAAATTATATTAATGGCCGTATAAAGCTGAATAATGCCAACACTGTGCTAAACTCTGTTCACAACAACACACAGTGCCGATATAGTGCCATACTGTGCCCACATCATGTAATGCCCACATAGTGCTAAAATATGTCGAGAGCCAAACAGTGCCCAGAGAGTGCCATACTGTGCTTATACCATCATATGGTGCCTTTATAATACTATACTGTGCCCATACAATATACTGTTCATATAGTGCCCACAGAGTGCCATACTGTGCTCATACCATCATACATGCCTTTATAGTGCCATACTGTGCCCATATGTTATACTGTCCATATAGTGCCCAGAGAGTGCCATCCTGTGCTCATACCATCATATGGTGCCTCTATAGTGCCCTACTGTGTCCATACAATATACTGTCCATATAGTGCCCACAGAGTGCCATACTGTGCTCATACCATCATACATGCCTTTATAGTGCCATACTGTGCCCATATGTTATGCTGTCCATATAGTGCCCAGAGAGTGCCATACTGTGCTCATACCATCATACGTGCCTTTATAATACTATACTGTGCCCATACAATATACTGTCCATATAGTGCCCATAGAGTTCCATACTGTGCTCATACCATCATATGGTGCCTTTATAGTGCCATACTATGCCCATATGTTATACTGTCCATATAGTGCCCAGAGAGTGCCATACTGTGCTCATACACTCATACGTGCCTTTATAATAATATACTGTGCCCATACAAGATACTGTCCATATAGTGCCCAGAGAGTGCCATACTGTGCTCATACTATCATATGGTGCCTTTATAGTGCCATACTGTGCCCATATAATATACTGTCCATATAGTGCTAAAAGAGTGCCATACTGTGCTCATACCATCATATGGTGCCTTTATAGTGCCATACTGTGCCCATATGATATACTTTCCATATGGTGCACACCCAGTGTTTAAGTCATACTGTGCCCTCATAAAGCTATAATGTGCCTACAGAGCCAAACAGTGCACAGAGTGCCATACCGTGCTGAAAGATCCCACAGTGCCTATATAGTACTGTGCTGTGCCCATATAATGCCATGTCTGCAATGTCCTAGATTATACCCACAGAGTGCAGAGTGCCATACTGTATTTAGAACATGATATGGTGCCTATATAGCGCCATACTGTGCCCACAATATACAATGTCCGTAAAGTGTTGCCAAACAGTGCACACACAGCGCCGTACTGTACTCACTACATCATACTGTGCCCATCAATGTGCAATACCCACATAGCACTGTATTATGTCCAACGTGCCGGAGTGCCATACTATGCCCACATCATACAGCGCCATGCTGTGCCCACAGCATACAACACTCACATAGTGCCCACCACCATACAATGCCCACATAGCCAATTAGCGCACACAGAGTGCCATACTGTGCCCACCTAGCGCTATTCTATGCCTACAGAGCCAAACAGAAGCCACAAAGTGCCAGTCAGCAACCAAATAGGGCCACATAGTCCTGAAAAGCGCAGCCCCATGCACATTACAAGGTGGCAATAATATAAATGAGGCTGCCCTCTGGTGGCAGCTGCTGGAACTACTAGCAATGTCTCTACTGACTCAATACATTTCAAAGTACAGTTGTTGCAATCATCTAGGACTTGACATTATGGGGTCGGGGCCCAGAATGGGTGGAGGGCCGAAATGAATATGTGGCAAGAAAATGAGGCCCTCCTGCCACGTGCAATTTATAATACCGCCATCTTATATGGCAAATGGCAGATGAACCATTGTGGTGCGCTCTCAGTGCTCCTAATGTGACTTCTACTTCTCCAGACATTTTGTAATTAGGTCCAATTTTTTTTTATGATTAATCTCATGACAAATCATTAGAAGGTTCTGTTCCTGCTTCTTTAAAAGCTCAAAATCCCCTTCTCATTGCATTAAGTAAAAAAAATCTGAAATCCTGCAGCCACCACCAGGGGGAGCTAACTACATAGGAATTAATACATCTGTGAGCTCCCTCTAGTGGTGGTTGTTTTTTAAGGTTTCTATTTTTAGATAAAGTTATTGTAGCCTGAAGAAATGTTCTGCATGACCGGATGACTAAAGAAGGATAAGCGGCGAACACATACATCCAGTGCCGCTTATCTTGGAAAATAACAAAGGATCAGAAGGGTTTAAATGAAACCTGCACAATTCCTGCGCCCCCCCAGATGAGACGTTACGGTACCTTTAGGTGGTCACCTTAGACTGACCTATCTATCCTCATCCTTACCTATTTAATCTGGATCTATTGCACAGAGTGTGCCAAGTGCAGACAGGAATCTAGCAGGAAACGAAGTCCAAGGGTGGGGGAGGGGAAACCAAAGCTACAGATCCTAGAGCAAAACCGCAACACATTACTATACTATTTATATGCTTATACATAGGAGCAGTATTATAGCAGTTATATTCTTATAAATAGGAGCAGTATTATAGTAGTTATATTCTTGTACATAGGAGCAGTATTATAGTACTTATATTCTTGTACATAGGGGGCAGTATTATAGTAGTTATATTCTTGTACATAGGAGCAGTATTATAGTAGTTATATTCTTGTACATAGGAGCAGTATTATAGTAGTTATATTCTTGTACATAGGGGGCAGTATTATAGTAGTTATATTGTTGTACATAGGGGGCAGTATTATAGTAGTTATATTCTTGTACATAGGAGGCAGTATTATAGTAGTTATATTCTTGTTCATAGGAGCAGTATTATAGTAGTTATATTCTTGTACATAGGGGCAGTATTATAGTAGTTATATTCTTGTACATAGGGGCAGTATTATACCAGTTATATTCTTGTACATAGGGGGCAGTATTATAGTAGCTATATTCTTGTACATAGGAGCAGTATTATAGTAGTTATATTCTTGTTCATAGGAGCAGTATTATAGTAGTTATATTCTTGTACATAGGGGCAGTATTATACCAGTTATATTCTTGTACATAGGGGCAGTATTATAGTTGTTATATTCTTGTACGTAGGATCAGTATTATAGTAGTTATATTCTTGTACATAGGGGAAGTATTATAGTAGTTATATTCTTGTACATAGAGGCAGTATTATAGTATTTATATTCTTGTACATAGGGGGCAGTATTATAGTAGTTATATTCTTGTACATAGGGGCAGTATTATAGTAGTTAGATTCTTGTACATAGGAGCAGTTTTATAGTAGTTATATTCTTGTACATAGGGGGCAGTATTATAGTAGTTATATTCTTGTACATAGGAGCAGTATTATAGTAGTTATATTCTTGTTCATAGGAGCAGTATTATAGTAGCTATATTCTTGTTCATAGGAGCAGTATTATAGTAGTTATATTCTTGTACATAGGGGCAGTATTATACCAGTTATATTCTTGTACATAGGGGGCAGTATTATAGTAGCTATATTCTTGTACATAGGAGCAGTATTATAGTAGTTATATTCTTGTACATAGGAGCAGTATTATAGTAGTTATATTCTTGTACATAGGGGCAGTATTATAGTAGTTATATTCTTGTACATAGGGGGCAGTATTATAGTAGTTATATTCTTGTACATAGGGGCAGTATTATAGTAGTTAGATTCTTGTACATAGGAGCAGTTTTATAGTAGTTATATTCTTGTACATAGGGGGCAGTATTATAGTAGTTATATTCTTGTACATAGGAGCAGTATTATAGTAGTTAGATTCTTATACATAGGAGCAGTTTTATAGTAGATATATTCTTGTACATAGGGGGCAGTATTATAGTAGTTATATTCTTGTACATAGGAGCAGTATTATAGTAGTTAGCTTCTTGTACATAGGAGCAGTTTTATAGTAGTTATATTCTTGTACATAGGGGGCAGTATTATAGTAGTTATATTCTTGTACATAGGGGGCTGTATTATAGCAGTTATATTCTTGTACATAGGGGGCAGTATTATAGTAGTTATATTCTTGTACATAGGAGCAGTATTATAGTAGTTAGATTCTTATACATAGGAGCAGTTTTATAGTAGATATATTCTTGTACATAGGGGGCAGTATTATAGTAGTTATATTCTTGTACATAGGAGCAGTATTATAGTAGTTAGCTTCTTGTACATAGGAGCAGTTTTATAGTAGTTATATTCTTGTACATAGGGGGCAGTATTATAGTAGTTATATTCTTGTACATAGGGGGCTGTATTATAGCAGTTATATTCTTGTACATAGGGGGCAGTATTATAGTAGTTATATTCTTGTACATAGGAGCAGTATTATAGTAGTTATATTCTTGTACATAGGGGGCAGTATTGTAGTAGTTATATTCTTGTACATAGGAGCAGTATTATAGTAGTTAGATTCTTGTACATAGGAGCAGTTTTATAGCAGTTATATTCTTGTACATAGTGACCAGTATTATAGTAGTTATATTCTTGTACATAGGGGGCAGTATTATAGTAGTTATATTCTTGTACATAGGGGGCTGTATTATAGTAGTTATATTCTTGTACATAGGAGCAGTTTTATAGTAGTTATATTTATGTATATAGGGGGCAGTATTATAGTAGTTATATTCTTGTACATAGGGGGCTGTATTATAGTAGTTATATTCTTGTACATACGAGCAGTATTATAGTAGTTATATTCTTGTACATAGGAGCAGTATTATAGTAGTTATATTCATGTACATAGGGGGCAGTATTATAGTAGTTATATTCTTGTACATAGGGGCAGTATTATAGTAGTTATATTCTTGTACATAGGAGCAGTATTACAGTGGTTATATTCTTCTACATAGGGGGCAGTATTATAGTAGTTATATTCTTGTACATAGGGGGCAGTATTATAGTAGTTATATTCTTGTACATAGGAGCAGTTTTATAGTAGTTATATTCTTGTACATAGGGGGCAGTATTATAGAAGCTATATTCTTGCACATATGGGGCTGTATTATACTAGTTATATTCTTGTACATAGGAGCAGTATTATAGTAGTTATATTCTTGTACATAGGGGCAGTATTATAGTAGCTAAATTCTTGTACAAAGGGGGCTGTATTATAGTAGTTATATTCTTGTACATAGGAGCAGTATTATAGTAGTTATATTCTTGAACATAGGAGCAGTATTATAGTAGTTATATTCTTGTACATAGGGGCAGTATTATAGTAGTTATATTCTTGTACATAGGGGGCTGTATAATAGTAGTTATATTCTTGTACATAGGGGCAGTATTATAGTAGTTATATTCTTGTACATAGGAGCTGTATTATAGTAGTTCTATTCTTGTACATAGAGGGCAGTATTATAGAAGTTATATTCTTGTACATAGGAGCAGTGTTATAGTAGTTATATGCTTGTATACAGGAGGAGTATTATAGTATAGTCTTGTACATAGGGGGCAGTATTATAGCAGTTAGATTCTTGTACATAGGGGCAGTATTTTAGCAGTTATATTCTTGTACATGGGAGCAGTATTATAGTAGTTATATTCTTGTACATAGGAGCAGTATTATAGTAGTTAGATTCTTGTACATAGGGGGCAGTATTATAGTAGTTATATTCTTGTACATAGGAGCAGTATTATAGTAGTTATATTCTTGTTCATAGGAGCAGTATTATAGTAGTTGTATTCTTGTTCATAGGAGCAGTATTATAGTAGTTATATTCTTGTACATAGGGGCAGTATTATACCAGTTATATTCTTGTACATAGGGGGCAGTATTATAGTAGCTATATTCTTGTACATAGGAGCAGTATTATAGTAGTTATATTCTTGTACATAGGAGCAGTATTATAGTAGTTATATTCTTGTACATAGGGGCAGTATTATAGTAGTTATATTCTTGTACATAGGGGGCAGTATTATAGTAGTTATATTCTTGTACATAGGGGCAGTATTATAGTAGTTAGATTCTTGTACATAGGAGCAGTTTTATAGTAGTTATATTCTTGTACATAGGGGGCAGTATTATAGTAGTTATATTCTTGTACATAGGAGCAGTATTATAGTAGTTAGATTCTTATACATAGGAGCAGTTTTATAGTAGATATATTCTTGTACATAGGGGGCAGTATTATAGTAGTTATATTCTTGTACATAGGAGCAGTATTATAGTAGTTAGCTTCTTGTACATAGGAGCAGTTTTATAGTAGTTATATTCTTGTACATAGGGGGCAGTATTATAGTAGTTATATTCTTGTACATAGGGGGCTGTATTATAGCAGTTATATTCTTGTACATAGGGGGCAGTATTATAGTAGTTATATTCTTGTACATAGGAGCAGTATTATAGTAGTTAGATTCTTATACATAGGAGCAGTTTTATAGTAGATATATTCTTGTACATAGGGGGCAGTATTATAGTAGTTATATTCTTGTACATAGGAGCAGTATTATAGTAGTTAGCTTCTTGTACATAGGAGCAGTTTTATAGTAGTTATATTCTTGTACATAGGGGGCAGTATTATAGTAGTTATATTCTTGTACATAGGGGGCTGTATTATAGCAGTTATATTCTTGTACATAGGGGGCAGTATTATAGTAGTTATATTCTTGTACATAGGAGTAGTATTATAGTAGTTATATTCTTGTACATAGGGGGCAGTATTGTAGTAGTTATATTCTTGTACATAGGAGCAGTATTATAGTAGTTAGATTCTTGTACATAGGAGCAGTTTTATAGCAGTTATATTCTTGTACATAGTGACCAGTATTATAGTAGTTATATTCTTGTACATAGGGGGCAGTATTATAGTAGTTATATTCTTGTACATAGGGGGCTGTATTATAGTAGTTATATTCTTGTACATAGGAGCAGTTTTATAGTAGTTATATTTATGTATATAGGGGGCAGTATTATAGTAGTTATATTCTTGTACATAGGGGGCTGTATTATAGTAGTTATATTCTTGTACATACGAGCAGTATTATAGTAGTTATATTCTTGTACATAGGAGCAGTATTATAGTAGTTATATTCATGTACATAGGGGGCAGTATTATAGTAGTTATATTCTTGTACATAGGGGCAGTATTATAGTAGTTATATTCTTGTACATAGGAGCAGTATTACAGTGGTTATATTCTTCTACATAGGGGGCAGTATTATAGTAGTTATATTCTTGTACATAGGGGGCAGTATTATAGTAGTTATGTTCTTGTACATAGGAGCAGTTTTATAGTAGTTATATTCTTGTACATAGGGGGCAGTATTATAGTAGCTATATTCTTGCACATATGGGGCTGTATTATACTAGTTATATTCTTGTACATAGGAGCAGTATTATAGTAGTTATATTCTTGTACATAGGGGCAGTATTATAGTAGCTAAATTCTTGTACAAAGGGGGCTGTATTATAGTAGTTATATTCTTGTACATAGGAGCAGTATTATAGTAGTTATATTCTTGAACATAGGAGCAGTATTATAGTAGTTATATTCTTGTACATAGGGGCAGTATTATAGTAGTTATATTCTTGTACATAGGGGGCTGTATAATAGTAGTTATATTCTTGTACATAGGGGCAGTATTATAGTAGTTATATTCTTGTACATAGGAGCTGTATTATAGTAGTTCTATTCTTGTACATAGAGGGCAGTATTATAGAAGTTATATTCTTGTACATAGGAGCAGTGTTATAGTAGTTATATGCTTGTATACAGGAGGAGTATTATAGTATAGTCTTGTACATAGGGGGCAGTATTATAGCAGTTAGATTCTTGTACATAGGGGCAGTATTTTAGCAGTTATATTCTTGTACATGGGAGCAGTATTATAGTAGTTATATTCTTGTACATAGGAGCAGTATTATAGTAGTTAGATTCTTGTACATAGGGGGCAGTATTATAGTAGTTATATTCTTGTACATAGTGGGCAGTATTATAGTAGTTATATTCTTATACTTAGAGGGCAGTATTATAGCAGTTATATTCTTGTACACAGGGGCAGTTTTATAGTAGCTATATTCTTGTACATAGGAGCAGTATTATAGTAGATATATTCTTGTACATAGGAGCAGTATTATAGTAGTTATATTCTTGTACATAGGGGGCAGTATTATAGTAGTTATATTCTTGTACATAGGGGCAGTATTATAGTAGTTATATTCTTGTACATAGGAGCAGTATTACAGTGGTTATATTCTTCTACATAGGGGGCAGTATTATAGTAGTTATATTCTTGTACATAGGGGGCAGTAATATAGTAGTTATATTCTTGTACATAGGAGCAGTTTTATAGTAGTTATATTCTTGTACATAGGGGGCAGTATTATAGTAGCTATATTCTTGCACATAGGGGGCTGTATTATACTAGTTATATTCTTGTACATAGGAGCAGTATTATAGTAGTTATATTCTTGTACATAGGGGCAGTATTATAGTAGCTAAATTCTTGTACAAAGGGGGCTGTATTATAGTAGTTATATTCTTGTACATAGGAGCAGTATTATAGTAGTTATATTCTTGAACATAGGAGCAGTATTATAGTAGTTATATTCTTGTACATAGGGGCAGTATTATAGTAGTTATATTCTTGTACATAGGGGGCTGTATAATAGTAGTTATATTCTTGTACATAGGGGCAGTATTATAGTAGTTATATTCTTGTACATAGGAGCTGTATTATAGTAGTTCTATTCTTGTACATAGAGGGCAGTATTATAGAAGTTATATTCTTGTACATAGGAGCAGTGTTATAGTAGTTATATGCTTGTATACAGGAGGAGTATTATAGTATAGTCTTGTACATAGGGGGCAGTATTATAGCAGTTAGATTCTTGTACATAGGGGCAGTATTTTAGCAGTTATATTCTTGTACATGGGAGCAGTATTATAGTAGTTATATTCTTGTACATAGGAGCAGTATTATAGTAGTTAGATTCTTGTACATAGGGGGCAGTATTATAGTAGTTATATTCTTGTACATAGTGGGCAGTATTATAGTAGTTATATTCTTATACTTAGAGGGCAGTATTATAGCAGTTATATTCTTGTACACAGGGGCAGTTTTATAGTAGCTATATTCTTGTACATAGGAGCAGTATTATAGTAGATATATTCTTGTACATAGGAGCAGTATTATAGTAGTTATATTCTTGTACATAGGGGGCAGTATTATAGTAGTTATATTCTTGTACATAGGGGCAGTATTATAGTAGTTATATTCTTGTACATAGGAGCAGTATTACAGTGGTTATATTCTTCTACATAGGGGGCAGTATTATAGTAGTTATATTCTTGTACATAGGGGGCAGTATTATAGTAGTTATATTCTTGTACATAGGAGCAGTTTTATAGTAGTTATATTCTTGTACATAGGGGGCAGTATTATAGTAGCTATATTCTTGCACATAGGGGGCTGTATTATACTAGTTATATTCTTGTACATAGGAGCAGTATTATAGTAGTTATATTCTTGTACATAGCGGGCAGTATTATAGTAGTTATATTCTTGTACATAGGGGCAGTATTATAGTAGCTAAATTCTTGTACAAAGGGGGCTGTATTATAGTAGTTATATTCTTGTACATAAGAGCAGTATTATAGTAGTTATATTCTTGAACATAGGAGCAGTATTATAGTAGTTATATTCTTGTACATAGGGGCAGTATTATAGTAGTTATATTCTTGTACATAGGGGGCTGTATAATAGTAGTTATATTCTTGTACATAGGGGCAGTTTTATAGTAGTTATATTCTTGTACATAGGAGCAGTATTATAGTAGTTATATGCTTGTATACAGGAGGAGTATTATAGTAGTTATAGTCTTGTACATAGGGGGCAGTATTATAGCAGTTAGATTCTTGTACATAGGGGCAGTATTTTAGCAGTTATATTCTTGTACATGGGAGCAGTATTATAGTAGTTATATTCTTGTACATAGGAGCAGTATTATAGTAGTTAGATTCTTGTACATAGGGGGCAGTATTATAGTAGTTATATTCTTGTACATAGTGGGCAGTATTATAGTAGTTATATTCTTATACTTAGAGGGCAGTATTATAGCAGTTATATTCTTGTACACAGGGGCAGTTTTATAGTAGCTATATTCTTGTACATAGGAGCAGTATTATAGTAGATATATTCTTGTACATAGGGGCAGTATTATAGTAGTTATATTCCTGTACATAGGGGCAGTATTATAGCAGATATATTCTTCTACATAGAAGCAGTATTATAGCAGTTATACTCTTGTACATAGGAGCAGTATTACAGTAGTTATATTCTTGTACATAGGGGGCAGTATGATAGTAGTTATATTCTTGTACAAAGGAGCAGCATTATAGTAGTTATATTCTTGTACATAGGAGCAGTATTATAGTAGTTATATTCTTGTACATAGGAGCAGTATTACAGTAGTTATATTCTTCTACATAGGGGGCAGTATTATAGTAGTTATATTCTTGTACATAGGGAGCAGTATTATTGTAGTTATATTTTTGTACATAGGGGCAGTATTATAGTAGTTAGATTCTTGCACATAGGGGGCAGTATTATAGTAGTTATATGCTTGTACATAAGGGGCAGTATTATAGTAGCTATATTCTTGTACATAGGAGCAGTATTATAGTAGATATATTCTTGCACATAGGAGCAGTATTATAGTAGTTATATTCTTGTACATAGGAGCAGTATTATAGTAGTTATATTCTTGTACATAGGAGCAGTATTACAGTAGTTATATTCTTGTACATAGGGGGTAGTATTATAGTAGTTATATTCTTGTACATAGGGAGCAGTATTATTGTAGTTATATTCTTGTACATAGGGGCAGTATTATAGTAGTTAGATTCTTGCACATAGGGGGCAGTATTATAGTAGTTATATGCTTGTACATAAGGGGCAGTATTATAGTAGCTATATTCTTGTACATAGGGGGCAGTATTATAGTAGTTTTATTCTTGTACATATAGAGCAGTTTAACAGTAGTTATATTCTTGTACATAGGAGCAGTATTATAGTAGTTATATTCTTGTACATAGAAGCAGTATTATAATTGTTATATTCTAATACATAGGGGGCAGTATTATAATAGTTATATTCTTGTACATAGGAGCAGTATTATAGTGGTTATAATCTTGAACATAGGGGGCAGTATTATAGTAGTTATATTCTTGTTAATAGGAGCAGTATTATAGTAGTTATATTCTTGTACATATAGAGTACTATTATAGTAGTTATATTCTTATACATAGGACCAGTATTATAGTAGTTATATTCTTGTACATAGGGGCAGTATTACAGTAGTTATATTCTTGTTCATAGGGGGCAGTATTATAGTAGTTATATTTTTGTACACCGGGGGCAGTATTATAGTAGTTATATTCTTGTACATAGGGGGCTGTATTATAGTAGTTATATTCTTGTACATAGGGGGCAGTATTATAGTAGTTATATTCTTGTACATAGGGGGCTGTATTATAGTAGTTATATTCTTGTACATAGGGGGCAGTATTATGGTAGTTATATTCTTGTACATAGGGGCAGTATTATAGTAGTTATATTCTTGTACATAGGGGGCTGTATTATAGTAGTTATATTCTTGAACATATAGAGTAGTATTATAGTTGCTATATTCTTGTACATAGGAGCAGTATTATAGTAGTTATATTCTTGTACATAGGGGCAGTATTACAGTAGGTATATTCTTGTACATAGGTGGCAGTATTACAGTAGTTATATTCTTGTACATAGGGGGCAGTATTATAGTTGTTATATTCTTGTAAACCGGGGGCAGTATTATAGTAGTTATATTCTTGTACATAGGGGGCAGTATTATAGTAGTTATATTCTTGTACATAGGGGGCTGTATTATAGTAGTTATATTCTTGTACATAGGGGGCAGTATTATAGTAGTTATATTCTTGTACATAGGGGCAGTATTATAGTAGTTATATTCTTGTACATAGGGGGCTGTATTATAGTAGTTATATTCTTGAACATATAGAGCAGTATTATAGTTGTTATATTCTTGTACATAGGAGCAGTATTATAGTAGTTATATTCTTGTACATAGGGGGCAGTATTATAGTAGTTATATTCTTGTACATAGGGGCAGTATTACAGTAGTTATATTCTTGTACATAGGTGGCAGTATTACAGTAGTTATATTCTTGTACATAGGGGGCAGTATTATAGTAGTTATATTCTTGAACATAAAGAGCAGTGTTATAGTTATTACATTCTTGTACATAGGAGCAGTTTTATAGTTGTTATATTCATGTACATAGGGGCAGTATTATAGTAGTAATATTCTTTACATAGGAGCAGTATTATAGTAGTTATATTCTTGTACATAGGGGGCAGTATTACAGTAATTATATTCTTGTACATAGGGGGCAGTATTATAGTAGTTATATTCTTGAACATAAACATCAGTATGATAGTTATTAAATTCTTGTACATAGGAGCAGTATTATAGTAGTTATATTCTTGTACATAGGTGGCAGTATTATAGTAGTTATATTCTTGTACATAGGGGCAGTATTACAGTAGTTATATTCTTGTTCATAGGGGGCAGTATTATAGTAGTTATATTCTTGTACACCGGGGGCAGTATTATAGTAGTTATATTCTTGTACATAGGGGGCAGTATTATAGTAGTTATATTCTTGTACATAGGGGGCAGTATTATAGTAGTTATATTCTTGTACATAGGGGGCTGTATTATAGTAGTTATATTCTTGTACATAGGGGGCAGTATTATAGTAGTTATATTCTTGTACATAGGGGCAGTATTATAGTAGTTATATTCTTGTACATAGGGGGCTGTATTATAGTAGTTATATTCTTGAACATATAGAGCAGTATTATAGTTGTTATATTCTTGTACATAGGAGCAGTATTATAGTAGTTATATTCTTGTACATAGGGGCAGTATTACAGTAGTTATATTCTTGTACATAGGTGGCAGTATTACAGTAGTTATATTCTTGTACATACGGGGGCAGTATTATAGTAGTTATATTCTTGAACATAAAGAGCAGTATTATAGTTATTACATTCTTGTACATAGGAGCAGTTTTATAGTTGTTATATTCTTGTACATGGGGTCAGTAATATAGTAGTAATATTCAATAAATAGGAGCGGTATTATAGTAGTTATATTCTTGTACATAGGGGGCAGTATTACAGTAGTTATATTCTTGTACATAGGGGGCAGTATTATAGTAGTTATATTCTTGAACATAAAGATCAGTATGATAGTTATTATATTCTTGTACATAGGAGCAGTATTATAGTAGTTATATTCTTGTACATAGGTGGCAGTATTATAGTAGTTATATTCTTGTACATAGGGGCAGTATTATAGTTGTTATATTCTTGTACATAGGAGCAGTATTATAGTGGTTATATTCATGTATATAGAGGCAGTATTATAGTAGATATATTCTTGTACATAGGGTCAGTATTATAGCAGTAATATTCTTTACATAGAAGCAGTATAGAAGCATAGAAGCATAGAAGCAGTATCACTAGTTATGTGATTCTACATAGGGGGCAGTATTATAGTAGTTATATTTTTGTACATAGGGGGCAGTATTATAGTAGATATATTCTTCTACATAGGAGCAGTATTACAGTAGTTATATTCTTATACATAGGGGCAGTATTATAGTAGTTGTATTCTTGTACATAGGGGGCAGTATTATAGCCGTTATATGCTTGTACATAGGGGCAGTATTATAGTAGTTATATTCTTGTACATAGGGGCAGTATTATAGTCGTTATATTCTTGTACATAGGAGCAGTATTATAGTGGTTATATTCATGCATATAGAGGCAGTATTATAGTAGGTATATTCTTATACATAGGGTCAGTATTATAGTAGTAATATTCTTTACATAGGAGCAGTATTATAGTAGTTATATTCTTGTACATAGGGGGCAGTATTATAGTAGTTATATTGTTGTACATAGGGGGCAGTATTATAGTAGTTATATTCTTGTACATAGGAGCAGTATTATAGTAGTTATATTCTTGTACATAGGAACACTATTATAGTAGTTATATTCTTGTATATAAGGGCAGTATTATAGTAGATATATTTTTGTACATAGGGGCAGTATTATAGTAGTAATATTCTTTACATAGGAGCAGTATTATAGTAGTTATATTCTAGCACATAGGCGGCAGTATTATAGTAGTGTTATTCTTGTACAAAGGAGTAGTATTATAGTAGTTATATCCTTGAACATACAGAGCAGTATTATAGTAGTTTTATTCTTGTACAAATGGAGCAGAATTACAGTAGTTATATTTCTGTACATTAGGGGCAGTATTATAGTAGTTATATTCTTGTACATAGAAGCAGTATTATAGTAGTTATATTCTTGTACATAAAGGCAGTATTATAGTAATTATATTCTTGTACATAGGGGCAGTATTATAGTAGTTATATTATTGTACATAGAAGCAGTATTATAGCAGTTATATTCTTGTACATAAAGAGCAGTATTATAGTTATTATATTCTTGTACATAGGAGCAGTATTATAGTAGTTATATTTCTGTACATTAGGGGCAGTATTATAGTAGTTATATTCTTGTACATAGGAGCAGTATTATAGTAGTTATATTCTTGTACATAAAGGCAGTATTATAGTAATTATATTCTTGTACATAGGGGCAGTATTATAGTAGTTATATTATTGTACATAGAAGCAGTATTATAGCAGTTATATTCTTGTACATAAAGAGCAGTATTATAGTTATTATATTCTTGTACATAGGAGCAGTATTATAGTAGTTATATTCTTGTACATAGGTGGCAGTATTATAGTAGTTATATTCATGTACATAGGGGCAGTATTATAGTAGTTATATTCTTGTACATAGGAGCAGTATTATAGTAGTTATATTCATGTATATAGGGGCAGCATTATAGTAGATATATTCTTGTACATAGGTTCAGTATTATAATAGTAATATTCTTTACATAGGAGCAGTATTATAATAGTGATATTCTTGTACATAGGGGCAGTAATATACTAGTTATGTGATTCTACATAGGGGGCAGTATTATAGTAGTTATATTCTTGTACATAGGGGGCAGTATTATAGTAGATATATTCTTCTACATAGGAGCAGTATTACAGTAGTTATATTCTTATAAATAGGGGCAGTATTATAGTAGTTATATTCTTGTACATAGGAGCAGTATTATAGTAGTTATATTCTCGTACATAGTAGCAGTATTATAGTAGTTATATCCTTGTACATGCAGAGCAGTATTATCGTAGTTTTATTCTTGTACATATGGAGCAGAATTACAGTAGTTATATTCTTGTACATAGGGGGCAGTATTACAGTAGTTATATTCTTGTACATAGGGGGCAGTATTATAGTAGTTATATTCTTGAACATAATGATCAGTATGATAGTTATTATATTCTTGTACATAGGAGCAGTATTATAGTAGTTATATTCTTGTACATAGGAGGCAGTATTATAGTAGTTACATTCATGTATATAGAGGCAGTATTATAGTAGATATATTCTTGTACATAGGGTCAGTATTATAGCAGTAATATTCTTCACATAGGAGCAGTATTATAGTAGTTATATTCTTGTACAAAGGGTGCAGTATTATAGTAGTTATATTCTTGTACATAGGGGGAAGTATTATATTAGTTATATTCTTGTACATAGTAGCAGTATTATAGTAGTCATATTCTTGTACATAGGAACACTATTATAGTAGTTATAATCTTGTATATAGGGACAGTATTATAGTAGATATATTTTTGTACATAGAGGCAGTATTATAGTAGTAATATTCTTTACATAGGAGCAGTATTATAGTAGTTATATTCTTGCACATAGGGGGCAGTATTATAGTAGTTATATTCTTGTACAAAGGAGTAGTATTATAGTAGTTATATCCTTGAACATACAGAGCAGTATTATAGTAGTTTTATTCTTGTACAAATGGAGCAGAATTATAGTAGTCATATTCTTGTGCACAGGGGGCAGTATTATAGTAGTTATATTTCTGTACATAAGGGGCAGTATTATAGTAGTTATAGTCTTGTACATAGAAGCAGTTTTATAGTAGTTATATTCTTGTACATAGGGGCAGTATTATAGTAGTTATATTCTTGTACATAGGAGCAGTATTATAGTAGTTATATTCATGTATATAGGGGCAACATTATAGTAGATATATTCTTGTACATAGGGTCAGTATTATAGTAGTAATATTCTTTACATAGGAGCAGTATTATAGTAGTTATATTCTTGTACATAGGGGCAGTATTATAGTAGTTATATTCTTGTACATAGGGGACAGTATTATAGTAGTTATATTCTTGTACATAGGAGCAGTATTATAGTAGTTATATTCTTGTACATAAACGCAGTATCATAGTAACTATATTCTTGTACATAGGGGGCAGTATTATAGTAGTTATATTCTTGTACATAAAGAGCAGTATTATAGTTATTATATTCTTGTACATAGGAGCAGTATTATAGTAGTTATATTCTTGTACATAGAGGCAGTATTATAGTAGCTATATTCTTGTACATAGGTGGCAGTATTATAGTAGTTATATTCTTGTACATAGGGGCAGTATTATAGTAGTTATATTCTTGTACATAGGAGCATTATTATAGTAGTTATATTCATGTATATAGGGGCAGCATTATAGTAGATATATTCTTGTACATAGGGACAGTATTATAGTAGTAATATTCTTTACATAGGAGCAGTATTATAGTAGTTATATTCTTGTACATAGGGGGCAGTATTATAGTAGTTATATTCTTGTACATAGGGGACAGTATTATAGTAGTTATATTCTTGTACATAGGAGCAGTATTATAGTAGTTATATTCTTGTACATAGGAGCACTATTATAGTAGTTATATTCTTGTACATAGGAGCACTATTATAGTATTTATATTCTTGTACAAAGGAGAATTATTATAGTAGTTATATCCTTGAACATACAGAGCAGTATTATAGTAGTTTTATTCTTGTACATAGGGGACAGTATTATAGTAGTTATATTCTTGTACATAGAAGCAGTATTATAGTAGTTATATTCTTGTACATAAAGGCAGTATTATAGTAATTATATTCTTGTACATAGGGGCAGTATTTTAGTAGTTATATTCTTGCTCATAGAAGCAATATTATAGTAGTTATATTCTTGTACATAAGGGCAGTATTATATTAGTTATATTCTTGTACATGAGGGCAGTATTATAGTAGTTATATTCTTGTACATAGAAGCAGTATTATAGTAGTTATATTCTTGTCCATAAGGGCAGTATTATAGTAGTTATATTCTTGTACATAAGGGCAGTATAATAGTAATTATATTCTTGTACATAGGGACAGTATTATAGTAGTATTATTCGTGTACTTAGGGAGCATTATTATAGTAGTTATATTCTTGTACATAGGGGGAAGTATTATATTAGTTATATTCTTGTACATAGTAGCAGTATTATAGTAGTTATATTCTTGTACATAGGAATACTATTATAGTAGTTATAATCTTGTATATAGGGACAGTATTATAGTAGATATATTTTTGTACATAGAGGCAGTATTATAGTAGTAATATTCTTTACATAGGAGCAGTATTATAGTAGTTATATTCTTGCACATAGGGGGCAGTATTATAGTAGTTATATTCTTGTACAAAGGAGTAGTATTATAGTAGTTATATCCTTGAACATACAGAGCAGTATTATAGTAGTTTTATTCTTGTACAAATGGAGCAGAATTATAGTAGTCATATTCCTGTGCACAGGGGGCAGTATTAAAGTAGTTATATTTCTGTACATAAGGGGCAGTATTATAGTAGTTATAGTCTTGTACATAGAAGCAGTATTATAGTAGTTATATTCTTGTACATAAAGGCAGTATTATAGTAATTATATTCTTGTACATAGGGGCAGTATTATAGTAGTTATATTCTTGTACATAGGAGCAGTATTATAGTAGTTATATTCATGTATATAGGGGCAGCATTATAGTAGATATATTCTTGTATATAGGGTCAGTATTATAGTAGTAATATTCTTTACATAGGAGCAGTATTATAGTAGTTATATTCTTGTACATAGGGGCAGTATTATAGTAGTTATATTCTTGTACATAGGGGACAGTATTATAATAGTTATATTCTTGTACATAGGAGCAGTATTATACTAGTTATATTCTTGTACATAAACGCAGTATTATAGTAAGTGTAACGGGTCTGGGAGGCGGAACCTCTGAGCTACTATACAAGGGGGCGGTCCTTGTAAGGGAGCGGGTGGCGACCAGGGAAGACGGGCAGGCAGTCACAGCAGGTGACCGGGACAGTCTCTGGGTGAACGGACAGGAGGTCACGGCAAGTGACCGGGGCAGTCTCTGGATGAACGGGCAGGAGGTCACGGCAAGTGACCGGGGCAGTCTCTGGATGAACGGGCAGGAGGTCACGGCAAGTGACCGGGGCAGTCTCTGGGTAAAGGGTTTGTACGACCTGTGACGGCTGAGCCTCCAGGTAGGCTAGCAGGCAGATGGTAGACGTGAGCTCCCAGGAGAGCAGGCGAGAGTCACTGGATAAGCGGGTGGTCACAGCATGTGACGGCGGAGCCTCCAGGTAGACCAACAGACAGGCAGCAGATGAGCGCTCTCAGGTGAGCGGGCAGGAGTCTCTGGACAGGCGGGTGGTCACAGCACGTGACGGCGGAGCCTCCAGGTAGGCTAGCAGGCAGGTAGCAGATGTGCGCTCCCAGGTGAGCGGGCAAGCTGGTCCATAGACAGACTGACAGGAGTTGGAGGGCAGACCGTCGGACCTCAGGCTAGCAGGCAAGTAAGCGGAATATCTGGCAGGAATCAGACAGCAAACTGGCAGGAATCTGGCAGGTAACTGGCAACGTGACCTGAGGGCTGAAGCAGAGTAGTGAACAGTGCAACAACATTGCTCGGGCACCTCCATTTTGGAGGAGGTGCCTTATATATGGTGAAGTCCTCCGGCCATTGGCCGGGGACTCATTAGGACGGCGCGCGCGGCCCCTTTAAGAGGGAGGGAGCGCGCGCGCCCTAAGCACAGTGGCAGGGAAGGAGCGCGCGCTGCCAGCAGAGCGGAAGGAGGACGCCGGGCTCGGAGCAGAGGGGTGAGGGGAATAGCGTCCCTGCCTAGCAGAGGGCAGGGACGCCGGCGCTACAGTACCCCCCCCTTTAGGCCCCCCCTTTTTTAGGCCAGAGAGAAATTTAGCTAGGATGAGAGGGGCATGGATGTTCTCCCGGGGCTCCCACGTTCTCTCTTCAGGACCAAACCCCTTCCAATCTACTAGAAAAAAGGTCTTCCCTCTTACCCTTTTGGTGGCCAGAATGTTCTCTACCTCAAATTCGTTTTCAGCGGAAACCGGAGCAGGAGGCATACCTGTAGACTTGGAAAAAGAGTTAAGTACCACAGGTTTGAGGAGAGATACATGGAAGGAGTTAGGGATCCGCAAGTTGGCTGGGAGTTTCAATTTATAGGCCACCGAGTTGATCTGACTGATGACCTCCAGAGGACCGATGAACCGAGGCCCTAACTTATAGGAAGGAATCTTGAGCCGGACATACTTGGACGAGAGCCAGACCTTATCCCCTGGACGGAATTGAGGAGGATCCAGACATTTTTTGTCAGCATGTCTTTTCATACGCTCGGGTGACAGAAGGAGTGCGGACCGGGTGCTCTCCCATATGGAGGAAAATTTGTTAACAAGAGATTCCGCAGCCGGATTGTCCACCGAGGTGGAGACGGGAAATGGGATCCGAGGATGCTGACCGAAGACAACAAAAAACGGGGATTTGGAGGAAGATTCGCTCTCGTGATTGTTGTAAGAAAATTCGGCCCATGGCAGGAGATCCACCCAGTCTGAATGGTGGGCATTAACGAAGTGCCGGAGGTAACTGGTCAGGTTCTGATTGATCTTCTCCACTTGACCATTAGACTGTGGGTGGTAAGCGGAGGAGAAGTCCAGGGTGACGTCTAGCAATTTACAAGTGGCTCTCCAGAAGCGTGAGGTGAACTGTACCCCACGATCCGACACTATGTGGAGGGGCAGTCCATGAAGACGGAAGATGTGGCGGATAAAGTCTTTAGCCAGCTCGGGTGCAGACGGGAGGCCTGGCAGGGGAACGAAATGAGCCACCTTGGAAAAGCGGTCAGCGACCACCCAAATGACCGTACAACCGGCAGAGACGGGGAGATCAGTTATAAAGTCCATTGCTATATGCTGCCAGGGGGCAGCAGGTACTGGGAGCGGAAGGAGGCGACCGGCTGGCAGATGTCTCGGAACCTTGTTGCTGGCGCAGGACACACAGGCAGAAACAAAGTCTATTACGTCCTTGTGCAGGGTAGGCCACCAGTAGTGCCGGGTAATAAGCTGGAGGATCTTTTTCTGACCGGCGTGGCCAGCTAGTTTAGACGAGTGACCCCAGTGTAGGATCTTCTCCCGATCAGGTACAGATACGAACGTCTTACCGGGAGGGAGACGATTTAGACTCACGGGAGCCACCTGCATTACTCTGGTGGGATCGATGATGTGTTTCGGTTCCTCCTCGAGATCAGACACCAGAAAGGATCGGGACAAGGCGTCCGCCTTGATGTTTTTATCAGCCGGGCGAAAATGAAGAATAAAATCAAAGCGAGCAAAAAACAAGGACCACCGAGCTTGGCGCGGGTTAAGTCTCTGGGCATGCTGGAGGTAAGCCAAGTTCTTGTGGTCAGTGTAAATTATTACCGGGTGAAGAGCCCCTTCGAGCAGGTAACGCCACTCCTCCAATGCCCGCTTGATGGCCAATAACTCTCGATCTCCTATGGAATAGTTGCGCTCAGAAGAGGAGAAGAGTTTAGAGAAGAAGCCACAATTTACCATTCTCCCGGAAGATGATTTTTGGGTAAGTACCGCTCCGGCTCCAGAGGAGGAGGCGTCAACCTCCAGGAAGAACTGCTTGTTGCCATCTGGGCGATGCAGCACCGGGGCGGAAGAGAAAGCCTGTTTTAAGGAAAGAAAGGCCTCCTCTGCTTCGGGCGGCCACTCTCTGGGATTAGTGCCCTTACGGGTGAGCGCGGAAATTGGGGCAGTCCGGGAAGAGAAGTGCGGTATGAAGAGGCGGTAGTAGTTGGCGAAGCCCAGGAACCGCTGAATGGCCTTCAACCCCTCCGGTCGGGGCCATTTCTCAATGGCAGACAGTTTCTCTGGATCCATTCGTAGGCCGGTCTGAGAAATAATGTAGCCCAAAAACGGAAGCGAGGTCTGCTCAAAGAGGCACTTCTCATATTTAGCGAAGAGGTGATTCTGCCTGAGCCTGAGCAGGACCTGACGAACATCCCTCCGGTGAGTCTGGAGATCCGGAGAGAAGACCAAGATGTCGCCCAGGTACACCACTACGCAGGAGTAGAGAAGGTCCCGGAAGATGTCATTGACCAACTCTTGAAAGACGGCAGGAGCGTTACAGAGACCAAAGGGCATTACCAGATATTCATAGTGGCCGTCCCGGGTGTTGAATGCAGTCTTCCATTCATCCCCTTGACGGATACGGACCAGGTTGTACGCCCCACGGAGGTCCAGTTTGGTGAAGATTCTAGCCCCCCTCAGACGATCAAATAATTCTGGAATGAGCGGAAGGGGGTACTTATTCTTCACCGTGATCTGGTTAAGGCCACTATAGTCTATACAGGGACGGAGAGAGCCGTCCTTCTTTTTTACGAAAAAGAAGCCTGCTCCCGCCGTGGAGGTAGATTTCCCTATGAATCCCCTGGCCAAATTCTCCTCAATATATTCGGACATCGACCGGGTCTCAGCAGCGGACAATGGGTAAATACGCCCACGGGGAGGCGTAGTACCGGGTAACAGGTCGATAGGACAGTTGTATGGTCTATGAGGGGGTAATGTCTCTGCCTCCTTTTTATTAAAGACATCAGCAAATGACCAATAGGGAATCGGAAGTCCAGGTAGATTAGTTGGGGTAGGAGAAGGACGGGCGGGATGAACAGGAACCAAACAAGTCTTATGACAGTCCTGTCCCCAGCGAAGGACTTCTCCGGTCTGCCAGTCAAGCACGGGTGCATGTCTCTGGAGCCAAGGTAGACCTAGTAAAAGGGCGCGAGAGAGTCCAGGCAGAACATGAAAAGAGATGCTCTCAGAATGCAGCATTCCCACCTGCAGAGTTATGGATTCGGTGATGAGTTGGATGGGACGTGGTAAGAGGCCCCCATCCACAGCAGCGACAGATAATGGTATAGCCAGAGGTTTGGTGGGAATGCGGTATTTTTCTACCAGGGCCTGTGAAATAAGATTCCCGGCCGCTCCAGAGTCAAGTTGGGCTAGTTCGAAATAACGATTCTCCCCGCAGATAATTGAGACTGACAGCAGCAGAGATGGAGAGGATTTATTCTTGTCTAGGTCGACCTCTATGAGCGAACCTAGACACAGGCGTTTCCCGACCTCTCCGGGCAGGTACGGATCCGGTGCTCCTTACTGCCACAGTAGAAGCAGCTCCCCTCGGCACGGCGTAAGTCCTGCCGGGTTTTGACCATCTTGGTCTGGTCGACCTGCATAGGCTCAGGAGAGTGTACCTGGGGAGAAAAGGAGGGAGTGATGGGTTTCTGAAAAGTAGGAGCTAGACGTGGAAACCTCCTCTCACGGGTGACTTCTTTGGCACGCTCCTGGAACCGTAGGTCAATCCGGGTGGCAAGAGTTATTAGGTCATCGAGAGTGGTAGGAATGTCTCGACCGGCGAGTTCATCTTTAATACGGCCGGACAGACCCTCCCAGAAGACACATACCAGAGCGTCGTTATCCCAGGCCAGCTCCGAGGCAAGGGTACGGAACCGTATGGCATATTGGCCCACGGTGAGACTTCCCTGACGGAGGCATAGCAGAGATGATGCGGATGAGGTCTTCCGTCCGGGTTCGTCGAAGACTTTCCGGAAAGCCGTGAGAAAGGCAGGCAAGTCGGACACCAGGGGGTCTCCTCTCTCCCATAGAGGATTTAGCCAGGCCAGGGCCTCCCCGGTGAGATGGGACATGATGAAGGCAATTTTGGCCCGGTCGGAGTTAAACTGGTGGGACAGGAGTTCAAAGTGCAGGGTGCACTGATTTATAAAGCCCCGAGCCTGAGCGGAGTCGCCTCCGAAGCGAGGAGGTGCAGAAAGCCGGGGTCCGGGGTAGGATACCATAGTATTGGTGGGCAGCGGAGCTGCCGGATTGCGAGTCATGGCACGGGCGGTGGTTGCTGGTGGAGCAGAGTGTCCAGGCGAGAATTGACATTCCGCAGGTGACCCAGGATGGACTCCTGTTGGGACCTCTGACGGGACAGTTCATGACACAGGTCCGAGAGTGAGGGAGCTTGGGTGCCACCGGGTTCCATGGCCCGAGCAAACTGTAACGGGTCTGGGAGGCGGAACCTCTGAGCTACTATACAAGGGGGCGGTCCTTGTAAGGGAGCGGGTGGCGACCAGGGAAGACGGGCAGGCAGTCACAGCAGGTGACCGGGACAGTCTCTGGGTGAACGGACAGGAGGTCACGGCAAGTGACCGCGGCAGTCTCTGGATGAACGGGCAGGAGGTCACGGCAAGTGACCGGGGCAGTCTCTGGATGAACGGGCAGGAGGTCACGGCAAGTGACCGGGGCAGTCTCTGGATGAACGGGCAGGAGGTCACGGCAAGTGACCGGGGCAGTCTCTGGATGAACGGGCAGGAGGTCACGGCAAGTGACCGGGGCAGTCTCTGGGTAAAGGGTTGGTACGACCTGTGACGGCTGAGCCTCCAGGTAGGCTAGCAGGCAGATGGTAGACGTGAGCTCCCAGGAGAGCAGGCGAGAGTCACTGGATAAGCGGGTGGTCACAGCATGTGACGGCGGAGCCTCCAGGTAGACCAACAGACAGGCAGCAGATGAGCGCTCTCAGTTGAGCGGGCAGGAGTCTCTGGACAGGCGGGTGGTCACAGCACGTGACGGCGGAGCCTCCAGGTAGGCTAGCAGGCAGGTAGCAGATGTGCGCTCCCAGGTGAGCGGGCAAGCTGGTCCATAGACAGACTGACAGGAGTTGGAGGGCAGACCGTCGGACCTCAGGCTAGCAGGCAGGTAGCAGAAGTGCGCTCCCAGGTGAGCGGGCAAGCTGGTCCTTAGACAGACTGACAGGAGTCGGTAGGCAGACCGTCGGACCTCAGGCTAGCAGGCAAGTAAGCGGAATATCTGGCAGGAATCAGACAGCAAACTGGCAGGAATCTGGCAGGTAACTGGCAACGTGACCTGAGGGCTGAAGCAGAGTAGTGAACAGTGCAACAACATTGCTCGGGCACCTCCATTTTGGAGGAGGTGCCTTATATATGGTGAAGTCCTCCGGCCATTGGCCGGGGACTCCTTAGGACGGCGCGCGCGGCCCCTTTAAGAGGGAGGGAGCGCGCGCGCACCCTAAGCACAGTGGCCGGGAAGGAGCGCGCGCTGCCAGCAGAGCGGAAGGAGGACGCCGGGCTCGGAGCAGAGGGGTGAGGGGAACAGCGTCCCTGCCTAGCAGAGGGCAGGGACGCCGGCGCTACAGTAAGTATATTCTTGTACATAGGGGCAGTATTATAGTAGTTATATTATTGTACATAGAAGCAGTATTATAGTAGTTATATTCTTGTACATAAAGAGCAGTATTATAGTTATTATATTCTTGTACATAGGAGCAGTATTATAGTAGTTATATTCTTGTACATAGGTGGCAGTATTATAGTAGTTATATTCTTGTACATAGGGGCAGTATTATAGTAGTTATATTCTTGTACATAGGAGCAGTATTATAGTAGTTATATTCATGTATATAGGGGCAGCATTATAGTAGATATATTCTTGTACATAGGGTCAGTATTATAGTAGTAATATTCTTTACATAGGAGCAGTATTATAGTAGTTATATTCTTGTACATAGGGGGCAGTATTATAGTAGTTATATTCTTGTACATAGGGGACAGTATTATAGTAGTTATATTCTTGTACATAGGAGCAGTATTATAGTAGTTATATTCTTGTACATAGGAGCACTATTATAGTAGTTATATTCTTGTACAAAGGAGAAGTATTATAGTAGTTATATCCTTGAACATACAGAGCAGTATTACAGTAGTTTTATTCTTGTACATAGGGGACAGTATTATAGTAGTTATATTCTTGTACATAGAAGCAGTATTATAGTAGTTATATTCTTGTAAATAAAGGCAGTATTATAGTAATTATATTCTTGTACATAGGTGCAGTATTATAGTAGTTATATTCTTGCTCATAGAAGCAGTATTATAGTAGTCATATTCTTGTACATAAGGGCAGTATTATATTAGTTATATTCTTGTACATGAGGGCAGTATTATAGTAGTTATATTCTTGTACATAGAAGCAGTATTATAGTAGTTATATTCTTGTCCATAAGGGCAGTATTATAGTAGTTATATTCTTGTACATCAGGGCAGTATAATAGTAATTATATTCTTGTACATAGGGGCAGTATTATAGTAGTTTTATTCGTGTACATAGGGGGCAGTATTATAGTAGTTATATTCTTGTACATAGGGGGAAGTATTATATTAGTTATATTCTTGTACATAGTAGCAGTATTATAGTAGTTATAATCTTGTATATAGGGACAGTATTATAGTAGATATATTTTTGTACATAGAGGCAGTATTATAGTAGTAATATTCTTTACATAGGAGCAGTATTATAATAGTTATATTCTTGCACATAGAGGGCAGTATTATAGTAGTTATATTCTTGTACAAATGGAGCAGAATTATAGTAGTCATATTCTTGTGCACAGGGGGCAGTATTATAGTAGTTATATTTCTGTACATAAGGGGCAGTATTATAGTAGTTATAGTCTTGTACATAGAAGCAGTATTATAGTAGTTATATTCTTGTACATAAAGGAAGTATTATAGTAATTATATTCTTGTACATAGGGGCAGTATTATAGTAGTTATATTCTTGTACATAGGAGCAGTATTATAGTAGTTATATTCATGTATATAGGGGCAGCATTATAGTAGATATATTCTTGTACATAGGGTCAGTATTATAGTAGTAATATTCTTTACATAGGAGCAGTATTATAGTAGTTATATTCTTGTACATAGGGGCAGTATTATAGTAGTTATATTCTTGTACATAGGGGCAGTATTATAGTAGTTATATTCTTGTACATAGGAGCAGTATTATAGTAGTTATATTCTTGTACATAAACGCAGTATTATAGTAACTATATTCTTGTACATATGGGCAGTATTATAGTAGTTATATTATTGTACATAGAAGCAGTATTATAGTAGTTATATTCTTGTACATAAAGAGCAGTATTATAGTTATTATATTCTTGTACATAGGAGCAGTATTATAGTAGTTATATTCTTGTACATAGGTGGCAGTATTATAGTAGTTATATTCTTGTACATAGGGGCAGTATTATAGTAGTTATATTCTTGTACATAGGAGCAGTATTATAGTAGTTATATTCATGTATATAGGGGCAGCATTATAGTAGATATATTCTTGTACATAGGGTCAGTATTATAGTAGTAATATTCTTTACATAGGAGCAGTATTATAGTAGTTATATTCTTGTACATAGGGGGCAGTATTATAGTAGTTATATTCTTGTACATAGAAGCAGTATTATAGTAGTTATATTCATGTATATAGGGGCAGCATTATAGTAGATATATTCTTGTACATAGGGTCAGTATTATAGTAGTAATATTCTTTACATAGGAGCAGTATTATAGTAGTTATATTCTTGTACATAGGGGCAGTATTATAGTAGTTATATTCTTGTACATAGGGGCAGTATTATAGTAGTTATATTCTTGTACATAGGAGCAGTATTATAGTAGTTATATTCTTGTACATAAACGCAGTATTATAGTAACTATATTCTTGTACATAGGGGCAGTATTATAGTAGTTATATTATTGTACATAGAAGCAGTATTATAGTAGTTATATTCTTGTACATAAAGAGCAGTATTATAGTTATTATATTCTTGTACATAGGAGCAGTATTATAGTAGTTATATTCTTGTACATAGGTGGCAGTATTATAGTAGTTATATTCTTGTACATAGGGGCAGTATTATAGTAGTTATATTCTTGTACATAGGAGCAGTATTATAGTAGTTATATTCATGTACATAGGAGCACTATTATAGTAGTTATATTCTTGTACATAGGAGCACTATTATAGTAGTTATATTCTTGTACATAGGAGCACTATTATAGTAGTTATATTCTTGTACAAAGGAGAAGTATTATAGTAGTTATATCCTTGAACATACAGAGCAGTATTATAGTAGTTATATTCTTGTACATAGGAGCACTATTATAGTAGTTATATTCTTGTACATAGGAGCACTATTATAGTAGTTATATTCTTGTACAAAGGAGAAGTATTATAGTAGTTATATCCTTGAACATACAGAGCAGTATTATAGTAGTTTTATTCTTGTACATAGGGGACAGTATTATAGTAGTTATATTCTTGTACATAGAAGCAGTATTATAGTAGTTATATTCTTGTACATAAAGGCAGTATTATAGTAATTATATTCTTGTACATAGGGGCAGTATTATAGTAGTTATATTCTTGCTCATAGAAGCAGTATTATAGTAGTTATATTCTTGTACATAGGAGCAGTATTATAGTAGTTATATTCTTGTACATAGGAGCACTATTATAGTAGTTATATTCTTGTACATAGGAGCACTATTATAGTAGTTATATTCTTGTACAAAGGAGAAGTATTATAGTAGTTATATCCTTGAACATACAGAGCAGTATTATAGTAGTTTTATTCTTGTACATAGGGGACAGTATTATAGTAGTTATATTCTTGTACATAGAAGCAGTATTATAGTAGTTATATTCTTGTACATAAAGGCAGTATTATAGTAATTATATTCTTGTACATAGGGGCAGTATTATAGTAGTTATATTCTTGCTCATAGAAGCAGTATTATAGTAGTTATATTCTTGTACATAAGGGCAGTATTATATTAGTTATATTCTTGTACATGAGGGCAGTATTATAGTAGTTATATTCTTGTACATAGAAGCAGTATTATAGTAGTTATATTCTTGTACATAAGGGCAGTATTATAGTAGTTATATTCTTGTACATAAGGGCAGTATAATAGTAATTATATTCTTGTACATAGGGGCAGTATTATAGTAGTTTTATTCGTGTACATAGTAGCAGTATTACAGTAGTTATATTCTTGTACATAGAAGCAGTATTATAGTAGTTATATTCTTGTACATAAGGGCAGTATTATAGTAATTATATTCTTGTACATAGGGGCAGTATTATAGTAGTTATATTCTTGTATATAGGAGCAGCATTAAAGTAGTTATATTCTTGTACATAGGGGCAGTAATATACTAGTTATATGCTTGTGCATAGGGGCCAGTATTATAGTAGTTATATTCTTGTACATAGGGGACAGCATTATAGTAGATATATTCTTCTACATAGGAGCAGTATTATAGTAGTTATATTCTTGTATATAGGCAGCATTATAGTAGATATATTCTTGTACATAGGGGCAGTATTATAGTAGTAATACTCTTTACATAGGAGCAGTATTATAGTAGTTATACTCTTGTACATAGGGGGCAGTATTATAGTAGTTATATTCTTGTACAAAGGAGTAGTATTATAGTAGTTATATCCTTGTACATACAGAGCAGTATTATAGTAGTTAGATTCTTGTACATAGGGGGTAGTATTATGGTAGTTAGATACTTTTACATAGGGGCAGTATTATAGTAGTTATATTCTTGTACATAGGGGGCAGTATTATAGTAGTTTTATTCTTGCACATATACAGCAGTATAACAGTAGTTATATTCTTGTACATAGGAGCAGTATTATAGCAGTTATATTCTTGTACATAGGGGGCAGTATTATAGTAGTTTTATTCTTGCACATATAGAGCAGTATAACAGTAGTTATATTCTTGTACATAGGAGCAGTATTATATTAGTTATATTCTTGTACATAGGGGGCAGTAATATACTAGTTTTATTCTTGTACATATAGAGCAGTATAACAGTAGTTATATTCTTGTACATAGGAGCAGTATTATAGTAGTTATATTCTTATACATTGAAGCAGTTTTATAGTTGTTATATTCTTATACATAGGGGGCAGTATTATAGTAGTTATATTCTTGTACATATAAAGCAGTATTATAGTAGTTATATTCTTGTACATAGGAGCAGTATTATAGTGGTTATAATCTTGAACATAGGGGGCAGTATTAGAGTAGTTATATTCTTGTACATAGGAGCAGTATTATAGTAGTTGTTATGCACACGCCCGGGCTGAGCGGCGTGTGCGTGTGATTGTAGTGATTCCACTGGACCATGAACCGGAGAGTGCCTGGAGGGGCGTGACTAAGTATCTGGCCGATCCGACCAAGATGGCACGACGGCATACGACGCCAGTGCACCAGGGAGAAACCGGGCAGAGGGACCAGGTGCTACTCCAGGTCAAACTCCGGACACGGGGGTTGACCCACACAGGGATTACTGGATCAGGCTGGTTAGGCTGGCGCACAGACTGGAGGGTATAGGCAGGCACGACTGGTATGCAGGCAGGCGGGTAAAGGCAAGCGCAGCTAGAGTGCAGACAGGGAGGCACTAGCAGGTAGGAACACAGGCGGGATAGGACCCAGTACACACTGGGACTCAGGAACAATACAGGTAGAGGGGTACAGGCAAGCACAGCTAGAGTGCAGACAGGGAGGCACTAGCAGGTAGGAACACAGGCGGGATAGGACCCAGTACACACTGGGACTCAGGAACAGGCAGGTTAGGCTGGCACAGACTGGTGGATATAAGCAAACACGGCAGGTATGCAGATGGGTGGATACAGGCGAGTATGCAGGCAGGGAGGTACTGGCCGAAAGGACGGGCTGGAGCACAGAAAGGTTAAGACCCAGTACAGACTGGGTCACAGAACCGCAGATGCGGTAGACAACCACAGCAGAGAGGGAACGCCCGAAGCGGTGGGCAAGAACAGAGCAGGACAGGGCTGCAGGAGCAGCGAGCACAAGCAGGGCAGGACAGGACTGCCGGAGCAGCGGGCAGAAGCAGGGCAGGACAGGACTGCCGGAGCAGCGGGCAGAAGCAGGGCAGGACAGGACTGCCGGAGCAGCGGGCAGAAGCAGGGCAGGACAGGACTGCCGGAGCAGCGGGCAGAAGCAGGGCAGGACAGGACTGCCGGAGCAGCGGGCAGAAGCAGGGCAGGACAGGACTGCCGGAGCAGCGGGCAGAAGCAGGGCAGGACAGGACTGCCGGAGCAGTGAGCAAGGAGTCAGAGCAGGCTAGAACCGCCGGAGCGGTAAGCAAAGGAGTCAGAGCAGACTAGAACCGCCGGAGCGGTGAGCAAAGGAGTCAGAGCAGGCTAGAACCGCCGGAGCGGTGAGCAAAGGAGTGAGAGCAGGCTAGGCTGAGTAGGGAGGACAGGGCTCTGTTCACACGGAACAGACAGGAAGGGAAAGGCAGAGCCAGACACCCACAGGGTACTTGCAGTGAAGTAGCGAGTGGACCACAAACTCACAAACGGGAGTACAGAGACAACAAGCAGGAGTTAGGTACGAGTTCAGACTCTGCAGAAAAAGGAAGGGAACGGACATAGAGGCAAAACAGGTAAAGGATAGGAGAGAGTTCAGACTGGAACTGAGTGTACGGAGGAGACCGACACTGCAGCGGGATACAGGAGCGGGTCTGGGAATACGGCCCCCAGAGAGGCAGGACGAACAGGCAAGGAGCGTGTTCAGACAGGACAGACAAGATACAGGAGCGGGTCTAGGTAATCAGCCCCTAGAAGGCGAGAGGAACAGGCTAGGAGCGTGTTCAGACAGGTCAGACAAGATACAGGAACAGGTCTAGGTAATCGGCCCCTAGAAGGCAGGAGGAACAGGCTAGGAGCGTGTTCAGACAGGTCAGACAAGATACAGGAACAGGTCTAGGTAATCGGCCCCTAGAAGGCAGGAGGAACAGGCTAGGAGCGTGTTCAGACAGGCCTGGAAATACAGCCTCCAGGATAGGCAGACAAGAGAACACAGAACGGGACCTGGCACCTTCAGAGTGCAAGCACACACTGAAAGAAACACTATGCTCAGGCAGGGATAGATGGGCGCAGCTGAGCTATATACCAGGTGACAGACAGCAATAGGCTGAGGACGCACAAGAGGTGTGACCCACAGCAGGTACAAAAAGCAGGAAGTGATCGGGCGCCGCCCTTAAGCAGCAGAAACAGACACAAACAGACAGCATGGAGGGAAGCCAGAGAGACATTCTGGACAGGAGATCAAGTGCGCGTTCTTGCACAGTGGGAGATGGACCACTATGCAAGGACGCCGCCAGGTATGTTACAGTACCCCCCCCCCCTTACGCCCCCTCTTCTTCAGGCCTGCCAGAATCTTCCGCAGGGAATTCGAGGGCCAATTCTTCACTTCGAAGAGATCACTTCCACTGTCCACCGGAAAAACTGGTCTCCTCTGGGTAGCTAGGATGCTACCTCCCATCCAGCCACCCTTAGCAACAGACGAAACGGGTGGAGTACCAGGAACAGCACACAAGGAAGTCTCTCTCCACATATTTTCAGTTGGCACCCCAGAGGGTACAGGAGACAACTGGAAGTCCTCCACCGGGTTGGAGGGGGACAGAGACTTGGGGGTAATCTCTGCTTCGAGGTACATCTTGTCAAGCTCACAGGAAGAAATAGACGGGTTATCAGGTACATAATGAGGAAAAGTCACTGTCTCTTTGTTTTCTGGTGGTACCCCGGAGGATTCAGGAAACAACTGGAGGTCCTCCGCCGGGTCAGAAGAGTGCAGAGGCTCAGAGAAAACATCTGCTTCAGAGTACACTAGGTCGGACTCACTGGACGAAGCAGGCGAGGTATCGGGTACCGAGTATAGGAAAGTCTCTGTCCATTCTCCACCAGGTGGCACCCCGAAGGGTTCTGGAGACAACTGGCGGTCCTCCGCCTGGTCAGAGGGGTGTAGAGACTCACGGGTAACCTCTGCTTCAGAGTACACTAGGTCGGACTCACTGGACGAAGCAAGCGAGGTATCAGATCCAGGATATAGGAAAGTCTCTGTCCATTTACCACCAGGTGGCACCCCGAAGGGTTCTGGAGACAACTGGAGGTCCTCCGCCTGGTCAGAGGAGTGTAGAGACTCGGGAGTAACCACTGCTTCAGAGTACACTAGGTTGGACTCACTGGACGAAGCGAGCGAGGTATCAGGTACAGAGTATAGGAGAGTCTCTGTCCTTTCGCTACCAGGTAGCACCCCGAAGGGTTCAGGAGACAACTGGAGGTCCTCCGCCTGGTCGGAGGGGTGTAGAGACTCGGGAGTAACCTCTGCTTCGGAGTACACTAGGTTGGACTCACTGGACGAAGCGAGCGAGGTATCAGGTACAGAGTATAGGAGAGTCTCTGTCCTTTCGCTACCAGGTAGCACCCCAAAGGGTTCAGGAGACAACTGGAGGTCCTCCGCCTGGTCGGAGGGGTGTAGAGACTCGGGGGTAACTACCACTTTGGGGTACCCATTGTCAGGCTCACAGGACGAAGCGGACAAAGTATCGAGTACCGGGTGTAGAGAATTCTCTCTCCATTTGTCATCGAGTGGTATCCCGGAGGATTCAGGAGGCAACAGGGGGTCCTCCGCCAGGTAGTAGAGGTGCACAGACTCTGAGGTAACCACAGCTTTAGAGCATCCTTGGACATGCACACCGGTTAAAGTGGGTGAAGCATCTGATGCCGGGTGCAGGAAGTTCTCCTGTGTGGAGTCTGGATGGGCAGAAGTCTCTTCGGGCAGGAGAACTGGTGCACTACCCACGCACATTACCCGTTGGGGCTTCTCCGGGATACAGGGAGATGAAGCTTCAGTAGGGACTTCAAGGTTGGGGTCAGGAGGTCTCAGGGAGGACAGACCCTGGCGTGACGGCTTGCCTCTACGTCTAGCACGTCTGGACTGCCTCTTGAGGTTGGGAGAAGTATTCCGGAAAGCGTAGTCACCCTGTGAGGATTCTGGGTGGGCAGTAGTCTCATTGGGCTGGAGGACTATTGCGCTACCCACACACATTACCCATTGGGGCTGCTCCGGGATATTGGGAAGTGAAGCTTCAGCAGGAGCCTCCGGGTTAGGATCATCGAAGACCATTAGAAAGGCCACCAGGAAGGCCATTAGGTCCAGGAGGATCGGATCCTGTGTTTCATATAGGGGGTTGATCCATTCCAAGGCATCACCCGCCAGGTAAGACATAATGAATGCCACCTTAACCCGATCGGTGGGAAAACATAGAGGGTAGAACTTGAAGTGTAGCATGCATTGCTCCACAAATGCACGACTTTGTCTAGGATCCCCATAATAACGTAGCGGATCCGCGGGAACGAGAGCAGATAGATCCATCTGGACGGGTGCGTAATTCGCCTGGAACTCAGCTAAAGGAAAAAAAAAATATTTATTTATTTATTTTAATGCATGTATTCGCTGGAAAACTTCTCAGAGAGCGAAGGCCGTGGGGCTCAACGGGAACCATGGCCTGAGCATGCTGTTATGCACACGCCCGGGCTGAGCGGCGTGTGCGTGTGATTGTAGTGATTCCACTGGACCATGAACCGGAGAGTGCCTGGAGGGGCGTGACTAAGTATCTGGCCGATCCGACCAAGATGGCACGACGGCATACGACGCCAGTGCACCAGGGAGAAACCGGGCAGAGGGACCAGGTGCTACTCCAGGTCAAACTCCGGACACGGGGGTTGACCCACACAGGGATTACTGGATCAGGCTGGTTAGGCTGGCGCACAGACTGGAGGGTATAGGCAGGCACGACTGGTATGCAGGCAGGCGGGTAAAGGCAAGCGCAGCTAGAGTGCAGACAGGGAGGCACTAGCAGGTAGGAACACAGGCGGGATAGGACCCAGTACACACTGGGACTCAGGAACAATACAGGTAGAGGGGTACAGGCAAGCACAGCTAGAGTGCAGACAGGGAGGCACTAGCAGGTAGGAACACAGGCGGGATAGGACCCAGTACACACTGGGACTCAGGAACAGGCAGGTTAGGCTGGCACAGACTGGTGGATATAAGCAAACACGGCAGGTATGCAGATGGGTGGATACAGGCGAGTATGCAGGCAGGGAGGTACTGGCCGAAAGGACGGGCTGGAGCACAGAAAGGTTAAGACCCAGTACAGACTGGGTCACAGAACCGCAGATGCGGTAGACAACCACAGCAGAGAGGGAACGCCCGAAGCGGTGGGCAAGAACAGAGCAGGACAGGGCTGCAGGAGCAGCGAGCACAAGCAGGGCAGGACAGGACTGCCGGAGCAGCGGGCAGAAGCAGGGCAGGACAGGACTGCCGGAGCAGCGGGCAGAAGCAGGGCAGGACAGGACTGCCGGAGCAGCGGGCAGAAGCAGGGCAGGACAGGACTGCCGGAGCAGCGGGCAGAAGCAGGGCAGGACAGGACTGCCGGAGCAGCGGGCAGAAGCAGGGCAGGACAGGACTGCCGGAGCAGCGGGCAGAAGCAGGGCAGGACAGGACTGCCGGAGCAGCGGGCAGAAGCAGGGCAGGACAGGACTGCCGGAGCAGCGGGCAGAAGCAGGGCAGGACAGGACTGCCGGAGCAGTGAGCAAGGAGTCAGAGCAGGCTAGAACCGCCGGAGCGGTAAGCAAAGGAGTCAGAGCAGACTAGAACCGCCGGAGCGGTGAGCAAAGGAGTCAGAGCAGGCTAGAACCGCCGGAGCGGTGAGCAAAGGAGTGAGAGCAGGCTAGGCTGAGTAGGGAGGACAGGGCTCTGTTCACACGGAACAGACAGGAAGGGAAAGGCAGAGCCAGACACCCACAGGGTACTTGCAGTGAAGTAGCGAGTGGACCACAAACTCACAAACGGGAGTACAGAGACAACAAGCAGGAGTTAGGTACGAGTTCAGACTCTGCAGAAAAAGGAAGGGAACGGACATAGAGGCAAAACAGGTAAAGGATAGGAGAGAGTTCAGACTGGAACTGAGTGTACGGAGGAGACCGACACTGCAGCGGGATACAGGAGCGGGTCTGGGAATACGGCCCCCAGAGAGGCAGGACGAACAGGCAAGGAGCGTGTTCAGACAGGACAGACAAGATACAGGAGCGGGTCTAGGTAATCAGCCCCTAGAAGGCGAGAGGAACAGGCTAGGAGCGTGTTCAGACAGGTCAGACAAGATACAGGAACAGGTCTAGGTAATCGGCCCCTAGAAGGCAGGAGGAACAGGCTAGGAGCGTGTTCAGACAGGTCAGACAAGATACAGGAACAGGTCTAGGTAATCGGCCCCTAGAAGGCAGGAGGAACAGGCTAGGAGCGTGTTCAGACAGGCCTGGAAATACAGCCTCCAGGATAGGCAGACAAGAGAACACAGAACGGGACCTGGCACCTTCAGAGTGCAAGCACACACTGAAAGAAACACTATGCTCAGGCAGGGATAGATGGGCGCAGCTGAGCTATATACCAGGTGACAGACAGCAATAGGCTGAGGACGCACAAGAGGTGTGACCCACAGCAGGTACAAAAAGCAGGAAGTGATCGGGCGCCGCCCTTAAGCAGCAGAAACAGACACAAACAGACAGCATGGAGGGAAGCCAGAGAGACATTCTGGACAGGAGATCAAGTGCGCGCTCTTGCACAGTGGGAGATGGACCACTATGCAAGGACGCCGCCAGGTATGTTACAGTAGTTATATTCTTGTACATAGGTGGCAGTATTATAGTACTTTTATTTTTGTACATAGGGGTAGTATTATAGTAGTTATATTCTTGTACATAGGGGGCAGTATTATAGTAGTTATATTCTTGAACATATAGAGCAGTATTATGGTAGTTATATTCTTGTACATAGGGGGCAGTATTATAGTAGTTTTACTCTTGTACATATAGAGCAGTATTTTAGTAGTTATATTCTTGTACAAAGAAGCATTATTATAGTTGTTATATTCTTATACATAGGGGGCAGTATTATCTATATATATAATTGTCTTATCCCGTCAGTCTGTCTGTCTGTCTGTCTGTCCTGGAAATCCCGCGTAGCTCATTGGTCCGGCAGCGGCCAATCAGCGCCGCGGGATTTCTGAAAAAAGATGGCGGCCGTTAGCGACTCATCTGCGGGACGGAGCTCAGCGGCGATGCAGCCGGGAGATGAGCGGCACGAGACGCTCACCCCCCGGCCAGTAGCAGCGGAAGGACTGCCGGCGTCACTGACCTCCATGCGGATGGCAGGACCGGGGAGCGGCGCTGCGGGATACTTATGCTGCGAGCGACCGCTCATGTCCCGGGTTCTCGCAGCGGAAGTACCCGCACAGGCCGCGGTGCTCTCCGATCCTCACCAATACGATTCGATGATTGGTTGCGGTCTTCGGACCCGACCAATCAATCATCTTGCCGCAAAAAGTAAACACCGCTGTGCTGATTGGTCGCTGCCCGCGACAAATCACCAATTTGGGCGCCACATTTAAATACCGCTGTGCTGATTGGTCGCGGACGCTATTTAAATGTTACGCCGAAATCGGTGATTATTCGCGCCCAGCGTCGGCGACCAATCAGCACAGCGGTGTTTAAATGTGGCGCCCAAATCGGTGATTGGTCGCGGCCAATATTTAAATGTGGCGCCCAAATCGGTGATTGCTCGCGGGCAGCGCCAGCAACCAATGAGCGATTTTGAACACAAATGTCCGGACCTTTGTAACACCATGCGGATACTGTGGGGACCTCAGCGGCTAGGGAGTCAAGGGAGGACCGGGGAGCGGCGCTGCGGGTCGGGATACTTATGCTGCGAGCTCCCGCTCATGTCCCGGGTTCTCGCAGCGGAAGTAGCCACACAGGCAGCAGCGCTGGCATCCATGCAGCTAGGGTGTGAAGGGAGGACCGGGGAGCGGCGCTGACATCCAATTGGTCGCGGCCGCTATTTAAATGTGCCGCACAAATCGGTGATTGGTCGCGGTCTTGGCCCACGACCAATCACTGATCTTGCCGCAAAAGTTAAACACCGCTGTGCTGATTGGTCGCGGACGCTATTTAACTGTGGCGCCAAAATCGGTGATTGGTCGCGCCCAGCTTCGGCGACCAATCAGCACAGCGATATTTAAATGTGGCGCCCAAATCGGTGATCAGCGATTTTGAACGAAAATGTCCGGACCTTTGTAACACCATGTGGATACCGTGGGGACATCAGCGGCTAGGGAGTCAAGGGAGGACCGGGGAGCGGCGCTGCGGGTCGGGATACTACTGCTGTGAGCGCCCGTTCATGTCCCGGGTTCTCGCAGCGGAAGTAGCCGCACAGGCAGCGGCGGTCCCCGGTCCTCAACAATACGATTCGCTGATTGGTCGCGATCTCTCGCCACGACCAATCACCGATCTTGGTGCAACATTTAAACACCGCTGTGCTGATTGATCGCGGACGCTATTTAAATGTGGCACCCAAATCGGTGATTGGTCGCGGGCAGCGTACGCGACCAATCAGCACAGCAGTGTTTAAATGTGGCGCCATAATCAGTGATTGGTCGCGGGCAGCGTCGGCGACCAATCAACACAGCGGTGTTTAAATATCTCGGTCTTCGGCCGTGACCAATCACTGATCTTGCCGCAAAAGTTAAACAACGCTGTGCTGATTGGTCGTGGACGCTGCCCGCGACCAATCACCGATTTGGGCGCCACATTTATATAGCGTCCGCGACCAATCAGCACAGCGGTGTTTAAATGTGGCGCAAAGATTGGTGATTGGTCGAGGCCCATATTTAAATGTGGCGCCCAAATCGGTGATTGGTCGCAGGCGCCCAAATCAGCGATTTTGAATACAAATGTACGGAGCTTAGTAACGCCATGCGGCTACTGTCGGGATATCAGTGGCTAGGGTGTCAAGGGAGGACCGGGGAGCGGCGCTGCAGGTCGGGATACTACTGCTGCGAGCAGTCGCCCATGTCCCTGCTTATCGCAGTGGAAGTACCCGCTCAGGCATCGGCTCTCCCCGGTCCTCACCAATACGACTCGCTGATTGGTCGCGGTCTCCGCCAGCCGCGACCAATCAACGACATTGGCGCCAAATTTAAACAGCGCTCTGCTGATTGGTCGCGGTTGCCAGCTGCGACCAATCAGTGAGATTGTCGCCAAATTTAAACAACGCTCTGCTGATTGGTCGCGGACGCCAGCCGCAACCAATCAGCGAGATTGGCGCCAAATATAAACAACGCTATGCTGATTGGTCGCGGACTCCAGCCGCGACCAATCAGCGAGATTGGCGCCAAATTTAAACAGCGCTCTGCTGATTGTTCGCGGTTCCCAGCCGCAACCAATCAGCCACATTGGCGCCAAATTTAACCAACGCTCTGCTGATTGGTCGCGGCTGCCAGCCCCGACCAATCAGCAATTTTGGTGCCAAATTTAAACAACGCTCTGCTGATTGGTCGCAACCGCCGGCTGCAAACAATCAGCATTATTGGCGCAAAATTTAAACCCCGCTCTGCTGATTGTTCGCGTTCGCTGGCCGCGACCAATTAGCATTATTGGCGCCAGTTTTAAACCACGCTCTGCTGATTAGTCGCGACCGCCGGCCGTGACCAATCTGCGATATAGGCGCCAAAGTTTAACACCGCTTTGCTGATTGCGCCTGGTCGGCCACATACCTATTCTAGAATACCCGATGCATTAGAATCGGGCCACCATCTGGTAGTAGTTATATTCCTGTACATATAAAGCAGTATTATAGTAGTTATATTCTTGTACATAGGAGCAGTATTATAGTGGTTATAATCTTGAAATAGGGGGCAGTATTTTAGTCGTTATATTCTTGCACATATAGAGTGCTATTATAGTAGTTATATTCTTGTAAATAGGAGCAGTATTATAGTAATTAGATTCTTGTACATAGGAGCAGTATTATAGTAGTTATATTCTTGTACATAGGAGCAGTATTATTGTAGTTATATTCTTGTACATAGGGGGCAGTATTATAGTAGTTATATTCTTGGACATATAAAGCAGTATTATGGTAGTTATATTCTTGTACATAGGAGCAGTATTATAGTAGTTATATTCTTGTACATAGGAGCAGTATTATCTATATATATAATTGTCTTATCCCGCCTGTCTGTCTGTCTGTCTACCTGTCTGTCTGTCTTTCTGTCTGTCTGTCTGTCTGTCTAGGAAATCCCGCGTCGCTCATTGGTCCGGCAGCGGCCAATCAGCGCCGCGGGATTTCTGAAAAAAGATGGCGGCAGTTAGCGGCTCATCTGCGGGACGGAGCTCAGCGGCGATGCAGCCGGGAGATGAGCGCCGCGAGGCGTTCATCTCCCGGCCGGTAACAGCAGAAGGACCTCGACCGCCGGACCCATCTGCGGGACGGAGATGCAGCCGGGAGATGAGCGGCGCGAGGCGCTCATCTCCCAGCCGGTAGCAGCAGAAGGACCGCCAGCGTCGCTGACCTCCATGCGGAAGGGAGGACCGGGGAGCGGCGCTGCGGGTCGGGATACTTCTGCTGCGAGCGCCCGCTTATGTCCCGGGTTCTCGCTGCGGAAGTACCCGCACAGGCAGCGCCGCTCCCCGGTCCTCACCATGACGATTCGATGATTGGTCGCGGTCTTCGGACCCGACCAATCACTGATCTTGCCGCAAAAGTTAAACACTACTGTGCTGATTGGTCGCGGACGCTGGGCGCGACCAATCACCGATTTTGGCGACCAATCAGCACAGCGGTGTTTAAATGTGGAGCCAAGATCGGTGATTGGTCGCGGCCGATATTTAAATTTGGCGCCCAATTCGGTGATTGGTCGCGGGCAGAGCCAGTGACCAATCAGCGATTTTTAACACAAATGTCCGGACCTTAGTAACACCATGCAGATACTGTGGGGACATCAGCGGCTAGGGTGTCAAGGGAGGACCGGGGAGCGGCGCTGTGGGTCGGGATACTTCTGCTGCGAGCAGTCGTTGATCTCCCGGCTTCTCGCAGCAGAAGTAGCCGCACAGGCTGCGGCGCTCCCCGGTCCTCACTAATACGATTCCGCTCCCCGGTCCTCACCAATACGATTCGTTGATTGGTCGCGCTCTCCGCACGCGACCAATCAGTGATCTTGGCGCTAAAGTTAAACACCGCTCTGCTGATTGGTCGCGGCCGCTGCCCACGACCAATCACCGATTAGGGCGCCACATTTAAATAGCGGCCGCGACCAATCACTGATCTTGCCGCCACATTTAAACACTACTGTGATGATTGGTCGCGGACGCCAGCCGCGACCAATCAGCGAGCTTAGCGCCAAATTTAAACAATGCTCTGCTGATTGGTCGCGGATGCTAGACGCGTCCAATCAGCGAGATTGGCGCCAAATTTAAACAACGCTCTGCTGATTGGTCGCGGACTCCAGCCGCAACCAATCAGCGAGATTGGCGCCAAATTTAAGCAACGCTCTGCTGATTGGTCGAGGCCGCCGGCCGCAACCAATCAGCGATTTTGGCGCCAAATTTAAACCCCGCTCTGCTAATTGGTCGCGGATGCCGGCCGCGACTAATCAGCATTATTGGCGCCAAATTTAAATCCCGCTGTGCTGATTGGTCGCGGCCAGCAACCGCGACCAATCAGCAGTATTGGCGCCAAATTTAAACCCCGCTCTGCTGATTGGTCGCGGTTGCCGGCCGAGATCAATCAGCAGTATTGGAGCCAAATTTAAACACCGCTCTGCTGATTAGTCGCGGTCGCCGTCCGCGACCAATCAGCAATATTGGCGCAAAATTTAAACACCGCTCTGCTAATTGGTCGCGGTCGCCGTCCGCGACCAATCAGCAGTATTGGCGCCAAATTTAAACCCCGCTCTGCTGATTGGTCGCGGTTGCCGGCCGTGACCAATTAGCAGTATTGGCGCCAAATTTAAACCCCGCTCTGCTGATTGGTCGCGGTTGGCAACCGCAACTAATCAACATTATTGGCGCCAAATTTAATCCCCGCTCTGCTGATTGGTCGCGGTTGGCAACCGCAACTAATCAACATTATTGGCGCCAAATTTAATCTCCGCTCTGCTGATTGGTCGAGGTTGCCGGCCGCGACCAATCAGCAGTATGGGCGCCAAATTTAAACCCCGCTCTGCTGATTGGTCGCGGTTGCCGGCCGACATCAATCAGAAGTATTGGCGCCAAATTTAAACACCGCTCTGCTGATTAGTCGCGGTCACCGTCCGCGACCAATCAGCAGTATTGGCGCCAAATTTAAACTCAGCTCTGCTGATTGGTCGCGGTTGCCAGCTGCGACCAATCAGCGATTTTGGCGCCAAATTTAAACACCGCTCTACTGATTGGTCGCGGCCGGCGATTGCGACCAATCAGCATTATTGGCGCCAAATTTAAACCCCGCTCTGCTGATTGGTCGCAACCGCCAGCCGCAACCAATCAGCGATTTTGGCGCCAAATTTAAACCCCGCTCTGTTGATTGGTTGCGGTTGCCTGCCGCGACTAATCGGCATTGTTGGCGCCAAATTGCCGGCCGCGACTAATCAGCATTATTGCCGCCAAATTTAAACACCGCTCTGCTGAATCGTCGCGGCCGTGACCAATCACCATTATTGCCGCAAAATTTAAACCCCGCTCCGCTGATTGGTCACGTTCGCTGGCCGCGACCAATCAGCATTATTGGCGCAAAATTTAAACCCCGCTCTGCTGATTAGTCGCGACCGCCGGCCGTGACCAATCAGCGATATACTCGCCAAATTTCAACACCGCTTTGCTGATTGGTCGCAGTTGCCGGCCGCAACCAATCAGCGATTTTGGCGCCAAATTTAAACACGCTGCTCTGCTGATTGCGCCCGGTCTGCCGCATACATATTGTAGAATACCCGATGCGTTAGAATCGGGTCACCATCTAGTAGTAGTTATATTCTTGTACATAGGAGAAGTATTATAGTAGTTATATTCTTGTACATAGGGGCAGTATTATTGTAGTTATATTCCTGTACATAGGGAGCAGTATTATAGTAGTTATATTCTTGTACATAGAAGCAGTATTATCTACTATATAATTGTCTTATCCCGTCTGTCTATCTGTCTGTCTGTCTGTCCTGGAAATCCCACGTCGCTCATTGGTCCGGCAGGGGCCAATCAGCACCGCGGGATTTCTGAAAAAAGGTGGCGGCCGTCTCGGCTCATCTGCGGGACGGAGCTCAGCGGCGATGCAGCCGGGAGATGAGCGCCGCGAGGCGTTCATCTCCCGGCCGGTATCAGCAGAAGAACCTCGACCGCCGGACCCATCTGCGGGACGGAGATGCAGCCGGGAGATGACCGGCGCGAGGCACTCATCTCCCAGCCGGTAGCAGCGGAAGGATACTTCTGCTGCGAGCGCCCGCTCATGTCCCGGGTTCTCGCTGCGGAAGTACCCGCACAGGCAGCGCCGCTCCCCGGTCCTCACCAAGACGATTCGATGATTGGTCGCGGTCTTCGAACCCGACCAATCACTGATCTTACCGCAAAAGTTAAACACCGCTGTGCTGATTGGTCGCGGACGCTGCCCGCGACCAATCACCGATTTGGGCGCCACATTTAAACACCGCTTTGCTCATTGGTCGCAGACGCTGCCCGCGACCAATCACCAATTTGGGCGCCACATTTAAATAGCGGCCGCGACCAATCACCGATCTTGGCGCCACATTTAAACACTACTGTGCTGATTGGTCGCGGACGCTGCCCGCCACCAATCAGCGATTTTGGCGCCACATTTAAACACTGCTGTGCTGATTGGTCGCGGACGCTGCTCGCGACCAATCAGCGATCTTGGCTCCACATTTAAACACCGCTGTGCTGATTGGTCGCCGACGCTGGGCGCAACCAATCACCGATTTTGGCGCCACATTTAAATAGCGTCCGCGACCAATAAGTACAGCGATGTTTAAATGTGGTGCCAAGATCGGTGATTGGTCGCGGCCGATATTAAAATTTGACGCCCAAATCGGTGATTGGTCTCGGGCAGCGTCCGCGACCAATCAGCACAGCGGTGTTTAACTTTTGCGGCAAGATCAGTGATTGGTCGCGGGCCAAGACCACGACCAATCACCGATTTGTGCGGCACATTTAAATAGCGGCCGCGACCAATTGCACGTCAGCACCGCTCCCCGGTCCTCCCTTCACATCCTAGCCGCATGGAGGTCAGCGGCGCTGCCTGTGCGGATACTTCCACTGCGAGAACCCGGGACATGAGCGGGCGCTCGCAGCAGAAGTATCCCGACCCGCAGCGCCGCTCCCTGGTCCTCCCTTCACACCCTAGCCGCTGATGTCCCCACAGTATCCGCATGGTGTTACAAAGGTCCGGACATTTGTGTTAAAAATCGTGGCCATCCGCGACCAATCAGCAGTATTGGCGCCAAATTTAAACCCCGCTCTGCTGATTGGTCGCGGTTGCCGGCCGTGACCAATCAGCAGTATTGGCGCCAAATTTAAACCCCGCTCTGCTGATTGGTCGCGGTTGCCGGCCGCGACCAATCAGCAGTATTGGCGCCAAATTTAAACACCGCTCTGCTGATTGGTCGCGGTGGCCAGCCGCGACCAATCAGCGATTTTTGCACCAAATTTAAACACCGCTCTGCTGATCGCGGCCGGCGATTGCGACCAATCAGCATTATTGGCGCCAAATTTATACCCCGCTTTGCTGATTGGTCGTGACCGCCGGCCGCCACCAATCAGCGATTTTGGCGCCAAATTTGAACCCCGCTCTACTGATTGGTCGCGGTTGCCGGCCGCGACTAATCAGCATTGTTGGCGCCAAATTGCCGGTCGCGACTAATCAGCATTATAGCCGCCAAATTTAAACACCGCTCTGCTGAATGGTCCCGGCCGTGACCAATCACCATTATTGGCGCCAAATTTAAACACCGCTTTGCTGATTGGTCGCGACCGCCGGCCGCAACCAATCAGCATTATTGCCGCAAAATTTAAACCCCTCTCTGCTGATTGGTCACGTTCGCTGGCCGCGACCAATCAGCATTATTGGCGCAAAAATTAAACCCCGCTCTGCTGATTAGTCGCGACCGCCGGCCGTGACCAATCAGCGATATAGTCGCCAAATTTCAACACCGCTTTGCTGATTGCGCCCGGTCTGCCGCATACATATTCTAGAATACCCGATGCGTTAGAATCGGGCCACCATCTAGTAGTAATTATATTCTTGTACATAGTAGCAGTATTATAGTAGTTATATTCTTGTACATAGGGGCAGTATTATACCAGTTATATGCTTGTGCATAGGGGGCAGTATTATAGTAGTTATATTCTTGTACATAGGGGCAGTATTATAGTAGATATATTCTTCTACATAGGAGCAGTATTATAGTAGTTATATTCTTATACATAGGGGCAGTATTATAGTAGTTATATTCTTGTACATAGCAGCAGTATTATAGTAGTTATATTTTTGTACACAGGAGCAGTATTATAGAAGTTATAGTCTTGTATATAGGGGCAGTATTATAGTAGTTATATTCTTGTACAAAGGAGTAGTGTTATAGTATTTATATCCTTGTACATACAGAGCAGTATTATAATAGTTTTATTCTTGTACATATGGAGCAGAATTACAGTAGTTATATTCTTGTACATAGGGACAGTATTATAGCAGTTAGATTCTTGCACATAGGGGGCAGTATTATAGTAGTTATATGCTTGTACATAGGGGGCAGTATTATCTATATATATAATCGTCTTATCCCGACTGTCTGTCTGTCTTTCTGTCTGTCTGTCCAGGAAATCCCGCGTCGCTCATTGGTCCGGCAGCGGCCAATCAGCGACGCGGGATTTCAGAAAAAAGATGGCGGCCGTTAGCGGCTCATCTGCGGGACGGAGATGCAGCCGGGAGATGACTGGCGCGAGGCAATCATCTCCCGGCCGGTAGCAGCAGAAGGACCTCGACCGCCGGCGCCGCTGACCTCCATGCGGCTAGGGTGTCAAAGGAGGACCAGGGAGCGGCGCTGCGGGTCGGGATACTTCTGCTGCGAGCAGCCGCTCATCTCCCGGCTTCTCGCAGCGGAAGTAGCCGCACAGGCAGCGGCGCTCCCCGGTCCTCACTAATACGATTCTGCTCCCCGGTCCTCACCAATTCGATTCCGCTCCCCGGTCCTCACCAATACTATTCTATGGTTGGTCACGATCTCTGGCCGCGACCAATCAGTGATCTTGGCAAAAAAGTTAAACACCGCTGTGCTGATTTGGGCTCCACATTTGAATAGCGGCCGCGACCAATCACCGATCTTGGCGCCACATTTAAACACTGCTGTGCTGATTGGTCGCGGACGCTGCCGGTGACCAATCAGCGATCTTGGCGCCACATTTAAACACTGCTGTGCTGATTGGTCACGGACTCTGCCCGCGACCAGTCAGTGATCTTGCCGACAAATTGAAACAGTGCTGTGCTGATTGTTCGCGCGCTGACCTCCATGCGGCTAGGGTGTCAAGGGAGGACCGGGGAGCGGCTCTGCGGGTCGGGATACTTCTGCTGCGAGCAGCCGCTCATCTCCCGGCTTCTCGCAGCGGAAGTAGCCGCACAGACAGCGCCGCTCCCCGGTCCTCAACAATACGATTCCGCTCCCCTGTCCTCACCAATACAATTCGATGATTGGTCGCGATCTCTGGCCGCGACCAATCAGTGATCTTGGCAAAAAAGTTAAACACCGCTGTGCTGATTGGTCGCAGACGCTGCCCGCGACCAATCACCAATTTGGGCGCCACATTTAAATAGCGGCCGCGACCAATCACCGATCTTGGCGCCACATTTAAACACTACTGTGCTGATTGGTCGCGGACGCTGTCCGCCACCAATCAGCGATTTTGGCGCCACATTTAAACACTGCTGTGCTGATTGGTCGCGGACGCTGCCCGCGACCAATCAGCGATCTTGGCTCCACATTTAAACACCGCTGTGCTGATTGGTCGCCGACGCTGGGCGCAACCAATCACCGATTTTGGCGCCACATTTAAATAGCGTCCGCGACCAATAAGTACAGCGATGTTTAAATGTGGTGCCAAGATCGGTGATTGGTCGCGGCCGATATTAAAATTTGGCGCCCAAATCGGTGATTGGTCTCGGGCAGCGTCCGCGACCAATCAGCACAGTAGTGTTTAACTTTTGCGGTAAGATCAGTGATTGGTCGGGTCCGAAGACCGCGACCAATCATCGAATCGTCTTGGTGAGGACCTGGGAGCGGCGCTGCCTGTGCGGGTACTTCCGCAGCGAGAACCCGGGACATGAGCGACTGCTCACAGCAGAAGTATCCCGACCCGCAGCGCCGCTCCTCCCTTCTGCATGGAGGTCAGCGACGCCGGCGGTCCTTCCGCTGCTACCGGCCGGGAGATGAGCGCCTCGCGCCGGTCATCTCCCAGCTGCATCTCTGTCCCTCAGATGGGTCTGGCGGTCGAGGTCCTTCTGCTGTTACCAGCCGGGAGATGAGCGCCTCGCGGCGCTCATCTCCCGGCTGCATCGCCGCTGAGCTCTGTCCCGCAGATGAGACAGTATTTTAGTAGTTATATTCTTGTACATATAGAGCAGAATTACAGTAGTCATATTCTTGTACATAGGGGGCAGTATTATAGTAGTTATATTCTTGTACATATGGGCAGTATTATAGCAGTTATATTCTTTTACATAGGAGCAGTATTATAGTAGTTATAATCTTGTACATGGGGGCAGTCTTATAGTTGCTATATTCTTGTAAATAGGAGCAGTATTAGAGGAGTTATATTCTAGTACATAGTGGGCAGTATTATAGTAGTTATATTACTGTACATGGGAGCAGTATTATAGTACTTATATTCTTGTACATAGGGAGCAGTATTTTAGTAGTTATTTTCTTGTACATAGGAGCAGTATTATAGTAGTTATATTCTTGTATTCTTGTAAATAGGAGCAGTATTATAGTAGTTATATTCTTGTGCATAGGGAGCAGTATTATAGTAGTTATATTCTTGTATTCTTGTAAATAGGAGCAGTATTATAGTAGTTATATTCTTGTGCATAGGGAGCAGTATTATAGTAGTTATATTCTTGTACATAGGAGGTATTATTATAGTAGTTATATTCTTGTATATAGGAGGCAGTATTATAGTAGTTATATTCTTGTACATAGAGGCAGTATTATAGTAGTTATATTCTTGTACATAGAAGCAGTATTATAGTAGTTATATTCTTGAACATAGGGGGCAGTATTATAGTAGTTATATTCTAGTACATAGGGGCAGTATTAGAGTAGTTATATTGTTGTACATAGGGGGCAGTATTATAGCACTTATATTCTTGTATATAGGGGGCAATATTATAGTAGTTATATTCTTGTACATATGGGCAGTATTATAGTAGCTGTATTCTTGTACATAGGAGCAGTAATATAGTAGTTATAATCTTGTACATAGGGGCAGTATTATAGTAGTTATATTGTTGTACATAGGGGGCAGTATTATAGCAGTTATATTCTTGCATATAGGGGGCAGTATTATAGTAGTTATATTCTTTTACATAGGAGCAGTATTATAGTAGTTATGTTCTTGTACAAAAGGGTAGTATTATAGTAGTTCTATTATTGTACATAGGGGGCAGTATTATAGTAGTTATATTCTTGTACATAGGGGCAGTATTATAGTAGTTATATTCTTGTACATAGGAGCAGTATTATAGTAGTTATATTCTTGTACATAGGATGACGGTCGGCTGGACCTGGCGATTTTTCCAGATGGTCTAATGAGTATAGGGGAATCTGATTGTTCTAATTTCTGTCATTTGGGGGCGTTGGTGTCTGAATTATGAATTATTAAAGTGGTGTTCTTTTCCTATATCACCTGTTTTTTAAGTGTGACCACAGCAGATGAGAAAACCCATACCTGGTGAAGTACACAGATAAATACCATGAATTCTCAGTGTGGTTAGGAATGGGTCACATTCTTGGCATATAATGAAGGATCAGGCTTTGCTGCATTCACTGGATAGAAACAATTGTAAGAATGTTGCAAGTAACGAGATGGAATCTCAGCACAAAACTGATATGGGAGTATGGAGTCACTTATCTCACGTCTGGTCTCCGGTCAGACCCCCAAAAAGACTAGAGGAGACGTCCTAGGTCACATTGAGGTGGAAGATATGCAGCGTCAGAAGTGTCTGACAGTCACTTATCTCCCCCACCTTACTAGTGATTCAGTATGGGATCTAAAGATGTTCTACAAATCTAGAGGTTTATTGCCCCGTAAACACCCTAATGCCCCTGACGCACCCCCTGGGCCATATTCTTTAGGGGAATACCCGGAGCCGGATCAGATGGGGGTTGTAGTCTCCGAGTGGCTGTGACCCGGTCCGTGCCCAGGGTGTCAAGCTCAGTGTGTGGCAGTCCTTACTGATGTTACTAAAGTTCTTTATGTCGACTACGCCACCCGTTGGATTGCGGTCACTACGGCCGCCGCTGCAGCAGGGTCCGCTGAGGCTGATGGTGTTGGTGCAGCTTTTGATAGTATAACCCCCAACGGGTGGGGTATAGCCTCAGGGGGTCAGGTGCAGAGGATGGGGGTTGTGGTGGTGCAGCATAGATGGTAATTAAAGACAGAGTCGGGTTGTGCAGTTTAGGGTATTTACTTACTGCTGATGTTCCGGTCACTCCAGCTTCAAGTGACCACCCGAGCCGTGCTGCGTCCACCAGGTCCTGGATTCAGCCAACCCCCAAGCAAGTCCGGAGCGTGACCCTGAGCCCTCCTTCCTGTCCTGTCTTCTGGCCGTCCCCACCAGGGATCCACCTAGGTCCAGCTCCCTCGGGCCTTCTGTTGGGAAACCCTTGGCCTTGGGTTCCCTGACCCTACACGTGGTTTGCCTTCAGGGTGGATGTGGTGGGTGGCCGTGGCAGATCCTGCCCACGGCCTCCGGTCTCTGGCTGAGGTGTGCTTGAGCCCCCACCAGTTTGGGATCCGGTACCCTTTTGCCAACTCTTCACCCTAGGTTTGTATATGGGTTCTCAGAGTTCCTGCTTGTTTTCTCTGGGTCCTTCTGACTCTCCTCTCTCACTCTCTCTGGGCCTGGGGCTGCTCTGCTCCTCTTCCTCTGGCTTCTCTGCAAAAGGCTGACTGACTCCTCACAGACTGACCGACTGTGGCAAACTGACTCCTCTGCAAAGACTGACTGACCCTGATCTTAGATGGTGCCCACCTTAAATACTCCCTCTATGTGTGAGCTCAGGTGACCAGCACCCAATGAGCTCCTACCTTTACCCAGGCTGCTCCCCCTATCTGCCCCTACACTACTTGGGATGTACCACCCCCCTCCCACTCCAGCCAGGAACAGACTCGGTCGTACCTGCACATTTCTAAGTGGGAGTACCGTTGGTCTGCTCCTCGGAAATGGGATGTGTGTAGTGCATGCAGCTTTCTGGGCTCAGTCCCACACTCCATCCTTACCCGGGAGTGGAATATCACACCTCTGGGTTGAGGTGCAATACCCCTGTAGCAGCCGAATCCTCAGGGTGCTACATTCCCCCCTGGTAAATCACAGCACGTCCTCGGGCTGTAAGATATAAAACATCCACAAACATACTTTTTTTTTTTTTTTTTTTTCATATAAACAACATAATAAAAACATATAAAATATCATATATATATCAGCATCATCATAAAACTTTTCATATTAATAACATTCTCGTCGCCTCTGGCTCCTCCTCCGGTCACTGTGCAACGTGTGACCGGGTAAAGTGCGACAGTCTTTGGAACTCGTGGCTTTCCTATAAAACCAGTAGGGGCGCTTTAGGACGCGCAACTATTTACAAGGGATATGGCCGCTCTCAGTCCTCGGCCAAGTATTAGGGAGGAATGACCGCTCTCAGTCCTCGGTCAGTGGGATTTAAGGGATAAACGGGTAAACAGTTCACACTTGCTGGTCCCAACGGGGACTATATTATCAGCAACAGTTTCTTTGGTACCCCTACGGGTAACTATATACAGCTTCTACTCTGCCGTACTCAACGACGACGTCCTCCTGCTCTTTCTTTGTGGTTACCTTTAGCTTCAGATCCGTCCGGGTCCTCTTGTTCTTCCTCCTCACACCGCAGCTCTTCCTCCGTCAGGCGATGCACATGGAGGGCGTAGGGTCCTTTGGCACACTTGTGCCGGGTGAAGGTGACCTCGTCCCCTATATACAGGTCACGACCTCTGTGTCCCTCCGGTAGGTGGGACTCAACGTCTCTCCTGGTCACGAAGACGTCGCCTGGGGTGCGGTGATCTCGGATGAAGCCCCACCCGTGCTGCATATTAAACTTGATCACAGTCCCGGTGGAAGGGGGACCATGGGCTGCACGGGGACTCCTCCTGGCCCGGCTCTTCTGCTCCGCGCTCCTTATCTGGGCTTGTTGTTCCCGGACCCGCCTCTCTCTCCGCTCCCTCTCAAAGACCTCGAGCTGCTGGCGGCAGCACTCTGCACGCTCCGCTGCGGCTGCCCGGGTCTCCTGAGTGAACCCCATGAGATCTTCTCCGGTGGGGTCCCACTCAAACTGCGCTTCTGCCAGCGGGGGCGAGATCCTCTTTACGGGCTTTGGAGCCGGGATCAGGGGTTCATCTAGGGGTCTCTCTTTCCGGAGTCGGGGATGGTGAAACTCCGGTGGCCAAATAAAGGGCTGCCCATCCGGGCACGTATGTTGGGCAAACAGATCTTCTCCCAGATGCGGCACTCTTGGTTTTATGGGCGCAGTGGTGGTGGCGCCCGGGTTACCCAGGCCTTGCGGCCAGGCCTGGGGCACCTGGAAAGTGAAGGGCACCGTAAGGACGGCGGCGCCCTGGGCTACTTGGCCCTGCGACCAGGCCGGTGGCTCCGCAGAGGTAGGGGGCGCTGTTGGTATTGCGGCGCCCGGGGGTACTAGGCCTTGCGACCAGGCTGGTGGTACTTCCTGCTTGGTCACGCTCGGGGTCGAGGCGTATGACGTCACAGGGGTCGCGGCTGCGGCTTCCGGTTGAGGCCTAGTCTGTGGCGGTGACGTTGCGGTTACGGGCACGGCAGGGGGTACTTCGGGCTCTGCGACGGGGAGCTGGGGCAGGTGCGCGGTTTCCCGGTTTGGGGTAGAGACGTCCCCTTTACCTGCCTCCTTTCGTTCGGCTCCCTTCTCGGCGCCGTCTCCGGCCTTCAGTCCTCCTGCGCCATCCTCAGAGGCGGTCTGTCTCCTCGTCTCGGGTGGCGTGCTCCGCGGACGGGTTCTTGTCTGCTGGGCCATCTCACGGCTCCACTCCGCCAACGTCTCTCGCTGTACCCGGGCCATCCTCCGTGCGAGGCCCTCCAGCGCGGTCTGTGCACACTCCCGATCTCGGGGGAGCTGTGCCAAGACCTCCACTAGGCCTAGTGGGGTCGTTGCTTCTAGCAGGCTCCTGACCAACGGGTCGGTGCTGCTCTGCTCTCCTTCTGTTGTCTCCAGCAGGCTCCTGGCCAGCGGGCCGGTGCTGCTCTGCTCTTCTCCCATCTCCGGGTAAGCTTCTTCTGGACTCAGCTCTAGGCTTCTTGTCTCCGGGTGCGCTCTCTCCAGACTGCTCCAGGCGACACCCATCTTTGCTCTCTTCTTCTCAGTCCTCCCACTTCGAGGGCGGTCCCGGGGCCACTTGGTGATTGTCAGCTCCAGGGGCAGTTCTTTCACGCTGACAGACACCTCTAGCATCACAGTCTCTGTTGGTGGGGGCAGTTTCCACTTTTGGCGCCATTTTCGGTCCTGGCCCACGATGGGAGGCGGCCTCTTGCCATCCTCTGGCACGCCCATAATGGCGTCCGCTCTTCCAAGGCGGGAAATCTTCGGAAATGGCGGGAATCGTCTCCCAGTGGCGGGAAACTCTGCTGATGGCGGGAAAAAGCTGTTAATGGCGGACAACCGGCGGGAATCGATCTGTGATGGAGTCCGATGGCGGGGACCCTCCGGAACCGGCAGGAGACTTCTTTTTGAGGTAAACTTGTTCTTTTCTTCAGGCACGCAGCACCCGGGTGTTGCGGGCACGGTATCCTGCCGACTACGCCAAAGTTGACGCACCCCCTGGGCCATATTCTTTAGGGGAATACCCGGAGCCGGATCAGATGGGGGTTGTAGTCTCCGAGTGGCTGTGACCCGGTCCGTGCCCAGGGTGTCAAGCTCAGTGTGTGGCAGTCCTTACTGATGTTACTAAAGTTCGTTATGTCGACTACGCCACCCGTTGGATTGCGGTCACTACGGCCGCCGCTGCAGCAGGGTCCGCTGAGGCTGATGGTGTTGGTGCAGCTTTTGATAGTATAACCCCCAACGGGTGGGGTATAGCCTCAGGGGGTCAGGTGCAGAGGATGGGGGTTGTGGTGGTGCAGCATAGATGGTAATTAAAGACAGAGTCGGGTTGTGCAGTTTAGGGTATTTACTTACTGCTGATGTTCCGGTCACTCCAGCTTCAAGTGACCACCCGAGCCGTGCTGCGTCCACCAGGTCCTGGATTCAGCCAACCCCCAAGCAAGTCCGGAGCGTGACCCTGAGCCCTCCTTCCTGTCCTGTCTTCTGGCCGTCCCCACCAGGGATCCACCTAGGTCCAGCTCCCTCGGGCCTTCTGTTGGGAAACCCTTGGCCTTGGGTTCCCTGACCCTACACGTGGTTTGCCTTCAGGGTGGATGTGGTGGGTGGCCGTGGCAGATCCTGCCCACGGCCTCCGGTCTCTGGCTGAGGTGTGGTTGAGCCCCCACCAGTTTGGGATCCGGTACCCTTTTGCCAACTCTTCACCCTAGGTTTGTATATGGGTTCTCAGAGTTCCTGCTTGTTTTCTCTGGGTCCTTCTGACTCTCCTCTCTCACTCTCTCTGGGCCTGGGGCTGCTCTGCTCCTCTTCCTCTGGCTTCTCTGCAAAAGGCTGACTGACTCCTCACAGACTGACCGACTGTGGCAAACTGACTCCTCTGCAAAGACTGACTGACCCTGATCTTAGATGGTGCCCACCTTAAATACTCCCTCTATGTGTGAGCTCAGGTGACCAGCACCCAATGAGCTCCTACCTTTACCCAGGCTGCTCCCCCTATCTGCCCCTACACTACTTGGGATGTACCACCCCCCTCCCACTCCAGCCAGGAACAGACTCGGTCGTACCTGCACATTTCTAAGTGGGAGTACCGTTGGTCTGCTCCTCGGAAATGGGATGTGTGTAGTGCATGCAGCTTTCTGGGCTCAGTCCCACACTCCATCCTTACCCGGGAGTGGAATATCACACCTCTGGGTTGAGGTGCAATACCCCTGTAGCAGCCGAATCCTCAGGGTGCTACACCCCCATCATGTTATATGGAAAATACTGTGTGCCAGTAGTATATAATTGGAGACCATGTTGACTCAGTACTCTGTAACCCAGGGGTGAAATGTCCAGCTCTGTGTGACTTTGGAGTGAAATGTCCAGCTATCTTTGAGCCAGGTGTCCCACTACCCCAATACTTTGTGACCCAGCGGTGCAGGACAAAGTTCCTGTTATCCAACTAGCCCAATACTTTGTGACCCAGGGGTGCAGGATATAGTTCCTGGTGTTCTACTACCCCAATACTTTGTGATACAGGGGTGCAGGATTTAGCTCCTGGTGTCCCACTAGTCTAATACTTTGTAACCCAGATGTGCAGGATATAGTTCCTGTTGTCCCACTAATCCAATACTTTGTGATCCAGGGGTGCAGGATATACAGTGGGTACGGAAAATATTCAGACCCCTTTACATTTTTCACTCTTTGTTTCATTGCAGCCATTTGGTAAATTTTAAAAAGTTCATTTTTTTTCTCATTAAAGTACACTCTGCTCCCCACCTTGACTGAAAAACAGAAATGTAGAAATTTTTGTAAATTTATTTAAAAAGAAAAACTGAAATATCACATGGTCATAAGAATTCAGACCCTTTGCTCAGACACTCATATTTAAGTCACATGCTGTCCATTTCCATATGATCCTCCTTGAGATTGTTCTACTCCTTCATTGGAGTCCAGCTGTGTTTAATTAAACTGATAGGACTTGATTTGGAAAGGCACACACCTGTCTATATAAGACCTCACAGCTCACAGTGCATGTCAGACCAAATGAGAATCATGAGCGCGAAGGAACTGCCCAAGGAGCTCAGAGACAGAATTGTGGCAAAGCACAGATCTGGCCAAGGTTGCAAAATAATTTCTGCATTACTCGAGGTTCCTAAGAGCACAGTAGCCTCCATATTCCTTAAATGGAAGAAGTTTGGGACCACCAGAAGTCTTCCTAGACCTGGCTGTCAAGCTAAACTGAGCAATCGTGGGAGAAGAGCCTTGGTGAGAGAGATGAAGAAGAACCCCAAGATCACTGTGGCTGAGCTCCAGAGATGCAGTAGGGAGGTGGGAGAAAGTTCCACAAAGTCAACTATCACTCCAGCCCTCCACCAGTCGGGCCTTTATGGCAGAGTGGCCCGACGGAAGCCTCTCCTCAGTGCAAGACATAAGAAAGCCCGCATAGAGTTTGCTCAAAAAGACATGAAGGACTCCCAGACTATAAGAAATAAGATTCTCTGGTCCGATGAGATGAAGATAGAACTTTTTGGTGATAATTCTAAGCGGTATGTGTGGGCAAAACCAGGCACTGCTCATCACCTGCCCAATACAATCCCAACAGTGAAACATGGTGGTGGCAGCATCATGCTATGGGGGTGTTTTTCAGCTGCAGGACAGGACGACTGGTTGCAATTGAAGGAAACATGAATGCGGCCAAGAACAGAGATATCCTGGATGAAAACCTCTTCCAGAGTGCTCTGGACTTCAGACTTGGCCGAAGGTCCACCTTCCAACAAGACAATGACCCTAAGCACACAGCTAAAATAACAAAGGAGTGGCTTCAGAACAACTCTGTGACCATTCTTGACTGGCCCAGCCAGAGCCCTGATCTAAACCCAATTGAGCATTTCTGGAGAGACCTGAAAATGGCTGTCCACCAACGTTCACCATCCAACCCGACGGAACTGGAGAGGATCTGCAAAGAAGAATGGCAGAGGATCCTGGTGTGTAAAACTTGTTGCATCATTCCCAAGAAGACTCATGGCTGAACTTGCTCAAAAGGGGGCTTCTACTCAATACTGAGCTAAGGGTCTGAATTCTTATGACCATTTGATATTTCAGTTTTTCTGTTATTTTTCAGTCAAGATGGGGTGCAGAGTGTACTTTAATGAGAAAAAAATGAACTTTTTAGAATTTACCAAATGGCTGCAATGAAACAGAGTGAAAAATTTAAAGGGGTCTGAATACTTTCCGTACCCACTGTAGTTCCTAGTGTCCCACTAGCCTAACACTTTGTGACCCAGGGGATGCAGGATATAGTTCTTGGTGTCCCACTAGCCCAATACTTTGTGACCCAGGGGTGCAGGATATTCATGGTGTCCCACTAGTCCAGACCAGTGTGATGCAGTGGGGCAGTATATAGTCCCTGGTGCTCCAAGAGTCAGTACTTTGTGATCCAATGGTGCACCACCATGACCCAGTGGTTTAGTGTCACTTTTAGTCGACCCTTTAGTGTCATATCATGCTTTCGTCATGCAATGTAAAACCCTTGGTGGTCCAGTGGAGATAACTAGTTCTCTGTGACACAGTTGTGCAGTATGTAGAGCCTGGTACCTCAGTACTCTGTGACCCATTGGTGAAGCACCAAGACAACGATGATCCAGTGGTTTAGTGTTTCTTCTCTAGTCATCCCTGTAACTTAATGTCTGTTCTCAAGAGTCCTGGTAACATAGTATAAAACCCCTGGTGGCCCAGTGGTGAAATATCCAGGTAACTGTGTCCCACTAGTTTAGCACTTAGTGCTCTGTGACCCAGTGGTGAAGCATCAAGACCCTGGTGACCCAATAGTTTAGTGTCACAGCTCTCACAAGCCCTGATAATGTAGTATAAAGCCCTGGTGGTCCAATCATGTAATGTCCAGTACTGGGTTATTATCCTTAAGGTCCAGGCCATGGTTAATTAAAAGTGCAATGTCTGTTACCTTGTGGGATCATAGAACCAAATCGAGTTCCTGGTACAGTGCCCAGTCCCTAATGATTTAGTGGTGCAGTTCCCAGTCCCTGGTGGTCTAGTGGTACAGTGCCCAGTCCCTGGTGGTCTAATGGTGCAGTACCCAGTCACTGGTGGTCTAGTGGTGCAGTGCCCAGTCCCTGGTGGTCTAGTGGTACAGTGCCAAGTGCCTGGTGGTCTAATGGTTCAGTGCCCAGTCCCTGGTGGTCTAGTGGTGCAGTGCCCAGTACCTGGTGGTCTAGTGGTGCAGTGCCCAGTCCCTGGAGGTCTAGTGATGCAGTGCCCAGTCCCTGGAGGTCTAGTGGTGCAGTGCCCAGTCCCTGGTGGTCTAGTGGTGCAGTGCCTAGTCCTTGGTGGTCTAGTGGTGCAGTTTCTAAGTCCCTGGTGACCCGGTGGTCTAAATCTTCTTTAGTTTACTAAGAGCCTAGTAATAAGTGACCTCAAAATGTAAACGTTTCGAACTGGAGAAAGAAAAGGCTCTCAAAACTACACTCAGGACCAGTTCCGTTATGTTAGGGAAAAAAAATATGAAAAACCATTTTTCGCAATTTTTTTTATGTTAGTTACTAACAGAAAAAAGTATATGGAAAAGTTTGGAGCTGTGTAAACTAAAGATGACACATTTTTCGAACAATGTGGAAAAACTGGATCTTTTACAACAACCAGAGGAAAGGACCCGACACGTCAGGACTAACCACATTCCACCGGGCCACCTGAAACTTCACAGGACAAAACAAGAGGGGAGGATCATTTGTATGATAAAGGTCCTCATCAAATAAACAAGATTCACCTTACATGTCACCCAAAACTCAGGCTCTAAAAGACGTGGGAGGGTAGGCGAGTGACCGATACATGTCTAAGAATAGGGTGAGTAGTGCCGCCATATGGTGCTCTGTTTAGTGCCGTATATGGAAGATATAGGAAATATGGGCAAAATTATGGGAAAACCGTGAATGAACATGTAGTGCACTATTAATAACGCATGTGTATGCTCACTAGGGGCGATCACGGTAGAGCACAGCACAACATCATATACATTAGAGGACGGTGGTATTGCGGGAAAAATAATTACATTTGTGTGCGGTTTTATACAAAATCGAAATTTACTTTATTTTTTTACAAGTTTCCACCCCTAAACTGCAGATGAAAATGCTACATTTCATATCGTTGCCAGTGACGCGTTTCGAGCTCTGATCAAAAAATGCAAAGTTGTCAAAAAAAATGCCGCAATTCGTTAAAAAAAAAAAAAAGTGTGTTTTTTATGCAATTTATTGCAAAAAATTTTTTTACGGAAATAAACCCTTAAAGGAACAGGCTCTTATTTTAAAGGGAAGTTTTTAGCCATACAATAAAAATAAAATAAAAAAATGGTTCAAAACGAGGTCGTAATCTGCACCAAAAAAACGTAAAAAGTGCAAAATTAAAGCATTCAGGATTTTGACTTTTCTTCATCAACAAATTTAGAGACTCTAACAGGAGATAAAAATGGCACCGTTTTTTTTTTTTTTTCTTTTACGACGTTTACGCCAATGAAAAAGATCAGAATAAAGCCGTGTGCACACTGAGTTTTTTTGGAGGAGCTTTTTATTTATTTTATTTTTTTAAAAAAGCCTTAAAAAAAAAGCGCTTAAAAAGTTTTTGCAGTTTAGATGTTGTTTTTTTTTTCCACTTCAGGCATTGAAAGATGTCCGATCAGATAAAAAAAAATATGAGCGTCACTTGTTAGAAGCCGATCCTGAAAAATCCTATAAATTCGGCAATGTCCGAACAAAAGGCAACCAAAAAAAAGCTTAGGGAAAAAAAAAGTTTAAGGAAAAAAAAACCCCCCCCCAAAAAAAAGAACTTTTTTTAAGTCGTTTCTAGTAGAAAAAAAATCGTACAGCAAGGGCTGTCAGAAAGGAAAAAGTGGAGAAACTTTTTATTTTTCTGCAAGTTTGAGAAAAACTTTTGAAAACTCTCATTAAAAAAAAATGGTCCGTTTGTTTTCATATGTGGAAAAATCAGACGTGTGATTGAGGCCCAACACAATGACTGCACCTATCTCAGGATACCCAGATTTTAATATGTCCCACCTATACCTTTTTTTTTTTTTAGGTGGTCTGTGATTGGCTGGAGATGATGGGCGGAGCTGGCAGCAGCAGGTGGGTCAGTGCTCACCTGCAGGTGGTTTCCAGTGCTGTGGAGTTAGGACTTCAGCTACTGGTCTGGACACAGGTCTCCTGTGACTGCTCATGAGTTATGGGGGTCTGGAGGTGTTTGCTTGTCTTTGGGGTTGCCCTGTTGCAGAATGATTTGGGTAAGTGACTTTTATGGATTTCTTAGGGACTTCTTTTCCAGTGCTCAGTCTGCATTATATATATATACAGATGTAGCAGAGCGCTCAGCTTTAGTAAAGTGTGAATGGAATGTTGGAGTTCTTGGAATCGCTCTGGAACCTTTTTTCCTATGGAAGGAAACTTTTGGGGATCTGGCTCCAGCTTTATACGACACAATCGTCTCTGCTACAGTTGTGCATGCATCCATGTACATGGATGATCATCAGGCAGGCTGCTAAGGTTGGTGCTATGCATCAACATTAATACTGGGGCTACTGGGCAACTTTGGCCTCGGCTGGATACCGCACGGAGCAAGTGAATGGGGTCGTGGGATACTCGAAAAACGAGTGGTAGAAAAATTTTTGCAACTAGTTTGTTACTAGGCTCCTTGCAGGTCAATGTAGCAGCGGCTTAGAGCAACTTGGATCTTGTAGCCCCCTTCCCCCAGCTATGATCAAGCTGCCGGTCGCAAGTAACAATCTAAATGTAGTTGAGCAGAAATCCTGTGGGTCGTATCATCTTGTGGCTGAAATTTTTTTTTTTTTAAAAAGGGCTGGAATATCTGCACCCCATCTGGAGTGCAGGTACCTGAATCTATGCCATAGGCTGAAATTTAGGAGACGTGAGGGTCCCAAAAAGCGAGGATTTTGAAAATACTGAGAAATAAAAGTATGAAATTGAATTTTAAAACTTACTTGCTATTTTTCAAAAAAAAAAGTGTCCTTGATCCCACGTGGAGGTTTTATGTGCTGATCAGCGGAATAAGGTTGAGCTACAATACCAGATACAACCTGTGGACAGGGGTGGTGGTGTTTTTGGAAGAATAGTGCCATGCTTTCCTAATTCTGGACAAGACTTTAATTTATTTTGTGTTCCATCTATTCTCTAATGGAAACTGCTTAGAGAGGAGATGCAGACATAAAATAAGGAAGGAAGAAAAAAAAAAAAGTCCAATCTGAGGTTTTGTAAGAAATGATCCTGTAGGACCAACGTATTTTAATTGTAGAATTCTTTAATACATTTCTCATAGTGTTGACTGGAATCTGAAATGAGTCAGGAAAATTAAAAAAATGGGCAAATTATTTATGATCGTTCTTATTTCTAGCACAAGCCGTGGCGCCTTTATTGTGCCGCTCCAGTGTCTGCAACATCAATCCAACCCAGAATACCGTCACCTTAGAGAGACCCTACTGCTTCTATACAAAGACCACGCCGGTCAAAGTCGCCTTATACGTAGTGAAGAACTGTAAGTCCAAGGACAAAACTGCTTTATATTCTGTGTATAGAAATGTCCGTATCCAGGAAGCCAATGAGACTATGTATACTGCCCGCTATGTACAAGAATAGAACTGCTATAATACTGCCCGCTATGTACAAGAATATATGAAGTATGTTGCGTTTGTCTCTTTAAGCTGCTGTAAGCCAGCAATTGGCGTTGAACAGTACCCACTACAAAACGGATGTTGGAAGTACAGGACCGTATGTGGCCGACATGATTGCAAATCCCGACTGCGCTGAGAGCCCTACCATCACCGATGTAAATAAATATGTCTACCGTGTGGGAAGTAATGTGGACTGCTTCAACAGCGCGTATTGCAATGGACCTCTGGCCAACAATACTGCTTACAGGTATTCACTTATTCATTTAAGTAAATGGAGCTGAGTTACAGTACCAGACACAACCTACTTACAAGGGTGGCGCTGTTACAGACGTTGTGTTTTGTTTTTTTCAGGTTTAAGTATGCATTTTACGATGCAAATAATGTATTGTTGCTGGAGTCAGACTGGTCCGCTCCAATCACCACTAAGCAAGGTAAGGATGCAGATCACTATGGTCGATCATTGCCCCATGTAATAAAAAAAAAAAAAAAAAAAAAAAAACCTTTAGTCTCCCTTTGACTCCATTCAACTCTTTCCAGTTGGCCATTGTCTATAACCTTCTGTGATCTCCTCTAATCAGAGCTATTTCCTTACACTGCCTCCGCAGGACAAGCGAGGTATTACACACTTCACATGGAAATCCACTAAGTTGTACATAAACATGCTAGGACCTTCAGATTGAGGGACTTGTTTTTAATCATCAAGGAAAGCTGCTACAAACGAGGGGATCCTTTTCCGTAACCCATAAGTCATTAAATTGAATTTGTTGACCTCATTTTTAACTTTCTTTTAGGAGTATCTTCAACCAACATAGACACCTGGCCTGGTAGAAGAAGCGGTGGGATGATTGTCATCACCTCCATTCTTAGCGTGTTGACCTTTTTCGTCTTGGCAGGTCTGGTGGCTGCGATAATTACAAATCTGATGTGAGTACATGGCTGGTTTAGAAATCATCATGGGCTGTCAATTTATGAAAATGACTAGCCCAAGGGGAAGAATGGGGTGGTGGATTCTTGTACAATTTCCATAACTAGCTGAATTGGCGCATTGTCTAGTGTCCATCCCCGGAAGTGTTGGATAGAAAGGTCAAAGGAGATGCTCCTTAAGCTGAAGGCCATCATGTTTATGGCTAACTTTACACAATTTTATTCTTAGTCTCAGCTTTAATCTAATTGCCCAGTAGTCTTCAAGACGTACTTGTCTAACATCTACTACGGCCACAGTATGTAATCAGATTTTTGTAGAAGGTTCACGTGGAGAACCAACTAAGGAGACCTCAAGATCTGAGCTCAGTTCAGTGACCCAATTCTGTGGTGTACAAATCTAGGAGGTTGTCATACAGCATGTGTCAGTAGATACTAGGAACAGCTGATTAATAAGGCTAAAGTAGTCTGTGTAGACCAACACCTTCTTGTACTCCACAGATTTTGGTCACTGAAGCAAGCTTGGACTTTGTCTTAGTTGGTTCCCCACCTAATCGTCTTTCTACAGAAATCTGATTACTGCAGCCACAGTATGTAATCACATTTGTGTGGGAAAAAATTTAGTTGGAGAACTAACTTTCGGTGACCTAAATCTGTGCGGTACAAGTATAGGAGGTTGTCATGCCGCAGGAGTCAGCATACACATGGGCTACTTTGTCCTTTCGTAATCAGATTTTTGTAGTATATACTGGCACGTGCTGTATGACAAACTCCTCGCTTTGTATTGCACAGATTTAGGTCACTGAAGCAACCTATAATTTTTGAGGTCTGCTTTGTTGGTTCTCCACCTAAACTTCTTTCCACAAAAATCTGATTACTATGTCCACAATACGTAGATGTTATTGAAGGCTACTTGGTTAACGTCTACATACAGTGGACATAGTAGTCAGATCTGTGGAGAACCAACTAAGCAGACCTCAAAATCATAAGTTGCTTCAGTGACCCAACTCTGTGTGGTACAAATATAGGAAGTTGTCATACAGCATGTGTCAGTATATACTACAAAAATCCGATTACGAAGACCAAAAAAGTCTGTGTATACTGACATGCTGTATGACAACCTCCTATACTTCTACCCCACATATTAAGGTTATGGAAGCAACCGATGATTTTTAAGGTCTCCTTAGTTGGTTCTCCACCTAAACTTCTTTCTACAAAAATCTAATTACTACATCCACCATATGTAGATGTTAACCAAGTAGCCTTCAATATCGTCTCCATATGGTGGATGTAGATTTTTTTTTTTTTTTTTGTAGAAAGTTTTTAGGTGGAGAACCAACTTGGCAGACCTCAAAATGAAAGCTCAGTTCAGTGACCCAAATCTGTATGGTACAAATCTAGGAGGCTATCAGAGCAAGTGTCAGTATACACTACAAAAATCTGATTACAGAGGCCAAAGTAGCCTATGTGTATGCCGACACCTGCTGCATAACAACCTCCTCTTTTTGTCTCGCAAAGATTTAGGTCACTGAAGGAAGGTCTGCTTAGTTGGTTCTCTAAGTTTCTTTCTACAAAAATCTGATTACTAAGACCATATAAAAAAATATGTAAATCTTTATTAAAACCTCTTAAATGCAAAATATTAATCACAATTTACAAAGAACAAATCACTTGTAATGCATGATAAACCAAAGTACTGGCAACTGAGTCTAGTACTCACCCAGTCAATAGTGAAAAAGTACTCAAGGAGTTGTCAATCCAAAGAGACCCCTGACGCGCGTTTTGCTGGTTTATCTGTACTGCTTCATCATGGGGGAGTGGCACTCCTTCTGGTCTCACTGGTATGTTGTGACTTTCCCTACTGTTTCCACAGTGGGGGTTTTTGGCATATCTTTTCTATCTCCTGGGAAACGCCACTGTGCATTGTCTCTAACTACCTACATATGGTAATAACTTTTTTTTTCAATATACCCTCCAGTGTGGTTCTGTCATTGAAGTCTCTCTTTTTTTTGTTACTTTGATTTTACTTATTTTTTTAAATGAGACTTTATTCTTATAAAACCTGAGTACCTCTTTTGCACCTGAGCACTTTTTTCACTATTGACTTGGGGAGTCAGTACTTTTATCATACATTCTTAACAGTCGTTTCTTGTTTGTAAATTGTTAAACCTTTTTTAATATTTTGTATTAAAGATTTACATACTTTAAAAATATTAAACTCCAAAATTTCATATATTCTTGTGGACCGATTTCAAGGTTGGATCATATGAGGTATGTACCTCTCGTTTATTCTCTTACTATGCAGGCGTTATACTTCTTCTTTTTTTTTTTTTTTTTTTTCTTTTATGGGTTTTTGTTTCATATTAGTTGTCCTTCTTGTTCCCTTGTTCAGAAACTTACTCTACTGACATGTGCTGCATGACAACTTCCTATAAATGGCGGTCATGATAATAAAAACTACAAATTTGGGTTGTCTCCTGTGTTACTAATCAGATTTTTCTTTAAAAATGGAGACGGAACCATTAGCAATAACATTCTATGTTGCTCATTAAGTAACTCTTCCTTCTCCAAACAGGTCTCCGACAAAAGAACTGGAACCTACAAGACACGAAGGCCGGATCGGTCATGCTGTGCCGCAGAATCTGGAAGGAGGAGTCACTGACGCCGAGGGCGCTGACCGCTACACTACCACCAACCTGCAATCCTGAAGAAGCTCTGCAAAAATCCAACGCAAATAACTGAGCGGTGTTTTATGAAGTCATGAATTAAATGCAGACTGCCGGATTTCCAAGTTGGGGGGGGGTGAAGGAGCACTGATTATTGGGGTTTCGTCGTATCCAGTGAATGATGTGGCTCTTGTAATGTTCTACTGAACCCTTAAAGGGGTTGTCTGAGATTTTACTATTCATGACCTATGCGTATCAATGGGTAGGGGTCCGACTCCACTGCAGGGATTGTGACAATCAGTTGAGCACTACAGCCTCTTCATTACTTACACTACTCCATACATCTCATAGTGGCGGGGCTGGGTACTGCAACATTGTCCAATTTAAGTGAGGTGAAAACAATTGGGCTGGGGTCTGACAGCGACTCTGTTAATGGACAGATGTACTTTGACCCCCACAAATCTATCCTAAGGATAGGTCATCAATATGAAAATCTTGGAAAACCACTTTTTAAAAGGGGAGAACCATGGCTGCTTCTTCCCGAAACCATGCATAAATGTGCCCTTGGGTTCCTGGTATTTGAGCTATGACTTTGAGCTGCAGTACCACAAACTACCTGTAGGCATGTGTGGCGCTATTTGTGGGAATTTATTTATTTTTTTTTGGTAATGCAAGTCTCATCAAAAGTGCCAATGTTTTCAGTACAGATTCCATCTCCCTACTAGCCTCGTAGGATCACATTTTCACGATAATATCCGAGTGGTATGGTATAGATTCAGGTACTGGAGGTAACACTCGGTCTGTAAAGAGTTTTTCACGAGATGGGTTATCTGCCATGGCTGCCCCTTTCTTTATACCACGCCCAACTAATCAAGAAATGAGATCCTTGACTTATTGTACTTGTCCACTGCCCCATGTGTTACATTTCCAACTTTACGACTTCTTTAAAGTTTCACTGTATCAGAGGCTTCTGTGGCCGAAGTTGTTTTTAAGGAAATTGTTGAATTTGTAACTTTCTTTTTTTGGGGGGGGGATTTTCTAAATTAAAAATGTTTTGTGTAAGTTACCAGTCTTGCATGTATCTAATGTATAAAAAGCAGTGTCAGGCCTTGCCATCCTTCATTTTTTTAGTGACCCTTTGAAAACCAAAAACAAAGACATTGGGAGTATACAAATTCTTCTATGCAGATCTGTGTCCATGGTAACAGACTACAAACAAACCCTGTGTAGTCAGTCAAGCTTTTTTTTTTTTTTTTTTTTTTTTCTCTCCTTTTGGGGGTGAGGGGGGGGATTGGCACCGGGTGCCTGTGACAGCGACATTTACGCTTAGCTGTCACTTTTATTCCATCAATTAATAGTACACATGAGAATAAGAAACAGAAGATGTATTACAATCAGAGAAATCTGCCTCTTTCTCCTCCTGGACTGATCGTTCACGGATAAAATCTACATTTGGTGAAGAGATTTGCACATTACTTGGATGAAAACGGCAGTTGGTGCTTTTAAAATTCTATGAAAGGAGGAGCTGGAGGCGGGCATGGACACTCTTGGGAGGAGCTGGAGGCGGGCACGGACACTCTTGGGAGGAGCTGGAGGCGGGGACGGACACTCTTGGGAGGAGCTGGAGGCGGGCATTCTACTGCAAGTTCTATAGGAAATGACAGTTGGTGCTCAAAGTTCTATCTCGCTGATGGGAAAATCTATCTTCGCTGAACCCAGATTTCTATTTGTGAAATTAGGAGAAGAAGCAGATTTCTCTGATATTACAAAATTTATTTTCATATGTACAACTTATTTTTTTCTTAATATAACCACTATGGTTACTTTAAGTAGTTGGATCCCAAATAGTGATAAAATGGACAACTTGCCATGTAAAAACATTAGTCCTCCATATACAGTGCAGGCCAAAAGTATTGGCACCCCTGCAATTCTGTCAGATAATACTCAGTTTCTTCCTGAAAATGATTGCAATCACAAATTCTTTGGTATTATTATCTTCATTTAATTTGTCTTCAATGAAAAAACACAGAATTGTCCTAAAGCCAAATTGGATACAATTCCACACCAAACCTAAAAAAGGGGGTGGACAAAAGTATTGGCACTGTTTGAAAAATCATGTGATGCTTCTCTAATTGGTGTAATTAACAGCACCTGTAACTTACCTGTGGCACCTAACAGGTGTTGGCAATAACTAAATCACACTTGCAGCCAGTTAACATGGATTAAAGTTGACTCAACCTCTGTCCTGTGTCCTTGTGTGTACCACATTGAGCATGGAGAAAAGAAAGAAGACCAAAGAACTGTCTGAGGACTTGAGAAACCAAATTGTGAGGAAGCATGAGCAATCTCAAGGCTACAAGTCCATCTCCAAAGACCTGAATGTTCCTGTGTCTTCCGTGCGCAGTGTCATCAAGAAGTTTAAAGCCCATGGCACTGTGGCTAACCTCCCTAGATGTGGATGGAAAAGAAAAATTGACGAGAGATTTCAACGCAAGATTGTGCAGATGGTGGATAAAGAACCTCGACTAACATCCAAACAAGTTCAAGCTGCCCTGCAGTCCGAGGGTACAACAGTGTCAACCCGTACTATCCGTCGGCGTCTGAATGAAAAGGGACTGTATGGTAGGATACCCAGGAAGACCCCACTTCTTACCCCGAGACATAAAAAAGCCAGGCTGGAGTTTGCCAAAACTTACCTGAGAAAGCCTAAAACGTTTTGGAAGAATGTTCTCTGGTCAGATGAGACAAAAGTAGAGCTTTTTGGGAAAAAGCATCAACATTGAGTGTACAGGAAAAAAAAGAGGCATTCAAAGAAAAGAACACGGTCCCTACAGTCAAACATGGTGGAGGTTCCCTGATGTTTTGGGGTTGCTTTGCTGCCTCTGGCACTGGACTGCTTGACCGTGTGCATGGCATTATGAAGTCTGAAGACTACCAACACATTTTGCAGCATAATGTAGGGCCCAGTGTGAGAAAGCTGGGTCCCCCTCAGAGGTCATGGGTCTTCCAGCAGGACAATGACCCAAAACACACTTCCAAAAGCACTATAAAATGGTTTGAGAGAAAGCACTGGAGACTTCTAAGGTGGCCAGCAATGAGTCCAGACCTGAATCCCATAGAATACCTGTGGAGAGATCTCAAAATGGCAGTTTGGAGAAGGCACCCTTCAAATATCAGGGACCTGGAGCAGTTTGCCAAAGAAGAATGGTCTACAATTCCAGCAGAGCATTGTAAGAAACTCATTGATGGTTACCCAAAGCGGTTGTTCGCAGTTATTTTGGCTAAAGGTTGTGCAACCAAGTATTAGGCTGAGGGTGCCAATACTTTTGTCTGGCCCATTTTTGGAGTTTTGTGTGAAATGATCAATGATTTGCTTTTTGCTTCATTCTCTTTTGTGTTTTTTCCTTGCAAGCAAATTAAATGAAGAGAATAATACCAAAGAATTTATGATTGCAATCATTTTCAGGAAGAAACTGAGTATTATCTGAGAGAATTGCAGGGGTGCCAATACTTTTGGCCACCACTGTAGTTCTATCGATTTGGGGGGAGGGAAAGAAAAATAAATAAATAAAAATAATCATGGCTCTTGGACAAAAGCGGAATAAACTAAAACACAAGCGCAAAAAAAAAAAAAAAAAAAAAAAAGTTCCTGTTTTGATGCTTCTATATGATTCCCACTGGTCTCTACCACTGAAGCGGATCTCTTGATCACCTAGTGATAGGAAATGCCCACTCAGCCAATGTACAAGGCACTGAGTTTCTGAACAGGAGCGTCAGGGAATTGATGAGGGCGAGTATCGCTTTTCTTAACTTTTTAGAATCTGAGCCCATTTGAAGAAGGGGAAGGGGGGGGGACCCTTTCATGTTTTGGTACAGCCTCTTACATCTAGCAATGTAGCCATCAAGCTCAAAAAAAAAAAAAAAAAAAATTATTGCAGCCTCTCCCATAGAGCTCTGTACGTGTTACCGACCCTTTCCCATGGTGGATATATCATAGAATGTTAGAGTTGGAAGGGACCTCCAGGGTCATCGTGTCCATCCCCCAGCTCAAAGCAGGATTCACTAAACCATCTCAGACAGATGTCTGTCCAGCCTCTGTGTGAAGACTTCCATTGAAGGAGAACTCGTCACCTCTCGTGGCCGCCTGTTCCACTCATTGATCACCCGCACTGTCAAAAAGTTTTTTTTCTAATATCTAATCTGTATCTTCTCCCTTTCAGTTTCATCCCATTGCTTTCCGTGTGCAAATGAGAATAAGGCTGTGTGCCCATGATGCGTTTTTTAAGCGTTTCCACAGCGGCAAAAACGCTGCAGAAATGCTTAAACGCATGGTAGAAGGCCTGCCACGTTCCCCAATGATATCCGCATGTGCACATGCGGAAATTTCCACTGCGGATTATCATTGCGGAGAAATCCGCAGCACTACCAATTATTTTGCGGAAGCGCTGCTTTTTTGCCGCCATTGACTTGCATTGGAACGCATCTGTACATGCGGATTCCATGTGTTTCAATGTGCGGATGGTACCCGGGTCTGGAGGACAGGAGACTCTCCTCCAGACCCGGGTACCATAGAACCTGTAAAAAATAAATAAATAAAATAAAAAATAAATATTATACTTACAGTACAGACCAAAAGTTTGGACACACCTTCTCATTTAAATATTTTTCTGTATTTTCATGACTTTGAAAATTGTACATTCACACTGAAGGCATCAAAACTATGAATTAACACATGTAGAATTATATACTTAGCAAAAAAGTGTGAAACAACTGAAAATATGTCTTATATTCTAGGTTCTTCAAAGTAGCCACCTTTTGCTTTGATGACTGCTTTGCACACTCTTGGCATTCTCTTGATGAGCTTCAAGAGGTAGTCACCGGAAATGGTTTTCACTTCACAGGTGTGCCCTGTCAGGTTTAATAAGTGGGATTTCTTGCCTTATAAATGGGGTTGGGACCATCAGTTGTGTTGTGCAGAAGTCTGGTGGATACACAGCTGATAGTCCTACTGAATAGACTGTTAGAATTTGTATTATGGCAAGAAAAAGGCAGCTAAGTAAAGAAAAACGAGTGGCCATCATTACTTTAAGAAATTAAGGTCAGTCAGAAAAATTGGGCAAACTTTGAAAGTGTCCCCAAGTGCAGTTGCAAAAACCATCAAGCGCTACAAAGAAACTGGCTCACATGAGGACCACCCCAGGAAAGGAAGACCAAGAGTCAGCTCTGCTTCTGAGGATAAGTTTATCCGAATCACCAGCCTCAGAACTCGCAGGTTAACAGCAGCTCAGATTAGAGACCAGGTCAATGCCACACAGAGTTATAGCAGCAGACACATCTCTACAACAACTGTTAAGAGGAGACTTTGTGCAGCAGGCCTTCATGGTAAAATAGCTGCTAGGAAACCACTGCTAAGGACAGGCAACAAGCAGAAGAGACTTGTTTGGGCTAAAGAACACAAGAAATGGACATTAGACCAGTGGAAATCTGTGCTTTGGTCTGATGAGTCCAAATTTGAGATCTTTGGTTCCCACCACCGTGTCTTTGTGCAACGCAGAAAAGGTGAACGGATGGACTCTACATGCCTGGTTCCCACCGTGAAGCATGGAGGAGGAGGTGTGATGGTGTGGGGGTGCTTTGCTGGTGACACTGTTGGGGATTTATTCAAAATTGAAGGCATACTGAACCAGCATGGCTACCACAGCATCTTGCAGCGGCATGCTATTCCATCCGGTTTGCGTTTTGTTGGACCATCATTTATTTTTCAACAGGACAATGACCCCAAACACACCTCCAGGCTGTGTAAGGGCTATTTGACCAAGAACGAGAGTGATGGGGTGCTCTGCCAGATGACCTGGCCTCCACAGTCACCAGACCTGAACCCAATCGAGATGGTTTGGGGTGAGCTGGACCGCAGAGTGAAGGCAAAAGGGCCAACAAGTGCTAAGCATCTCTGGGAACTCCTTCAAGATTGTTGGAAGACCATTTCCGGTGACTACCTCTTGAAGCTCATCAAGAGAATGCCAAGAGTGTGCAAAGCAGTCATCAAAGCAAAAGGTTGCTACTTTGAAGAACCTAGAATATAAGACATATTTTCAGTTGTTTCACACTTTTTTTGTTAAGTATATAATTCCACATGTGTTAATTCATAGTTTTGATGCCTTCAGTGTGAATGTACAATTTTCAAAGTCATGAAAATACAGAAAAATCTTTAAATGAGAAGGTGTGTCCAAACTTTTGGTCTGTACTGTACCTTCTGATGGCCCCCGCTGCGCTTGTCCTCACTTGCCGGCAGCTCGTGGTGGACTGAAGGACCTGCGCTGACGTCATTTAGTCATGTGACGGCAGGTCCTTCAGTGTACCGCGAGCTGCCGGCAAGCCAGGACGGAGCGAATAAAGACTCCGGGGGCCATCAGAAGGTAAGTATAGATTTATTTTTTACCGTTCTTTACGGTCACACTATATAAATCCATGCCGTTTGCATGGATTTATATAGTGTGACCAAGTTGTCAAGCACTTTCTAAGTGATGCTAAAATCGCCTGGAAAGCGCTTGTCAACCCAAATGCGGAAATGCAAGTGAAGAACGCTTCACATCCGCATGTCCCTGGCAGGAAAAACACATGTACAATCCGCATGTACAATCCGCATGCGGTTTTTCTGCCAGGGAGATGCAGAAATGCTCAGGAAAAATTCCGGAGCATTTCTGCATCGTGGGCACATAGCCTAAGGATGATCACTCTACACTGTGACAGCTAGTGATAAGCGAGTATGTTCTGTTAACCCTTTCGGCGAGTATGCTCGGGCCGAGCACCGAGTAGTTACAGCTGCTTGGTGATGTGTTTGAATTGCTCCCGTGTGCATGATTTGTGACTGTTTGACAGCTTTATTACATGGGAGGAATGTCTATTTCTTACACATTCCTCACATGTATTAAAGTTGTCAAACAGTCGCAAATCATGCACACAGGAGCGATTCAAACACATCACCAAGCAGCTGTAACTACTCCGCTGCTCGGTCCGAGCATACTCTCCGAAAGGGTTAACAGAACATACTCGCTCATCACTAGTGACAGCCCTTCAGATATTTATAGACCGCTATTAAGTCTCCTCTCAGTCTTCTCTTTTGCAAGATAAACAATCCTCTAACCATTCCTCGTAGGACAAAATTTGCAGACCTGTCACCATCCTGGTAGCTCTTGTCTGAACTTCCTCCAGTTTTTTTATGTCTTTTTTTAAAATGTGGCGCCCAGAACTGGACACAGTATTCCAGATGAGGTCTGACCAAGGAGGAGTAGAGGGGGATAATGACTTCACGTGATCTAGACTGTATGCTTCTGTTAATACATCCCAGAACTGTGTTTGCCTTTTTTGCTGCTGCATCACACTGTTGACTCAGGTGCAGTCTGTGATCTATTAGTATACCCAAGTCTTTTTCAAACGTGCTGTTGCTTAGTTCTATTCCTCCCATTCTGTAGATGTCATTTTTCTTGCCCAGATGTACAATCTTGATGTACAATCTTGCATTTTTCCCTGTTAAATACCATTCTATTAGTCGCTGCCCATTGTTTAAGCTTATCTAGATCCTTCTGAATCCTTTCCGTCTTTTCTAGTGTTAGCTATCCCTTCTAGCTTTGCATAGTCTGCAAATTTGCTTAGTTTACCTTCAGTTCCCTTATTAGATAATTTATAAAAATTTTGAACAACACTGGGGCCAGGACAACCTTGTGGTACCCCACTTGAAACAATCTTCCAACGGAATGTCAAACCATTTATTGCCACTCTTTGAGAATGATCACTGAGCCAGTTATGAATCCACTTTACTGTAGCCTTGTCAATCACATACTTGGTCATTTTTTCAATAAGGATGGTGTGAGATACTTTATCAAATGCTTTGCTGAAGTCGAGATGTACTTTATCTATCGCATTTCCCTGATCCACCCAGTCAGTGATTCCATCATAAAAGGAAATTAGATTAGTCTGGCATGACTTGTTTGCTGCAAACCCGTGCTGGCTCTGGTTAATTTCTATATTCTTATTCAAGTACTTACATACATGTTGTTTAATAATTTGTTCAAAGATCTTTTCTGGTATAGAAGTAAGGCTCACTGGCCTGTAATTTCCTTGATCCATCTTCTTTCCTTTTTTGAAGATAGGGACAACATCTGCCCTTCTCCAATCTTCTGGTACTTCTCCTGTTCACCAGAATGAAGACGTATCGTCATGTCTGCTGCAGACAAGTTTTTACCCCATGTCAAGTTTTTACTTATCCCTGCAACTGAGCAGATGATATTCGGGGCTATGACCTGTACCACCCCTTGATTCTAAGAAGGATACATAATTAGATTCCCCATAGATAATTTGTTATGGAGTTCCCCTTTTAACGCTTTAATGTTAGGGATGCAATTGATACGGTCTTGATACACTTTCCGTTACATAATGAAATGATCTCATCACTCAACGTGTGACACCCCCCCCCCCCCACCGAGGGGCGGATGTCTGACTTCTGTGGCCTAGGAACTTGGTAAACATTGTGCACAGGGAATGCGGCAAGATAGGTTTTTGGGTGGGATTCTTGCATTTCTTGTGTTTTGGTACGTGACAATGTATCTTTTCTCCTATCGGGTGTCAGCAGATGCAGGGGAAGTTGCAGACAATATTAGGGTCTTATTAGGACAACGATAACCAGTGGCCCCCTGCATGGGACTAAAGGGGTGCAAGGTATTGATAGGCCACAATTACAATCGTTACGCTACCAGTCTTGCGCTATATCAGCGGAATGGGAGATGCAACCCTGCAAAAATTGACCACTGCGGATCTTTGTAAAGTTGGGTGGGATTTATTATGGTGGCCATATTGGTAGTCTATAAAAGATGATGCACAGTCAAACTCTGCAGCCTGATTGGTTGCCAGGAAGAACTGACAGAAGGAAGGTAAGAGAAGAGTAATTACAGGGAGAAATAGACTTGACTGGAGGTCATGGGTTAATTCTAGGGGGAAATGGTAAAAACCTCAGCTTCAGGCTCCTGTACATTCCTTGTAGACGGCTTTTTAGGCCATTTCCATACTGGACTATTTCTAGAAAGTTGCACAGGCTTCTTCAGACGGTCGGGGGCTGTTGGCAAAAATAGTGAACACTTCCCCTTTAAGACCAATGGTTTGTATCTGGCGTACATATTAATTAATTAATATTAGTACATTTCTGAAAACGTTGGCTCGTGTTGGCATTTTCTGAACCCCGTAATATTTTTTTTTCTTCACACTATTTACAGTAAGGGGTGAAATAATTTTATATTTCGATAGATTGGATGCAGCGTTAAGAATTTTTTTTTCTTTATTTGGGGGTTGGAAAAAAAAAGTGGGATGCAAAACTTTTTGATTTATTTACTTTTTTTAGATTAATTTTCACTTTTTTTTTTTAAAGACCCTTTAGGGATCTTGAACCTGCGACCGTTTCCAACTTTAGTTTTGGAGCAAGTAATACAAATCGCAGACTCGAATGTAGCCAGACCTGTCGCTGGGATTCATAGGAGTATCAAGATGGTGTCGATTGGGGTCTTCAATAGGGCATGTATAGGGTGGGCTCGACTCCTGATCCCGCTCCCTAGTACGTGCTGCTTTTCTAGGATATCAAAGTGTACGTGGCAAATACAATTTTGGAAGAAAGCAGCCATGTTGTTTTTTTCTTGTTTCCAAACCCCTTTAACACTTACATTTCATCCCTACAGAAAAAAAAGTGAAATGTCACAGACATCTCACACTAATACTCATCCCTCTGGAGTGCCAGTAATTTTTACAGTATTTTATAGCCTTGATTAGTCCCAGTATATCTGTTTAGATCCATTCGTCGGTGACAGAACGTCAAATCCGCTGCTTCTCTTCCATACAAAAAAAAAAAGTTATACATTCAGTCTGCCACCAGAGGGAGCTCACTGCACATGAAGTTTCTATTGAACTCAATACAGTACACAGAGCTCCCTCTAGTGGCCGCTGGACTTTAACAACATTTTATCATTACGGAAAGCAAAAGATTTAGAAGCTCTGACCCTATTAGACGAGGAATCCTTCACTGTATGAACCAAAAAAGAGCCGAGCTGATAACGTCAAAGGTGTTCGTGTATTTTTTTTCCACAAACGATAACATATAATCTGCTCAGAGAATTAATTTTGCTCAAGAGAAATACGACATTTCCTGCATCAACAGAACTGAAAGAGAAAAGAAATATTAATTATAACTAAATACTTAAGAAAGCAGGGGGGAATAATTCATCCCAAAGCCTCGATGTCTGGAAATGTACAACAGAAAACTTATGATGTCTGCCCAGAGTCTTCCTCCTCCTCGTCTTCGTACATGGTGAGATCCAGAGTCAGCACATGGCTGGATAATTCTTCATGCTGGGAAAAAAAAAATGCTAAAGGAAAATCTACAGTATATTGTGAGCTTCTGCAGCAGCTGGGACAAAGCCTCAAAAAAAGAAGCAAAATATTCAGAATAAATATTCCCTTCCCGGCCTTTTCTTACCACGGTGCACACTCCGATCAATGCTTCCGCCTTGGAATAAAACTCCTCTTTTAGGGAAATCACCACCATCTGGAACTGCTCCCTGGACTGCTCCCTGATGTAGTGTGTAACCTGCAGCCAGATATAGCAGAGTCAACGTTTATTCTCACAGGTACAATAAATGTCGGGAGGATTCCCCCCGTTGATGAAACTTATCTGGAATTGCAGATCAGTGACATTCACTCAGCTGCAGTACAAGGCACAACCACTACTAAAGGGATGGCGCTGTGTCCGATAAAGAATAAGGGGGTGCAGCTCATGGCCGGCCTGACCGATGTGTGCAGATGCAGACTGACCATGCCTCTGATGTCCGGTCACGCACCTTCCCGATGTTGGTGTTGTCCAAAGCCGCATCCACCTCATCCAAAACGAAGAATGGTGCAGGGCGGAAGCTGAAGGAGGAAAGGAGAATATCAGCGTTTTTTTGGATCCAGTTTTGTTTTAAAAGAGAAACTCTGAGGTTTAATGTCTCATGTGTTGTCACGCAAGGTGTAGGAAAGACTAAGTACAACATGAAGGGAAGGGGGAAAAGGGGGCCCAGACTCTAGGGAAAGGGGGTAGTGAAGACCTCCTAGGCTGTCCTTATATCACACTGTCTCCCCTAATATCCCTGTATTGGTTCTGCACCAATCGCCGCACAGGAACATCGCCCTGTCTTTCCCTGGCGTTTGGAGGGGATGAGCGCTAGTCGATCCCCACTGACAACTAAAGACAACAAGGGGGGAACAAACAAGGGAAGATAGCTTAGCTTTAGTCGAGTTCAGAGAGATGAACACAAGTCCTCTTAGCTCCAAAGAGAAAGAAGTAATGTTCTTGCTCAAGCCTTCACAAAGGGTCATGAGAATATTGCCAGCACCTCCCTCTAGCAAACAGCAGGTATTTATACACCCAGGCCAGGTGTTAGAACTCTCCTGTTTGTTTTTTCCATCTTGTGTTTTGCGGTCACGTGACCATCTGCCTTTATATTCCAGCTCCCCCCTTTTGGCTGTGCTGGACTTCAGTGTTTGACTGTTTCTCTAGCCAGGTGCTTCTGTGCCTTTCTCTGTCAGTTCACTTGGTCCTTCTGAGACCTCTAGTACTTTTTTGTCAGTTTGTCTTTTTGTGTTCTGCAACTACCTTTCTGTTTAGGAAGTGTCCCATTTTTGTCCCAGTCCTTAGTTCTTTTAGGGACCCCTTCCGTTATGCTATAGGTCTTCGTTCAGACTAGCCGAGGACTAAGGTGGGTCTGTTCGCTAGGAACAGGCAGCCCGTTACATCGTAGGGATTCAGCTTAGTCTTACTATAGGGACAGCTTTCCCCTATCTTTCCTTAGTTCATGTTGCAGATCATAACACCAGGGTGTTAATTAGCAAGAGGGTGGTAGCCGCTGGGTCCTAGAGACAGCCTCTAAGAAGGTCTCTGTAATGGCAAACGTAGAGATCTCCTGCAACCAACTGCAGGGCGACTGTCTGTCACTTCTGACACGCTCATGACATGTGTTTGTTTTTTTCCAAAAATATGTAGAGCAGTCTCATACAGGGTTCCAAATCCTCTGCATTTAAAAAAGATGTAATACACAGCACAACCCCCAGGGCGGTGCCATCACACTGGGGGATTGAGGTCCTAATCTGGGGTCAGAATAATTTTAGGGGTCTAGTTTGGGATTTGATTCATTGTAAAAGGTCTGGTTGGGGTCTGATTAGTTTATGTGGTCTGGTGTGTGATTCATTTTAGAGGGCCTGGTTTGGGGATATGATTCATTTAAGGGGCTTTTGTTTGGGAGGTCTGATTCATTTTAGGGGTCTAGTTTGGGATTCAGATTAATTTTAGAGTACAGCTATTTGGATGGAAAAATTAAAAAAAAAAGTTATGGCTCTGGGAAGAAAGGGATCAAAAAACAGATCTCTGCTGATGGGTTCCTTACATCCCCTGCCCGTTACTGGGCCGATTCATCTGCCCATATTACCTGTGAATAGCGAACACCAGGGCGAGAGCGGCCACCGCTTTCTCCCCTCCGGACAAGTTGTCCATCGGCATGAAGCGCTTTCCTGGGGCCACACAGTTGTACCCAATGCCGTCCAGGTACGGTTCTTCTGGATTTTCAGGACTCAGAAAGGCCTAAATGTATAAAAGGGAGAACGTTAAGACTCAGCAATCAGTAGCACTCGGGGGGCGTCCGTCCCACGTGCCGTACGATTCCCATCACTATTAGCTCCGCCATACTAGTAACCCACAGCTACGTCACGTATGATTTACAAAGGTGTAATGATATCAGATCAGTGGGGGTCCGACTCTCGGGACCCCTACAGATCAGTTGTTGAACGGATCACATCTTAGGAGATACAGCGCCATATATTTCCTAGTGGCCGTGCCTGGTATTACACAGCCACAGGGGTCCGATCCGCACTGATTTGATATCGACGGCCTGTCGTAAGGATGCGACAAAGTCTTCAATGCCTTCAATGCCAAAGTCCTGGAAAGCCCCTTTAACAGCTAACATGGCTTCACGTGTATAAGGGCCATGATTCTAACCAGATATGAAAGATGGATGCGGGGGTCACTTTGGTCAGGTCATATCAACGCTTTATGACTGGTGGGACCCCCAGAAATGCAAAGGGACACAGCGCTGGCCCCTTTCTTGGTTTTCCCCTTTCTAAGAGATGCAGCCAGCCCCATTCACTTTATAGGTGGTTGACCTATATCATCAATATCAGCTCGGTGGGGGTCCAACATCCAGACCAAGGACCCCTACTAACCAGCTGTTTTCAGATGTACAGAGCTCCATATACCGCCTAGTGGTTGCTCTCGGTACTGCAGATCAGCTCCTATTGAAGTGAATGTTATAGTAGATGCAGCACCAGGAACGGCCACTATATAGTACGGCGCTGTGCTACATCCTGTGAGCCTGACACCTGCAGACAGCTGATCGGCGGAGGTGCTGCTGGGCGTCGGACCCCCGCCAGTCTGATATCCTAGGAATAGATCATCAATATTTAAGTGCTGAAAAAACCCATTAATGTACCCAAAAACTACATTATTGATGCACCTGCTAATTCTCAGGGTCCTAAAAGTCAGACCCCCAACAGTAAGAGTACCCCTTTAATGGAAAGCATATATCTATAATACATGTAAATGATCAGATTTGATGGGGGTTTACTCTTAGCATTGAATACAACGTCATTCTATTCTGAAAATATAATATAACGTCATCACAGTTCTTACTGTCAGCAGGACGCAGATGGATGTTATCGTTATACAGTGGCTTGCGAAAGTATTCACACCCTTGGCTTTTTACCTATTTTGCTACATTACAAGCTGTGTATAAATATTTTTGTTATCCGATTTGTGTGTGATGCATCAGCACTAAATAGTTTAAGTTGGTGAAGTGAGAATAATATAGGCAGAAATTAAATTTATGGGATAAAATAACTAAATATTGTCATGTGCATATGTATTCACCCCATTTTGCTATGAAGCCCCTAAAAATTTATGGTGCAAGTAATTACCTTCATAAGTCAAATGCTTAGTGACAGGACATCCCCCTGTGTGCAATCTAAGTGTCACATGTCTGTCACTATATACACTTTACCTCTTCTGAAAGGCCACAGAGGCTGCAACACCATTAACAAGAGGCACCACTAACCAAACACCACCATGAAGACCAAGGAGATCTCCAAACAACACCATGAAGACCAAGGAGATCTCCAGACAACACCATGAAGACCAAGGAGATCTCCAAACAACACCATGAAGACCAAGGAGATCTCCAAACAACACCATGAAGACCAAGGAGATCTTCAAACAACACCATGAAGACCAAGGAGATCTCCAAACAACAACAGGAAGACAAAGGAGATCTCCAAACAACACCACGAAGACCAAGGAGATCTCCAAACAACACCATGAAGACCAAGGAGATCTCCAAACAACACCATGAAGACCAAGGAGATCTTCAAACAACACCATGAAGACCAAGGAGATCTCCAAACAACAACAGGAAGACAAAGGAGATCTCCAAACAACAACAGGAAGACAAAGGAGATCTCCAAACACCACCATGAAGACCAAGGAGATCTCCAAACAACACCATGAAGACCAAGGAGATCTCCAGACAACACCATGAAGACCAAGGAGATCTCCAAACAACACCATGAAGACCAAGGAGATCTCCAAACAACACCATGAAGACCAAGGAGATCTTCAAACAACACCATGAAGACCAAGGAGATCTCCAAACAACAACAGGAAGACAAAGGAGATCTCCAAACAACACCACGAAGACCAAGGAGATCTCCAAACAACACCATTGAAGACCAAGGAGATCTCCAAACAACACCACAAAGACCAAGGAGATCTCCAAAAAACACCACGAAGACCAAGGAAATCTCCAAACAACACCACGAAGACCAAGGAGATCTCCAAACAACACCATGAAGACCAAGGAGATCTCCAAACAACACCATGAAGACCAAGGAGATCTCCAAACAACACCATTGAAGACCAAGGAGATCTCCAAACACCACCACAAAGACCAAGGAGATCTCCAAACAACACCATGAAGACCAAGGAGATCTCCAAACAACACCAAGAAGACCAAGGAGATCTTCAAACAACACCATGAAGAGCAAGGAGATCTCCAAACAACAACAGGAAGACAAAGGAGATCTCCAAACAACACCACGAAGACCAAGGAGATCTCCAAACAACACCATGAAGACCAAGAAGATCTCCAAACAACACCATAAAGACCAAGGAGATCTCCAAACAACACCATGAAGACCAAGGAGATCTCCAAACAAGTCAGGGACAAAGTTGTTGAGAAGTACAAGTCAGGGTTGGGTTATAAAAAAAATATTCCAATCTCTGATGATTCCCCGGAGCACCATCAAATACATTATCACCAAATGGAAAAAACATGGTACCACAACAAACCTACCAAGAGAGGGCGCCCACCAAAACTCTCAGCCCAGGCAAGGAGGGCATTAATCAGAGAGGCAGCACAGAGACCAAAGGTAACACTGAAGGAGCTGCAGAGTTCCCAAGCAGTGACTGCAGTATCTGTCCATACAACCACAATAACCTGTACACTCCATAGAGGTGGCCTTTATGGAAGAGTGGGCAGAAAAAAACCTTTACTTACACACAAAAATTGTAAGGATCGTTTTGAGTTTGGCAAAAGACATGTGGGAGACTCCCCAAATTTTTGAAGGAAAGTGTTGTGGCCAGAGGAGACCAAAATTGAACTTTTTGGCCGCCAAGGTAAACGCTATGTCTGGCGCCAAACTACCACAGCTCATCAACCCAAGAATGCCAACCCCACAGTGAAACATGGTGGTGGCAGCATCATGCTGTGGGGATGTTTTTCGGCAGCAAAGACAGGGAAAATGGTCAGGGTCGAGGGGAAGATGGATGGTGTGAAATACAGGGATATTCTTGAGCAAAACCTGTTTCAGTCTGTGAGTGAATTGAGACTGGAAGGAAGGTTCACCTTCCAACAAGGCAATGACTCAAAGCATACTGTGAAAGCAACACTCGAGTGGTTTTAGGGGAAATGTTTTGGAGTGGCCTAGTCAAAGCCCAGACCTTAATCCAATTGAGAATCTGTGGTCAGACTTGAAGATTGCTGTTCACAAGAGGAAACCATCTAACTTGAAGGAACTGGAGTAGTTTTGCCTTGAGGAATGGGCAAAAATCCCAGTGGCAAGATAAGAGACTTACAGTTGAAACCTGAAGTTTACATACACTATATAAAAAGACACAAATGAATGTTTTTTTCGATATCTGACATGAAATCAGAATAAACCTTTCCCGTTTTAGGTCAATTAGGATTACCATCATTTTTAATATTTACCAAAATGCCAGAATAATGAGAGAGAGAGAGAGAATGTTTTAAGGCATTTTTTTTACTTACTGCAAAGTCAAAAGTTTCCATACATTTCATTAGTATTTGGTACCATTGCCCTTAAACTGAATGACTTGGGTGAAACGTTTGAGATCTCCTTCCACAAGCTTCTCACAATAGTTGGTTGGAATTTGGGCCGATTTCTCCTGACAAAACTGGTGTAACTGATCCAGGTTTGTAGGTCGTCTTGCTCGCAGCCTTTTCAGCTTTGCTCATAAATTTTCAATAGGGTTGAGATCACGGCTTTGTGATGGCCACTCCAAAACATTGACTTTGTTATCCTTAAGCCACTTTGTTACCATTTTGGCAGTATGCTTCGGGTCATTGTCTATTTGGTATTTTTAGGCTTTCAAGCTTCTCCCTTTTTCCTCCAAACGTAACGATGATCATTATGTCCAAAGTTCAATTTTAGTTTTATCAGACTACAGGACATGTCTCCAAAAATTAAGGTCTTTGTTCCTGTGTGCATTTGTAAACATTAATCTGGCTTTTTTATGTTTCTTTTGGAGTAATGGCTTCTTCCTGGCAGAGTGGCCTTTCAGCCCATGTTGATACAGTACTCGTGGATATTGAAACAATCACTGTGGATATTGACACAATCTTACCAGCTTCCGCCATCATCTTCACAAGGTCTTTTGCTTTAGTCCTTGGGTTGATATGCACATGTCGGAGCAAAGCACGTTCATCTCTGGGACACAGAATCCGTCTCCTTCCTGAGCGGTATGATGGCTCGAAATTCCCATCTTGTTTGTACTTGCGTATAATTGTTTATACAGATGAACGAGGCACTTTCAGGTATCTTGAAATTGTACCCAAGGATGAGCCAGACTTGTGCAAGTCCACAATTCTCTTCCTGATATCTTGGCTGATTTCTTTAGACTTCCCCTTGATGCTACACAAAGAAGTGTGTTTCAGGGGTGCATTAAAATACATCCACAGGTGTGTCTCTAATTAACTCAGATGTCGCCAAAAAACAGAAGCTTTCAAACACATGAAATCATCATATTGGCAGTCCAGAATTGTTTAAAGGCATAGTAATCTTAGTGTATGTAAACTTTTGACTTTGCAGTAAGTAATAAAATGCCGTAAAATATTCTCTCTCTCTCATTATTCTGCCATTTGGAAAATAATAAAAATGATGGTAATCCTAATTGACCTAAAACGGGAAAAGTTTATTCTGATTTCATGTCAGATATTGAAAAAAACATGCAGATGTGTATTTTTATATAATGTATGTAAACTTCTGGTTTCAACTGTATCCAAAGTGACTTGCAGCTGTAATTGCAGCAAAAGGAGGCTCTACAAAGTATTGACTTTAGGGGAGTGAATAGTTTTGCACACTGAAGTTTTCAGTTATTTTGTCCTATTTGTTGTTTGCTTCACAATAAAAAGAAAACCAAAAGCTCACAGTTGTAGGCATGTTCTTTACATGCAAACCCTCAAAAAAACTGTGAAATTCCAGGTTGTGAGGCAGCATAATATGAAAAATGAATACTTTCGCAAGCCACTGTGTCACCGCCATTGGGTGCAGTACGTGGCGTCCGTGCGTCCTGCTGACCACGCCAGCACTCATGTCCCCCGAGGCCTCCCTCCGTGGCTGGCTGTGGGGTACAGCAGTCTGCACTCTGCCAGATGTTGGGATCCTCGGGGGAATGTGAGCGCTCAGTGAGGCAGATTTTACGCTTAGTTATTATACTCTATGAGAAACTGAATGCGGTAAATGACGCAAACCTGAGCGCTGGCATTTCTGCAGAGCTTCTTGTAGATCTCATCGATAGCTACAGAAACATGCTCAAAACACTGGCTAAATAGCTCATATCTCCTCTGCTTCACCTGCTCATACTGCTTCCTACACAGAATGGCTTTCCTCCTGCTGGCCTCAAAAGCTACGGGAGAGATAAACAGACGGAGGGTCACACCACGAGAGGAAGCGTCTGACCGCCACCAGGACCACATCGCACAATCAACACTGTTCTGCTCTTTATTTAACACGTTTCTAGCTTAAAAGGGATGGAGGGGTCCCATACTTTAATTACTGGACCCCCAGCAATCACTAGAACAAGAGCACCTTCCCACCCACGTTACTCCTTTCTCAGGTCAGGTTTGTCTCCATCTGTCCCATAGATAACAGGGACCCCTGTTCTAGTGATCAGTGAGACTCCCAGCTATACTGTAGATAGGAGATAAGTGAGGTTCCAGAAAAAGAAAAAAAAAAACTTAAAAAGACAAATTATATATGTACACATACACAATATAATATACCATAGATGTCATAAATTAGTTATGTGTAATAATGAGAAATGACACAGGGAAAAAGTATTGAACACGCTTACAGAAATTTAATTAATACTTTGTACAAAAGCCTTTATTGGTGATGAAGCCCCAATACTCCTCCTCTATGGAGAAACTAGTCGCAGGCATTGCTCCGGTGTGATTTTGGCCCATTCTTCCACACACTCTTCACATCCTGAAGGTCCCGTGGTCTCCTTCTATGATCTCTGAGCTTTAGCTCCTTCCATACATTTTCTATTAGATTCAGGTCCGGTGATCGGCTCGGCCATTCTAGCAGCTTTATTTTCTTTCTCTGAAACCAATTGAGAGTTTCCTTGGCCGTGTGTTTGGGATCATTGTCTTGCTCAAATGTCCACCCTCGTTTCATCTTCATCATCTTGGTAGATGACAGCAGATCATATGAAGTTTGCCGATGCCGTATGCTGAAAAACAGCCCCACGCCGTGATGATCCCACCTCCAAACTTCACTGTTGGTATGGTGTTTTTTGGTGATATGCAGTGCCTTTAGGCCTCCAAAACATGGTGAATATTATGACATCCAAAGAGTTCATCTGACCAGACTATATTCTCCCAGTATTTCACAGGCTTGTCTAAATGTTGTAGAACAAACTTTAAACTCACTTGAACATGCTTTTTGTTCAGCAGAAGAAACTTGCATGGTGAGAGTGCAGTCAGGCCAAACTTATTTTTCTTTGAAACAATTGTACCAGGTCTTTCTGTAGCTCCCCACAAGTGGTCCTTGGCTCTTGGAAATCTCTTCTGATAATTCTTTTCACTCCTATGACTAAAATCTTGTGGGGACCATCTGATCGAGGCCAGTTTATGAAGAAATGATGTTCTTTCGAGTTTCCACCTCCTTATTATGGCCCCATCAGAGCTCACTGAAACCTTCAGTGGTTTAGAAATCCTTCTGCAACTAATACCATCTGTATGTTTTGCAACAATAAGGTTGCGAAGGTCTTGAGACAGCTCACTGGTTTAACCCATCATGAGAGATTTCTTGTGTGGCACCTTAGTAATGAGACACCTTTTTATAGGCCATCAGGTGAACCAGCTGATATTATTTATCACTCAGTGGCAGGATTACTTTTTAATTACTGATGAATTTCAGCTGATGTCATGGCTTTCCATGGCTTTTTGCCCCTTTCTTTCTTCATGTGTTCAATACTTTTTCTCTGTATCATTTCTCATTATTACACAAAACTTAATTTATGGATGTCTATGGTGATTTCTTTGCCTGTGTGGATTGGATGGGTTGTTACTGACATCTGATGAGAATTCCATGTCAATAGCACCTTTAGAAATATATTTACTTAGAAAATTGGTCATGTGTTCAATACTTCTTTCACTTGCTGTATATACAGTATATATATATATATTTTTTTTAAGACACCATAACTATTTGATGGGATTTTTTTTTCGTTTTTTTTTTTAATAAGACAAGCCTTTTTATTGTTTTTTTTAATTCAGTCCCATAAGGGGACTTTTAACTTTTTTTTTGTCAAACCACAGACTACATTACTGTCAGTGAGCGGTGCATGACATCCTTGAAATATGGGGGCTTTATTAGACCCAGGAAAGTCAAAATCTCCTCCGAAACGTTACCAGGGCTGCCAGAAGAAGCCCCCCATTTCTTTGCCTGTGCAGCAATCAGTGCTTAAATGGGTTAGAAAAGATTCCCAAAAGTTAGTAATGGGAAATCATGCTGATAAACAAATATGAGAGGTCATACTTTGCTGGACAGGAAAGAATGACGTTCCGACCACTACCAGTCATCTGACCCTGCAGCCAATCAGTGGTTGCAGCGGTCGGCCTGCCGTAGGTCCAGACGTCATTACTTCAAAACAGGTGAAGACCACTGGAGCAAAGTAATGCTTCTTTTATTTTTTTTTTTGCCTTAACTTTTCAATAAGGAACAGAAAATCCCTTTAAATGTCCGGGATCAGAGTTTTCTCCAATCCTGACCGTTAAAGGGTTTGTCAGCTATAACCCCTACCCTTCTTAATAGCTCCAGTCTAGAACTGAAAATAAAAACTCCCGGATCGGCATCGCTCCCAAACTGTAATGCCAAGTGACCACTGCTGCCAATCAGCAGCCGGTGATTGGCTGACGCTTCTTTATTCCGTTGTGACAGAATAGAGAAGGTTTGTTGGCCGCCGATTGGAGTCAGTGGTCACGTGACAATGTCGTGTGATTGCCTGGCGGCATCACAGTGAGATCGGAGGATTATTTTGCGCAGCAGACGCACTGCAAGTTTTTACCATCTGAGGTTTCTTGAAACTTGCTGCTGACGCTCTGAAGTTTTTCTATGGCCTTGAAGTTTGGGGCGGATGTTTTCAGGAATCTGTTCTCTTGGGCGATATATTCCTGACGCAACTTCATTAGTTCAGCGGAGATTGCGTTTTCTGTCGTTAGTTCCTGAATCGTGAAAAATCAGAAAGATACCAGCACAGACAGGTGAAATTACAGGTGAAAATACCATGAATTTTGGGCTAAAAATGTTTGCAATTGGGTTTCATTAAAAATTTTGCACATTTTGGCTTTTTTTTTCCATGCCAATTGAGGGCTGCAGAATGAGTTAACTGAGAGTTAACAGTGAGTTTGTAGCTCTCATCAAATTTCAGCTTAACAAGCTCACTGACAGGTTCTCAGTTCACTTGTTCTGCAGCCAAAATGCATTCATTTTTGTAAAAAAAATAAAGTCCCCGAATATGGTCAAACCATGTAAAAGAAGTTGTCCACTACTAAAAAATCCAAAACCAAGAGTGGGTGATAAATGCAGAATTGGTGACTTGTTTCTATTATACCTTTTCTCTGATTGTTCCTTTTACTATTTATGTCTTTAAAAAAAAATTAAAATTAATTAAAAAAAAAAAACGCGAACATGCAATAAAAGCTGTTCATTACCAATATAGATAATAAGTAAAAAAAATATACTATACAAAAGGGTTATGAAAAAATAAAAGAAATAAAAAAAAAATACAAGTTATTAAACATAAATAAAATGAAAGCAAATAGGGGTTATAAAAAAAAATGAAAAAATACAGGTTATTAAAAAAATAAATCAATAAATAAAATAAGAAAAAAAACCAACATTTTAATAATTTAAAAAATAAATAAAATTAGAACATACAGACTTTTATAAAAAATGCAAACAAAAATCCGGGTAACTAGAAAAAATAAAATCCAAACAGCACCAGCAAACACACAACCCTCAAGCGGGTGCACATCCTCCTGGCATAGACCAAACCAATAGATAGACATCAAAAAAATTGAAGACCGCACTCCCATGGCAATTCAAGTGATTTATTAGCTCAAAGGCGACGTTTCGGCTCTGCGTTTGAGCCTTTCTCAAGCAATGTGACATGTGCACAAGAGGAATATTTAACCATATACAATTATCTATTATACCAATAAAGTGCAATAGTGCCGTGAAAAATGCATAAAAGTGATATCAATAGACATAATTCAATACAGTAATCAATGTGATTTACAATACACCTCATAGGAGTTACATACATAATCCATATCGTAGCAATAGCATATATCTCAGTTAATTGCAATCTGCACACGAATCATCTTTCCATGAAGCGTTACAAGTGGACATCACTTTGATCACATGGCTGTAAAGCTTTCCCGATTGTTCCTTGGTCTCCTGCTCATGGTTTCTCCTCTGGTGTCTGGTTGTTCCTCCTATGTTGGATTTACCTACCTCAGCAAATGGGGGGTGTTATCCTACTTTTTGCTACTATTCCCCCAATGTATGCCTCAAATACTAAATTTGTTTAAACTCTCCACATTCTAATAGTTAGAGTTGATTATTGGCTGATCCTCATTTCTCTAATATAATTGCTGGCCTGAGGTGTGGGCATTATGCCCTTAAGGAAAAGGGCGCCGCTGGGTGTGACGTCCCCGGAGCGAGCGCATTGGAGAAATGATTTTTTTACATACAAGATGGCGATGTGGATGTGACGTCGGCGGCGCATGCACAATAGTTTGCAAAAGATTTCTATATTTCTGTTTTTTTCCGTCAAGATGGGGTGCAGAGTGGACTTTAATGAGAAAAAACATGAACTTTTTAGAATTTACCAAATGGCTGCAATGAAACAAAGAGTGAAAAATGTAAAGGGGTCTGAGTACTATCCGTATCCACTGTATGTAATACACATATTATAAGATGGCGGCCGTTAGCGGCTCATCTGCCAGACGGAGGTCAACGGCAATGCAGCGGGGAGATGAGCGGCGTTAGCAGCACAACTACCCCGACTGGCGCCGCTGACCTCCATGCGGCTAACGTCGGAAGATCAGCGGCTTGGCCCGCTGATCTCCCGACAGCGAGTGTGAACGGAAGACTGGGGAGCGGCGCCACCGGTCGGGATGCTTCTGCTGCGAGCAGCCGCTCATCTCCCGGCTTCTCGCAGCAGAAGGAGCCGCACAGGCAGCGCCGCTCCCCGGTCCTCGCTAATATGGAGCCGCACAAGCAGCGCCGCTCCCGGGCCCACACTAATACGACACTGATTGGTCGCGGTGGCCGGCCACGACCAATCAGCGAGATGGACAGCAAATTTAAACGCCGCTCTGCTGATTGGTCGCAGCCGGCCACCGCGACCAATCAGCGAGATGGGCGGCAAATTTAAATAGTGTCCGCGACCAATCACCGATCTTGGCTCCACATTTAAACACCGCTGTGCTGATTGGTCGCCGACGCTGGGCGCGACCAATCATCGATTTTGGCGCCACATTTAAATAGCGTCCGCGACCAATCAGTACAGCGGTGTTTAAATGTGGAGCCAAGATCGGTGATTGGTCGAGGCCGATATTTAAATTGGCGCCCAAATCGGTGATTGGTCGTGGGCAGCGTCCGCGACCAATCAGCACAGTCACAGTAGTGTTTAACTTTTGCGGCAAGATCAGTGATTGGTCGCGGGCCAAGACCGCGACCAATCACCGATTTGTGCGGCACATTTAAATAGCGGCCGCGACCAATTGGATGTCAGCGCCGCTCCCCAGTCCTCCCTTCACATTCTTGCCACATGGATGTCAGCGGCGCTGCCTGTGCGTATACTTCCGCTGCGAGAACCCGGGACATGAGCGGGCGCTGGCAGCAGAAGTATCCCGACCCGCAGCGCCGCTCCCCGGTCCTCCCTTCACACCCTAGCCGCTGATGTCCCCACAGTATCCGCATGGTATTTCAAAGTGCGGACATTTGTGTTAAAAATGGCTGATTGGTCGCCGACGCTATTTAAATGTGGCGCCAAAATCGATGATTGGTCGCGCCCAGCGTCGGCGACCAATCAGCACAGTGGTGTTTAAATGTGGAGCCAAGATCGGTGATTGGTCGCGGCCGATATTTAAATTTGGCGCCCAAATCGGTGATTGGTCGCGGGCAGCGCCAGTGACCAATCAGCGATTTTTAACACAAATGTCCGGACCTTAGTAACACCATGCGGATACTGTGGGGACATCAGCGGCTAGGGTGTCGAGGGAGGACCGGGGAGCGGCGCTGCAGGTCGGGATACTTCTGCTGCGAGCAGTCGCTCATCTCCCGGCTTCTCGCAGCGGAAGTAGCCGCACAGACAGCGGCGCTCCCCGGTCCTCACTAATACGATTCCGCTCCCCTGTCCTCACCAATACGATTCGCTGATCGGCCGCGCTCTCCGCACGCGACCAATCAGTGATCTTGGCGCTAAAGTTAAACACCGCCCTGCTGATGGGTCGCGTTCGCTGGCTGTGACCAATCAGCATTATTGGCGCCAAACTGAAACCCCGCTCTGCTGATTAGTCGCGGTTACCAGTCGCAAATAATCAGCATTATTGGCGCCAAATTTAAACACCGCTCTGCTGATTGGTCCCGGCCGTGACCAATCACCATTATTGGCGCCAAATTTAAATAACGCTCTGCTGATTGGTCGCGACCGCCGGCCGTGACCAATCTGCGATATAGCTGCCAAATTTTAACACCGCTTTGGTGATTGGTCACTTTTGCCGGCCTCGACCAATCAGCGATTTTGGCGCCAAATTTAAACCCCGCTCTGCTGATGGGTCGCGTTCGCTGGCTGTGACCAATCAGCATTATTGGCGCCAAACTGAAACCCCGCTCTGCTGATTAGTCGCAGTTACCAGTCGCAAATAATCAGCATTATTGGCGCCAAATTTAAACACCGCTCTGCTGATTGGTCCCGGCCGTGACCAATCACCATTATTGGCGCCAAATTTAAATAACGCTCTGCTGATTGGTCGCGACCGCCGGCCGTGACCAATCTGCGATATAGCCGCCAAATTTTAACACCGCTTTGGTGATTGGTCACTTTTGCCGGCCTCGACCAATCAGCGATTTTGGCGCCAAATTTAAACACCGCTCTGCTGATTGCGCCCTGTCGGCCGCATACATATTCTAGAATACCCGATGCATTAGAATCGGGCCACCATCTAGTGTATATATATATATATATATATATATATATATATATATATATATATATATATATATATATATATATACATACATATAAATGGAGATTTTCGTGTACTCACCGTAAAATCTCTTTCTCTTAGCCTCTAATTGGGGGACACAGGACCATGGGTGTTATGCTGCTGTCCACTAGAAGGCGACACTATGCATAATCTGAAAGATTAACCGTGGCTCCTCCCCTGCAGTATACACCCCTGGCTGGCGTCAGCCTTCTCCAGTTTTGTGCAAAAGCAATAGGAGGAACATAACATGGATAACATACCATGTCTATAAGAAGGCAACTATGTACGAGCTCAAGAAAAAAACAATATGAGAACTCAACATAACGGCCCAGAACGGGCAACTGGGTGGGAGCTGTGTCCCCCAATTAGAGGCTAAGAGAAAGAGATTTTACGGTGAGTACAGAAAAATCTCCTTTACTCTGTCACCTCATTGGGGGACACAGGACCATGGGACGTCCCAAAGCAGTCCCTGGGTGGGAAGCAATGGACGAATATTGTGTAGATAGGCCCCTATAATTGGGGCACCGCCACCTGCAGAACACGTCTGCCCAGGCTCGCGTCTGCTGAGGACTGGGTATGAACGTTGTAGTGTTTTGTAAACGTGTGTAGGCTAGTCCAGGTGGCTGCCTTACACACTTGTTGTGCCGAGGCCTGTTGCCGAATGGCCCAGGAGGCCCCTACCGCACGTGTAGAGTGTGAAGTAATACCTATTGGAAGAGGAGAATTTTTGAGGCGGTAGGCCTCTTGTATGGTGGATATGATCCACCTGGCAAGGGTAGCTTTGGAAGCCGGAAGACCCTTGCGGCCTCCTTCCAGAAGAAGGAAAAGAGAATCAGACTTCTGGAAGGGCGCAGTCCTAGACACATAGATACGCAATGCCCTGACAAGGTCAAGCGTATGCAAAGCCTTCTCCACTCTATGAACCGGGACCGGACAGAGGGATAGAGGGATGGCAGTGAAATTTCCTCATTGAGGTGGAAGTTGGACACAACCTTTGGAAGGAAGGATGGGACCGTACGGAGAACTACCTTGTCCTGGTAAAAAGCCAGGAAGGGTTGTCTGCAGGAGAGTGCTGTGAGTTCAGACACCCTGCGTAGCGAGGTGATTGCCACTAGGAAAACCACTTTCTGGGATAGAAGACGAGTGGGAATTCCCTAAGGGGTTCAAAAAGTGTTTCTTGCAATGCTGTCAGCACCAGGTTGAGATTCCACGTTTCTAGTGGTCGTCTGTAGAGGGGAACCAATCGGGAAACCCCCTGAAGAAATGTCCTTACTTACGGCTTGTTAGCAATGCACCTCTGAAAAAGCACTGAGAGAGCTGACACCGGGCTCTTAAGGGAGGCCAGGGACAGCCTGGCCTCCAGACCCGATTGGAGAAACCCAAGCACCCCGGGGAGGGAATAAGGGAATGGGGTCTGGTGACGAGATTCGCACCAGGTAAAGAAGGCTTTCCAGGTATGGTAATAAATTTTTGCAGAAGTTGGCTTCCGTGCCCTGATCATGGTTCCAATGACGTCAGGCAAGAACCCTGACTGGGTTAAAACCCAGGTCTCAATGGCCACGCCGTCAAATTGAGGGCCCCTGAGTTCTGGTGGTAGAAAGGGCCTTGTGACAGAAGATCCGGGCGGTCGGGGAGACGCCAGGGGACGTCTGCTGTGAGCTGTACGATGTCGGCATACCATGTACGTCTGGGCCAGTCTGGTGCGATTAGGATGGTTGGAACTCCCTCTTGCTTGATCATCCTCACTACTCTGGATATCAGGGGGAGAGGTGGAAAAATGTACAGGTGCTGGAACTGGGTCCAATCCTGAACCAGGGCGTCCGCTCCTAGCGCCCGCGGGTCGTGTGTTCTGGCCATGAAGTGGGATGCCATTAGGTCCACGTCCGGAGTCCCTCAGCGATGGCAGATCTGGCGAAAAACTTCGGGATGGAGAGACCACTCTCCAGAGTCCATTCCTTGCCGGCTGAGGAAGTCTGCTTCCCAGTTGTCCTCACCCGGAATGTGGACCGCAGAGAGAACCGAACCTGTGTCTTCCGCCCAGTGGAGAATGTGTGTCATTTCTCGCATCGCCTGGGCACTGCGGGTCCCCCCTTGGTGATTCACATATGCCACAGCCGTGGCATTTTCCGACTGTATTCTGATGTGAGAGGCTGCCAGTAAGTGATGGAAGGCTCTCAACGCCAGGAGGATGGCACGAATTTCCAAGATGTTGATGGGCATGGTCGCTTCTGCTGGGGAGCACTTGCCCTGTGCTCTGTGGTGTAGGTGTACTGCACCCCAACCCGTCAGGCTCACGTCGGTGGTCAGAACCTTCCATTAACCCATGAGAAAGGATTTTCCCTTTGTTAGTGAGGTTGGCTTGAGCCACCAGTGCAGGGACATCCTGGTTGACGACGTCAGCTGGAACTACCTGTCGAGAGAAAAAGGGTTCCTGTCCCATGACTTGAGGGTGGCTAGTTGGAGAGGCCTGAAGTGAAGCTGGGCAAATGGGACCGCTTCTATTGCCGCCACCATCCTGCCAAGGACTCTCATGGCAAACCGGAGAGATCGAGGGGGTTTGCTTAGGAGGGTGCGAACTCTTTAACAGAGAGGCAGTGCCTTGTCCTTGGGAAGGAGCACTAGACCCCTGAAGGTGTTGAATAACATTCCCAGGAAGATCAGAGACTGGCTCGGGGTTGGTGATGACTTTTGTAGGTTGACTAACCAGCCCAGGCGACTCAGAATGTCGATTGTGATTGAGACGCTGAGCTCGCAGTCCTTGAAAATGTTAGCCTTGATAAGGAGATCGTCCAGGTATGGAACGACTACTATGCCTCTGGAGTGCAGGACGTCCATGGTGGCTGCCATGACTTTGCTAAACACTCTGGGAGCCGTGGCGAGTCCGAAAGGGAGAGCCACGAACTGATAGTGGTCCTGGTCGATTGCAAACCTGAGAAATTTCTGATGGGTGGGCGCAATTGGTATATGCAGGTATGCGTCTTGTATGTCTATGGAGGCGAGAAATTCTCCCTTCTCCATGGACGCAATGATGGACCGAAGGGACTCCATGCGGAAGTGACATACCAGTACATATTTGTTGAGCTGTTTTAGGTCCAGTTTGGGCCGTACGCCGCCTCCTTTCTTGGGGACTACGAATAAATTTGAGTAGAACCCTTGGAAGCGCTCGGCCACGGGGACCGGTACTATGACTCCTGCTTGAAGAAGCGAGGAGACGGCTTGGTGCAAGGCACGAGCCTTGGCTGGCGGTTTTGGGGGAACAGACAGAAAGAGTCTGTTTGGTAGGTTGGAAGTGAACTCTATCTTGTATCCCGAAGACACTAATTCCCTGACCCACCTGTCTTTTGTAATAGGCAGCCAAACTTGATGAAAGAGCGAAAGACGGCCGCCTACAGGTGGGGTGTCTTCCGGAGTCCGTGAGTCATTATGAGGAGGAAATCTGAGATTTTCCTCATTTGAACTTTGACTGGCCTGCTCTTGACTGCCAGGTCTTGTCCAACTTTTGTGTCAACCGCGAGTTGTCCCTGCGTGGGGCGCAGTTGCTATTTTGTGCTGGTCGCGAGACGGACCAACCCGAGTTCGGTTACGCTTCTTGTAAGTGTGTTTGGGCTTCAGTTGGGGGAGAGAGGTACTCTTACCCCCGGTGGCGTTGCATATCATCGTATCCAACTGTTCACCGAAAAGTCGACCACTGAGGTACGGGAGGTGCGTGAGGGACTACTTTGAGGCTGCATCTGCTTTCCATTCCCGCAGCCAGAGGATATGCCGAATCGTGATGGCGTTTGATGCTATCCCCGCTGCACCCCTTGCAGAATCCAGTGCTGCATGAAGCATGTAATCTGCTACAACTGCTATTTGGGCCGCTTGGTCAGACAGCTCAGGAGCAGATACTTGTAGGCTAGCTTGTAAATTTTGGGCCCAAGCCAGGATGGCCTTGGCAGCCCAAGCTGAGGCGAACGCGGGAGCCAGGGAGGCCCCTGCGGCCTCGAAAATTGAACGAGCCATGCGTTCTACCTGCCGGTCTGCTGTGTCCCTGAGGGTTGAGCTATCTGGCAGTGAAAGGAGTGACTGTGCTGCTAGCCTAGAGACTGGGGGATCCACTTCAGGTGGATCTGTCCATTGTTTGGTGACCTCCTGTGGGAAGGGGTACCGCGCCTCCAGATATTTGCGATTGGTAAACTTCTTCTCGGGCTGTGAGAACTGCTTTTTAAGGATCGCCATAAACTCTGGGTGGTCAAAGAAGACCTTAGGCGGTTTCAGAACTCCTTCAAAGGAAATCTTATGTCCTCGTGCCTCCGGGGGCGGATCAGAGATGTCCAGCACCTGATGGATGGATGGATGGATGAGAATAGATCATCAACTAGCGCTGTATTGCTAGGGGGGATTGAGATTAGGGACCGTTCGGTTTCCTTGTCTGAGTCGGAATCACAGATGTCTTCCGAATCCTGTGTATCGCTAAGGCGTCTCCTGCTGGATGAACCGGAGCGGAGGCCTTCTCTGGTCAAGGATGGCTATGGAGATCTGCATTGTCTGTCCCTGGTAGGGGACGGTCTAGACGAGCTGGGACTACGGTGTCTTTCCCTAGAAGGGGATGACCGTGTGGTATGGGATGACGCAGATGAACGTGACCTGTGGGTCCGCTTGCGTCCTGACCTAGACGTGGATGTGCCCGTGCCGTCATGTCCCTGAGTGGAACTCTCCCTTTGCTGAGTAGTGTTCATAGCCGAGGCATGACGCATGACTCTGCAGAGCCTGAAGCAATGTGCACATTTACCAACTGCGCTTACACCCTTCTCAGCTACATTTACCAAGAAGCCGTGGTAAATGTGCACATTTACCAACTGGGCTTGGTTAAAGTCAGATGTTCCATCTTCACACCTGATATTTCTGACTTCTACCACGCTCGACGGTTAACATTTACCAAGACTTCACAGGTAAAAGTCCAATTTTACTTTTCATTTTTTCATTTTGAGCTTTTACCGACGGCCTCAGTAAATGTCCAGATTGACCGGTAAATCCTAGGTTTTACCGGCCTTCTGACTTTTACAGCAACACACATATATATATATATATATATATATATATATATATATATATATATATATATATATATATATATATATATATATATATATACACAGTACAGACCAAAAGTTTGGACACACCTTCTCATTTAAAGATTTTTCTGTATTTTCATGACTTTGAAAATTGTACATTCACACTGAAGGCATCAAAGCTATGAATTAACACATGTGGAATTATATACTTAACAAAAAAGTGTGAAACAACTGAAAATATGTCTTATATTCTAGGTTCTTCAAAGTAGCCACCTTTTGCTTTGATGACTGCTTTGCACACTCTTGGCATTCTCTTGATGAGCTTCAAGAGGTAGTCACTGGAAATGGTCTTCCAACAATCTTGAAGGAGTTCCCAGAGATGCTTAGCACTTGTTGGCCCTTTTGCCTTCACTCTGCGGTCCAGCTCACCCCAAACCATCTCGATTGGGTTCAGGTCTGGTGACTGTGGAGACAAGGTCATCTGGCGTAGCACCCCATCACTCTACGTCTTGATCAAATAGCCCTTACACAGCCTGGAGGTGTGTTTGGGGTCATTGTCCTGTTGAAAAATAAATGATGCTCCAACTAAACGCAAACCGGATGGAATCAATCCCCAACAGTGTCACCAGCAAAGCACCCCCACACTATCACACCTCCTCCTCCATGCTTCACGGTGGGAACCAGGCATGTAGAGTCCATCCGTTCACCTTTTCTGCGTCGCACAAAGACACGGTGGTTGGAACCAAAGATCTCAAATTTGGGCTCATCAGACCAAAGCACAGATTTCCACTGGTCTAATGTCCATTCCTTGTTTTCTTTAGCCCAAACAAGTCTCTTCTGCTTGTTGCCTGTCCTTAGCAGTGGTTTCCTAGCAGCTATTTTACCATGAAGGCCTGCTGCACAAAGTCTCCTCTTAACAGTTGTTGTAGAAATGTGTCTGCTGCTAGAACTCTGTTTGGCATTGACCTGGTCTCTAATCTGAGCTGCTGTTAACCTGTGATTTCTGAGGCTGGTGACTCAGATAAACTTATCCTCAGAAGCAGAGGTGACTCTTGGTCTTCCTTTCCTGGGGTGGTCCTCATGTGAGCCAGTTTCTTTGTAGCGCTTGATGGTTTTTGCAACTGCACTTAGGGACACTTTCAAAGTTTGCCCAATTTTTCGGACTGACTGACCTTCACTCGTTTTTCTTTACTTAGCTGCTTTTTTCTTGCCGTAATACAAATTCTAACAGTCTAATCAGTAGGACTATCAACTGTGTAACCACCTGACTTCTGCACAACACAACTAATGGTCCTAACCCCATTTATAAGGCAAGAAATCCCACTTAGAAAGCTGGGTCTCCCTCAGAGGTCATGGGTCTTCCAGCAGGACAATGACCCAAAACACACTTCCAAAAGCACTATAAAATGGTTTGAGAGAAAGCACTGGAGACTTGTAAGGTGACCAGCAATGAGTCCAGACCTGAATCCCATAGAACACCTGTGGAGAGATCTCAAAATGGCAGTTTGGAGAAGGCACCCTTCAAATATCAGGAACCTGGAGCAGTTTGCCAAAGAAGAATGGTCTACAATTCCAGCAGAGCATTGTAAGAAACTCATTGATGGTTACCCGAAGCGGTTGTTCGCAGTTATTTTGGCTAAAGGTTGTGCAACCAAGTATTAGGCTGAGGGTGCCAATACTTTTGTCCAGCCCTTTTTTGGAGTTTTGTGTGAAATGATCAATGATTTGATTTTTGCTTCATTCTCTTTTGTGTTTTTTCCTTGCAAGCAAATTAAATGAAGATAATACCAAAGAATTTGTGATTGCAATCATTTTCAGGAAGAAACAGAGTATTATCTGACAGAATTGCAGGGGTGCCAGTACTTTTGGCCAGCACTGTATATATATATATATATATATATATATATATATATATATATATATATATATATATATATATATATATATATATATATATATATATATATATATATATATATATATATATATATATATATATACATATACACACACATACATATACACACTGCTCAAAAACATAAAGGGAACACTTATATAACTCCAAGTGAATCAAACTTCTGTGAAATCAAACTGTCCACTTAGGAAGCAACACTGATTGACAATCACTTTCACATGCTGTTGTGCAAATGGAATAGACAATAGATGGAAATTATTGGCAATTATCAAGACACCCTCAATAAAGGAGTGGTTCTGCAGGTGGGGACCACAGACCACATCTCAGTACCAATGCTTTCTGGCTGATGTTTTGGTCTCTTTTGAATGTTGGTTGTGCTTTCACACTCGTGGTAGCATGAGACGGACTCTACAACCCACAGAAGTTGCTCAGGTAATGCAGCTCATCCAGGATGGCACATCAATGCGAGCTGTGGCAAGAAGGTTTGCTGTGTCTGTCAGCGTAGTGTCCAGAGGCTGGAGACGCTACCAGGAGACAGGCCAGTACACCAGGAGACGTGGAGGGGGCCGTAGGAGGGCAACAACCCAGCAGCAGGACCACTACCTCCGCCTTTGTGCAAGGAGGAACAGGAGGAGCGCTGCCAGAGCCCTGCAAAATTACCTCCAGCAAGCCACAAATGGGCATGTGTCTGCACAAACGGTTAGAAACCGACTCCATGAGGGTGGTATGAGGGCCCGATGTCCACAGATTAGGGTTGTGCTCACAGCCCAACACCGTGCAGGACGCTTGGCATTTGCCACAGAACACCAGGATTGGCAAAGTTGCCACTTTCGCCCTGTGCTCTTCACAGAGTAAAGCAGGTTCACACTGAGCACATGTGACAAACGTGACAGAGTCTGGAGACTCCGTGGAGAGCGATCTGCTGCCTGCAACATCCTTCAGCATGACCGGTTTGGCAGTGGGTCAGAAATGGTGTGGGGTGGCATTTCTTTGGAGGGCCGCACAGCCCTCCATGTGCTCGCCAGAGGTAGCCTGACTGCCATTAGGTACCGAGATGAGATCCTCAGACCCCTTGTGAGACCATATGCTGGTGCGGTTGGCCCTGGGTTCCTCCTAATGCAGGACAATGCCAGACCTCATGTGGCTGGAGTGTGTCAGCAGTTCCTGCAAGATGAAGGCATTGAAGCTATGGACTTTTCCACTTTAATTTTGGGGGTGACTCCAAATCCTGGCCTCCATTGGTTAATAAATGTGATTTCCATTGATGATTTTTGTGTGATTTTGTTGTCAGCACATTCAACTTTGTACAGAACAAAGTATTCAATGAGAATATTTCATTCATTCAGATCTAGGATGTGTTATTTGAGTGTTCCCTTTAATTTTTTGAGCAGTGTACATATATATATATTTTAAAGAGAGAGATAATGAACAGAGAAAAATAAATGAATAAAAAAAAATCATTTTTTAATAAAAAAAAATTAATTACAATAAAATAAAAACAAATACAGGTAATTATAAAATAAATAAATAAGATGAACAAATAAAATTACAGGTTATAAAAAAAATAATAAAATGAGAAAAAAAAACATTTTTATAATAATGTAACATTATTTAATATATCAGTTATTATAATAAATAATAATAAAAAAGACGCTTATACCCTTAACTCGTCAGGCAGGTCACTATAGTCGATGTGAATATTCCTCTCTCTTTCAAAGATGTCCGCGGTGGCCGGTGTGCTGCCACTCTCCGTCTCCAGCTATAAGACACGGACGCGTCCATTTCATTTTTAACAGATTAAAAAATGACAATACAAATAAGTTAGAAAGAGAAGTGAACTTTTCAGCTGCGCACAATAATGGTCAAATCCGTTATTACATTTTATTACCTCCACTTCTGTGATATCGTCAAAGGAGCCGGCCAGGAGATTAATTTGCAAATCCTGCACCTTGCAATCCAGGAGTAAGTTGTGTCTTTCTAATTTCCTCAGTTCCATCTGACTTTCTACCGCCACTGTTTCTTTCTGTTTCTTGCCCAATTCCCTACAAGATAAACCCACATACACAGCCCCGATTATAAAGCTGTGGTCAGATGAGCACTGCGGTCAGAGGGGTGCCAGCTCAGAGACCCCCCAGTAATAATGCAGACATCTGCGGGGTGCAGTACACATCATCACTACCTGTTCACACTCAACAGCTTCTTTCGTACTTCTTCAACCAACTTCTGGGCGTCCCCAGCTTCTGACTTTTTTAGTAGCAGTTGGTTCTTCAGCTGCTGTTGCTGAGATAAAACGTCTTCCACTGCGAGGCGGATTCTCTGCTCCTCCTAAAATGAGAAGAAGACATTTAATGTAGGGGTGAAATGGTTAAAAAAAAAAAAAATGCAGTTCCTCCATTTTTCTATATGGCGGGGAAAGAAGAGATTATTATTTTTACATTTATTGTACAAAAATAATGACCTGGTGCCATCATTCTCCAGGTCACTACCGTTACTGCGATACAGAACTTTGTATTAAAAAAAATATATATTAACTTGTGGCGCCATTTTCAGAGACTTTTTGTATTATTTTTCTGTTATTTTTCTTATTTAATTTTTTTTTAAAGGAGGTTTTAGTTAGGGTATCTGAGAGCAGCATGATGTATGGGCAGAGAGCCTGATTCCAGTGATATATCACTTACTAGGGTGCAGTATTGATAAAATCTCTGTTTTCTCTGCTGTAGATGTAGCAGCGCTCAGAATGCTGGGCCTTGTATAACCCCGCCCACACACCTGATTGGCTGCATCATGTATATATTGTAGTGTTGGTGGGGGCGGAGTTACACAGATTAGCTGGACTGTCTGGCACAAGACACCTAGTCCTACAGAAATAATCTCCTGCTGATAAAACCCTGATTGTACTGAAACTACAGCAAGCTCCTGAGCAAGTGACACATCCCTGGAATCAGGCTCTCGGCCCCTACATTATGCTGCTCTCAGATTCCCTTTAAAATTACTTTTTTTAGTTTTTAGTTCCCCTAGTGGTCTTGAACCGGTGACGGTATGAACAATTGTAATATATAAAGATGGTGGCAGTGGGGACCTTTAATAGACCCCAGCTGCCAGTGGTACCCCACAATTGTGTCTTGGGGTAGGGATTGATGGGGGACATTAATGTCTGTCACTGATAGTGGCATTTTAGTGGTTAAACAGCTCTGATCGCTACTGTTAAAAAAAAAATGTATAATACAGCCGGCACTTTTTGATTGGTGTGGGACCCCATACCAACCCTAAGAATGAAAATGGAAATATCCCTTTAACTTGCACGTTTGGCTTTTCAGTATTTCTGTATAGCAGATGTCTTACGCGTCAGTGAACAGAGGCTTCTTTCAGACATTTTCTTTTTTTTTAATATATTGACAAAGCGCCTGCTAAGTCCAGGCTGACGGAAACGGGAATTTATATTTCCATTCCCTTTTTCAGTGCCGTTTATGTGATTTCCAGAGCAAGAAGGGCGAGTCAGATGCTATAAATGTGGCAAAAACTAATATTAAAATAGCTTAAAAAGGGGAGTTGTCCACCTAAGGGGGACAATTTTTATTTTTTTCATTGTCTGTATGTAATAATTATTTTTGCAATTGTTTTTTATTAAAAAATTGTGCACTTTTTGCTTTCTGAAACCTCTGCCGTAATGTCTATTGTTGGCTGCAGAATGGGTGGACTGAGAATCCGACAGGGAGCTCGTTTTGACGGTCCAATGGGACTTCTTCAGTGTTTCATCCCTTCCCAAAATGGAGGTGGGAGAACCAGACAACCCCTTTTAGGCTAGGGCTAAATGGAGACACTGAAATCGCAGCGTTGAATGTAATGATTTTTTATGGTGTTGTGACCAATTTTACTCTAAAATAGACTTTTCGGAGATTGCTGTCACGCGTTTAGCCCCGGCCGAAAGCAAGAACTATAATGTCATGTATTGTAAGAGGTTTCCTCACGCGGACACTTGTTCTACCTTCTTCATCTTCTTTATTTCTTCTTCTTCCTGATGTAAAGTTTCCTGAAGCTTCGTCACCTTCTCCGTCTCTTTCCTCACTTGTCCTCGATTGTATTCCAGTTGAATCTCTAATCGTGTTTTTTGATTTTCAAATTCCAGCCTTAAAAAAAAAAAAAAATAGGAATATTAGAAAGTAGAATTAGTCTTTTTTTTGTTTTTAGGAACCCTCCACTACAGTACCACAGGAGATTGGCTCCACGTCTTAACAGGGGCAGGAAACACAAAGCATAAATATCCTCTCCCAACCTCTAACCCAAAATATCCTGACCTGCGTGGATGTTCACAATTTTTTTTTATCTATATCAATCATACAAAAATAAGGAGGAAAAGTCATGCTGTTGATAGAAGCTGAATTACCAGTAAAACGAATTCTAATTTTCCACTCAACCTCCATGACCGCACCCACAGAAGAAACGTCAGATAATGACAAAATTCAATAGGGACAATATCCTGGAGGACTTTCCTCCCAAACTACAGATCTTTAGAAGATATGGACTGAAGACCATATGGCAGCTCTGCAGATCTCCTTGATGGAAGAACTCATCTTCTCGGCTCCAGAGAAAGACACAGTTCTGTTGGGATAAGTTTCTTGGAAGAACATAGTCTTTGCATCTGAAATGTTTCAGAGGTGGTCTTTTTTTTTCCAGCGATCCAAGTGTCTCGGGAGACTTTTGAAATCTTTTCCCCCTTTTTTGTTTTTTAAAATTGCAAATGGAAGAGATATTGGTCTTCTAAATATTGGAGACTTGTTCTGAGGACATCAAAAGGAATTCCTCTTCTTTCTTGTTGGATGGATTCAGCCAAAAAGGTAAAATGACTTCGGGTGACGTGGACTTCTGAAATTATTTTTTTGTAGTAAAGTAGGATCTATGCATAAGATGATTCTGTCATCTTGAACTCGTACGCAATGTTCTCCAGATGAGCGCCTGATTTTCTCCCACTCTTCTTCCAGTGGTTATGGCTAAAAGAAAAGCAGTTTTCTGGGACAATCAAGGTGTCACGAACTGGATGGTGGAACTACTGCATCGTGATCCAAGGAGAGCCCGGAGGGGCATGACTAGGGACCTCATCAAGATCGATCTCGGATGCATGGCAGCTTGACGATACCATGATCCGTGGAGGGACGAAGGAGGCGGGACCAGGTGCTACTCCAGACCTGACCTCGGAAGGATGGCAGCTGTCCCCCAAGGGACAAGAGTCGAGAATGGCCAGGAATGGTAGTTGGGCTGACACCACTTGTAAAGCGACAGGTACACCAGCCACACGGACGGCAGGTACAGAAAAGGCACAACTGGAGTATAGGCAGGCTTCTGCAGGTGGACACTGCGGATGGACAGGCAGATGGGCACGGCTGATGGGACAGGCAGGCATACAGGATAAGAGCACTGGGACCTGAGAACTAGCAAGCATGTTAATAACAAACAAAAGACCTCCATTTTGGAAGAGGTGCCTTAAATACTAAGTGTCCTCCAGCAATTGGCTGGGGACACTTTAGGGTGGCGTGCGCGGCCAATTAAAGAGAAGGGCAGCGTGTGCCCTAAGCTCAGTGCCCAGGGATCTGCACGCCGTGCACATACCCCGGGCGACATCATAGCCAGAAGAGGGAGGAGCGGGACACTCCGAGGTCCGCGGCGGTGAGAGAGTCGGCGTCTGTGCCGCAGAAGGGAGGGGGGGGGGGGAGGCAGAAGGCAGAGATGCTGGCGTTACACAAGGTAAGTAGCGGAAAGAGATTCAATTGTGCTAGAAGGTCTATCCTTACAACCCAACATTTAGCGGAAAAGTTTTAAGACACATAACGATTGGCAAAAAGATGGCCAGATCTTGATTGAAGTATGAATACAAGGCTGAAACCTGAACTTTTCATTGATAAAGCTAAAATCCTTTTTCAAGGACCTCTTGAAGGAAATCCAAGACCTTCAAGATGTTAGGATGAAAGAGATGTAGAGGTATGCTCCACACAAAGCAGAGAAGGTCTTCCAAATGTTCTTGAAATGGAGTTGGTACCTTTCTTTTTGTTTTTCTGAAAGGTTAGGGGCCCATACTTAATAAACAGCTGTCCTATCCAACATCTATCTCTCCCTACTCCTCCATAAACAGGAACACTCACTCTGCCAAGAGGTTAAGTGTTCTCTACAAAAGTGTGGCTGTTAGGCTCCTAGTCTGGTGGATCATCTTGCAGAGAAAAAAAATTACCCTTATCCGACAGATGATGTTGGTGGAGAGTCATACAAAGTGGAATGTTGGCGGAGGCAGCCAATATCGACGTTAGTCTAATTAATTTAATCCTACAGATGTCACACTGCCAGGGATGATGAATAATGCAACCTGGAAAGAGGAGATTCTTGTAGATTGGAAGTATGAAGGACTCCTCCACCTTTAGGCTGTTCAGAAGACTGAACCATCCCCTCTTCGGCCAAAGAGAAGCAATGAGAATCACCTTGACACCCTCCAACTCTTACCCTGTGTAGTATCTTTGGAAGAAGCCAAAAAGGAGAAAAGGTATAAGCCAGATTGAAAGCCCATTTGTGAAGCTAGGGTGTCTAACCCAAAATGAAGGTGTCTCTTTAATTTAGGGAGTAGAAGAACGTAAACTTGGTATTTCCTTCTGTTTCAAAGACACCACCCCTGGGATATTAACTGGAATTCAATGTCTAAGCTCCATTCAACTAGATCGAAATCTTTTCGCCTAAATCCACTTGAACGTTGTCTGAGCCCGATTGATAAAGGGCCGATAAAGGACAGATGTGTTTTGCCCAGGAAAATATTATGGATGGCAGCACGAGAATCCTTTTCTGTTTTGTGCCTTCTAGATGAATTAAAAAGACAACAGTCCTCATGTTATCTGAACATATTGGGAATCAAAGCTCCTGCAGCTCTGAAAGTTTCCCAAACTACTCTCAATAGTTTGAAGAAAACACTTATTTGAGGCCGGGTCCCCTAGAAGGATCTGTGAGCCACCACAGTGCCCAATCTGTAGATCGTGATGTTACAGAAAACGGATGCCAACTTACTTCTTTCTTTAGGTTCTGTGATTTTAGTCGCGAAAGAAAGGATATTCTTGTGTGGCTGGTCAAAGAAATTTTCTTCTCTAGAGAATGGGAGATTTGTCTCTTTCGGAGAGAATAGGTGATTGGGAAAGGCCTTGTGTGAAGCTGTCAATGATCCTGGAATAGGCACGGCGGTCCTCGAAAAGACGTGTTGCTGTTTCTGAAATTAAGATATTTTTGAAAAAGAAGTACATTCTTCTTTCCCTGAGAATAAAGGACTTGTGGGTGGTGGAAAACTTTCGGGTTGAGATTTTTGAAACTTGATGATCCAGCCGAGATTTTTAATTATTAATCATGTTATTTCTCGATGATCTTTAAGAACTGTGGTTGACAAGAGCCATAGCAAGAAAGATAAGTGAGGTAAGGGACGGTGCTTATGTTTTGTTTCCTGAGGAAAGCAACCACCTGTGTCTTGATCTTTGTGAATATTCGAGGAGCTGAGGGAATTTCTAATCCACTCTGAAAATGATGGACTTGTTGATCTTGAGTTAGGGCAAATCTTAGAAATTTTCAGATGGGGTAATACACCTTGTTGCCATAAAAAACTCCTGTCCTATTCATAGAATAGTTGTTTTTATTGATTCCTCATCGGCAAACCAAAAACGAATTCTTCTCTTTTTTGGGTAGAGGCCCTGGAGATGGCAACGTGGATATCTGAGAGACTGAGGCTAAAGAGGATTGAATCTCATGTATTAAAACTTTGATTTCTTCTATTAACGAGGGTTGTTCTTCTCCAAACATGCAGCAGTTTTTCTTTTTGTTACATATGACATAATTGCACAGGGGTTTTATCCCTAATTTTAGGGGTCCTTATGACGGTGAAGGATAAAATGAATAAGAGAGTTGCACTTACTGAGCTGAGGGTTTGAGCTGAAGTCTGCAGATCAGACTTCAGGGATGACGTACCCTCAAGGTTTAGGCGCAATGAAGCTCAGTCCTACCTTTGAAGGGTTTCTTCAGTTAAGGAGGCTCTATAGACAGCCTCCGGGACTTAGCGTGCATGCATCCAATCAGTGATTATGAGTCTCCTCCTTCTCAAACCAGACGTCCAGGTAATAAGCAGGTCAGAAAAAATAAACAAGAGCCGGGTAGGAGCGCTGTTACTGTCAACAGAGCTCAAACACTAGAAACGCAACCCTCCCTCCTCACAATCAAAAACTGCATCATCCTGCCGCGCTCCAACGCGATTTTGACCCAGGGAGTCACTTGACCGCAGCGTCTCAAGTGATTCAGAAGTGCGGAACAGTCTTGAGTCCAGGTTGCGCCACACCAATCGCTCAGGGAAAAGGAGGTGGCTCTGACTGGGCGATCTTGGTGGTCCGAAGCCGAAAGATAAATACTAATGGAAAGATGGCAGGTCGTAAATCCAGAGGAGACAGGGGCAGCATGATGAGGAGGAAGGCTGGGAGATCTGCTGCCTCGTGAGCATAAGAGATCAATACTAACGCTCGGTCACCGGCCCGGAGCTTAGCTAGCTTACCTTTCCATGCCCCATAGGTACAGGCAAAACAGAGCTGGAGGTGGTGAGGGCGGACTATTTAACCTCTTCAACTTTCCAGTCCCTCAACCTCCCAAAGTGCTGTCATGGAGGGAGACTGAAGAAAAATAAAACACATTTTTGGCACAGATGGCAGAGATTTGTTTTGCCTTGCATCAATTGCAACTAAGGGTAGCCATACATCTTAGTTGTTGGCGAAATGTTCGTCTGACACCAATACTCCCCATGGACATGAACTCTGTATGTAAAAGGATCAGGCATACTGAAATCCAACATGACAAGATCCTTCTTTCCTCCTATAAAGAAAAAGGTAAGAGCAGAGACACCTTCATATATTAGATGGTCAGCTAATCGTGCCAAAATCAGTGGGGTGTGGATGACTTTCTTTCAATGTGCATGACCACTTATTTGTGACTATGATATTAATCACTTATCCTTGAGATTGGTGGGTGGTCTGACCCCCAGTATCCCACACAGTCAACAGCAGCATGTACACAATGTACAGAGTAGTGGTCATTCTTGAGTACTACAGCTCAGCTTCTATTGAAATGAACATGAGCATCAAAGACTAGAGACTGGCACCTATACAATGAACAGCGTACGTACATCCACCAGCCGCGGGGACACCTAAAACAGCTGATCGGTGGGTGTTCCAGGTGTCGAGACCTGACCTAATGTTAGGTGATCAATATCCAAGTCCTACATAAACCCTTTAAGGTTGAAACCTTTTAGAAAAAAACATACCTCTTTTTATCAGTTTCTTGATGCTGCTTCAAATATTCCTCCTCATAATCCCGAATGTTAGACACACCAATCTCTTTGCAGAAAGTTCTGAACACTTTATCCTCCACCTTTAAAAAGAAAAAGTTCAAAAAGGAACATACAACATTCACATCTATTATGAAAATGTACGATTTTCCACTTTAGCTTGTACATACACATTTGATCCAAACTGTTCCCTTCAGTGCTCCCCTCTGTATAGAGATAAAGCCAAGCGTGTCCTCATACAGATGCTTATATAAACATTGCACGCCACGACACATAGACTACCTTATTCATTTGTTCTTGAAGTTCCTCTATTTCGATTCTTCTCCTTTCGAGCTCCTCTTTTACCATTGTGATCTGAGATGCCATGTTGGAGAACTCGCTTTCTAGCTTGGATCTTTCCTGCATAGGAAGAATGTTAGTACGTGAGGAAAAATAATAATATTTCTCCTTTATTTTTTTAAAACTGGCACCACAAAGGTATGACAAGCTTCATGAAATTAAAGAGATTTTACATCTCTACATGTCTGCTGTAAGATCGACTGAGGGAGTATATCTCACCAATGGTTTTTAGACTAGGACTTCAGGGACGCCGAAGAAAAGAATATGAAGATTGTGTACAATATATATGGTGAGTATAGCACCATGCTAATTCCCTGGGTCCTCTGCCTTCACATTCCTGCCCCATCCTCTTCCTTCCTTGGGAATTCTTCTGCAGAGTTGTTTCTCTTCCAACACTATGGAGGCCTTCCACAAGTCTCTTCTCTTGACAAACTTCCTTCGCAGGTAGTCCGAGTCCTCCGTTCTGATGTTTGGATTCCCTCCATCGATTGATCACCTGAAAAATATCCTTATTTTCCTGATTGGGACCACTCCTCGTGACCCTGGATTTTGGCTTTCCTGACCCCTCTTTTCGACAGTATTTTGCAGCTTTTTCCAACTTTGGGATTGGGCCTTTCCCATCAGGATAATAATATGTGTTGATCATTTTTAAGTTTTTGTGGTATAGTAATCACTTCTGGAAAACAAAGCAACTTTCTTCCTCTCTGGAGAACAATGATGCCAGAACCCAATAAGCCAGATCCATCAGCTTCCTTGCAGTTCAATACTGCTATTATCCATTCATGGCTCTTTCCTTCAGCCTGGAGACTGCTCCTCATGTCCTCTATGTCATGACATATCGCCAAAGGGATGTTCACCCTATTGTTGTTACTATACTTGGCCAACTTGATGGTTCTTTCTCATTTTGAAAGTCTTTTCAACCTTCTAATCATCTGAAGTCTTTTACTTCTTTTCTACCCAAATAACCTTTCTGGGCATGGTATCCTCTGCCATGCCAGGCCAGGTCCTTCTTCCCAAGAACAGCATATCCCCTGCTCTAAGTTTTTCATACCTGCCCTGTTCTGCAGGTAATTCTAACCCATTGAGATCTATCTCCAGCTTCACTGTATCATCCTATCCTTTCAGCTATACATCATGCACTCCAATGAAGACTTTCTAAATCCTTGTTCCGCTCTGCTTTTATACTCTTGTAAAAAGGAGTAGGTTGTACTTCCAAACAATATTCTGGACCGATGGACAAATTCTTTGTCTCCACATATGAGAGCGACATCCTATCTGGAGCCAGTCGGCCAAGGGTGTCATGAATCATCAAAGTTGGGACCCACAGTTCAGCATTTATGTGTCAACCAGATAAGTCTCTTTCCATAGTGGTGCTCTTCCCGGGAGTCAACATCTTGATAGATCCCTCGGGAGAAACCATCAGGTTCCAAGAGAGGGTTTCCTTAATTTACCAGTCATGTGTCCGGTCGGGAAACTAGACTTTGTCTGGATTGCATTTCAATCTCAAACTTTCCCAGCTTGAGGACAAGATATGGGATCATTTGGTTCTGCAAATGGATGTTTGCTAGAATTACCTCGGTCTTCCACCAGCATTTTGAATTGCCCATTTTCAAGTAGAAAAATTCAGTCTCTTCATTGGGATCCTTAATTTCCTCATGGCATAAGGAATGACCTTTACAAGTTTTCTTTTAGTAACCTTCATTCTACAAACCTAACAAGACACCGTTTTCTCCCATGCAGAGCCACTCTACAAGGAGCCATGTATTTGCCTCTTAACAGCGGCGCATTCCTGGAAGGTTGTCATTTTAGTTGCCATCTCACAACATTCAGGGTCGCAGTTGGCTTTTTTTCCCTGCCATTCTCCATGTAGATTTTTCATTCTTTCTTCACCTCCTTCACATCCAAGGAAATGCCTTTTTCTGAATCTGGACGCATGAAACATCCTGACTCTCTTTTCGTCATGTGTCGGCGTCTAAAACATTCAACAGATCAGGATTTGTAAGGCCATCTTTGCAAAAGCAAGTCCTTGCACATTTTCTATGGACGATGATGTAGCATAAGTCTCTGCTCCTCAGGTATGAGACGCTTTAGGGGGGCATCTTTTATTCAGGACACACATTAGAGCTTTGGATGCTTCTTCTAGACTGGTTGGCTTATATGTCCCTGGACACTGCTTTAATTCATCCCTTAGTCTCCCGTGTCCCCCAAGGACACGAGAGGAAACAGGTTTTCTTCCTATTTTGTTATCTGCATCTACTTTTTTTTACTACATGGCTTCTTTTTTCCAGTTCCAACCATTAACAATTGTTCAGTTTAGTGGTTACTGTCTCTTGGCATCGCCTACTTCTTGTGAACACACTTACGAGGCTGTAGGAGGAGGGTTAAAGCCTGTAGAGAAGGAGCTAACACTTGTCCGTCGTCTCATGGTAGCAATAGGCAACCGTGGTTCTCTGCCCACCCCCCAAGAAAAAAATACTTTATCATTATTATACACAAAAGAAGATGAAACGTGTAATAGTGTTTTATTACTGCAAAGCAGTTCCCGAGTTGCTTCTTCGTAATGACTTCAAGCTCGCTTTGGGAATACTTGAGACGAGTCTGCGTTCCTTGTAACTGCGCCTGAAGCTGTTTTAACTCACTCTCCTTCCTCTTTATCTTCATGAGTTCCTAAGATAAAAAAAAACAAAAAGCAATAAATACAGAAATAATAAAAGTAAAAAGTCAGTCCCATATTGCACTTACCTTCAGCTCACTCATCAGACAATCTTTCTTCTCTTTTAACTCATTTATCTCTTTTTCGTCCCAGCATTTCGCTTTGAATCGCAAATCGCTTGAACCTCCGGAAATAACCCCGGATTTCATGAATAAAGTTCCATCCAAAGAAACGGTCTGGAAAGACAAACACCACATACACGATGCTGCGGTTAAAGCGTTCTTTACTCTTTTGATTTTTGGGCCAATGTACTGTACATACATTCACACTGAAGGCATCAAAACTATGAATTAACACATGTGGAATTATATACTTAACAAAAAAGTGTGAAACAACTGAAAATATGTCTTATATTCTAGGATCTTCAAAGTAGCCACCTTTTGCTTTGATGACTGCTTTGCACACTCTTGGCATTCTCTTGATGAGCTTCAAGAGGTAGTCACCGGAAATGGTCTTCCAACAATCTTGAAGGAGTTCCCAGAGATGCTTAACACTTGTTGGCCCTTTTGCCTTCACTCTGCGGTCCAGCTCACCCCAAACCATCTCGATTGGGTTCAGGTCTGGTGACTGTGGAGGCCAGGTCATCTGGCGTAGCACCCCATCACTCTCCTTCTTGGTCAATTAGCCCTTACACAGCCTGGAGGTGTGTTTGGGGTCATTGTCCTGTTGAAAAATAAATGATGGTCCAACTAAACGCAAACCGGATGGCATAGCATGCCGCTGCAAGATGCTGTGGTAGCCATGCTGGTTCAGTATGCCTTCAATTTTTAATAAATCCCCAACAGTGTCACCAGCAAAGCACCCCCACACCATCATACCTCCTCCTCCATGCTTCACGGTGGGAACCAGGCATGTAGAGTCCATCCGTTCACCTTTTCTGCGTCGCACAAAGACACGGTGGTTGGAACCAAAGATCTCAAATTTGGACTCATCAGACCAAAGCACAGATTTCCACTGGTCTAATGTCCATTCCTTGTGTTCTTTAGCCCAAGTCTCTTCTGCTTGTTGCCTGTCCTTAGCAGTGGTTTCCTAGCAGCTATTTTACCATGAAGGCCTGCTGCACAAAGTCTCCTCTTAACAGTTGTTGTAGAGATGTGTCTGCTGCTAGAACTCTGTGTGGCATTGACCTGGTCTCTAATCTGAGCTGCTGTTAACCTGCGATTTCTGAGGCTGGTGACTCGGATAAACTTATCCTCAGAAGCAGAGGTGACTCTTGGTCTTCCTTTCCTGGGGCGGTCCTCATGTGAGCCAGTTCCTTTGTAGCGCTTGATGGTTTTTATTACTGCACTTGGGGACACTTTCAAAGTTAGCCCAATTTTTTGCACTGACTGACCTTCATTTCTTAAAGTAATGATGGCCACTCGTTTTTCTTTACTTAGCTGCTTTTTTCTTGCCATAATACAAATTCTAACAGTCTATTCAGTAGGACTATCAGCTGTGTATCCACCAGACTTCAGCACAACACAACTGATGGTCCCAACCCCATTTATAAGTCAAGAAATCCCACTTATTAAACCTGACAGGGCACACCTGTGAAGGGAAAACCATTTCCGGTGACTACCTCTTGAAGCTCATCAAGAGAATGCCAAGAGTGTGCAAAGCAGTCATCAAAGCAAAAGGTGGCTACTTTGAAGAACCTAGAATATAAGACATATTTTCAGTTGTTTCACACTTTTTTGTTAAGTATATAATTCCACATGTGTTAATTCGTAGTTTTGATGTCTTCAGTGTGAATGTACAATATTCATAGTCATGAAAATACAGAAAAATCTTTAAATGAGAAGGTGTGTCCAAACTTTTGGTCTGTACTGTACATTGTTTCATATCAATACACGACAAAGGAAAAAACAAGCTTATTGAGAAAACAGGGCGCCTTGGTCACTAGTTCGGCAAATGAAGATGATCAAGGTACATAAAATGTCTTGAAAAGTTCTTAATAAATCTTTATTTTTTAGAGCATGGGAGTTGACGAGAAAAAAGTCTATTTTACCCTATACATATACATACATATTTTTTATGAAATTTTTTTAATGCCATTCACGATGTGGGAAATCTAAAGCAGCAATAGCCAAAACTATATTAAAAAAAAAAAAAAACATTTTTAAAATATTTCTACTTTTAAATGGTATTACAATGTGAAAGTTTACTTTTAAATATTTGGGATTTTTTTTTTAAAAGGACTTTATTTACCCTTTTTCACAATTTTTCACCCCACTACAGAACTTGGGACATGCTATTGTCCGAGCACCATATGTGTCGCATGCATTTACGGTGCATGTAATTACCTACGTAGAGCCATCTGCTGAACATTTCCGCTGCTGAAACTCAAAAGTTAAATACTTGGGATTAAAGGGATTGTCTAGGCAAAATCTCCTCTATGATATGACACTGGATGTGGAGAGACGACAGCGCGCGGTGAGCGTCCACCACCCTGCGTCTCTCCAAGCCCGGATCAGGTCAGACAGGATGGCTGGATATCCCTTTTAAATATATATTTTCACTTATCGATAACTTACTTTGAGCCTTTGAGGTCCATCAAACGCAATGTGTTTTGCCTCTTTCACCGTCTCACATACCAGTCCGTTGCCGCATACAAACTGAATCACTTTCTTTAACGAGGCGCTGGAGCACTGCACCACGTCGATCATCATTTTTGCACCTTTTATTTCTCTTAGCTTTTGATTAATCGGCTTTATCTGTAGATAAAGGACATCGGTTCTATCGCTGCTAGTATAATACCTGTTACCGGGTTATGTTATGCAAAATTAAAACTTACTTCCAGGTAGTCCAAGGAAAGGAAGGTCTCTGGCTCTGCCCTCTCCTCTTTAAGGAACCGGATGCAGTCTCTCGCCACCTTCTCGGCAGACACGACAATGGCATTCATATGTTTGCCAAACACTTTGGTAATGGCCAGTTGATATTTTTTGTGGATTGGGTGACACAGCTCGAATAATCTGCCGTACTGCAAAATAAAAATTTACAATTAAAACTGTGACACCGATACACAACTGGGTTGTTTTTGGAAAGAAGGCAGCCATGCTTTTCCTGAACCAAAGTTATAAGTGAGCGTTTTACCACGGCATCAGGATACATTCTTTTCATGCTCTCGAGGATTTCTGTTCTCCTCTTCTGACGGCTTGATTCGTGGAAATCTATTCGGGCGTTCTGCAGTTCGATGACCGTGCTGTTCAGTTCTTCGTTGACTTCAGACATTCTTTGCTTTCCGGACTCGATTTCATGCACGAGTTGCTCCTCTTGGCTCTTGTGCTCATCCAGAGCTTTGCTGTAAAACATGTTCCAGTCGTTTTACTAACCAGGATCGATAACGGTAAGAAAAAAGGATCGCGAGGACAATGATTGCAGCTTTATTGCTCTGATCGAGGTACGATACGGTGCTTAATAATGTAATACGTACATGCACGTGTTAATGTAATCTTGTAATTTCCCCCTGCGCCTGTGGTATTCTTCTACCTGATCCTCCACACACTTCACATTCCCCTGTAAGACAAGGAATGTTCACACCCTTTTAATATGACAGGAAATGGCAGATCTCAACTTGGACTGAACTTCACAAGGTATTTACTTCGATCTCCTTCTGCCTCCTCTCAGCTATCGTCAGCCTCTCTTGGTTCGCTTTTTGTTCCCAATGCAGTTTTTCCAAATTCTGCTGCAAAACGGCGCTTTTCTTCCTTGCGGCGTCCTTCAATGACTTGTACTCTTCTAGCTGCAAATGTATGAAACCCATCAACCAACGTATTCAATAAAAAAGGTAGAACGAGGCTGCAACAAACCATCTGACAAATCATCTCACTCTAAAGTCTTCTATTACCTGACTCTGCTCCAGCTCCACATCCACCTGTCGTCTCGAATGATCCTCTTCCACCTTCCTCTCGAATTCCCTCCGCGCCTCCTGGATGGTGCTGATTTCCGCCTCCAGTTGCGCCATCTCCTGCTCCAGTTTGTGGCAGCGTTTCTCATTATTCTTCACGCCAGATTTAGTGGACTCAAATTTCTTCAGAAGGTGGGCGGTATTTTCTTTCGCTTTGATGTACTGGGGTCTTAGGTTATTTAATAATATTTCTTGACTTCTAAAAAGAAGAAAAAAAAAGTAGAAAGCTTCACCATCTGCTGCGTATAAAAACAACTAAAAAAACATAAAACGTGCCACACACTTCGAAGGTCAAAAAAGACCTACGCAAGCTGTAGTTTGATATAGATTAGTACTACAACTGATAGTAAATTATGATACGTGTGTCAGGCTTTGTAAGGCCCCGCCACCTTCTGCAAAGCTCCCCCCCAGGAAGTTCCGACCGCCCCAAAAAGGTGGAAGTATGTCTTTGGTCTTATAGCCTTTCACAAATAGCCGACCTGATCCATTTGGAAACCGTTGCCTCGGAGGTTGACCAGACCTTGCGTGGTCCATCAGGAATCACAAAAAAAAGGCTTTCATTGCCAAAAAATAGCGCCTTGGCGAGATCAAGACATTGAAAAGAATGATTCCAGGGATGAATGGAGGGGAGGATGATGTCATCATTGATGTGAAGAGCTAAGAAACGATGGCACGGGATATAAGACCAACATCTTGCCCTGTTGGAGGACAAGGAAGGGAGCCCTCCAGGAAAAAGCAGTGAGATGAAGGTTACGACCACCAGAAATACCATCTTCTACAATAGGAACTCCAGGGAGATACTGGGACAAGGTCAATGTTTTCTGCTGCCAGAGTCCATCTCTGCCCCAAACAACTGGATCTCTCTCCCCTCACCTATATAACAGACAGGAGGCCTCTATACATATTACGATTCTCGCAGAAGTTGGACAACTTATCCAATGTGTACATATTGGAAAAATCTGTGGTGGGACATGCTTACAGCTACCACTCACATGACTGAAAGCCGGCGGCTTTCAGTACACCGGTCGGATTTTCTCCCGGGGAGCCACGCTTTCAGTACATGGGCTGTATTTTCTCCTGGGGAGTCACGATTTCAGTACATGGGCTGTATTTTCTCCTGGGGAGCCACGCTTTCAGTACATGGGCTGTATTTTCTCCCGGGGATCCACGCTTTCAGTACACCGGCTGTATTTTCTCCCAGGGAGCCACGCTTTCAGTACAGGGGCTGTGCTTTCTCCCGGGGAGCCACGATTTCAGTACAGGGGCTGTATTTTCTCCCGGGGAGCCACGCTTTCAGTACAGGGGCAGTATTTTCTCCCGGGGAGCCACGCTTTCAGTACAGGGGCAGTATTTTCTCCCGGGGAGCCACGCTTTCAGTACAGGGGCAGTATTTTCTCCCGGGGAGCCACGCTTTCAGTACATGGGCTGTATTTTCTCCCGGGGAGCCACGCTTTCAGTACATGGGCTGTATTTTCTCCCGGGGAGCCACGCTTTCAGTACATGGGCTGTATTTTCTCCCGGGGAGCCACGCTTTCAGTACATGGGCTGTATTTTCTCCCGGGGAGCCACGCTTTCAGTACATGGGCTGTATTTTCTCCCGGGGAGCCACGCTTTCAGTACATGGGCTGTATTTTCTCCCGGGGAGCCACGCTTTCAGTACATGGGCTGTATTTTCTCCCGGGGAGCCACGCTTTCAGTACATGGGCTGTATTTTCTCCCGGGGAGACACGCTTTCAGTACAGGGGCTGTATTTTCTCCCGGGGAGACACGCTTTCAGTACAGGGGCTGTATTTTCTCCCGGGGAGCCACGCTTTCAGTACAGGGGCAGTATTTTCTCCCGGGGAGCCACGCTTTCAGTACAGGGGCAGTATTTTCTCCCGAGGAGCCACGCTTTCAGGACATGGGCTGTACTTTCTCCCGGGGAGCCACGCTTTCAGTACATGGGCTGTATTTTCTCCCGGGGAGCCACGCTTTCAGTACATGGGCTGTATTTTCTCCCGGGGAGCCACGCTTTCAGTACATGGGCTGTATTTTCTCCCGGGGAGACACGCTTTCAGTACAGGGGAGGATTTTCTCCCGGGGAGCCACGCTTTCAGTACACCGGTCGGATTTTCTCCCGGGGAGCCGCGCTTTCAGTACAGGGGCGGATTTTCTCCCGGGGAGCCACGCTTTCAGTACAGCGGCCGTATTTTCTCCCGGGGAGCCACGCTTTCAGTACAGGGGCAGTATTTTCTCCCGGGGAGCCACGCTTTCAGTACAGGGGCTGTATTTTCTCCCGGGGAGACACGCTTTCAGTACAGGGGCGGATTTTCTCCCGGGGAGACACGCCTTCAGTACATGGGCTGTACTTTCTCCCGGGGAGCCACGCTTTCAGTATATGGGCTGTATTTTCTCCCGGGGAGTCACGCTTTCAGTACATGGGCTGTATTTTCTCCTAGGGAGCCACGCTTTCAGTACATGGGCTGTATTTTCTCCTGGGGAGTCACGCTTTCAGTACATGGGCTGTATTTTCTCCTGGGGAGCCACGCTTTCAGTACATGGGCTGTATTTTCTCCCGGGGAGCCACGCTTTCAGTACATGAGCTGTATTTTCTCCTGGGGAGCCACGCTTTCAGTACATGGGCTGTATTTTCTCCTGGGGAGTCACGCTTTCAGTACATGGGTTGTATTTTATCCCGGGGAGCCACGCTTTCAGTACATGGGCTGTATTTTCTCCTGGGGAGCCACGCTTTCAGTACAGGGGCAGTATTTTATCCCGGGGAGCCACGCTTTCAGTACATGGGCAGTATTTTCTCCCGGGGAGCCACGCTTTCAGTACATGGGCAGTATTTTCTCCCGGGGAGCCACGCTTTCAGTACATGAGCTGTATTTTCTCCCGGGGAGCCACGCTTTCAGTACATGGGCTGTATTTTCTCCCGGGGAGCCACGCTTTCAGTACATGAGCTGTATTTTCTCCCGGGGAGCCACACTTTCAGTACAGCGACCAGGCACCTTCATGACGCTATTAACCCTATTTCTACAGGCTAACAGAGTTATCCCACCTGATAGATTCCCTTTAAACAGTTCAAGACCAGACCATATTCCCCAATTCCTGATGAGGCACATATTCAGCTTTTTTTTTCCGCAAATACGGTTTAAAGAGCTGTAAAATATTTTCATAATATTTTTCATGATATGTGGGGTCTAATTTAACTGCTATTTTCATACTCTGCTTTTAAATTTTTTATCGATATCATTAGGAAAATAAAGGACAGTCGTGTATGTTTTTCACTATTTTTTTATGAACAGAAAGCACCACTAAAGTAAATTTTCTTATACATCAGACATGTTTTTTCCAAAGTGGGGGAGGGCTAGTAACCAGGGCTGTGGAGTCGGTAAGCCAAACCTCCGACTCCTCAATTTCCATGACACCGACTCCACGACTACCTCATACACGGCTCATGTTTAAGTGATATATTTACTGTAGCACAGATTCATCTCAGCTAAAAGTCTAGACCCTTAGATCAGGAATAGGACAGACATTTTTTATTCTTTATTTTTTTATTCAATTTGGACCAAAAGACCTTTGTTGGCATTTCAAAATTTACATACTTTTTTTGGCCAATTTCCTCTGTAACTATGGCTGGTATGTTACACCCCAGTTACAGAGGAAATTCAACCTCCTGGCTCCACAGCAGAAGTAATCTGGGTCTGTTATGACCCAGCAGCTCCTGTTCCCTCCATACTCCCAGCGATTACATCGTCCGGAGGAGGAAGCGCTATCTGCGCTTCCCATATTGTATGAAGTGATAGGGAAGGCAGAGAAGGTAATAAACCCTCTCTGCCTTATCTATGGGGAGTGCGGCTGTCAGACACATCTTGTGCATCTGCTCCACTATGCAGTGACGTTTTAGAACAATGCAGACCGCCCGGATCTTTGAAGTCAATGGGGGGTCCGGGAAGAAGTTATTCATTGTTGTAACCTACCTAAGGCTGTCACCTTTTGTTATCCAATTCCATCCAAATTCAAGGGGTCAGTACATAGTAAATTCAATTCCCTTACATCATATTACCAGGGTGACATCATTTCGACTCATCGGGACTTACTTAACTTCTTTCTCAATCTGTTGCAGTTCTCTGTTCATCTTCCCAGAGTCCCTCTTGGCTGTTCTCAGCTCCGTCTCGCAATGTGCGAGCAGCTCTCTCTGGATGTTCGTCTCAGCCTGTTTTTCTTCCAAGGACCTCCATAATGAGTCCAGTTTATACTCGTTGTAGAAAAGTTGGAAGAGCTGCAGCTTCGCTTTGCCGTCACGGACTTGTTGCTGTAGGTCCTTGTACAGGTCTACCTGTAGACAGCCCAAAATATTGTGTGACCCATTTAGGAAAATAAAAGTAATATACATAATGTGAGAAGCCTCATGCTTCCCTAATGTATGGCAGATGCCATCTGTCAATCCAATCCCTATGTACTACTGGTCTGACAACTGTAAAATTTAGAGAAACCCACCATTGTCAAACTTCCTGAACCTTTCCTTAAAGAGGTATTACAAAGTGATGATTTATTGCCAGGATATGCCGACCCTTCTAAGAATAAGGCTGGCAATACACAGGACTCTGGGAAAGACACATTGCGAGGTCAATGATCACGCAGCGTAATGTAAGTTCATGGGGCTCGCTGGAATGGCTACAATTACAACATGCAGAGAGACCCCATTCACATACATTATACTGCCCAATCTAAGGGGTCGGCACTGGGTCTTCTTCACTTTTGGGGCTAGAGATCTAAGGGGTCAGCACTAGGTCTTCTTCACTTTTGGGGCTGGAGAAAAGGACACATTAATAAAAACTCTCTCACCGCCCTCTAAAGACAATGTCTGACCTTTTCACATGACTGGGAGCATAAGTGAAGCCTGACACCTATCTGCCGCTCTTATCAAGCTTTTTATTAAGGGGTCAGACAATGATTTATGGAGTAGCCACCTCCAATACTTGTCACTAAGGATGATCATCTTCTTTCCATCTATGACATTCACTCTCCAGACTATATGGCGTAGTCTTCGGAAACCCACCTCATCCTTTTCTAACTTGGCTTGCTTTCTCTCCACGGCTGCGTTCTTCTTCTTGTTGTAGCTGAACTGTGTGTCTTCTTCTGCCTGCAACATCAGCTTTTTCTTCTGCTCGTACTGATCGGCAAACTCTAAGGAATTGCTGATTTGTTCGAAGAGGTGCGTCCTCTCTTTAGGCTTCTTCATCGCGATAGACTCCACTTCTCCCTGGCGTAGTTTTAAAATAAAGACTAAGAGGTGTCCGTACATGATAAATAGCTCCCTTTAAACTCAGCTCACTATATATACCTTTACCTGAAACACTAGACAATTTCTGGCCTTTACAATTATCCCAATTTTTTCCAGCTCCGAAACATACGCGGCACGTCCCACTGGTTGACTGTTCAGACAATAGTCTGATGAGTTCCCTGGAAACAAAAAATATGATCAATTCTTAAAGGGTGTCGAAAACGGAAGGAACCCAGTCTTGACTTCCTTAACCCCTTCCCCGACATATGACGTACAGTTATATATGTATAGTACAAGCGATCTGGGACTATTAAATATAGAAAAAAAAATGTCTTTAAAAATAGGAAAAAAATTATATAAAAAATCCAAACCACCCCCTTTGGCCCATTAAAAATAAAGCAGTTAAAAAAAATACACATTTAGTATCGATGCGTTCGTAAAAGTCTGAAGTATCAAATGCATTAATCTGATCGGTAAACGGCATAACGAGAAAAAAAAATTGAAACCGCCAGGATTAAAGCGATCAAAACATTGTATCTACCCCCAAAATTTTATTAGTAAAAACATCAGCTCAAAGCGCAAACAAATAAACCGTGACCCAGCCCCAGATCCCGAAAAATTTAAGTATTATGGGTCTTGGAAAATGACGACAAAAGCAAAAATATATTTATTTTTACAAATTATCGAATTTTTTGTCATTGCTTAAATAAAAAAAAAAAAAAAACGACACGTTTGGTATCTACATACTTGTACTGACCTGGGGAATCATATTGCCAGGTCAGTTTTACCGTATAGTGAACATGGTAAAGAAAAACAATTGTGGAATTGCACTTTTTTTTTTGCAATTTCACCGCACTTGGAATTTTTTTCCTGCTTTCCAGTACACGACATGGTAAAACCAAATGGGGTCATTCAAAAGTACAATTCGTCCTGCAAAAAAACAAGCCCTGATACGGCTATATTGATGGAAAACTAAAAAAGTTATGGCTCTGGGAAAAAGGCGAGCAAAAAACGAAAGCCCAAAAAAGGAAAATGACCCAGGGGTGAAAGAATTAAACATAGAAAAAAAAAAAGGTTTTAAAAATATGAATAACATATGAAAATAAAAAGGAAAAAGTTCACATCTCCCGTTTTGCCGTATTAAAAATAAAGTAGTTACACCCCCCAATTAAAACACCAGAATTATGGGATCTTTGAGCAGTAAAAAGAGATCAAAACATTGTATGTACACTAAAATTCTATAATAAAAAAGTCAGCTCGGGGCACAAAAAATAAGCTCTCAAACGGCTATGGGGATGGAAAAATAAAATACAAATATGACTCTTGTTAGAAGAGGAGGAAAAAAAAAAGAAAATCTCGCGGTCAGGGGTTAAAATAGATGCCCTGTCCTTAGAATAGGCATAAACATTAGATGAGCGGATGGATAGTTTTGCCCTAAGCGGTTGTTTTCGCTTCCGCTCTCCATGTCCCCTCCGTACCTGCAATGATCCTGGAGAAGGTCTTCTCCTTGCCATCGTCCTCGCAGTACACCAGGTGCACGCTGGCCGTGGAGGACACGGGTCGCCCCATGTTGGCCCCGTGGATCAGCTCTCGGGCGCTCCTCACCCTCAGGTTGGCCGTTCTTTCTCCAATCACAAAACTGATGGCGTCCATTAAATTGGATTTTCCTGAATTGACCAAATACAGTTTATTACTTCAGGCCAAGATTCAACATGGTGGAGGTGACAGCACGGGCGGCACAAGAAAGTTCCCGACGCGGAGTCCAAGAATATATCGTTTTCTATGGTTTCATCCAGTATCATTCACACTTACGTCTGAAAATATGGATCAATATATGAATATATATGAATATATTATATATATATATATATATATATATATATATACATACATACAGTTATATGAAAAAGTTTGGGCACCCCTATTAATCTTAAGCTTAATGTTTTCTTAAAATTGGTGTTTTTGCAACAGCTATTTCAGATTGATATATGTAATAACTGTTGGACACAGTAATGTTTCTGCCTTGAAATGAGGTTTATTGTACTAACAGAAAATGTGCAATCTGCATTCAAACAAAATTTGACAGGTGCATAAGTATGGGCACCCTTATTATTTTCTTGTTTTAAATACTCCTACCTACTTTTTACTGACTTACTAAAGCACTTTTTTTGGTTTTGTAACCTCATTGAGCTTTGAACTTCATAGCCAGGTGTATGCAATCATGAGAAAAGCTACTTAATGTAGCCACTTGCAAGTTGTTCTCCTGTTTGAATCTCCTCTGAAGAGTGGCATCATGGGCTCCTCAAAACAACTGTCAAATGATCTGAAAACAAAGATTATTCAACATAGTTGTTCAGGGGAAGGATACAAAAAGCTGTCTCAGAAATTTAACCTGTCAGTTTCCACTGTGAGGAACATAGTAAGGAAATGGAAGAACACAGGGACAGTTCTTGTTAAGGCCAGGAGTGGCAGGCAAAGAAAAACATCAGAAAGACAGAGAAGAAGAATGGTGAGATCAGTCAAGGACAATCCTCAGACCACTTCCAGAGAGCAGCAGCATCAACTTGCTGCAGATGGTGTCTCTGTGCATCGGTCAACTATACAATGCACTTTGCACAAGGAGAAGCTGTATGGGAGAGTGATGTGAAAGAAGCCGTTTCTGCAAGCATGCCACAAACAGAGTCGGCTGAGGTATGCAAAAGCACATTTGGAGAAGCCAATTTCTTTTTGGAAGAAGGTCTTGTGGACTGATGAAACCAAGATTGAGTTGTTTGGTCATACAAAAAGGCGTTATGCATGGCGTCAAAAAAAACACAGCATTCCAAGAAAAACACTTGCTACCCACAGTAAAATTTGGTGGAGGTTCCATCATGCTTTGGGGCTGTATGGCCAATGCCGGTACCGGGAATCTTGTTAAAGTTGAGGGACGCATGGATTCCACTCAGTATCAGCAGATTCTTGACAATAATGTTCAAGAGTCAGTGACAAAGTTGAAGTTACGCAGGGGATGGATCTTTCAGCAAGACAATGATCCAAAACACCGCTCCAAATCTACTCAGGCATTCATGCAGAGGAACAATTACAATGTTCTGGAATGGCCATCCCAGTCCCCAGACCTGAACATCATTGAACATCTGTGGGATCATTTGAAGAGGGCTGTCCATGCTCAGCGACCATCAAACTTAACTGAACTGGAATTGTTTTGTAAAGAGAAATGGTCAAAAATACCTTCATCCAGGATCCAGGAAATCATTAAAAGCTGCAGGAAGCGACTAGAGGCTGTTATTTTTGCAAAAGGAGGATCTACTAAATATTAATGTCACTTTTCTGGTGAGGTGCCCATACTTATGCACCGGTCAAATTTTGTTTGAATGCAGATTGCACATTTTCTGTTAGTACAAGAAACCTCATTTCAAGGCAGAAACATTACTGTGTCCAACAGTTATTACATATATCAAACTGAAATAGCTGTTGCAAAAACACCAATTTTTATAAAACATTAAGCTTAAGATTAATAGGGGTGCCCAAACTTTTTCATATAACTGTATATATATAATTATATTATATTATATTCTTTTTCATCCATAGTATCATATCCTCCCGAAAGAGATAGCGGTGGGAATCACCGACAGCAGTGCGAGGTGGCGGCGGTCCGATACAGATTTGTTCTTTCATTTAAGATCCCCATGAGCTTTTCTTTAAATATATGTAGTGGACGGCCCATAATCCCGCACCATCTGTGACAGCAGCATATAAACGGTGCTACTGCCTGACGCAATTGTTCCAGCACCTCCCCACAACGCCAATGGGCCTGATGAAGGACCCTGTCACTGCCACCTTGATCCTCCTATGAAGCCGAGTGTATGAGTAGGCTGGACTAATAGAGGGTCTCACTGAAAGTTATGGCTGGGAGACCCCCTGCCAGACCAGGTAACGTGGTCTGTATACAGACCGTGAAGTACCCATGTGCGAACCTGGTTTTATGGAGGAGTGGAAAAATAAAGTTAAGAAGAAGGCTTGAAAAAAATATTTTAAGAAAGTTTGAATTTTTTTATAATTATATACATCTTTTTAAAATATTTTTCAAAACTTTTTTTTTTATACTACGGTGTATATATATATATATATATATATATATATATGTGTTTATATGTAATTTATTTAAAAAGGTGTTTATATATATATATTTTTTTTTTTACTTTTCTAATTTTCTTATATTTTGTATCAAACCATTTCATGACTATGAAAATTGTACATTCACAATGAAGGCATCAAAACTATGAATTAACACATGTGGAATTATATACTTAACAAAAAAATCCCACTTATTAAACCTGACAGGGCACACGTGTGAAGTGAAAACCATTTCCGGTGTCTACCTCTTGAAACGCATCAAGAGAATGCCAAGAGTGTGCAAAGCAGTCATCAAAGCAAAAGGCGGCTACTTTGAAGAACCTAGAATATAAGACATATTTTCAGTTGTTTCACACTTTTTTGTTAAGTATATAATTCCACATGTGTTAATTCATAGTTTTGATGCCTTCAGTGTGAATGTACAATTTTCATAGTCATGAAAATACAGAAAAAAATTTAAGGTGTGTCCAAACTTTTGGTCTGTACTGTATTTTAGGAGCTGGAGTCGGTCCATTTTATACTGACTCCACCAAAATGGACTCTGACTCCACAGCCCTAATAGATATAAACACTGCTCAAAAAAATAAAGGGAACAACAGAGTATAACTCCAAGTAAATCAAACTTCTGTGAAATCAAACTGTCCACTTAGGAAGCAACACTGATTGACAATCAATTTCACATGCTGTTGTGCAAATGGAATAGACAAAAGATGGAAATTATTGGCAATTATCAAGACACCCTCAATAAAGGAGTGGGTCAGCAGGTGGGGACCACAGACCACATCTCAGTACCAATGCTTTCTGGCTGATGTTTTGGTCACTTTTGAATGTTGGTTGTGCTTTCACACTCGTGGTAGCATGAGACGGACTCTACAACCCACAGAAGTTGCTCAGGTAGTGCAGCTCATCCAGGATGGCACATCAATGCGAGCTATGGCAAGAAGGTTTGCTGTGTCTGTCAGCGTAGTGTCCAGAGGCTGGAGGCGCTACCAGGAGACAGGCCAGTACACCAGGAGACGTGGAGGGGGCCGTAGGAGGGCAACAACCCAGCAGCAAGACCGCTACCTCTGCCTTTGTGCAAGGGGGAACAGTAGGAGCACTGCCAGAGCCCAGCAAAATGACCTCCAGCAGGCCACAAATGTGCATGTGTCTGCACAAAAGGTTAGAAACCGACTCCATGAGGGTGGTATGAGGGCCCGACGTCCACAGATAGGGGTTGTGCTCACAGCCCAACACCGTGCAGGACACTTGGCATTTGCCACAAAATACCAGGATTGGCAAAGTCGCCACTGGCGCCCTGTGCTCTTCACAGATGAAAGCAGGTTCACACTGAGCACATGTGACAGACGTGACAGAGTCTGGAGATGCAGTGGAGAGCGATCTGCTGCCTGCAACATCCTTCAGCATGACCGGTTTGGCAGTCGGTCAGTAATGGTGTGGGGTGGCATTTCTTTGGAGGGCCGCACCGCCCTCCATGTGCTCACTAGAGGTAGCCTGACTGCCATTAGGTACCGAGATGAGATCCTCAGACCCCTTGTGAGACCATATGCTGGTGCGGTTGGCCCTGGGTTCCTCCTAATGCAGGACAATGCCAGACCTCATGTGGCTTGAGTGTGTCAGCAGTTCCTGCAAGATGAAGGCATTGAAGCTATGGACTGGCCCGCCCGTTCCCAGACCTGAATCTGATTGAGCACATCTGGGACATCATGTCTCGCTCCATCCACCAACGTCACGTTGCAGTACAGACTGTCCAGGAGTTGGCGGATGCTTTAGTCCAGGTCTGGGAGGAGATCCCACAGGAGACCATCCGCAACCTCATCAGGAGCATGCCCAGGCGTTGTAGGGAGGTCATACAGGCACGTGGAGGCCACACACAATACTGAGCCTCATCAGGAGCATGCCCAGGCGTTGTAGGGAGGTCATACAGGCACGTGGAGGCCACACACAATACTGAGACTCATTGTGACTTGTTTTAAGGACATTACATCAAAGTTGGATCAGCCTGTAGTGTGTTTTTCCACTTTAATTTTGGGGGTAACTCAAAATCCAGGCCTCCATTGGTTAATAAAATTGATTTCCATTGATGATTTTTGTGTGATTTTGTTGTCAGCACATTCAACTTTGTACAGAACAAAGTATTCAATGAGAAGATTTCATTCATTCAGATCTAGGATGTGTTATTTGAGTGTTCCCTTTATTTTTTTGAGCAGTGTATATACAGTGGGTACGGAAAGTATTCAGACCCCTTTAAATTTTTCACTCTTTGTTTCATTGCAGCCATTTGGTAAATTCTAAAAAGTTCATTTTTTTTTCTCATTAAAGTCCACTCTGTCCCCATCTTGACGGAAAAAAACAGAAATGTAGAAATTTTTGCAAATTTATTAAAAGAAAAACAAATATCACATGGTCATAAGTATTCAGACCCTTTGCTCAGTATTGAGTAGAAGCCCCCTTTTGAGCTAGTACAGCCATGAGTCTTCTTGGGAATGATGCAACAAGTTTTTCACACCTGGATTTAGGGATCCTCTGCCATTCTTCCTTGCAGATCCTCTCCAGTTCCGTCAGGTTGGATGGTGAACGTTGGTGGACAGCCATTTTCAGGTCTCTCCAGAGATGCTCAATCGGGTTTAGGTCAGGGCTCTGGCTGGGCCAGTCAAGAATGGTCACAGAGTTGTTCTGAAGCCACTCCTTTGTTATTTTAGCTGTGTGCTTAGGATCATTGTCTTGTTGGAAGGTGAACCTTCGGCCAAGTCTGAGGTCCAGAGCACTCTGGAAGAGGTTTTCATCCAGGATATCTCTGTACTAGGCCACATTCATGTTTCCTTCAATTGCAACCAGTCGCCCTGTCCCTGCAGCTGAAAAACAGCCCCACAGCATGATGCTGCCACCATGTTTCACTGTTGGGATTGTATTGGGCAGGTGATGAGCAGTGCCTGGTTTTCTCCACACATACCGCTTAGAATTATCACCAAAAAGTTCTATCTTCAACTCACCAGACCAGAGAATCTTATTTCTCATAGTCTGTGAGTCCTTCATGTCTTTTTGAGCAAACTCTATGCGGGCTTTCATATGTCTTGCACTGAGGAGAGGCTTCCGTTGGGCCACTCTGCCTTAAAGGCCCGACTGGTGGAGACCAGCAGTGATAGTTGACTTTGTGGAACTTTCTCCCATCTCCCTACTGCATCTCTGGAGCTCACCCACAGTGATCTTGGGGTTCCTTTTTACCTCTCTCACCAAGGCTCTTCTCCCACAATTGCTCAGTTTGGCTGGACGGCCAGGTCTAGGAAGACTTCTGGTGGTCCCAAACTTCTTCCATTTAAGTATTATTGGAGGCCACTGTGCTCTTAGGAACCTTGAGTAATGCAGACATTCTTTTGTAACCTTGGCCAGATCTGTGCCTTGCCACAATTCTGTCTCTGAGCTCCTTGGGCAGTTCCTTTGAGGTCATGATTCTCATTTGGTCTGACATGCACTGCGAGCTGTGAGGTCTTATATAGACAGGTGTGTGCCTTTCCAAATCAAGTCCTATTAGTTTAATTAAACACGGCTGGACTCCAATGAAGGAGTAGAACAATCTCAAGGAGGATCACAAGGAAATGGACAACATGTGACTTAAAGATGAGTGTCTGAGCAAAGGGTCTGAATACTTATGACCATGTGATATTTCAGTTTTTTCTTTTTTAATAAATTTGCAAAAATTTCTACATTTCTGTTTTTTTCCAGATACCCCAGCAGAATTTTTCCTTTCTTTGCCTTGTTTCAGAGAATATGAATGATAACAAAAAAACTTTTTCTCCACTCATGGTTATTCATTGGGTGAAGCCATTTATTGTCAAACTACTGTGTGTTCTCTTTTTAAATCTTAATGACAACCAAAAACATCCAAATGACCCTGATCAAAAGTTCACATACCCCAGTTCTTAATAACGTGTATTGCCCCCTCTAACATCAATGACAGCTTGAAGTCTTTTGTGGTAGTTGTGGATGAGGTTCTTTATTTTCTCAGATGGTAAAGCTGCCCATTCTTCTTGGCAAAAAGCCTCCAGTTCCTGTAAATTCCTGGGATGTCTAGCATGAACTGCGCGCTTGAGATCTCCCCAGAGTGGCTCAATGATATTGAGGTCAGGAGACTGAGATGGCCACTCCAGAACCTTCACTTTGTTCTACTATAGCCAATGACAGGTCCACTTGGCCTTGTCTTTTGGATCGTTGTCATGTTGGAACGTCCAAGTACGTCCCATTCGCAGCTTCCGGGCTTATGAGTGCAAATTTGCCTCCAGTATTTGCTGATAACGTGCTGCATTCATCTTTCTTTCAACTTTTACCAAGTTTCCTGTGCCTTTGTACCTCACACATCCCCAAAACATCAGCGATCCACCTCCGTGCTTTACTATAGGAATGGTGTTCCTTTCATCAAAGGCCTTGTTGACCTCTTTCCAAATGTGACGTTTATGGTTGTGGCCAAAAAGTTCAATTTTCGTCTCATCACTCCAAATTACATTGTTCTAGAAGTTTTGAGGCTTGTCTGTGCTGTTTGGCGTATTGTAGGTGAGATACTTTGTGGCATTTGCGCAGTAATTGCTTTCTTCTGGCGACTCGACCATGCAGCTCATTTTTCTTCAAGTGCCTCCTTATTGTGCATCTTGAAACAGCCACACCGCTAGTTTTCAGGATCCTGAATTTCAGCTGATGTTATTTGTGGGTTTTTCTTTGCATCCCGAACAATTTTCCTGGCAGTTGTGGCTGAAATTTTTGTTGGCCTACCTGACCGTGGTTTGGTTTTTACAGAGCCCCTGATTTTCCATTTGTTAATCAGAGTTTGAACGCTGCTGACTGGCATTATCAATTCCTTGGATATTTTTTTGCATCCCTTTCCTGTGTTATACAGTTCAACTACCTTTTCCGTAGATCCGTTGACAATTCTTTTACTTTCCTCATGACTCACAATCCAGAAACATCAGTGGCTGGATGAAAGATGCAAGAATATGTCTGGATCCCAGAAACTCACTCAGCTTTTATGCACACACACTGGTTACAAGCAAACAGGTCACAGGTGAGGATGTTACCTTTAGTAGTCATTCAAACCCATTTGTGTCAAATTCTGTGCATGTTATCAGGCCAAAATCACCAGGGCATGTGAACTTTTGATCAGGGTCATTTGGATGTTTTTAGTTGTCATTAAGATTTAAAAAGAGAAAACACAGTAGTTTGACAATAAATGGCTTCACCCAACCAATAACCATGAGTGGAGAAAAAGGGTTTTTTGTTATCATTCATATTCTCAGAAACAAGGCCAAGAAAGGAAAAATTCTGCCGGGGTATGTAAACTTTTGGGCACAACTCTATATTAGCTGTTTGAAAATGAAAATACTAAAATAAATCTATAAAATGGTTTGAAAAAAATAAGTCTTAAAAAGATGTACCGTACATATATATATTAGCAAGAAAAATATAAAAAGGTTTGAAAGGAAATCGGTCACGTCCTAACTACTATCTACACTGCCCCTATTGCGTTGTTAGTGATGCATTGTGCATCACTAACAAGCTTTTTTCATTAAAATTGGAGCAGCTATAATGAATCTATAACATTTTATTACTTATATCCTAACTGCTCGTTTTCAGTCATAGGGGTGTGATACAGACACTGCTGGCGCTGCCCACGTATCAGAATTTTGCTCCTGGTAAGCGCATGTATTAGTGGGGCGCATGAGCAATTTTACATGTCCCCGCGCAGTGAGGCTGTGTAGTTCACACGTACGGGGAGCTGCAGGTCATAGCGTATGTGTGGGGGTACGTGTAGAAATGTGCATACGCCCCACTATAAGGCTATGTGCCCACGATGCAGATTTGAAGCAAAAATTTCCTGAGCATTTCTGCATCCCCTTGGCAGAAAAAACGCATGTAAAATCCGTTTTTACATGCGCTTTTTTTCAAGCATCACTTGGAAAAGTGCTTGACAAGTTGGTCACACAATAAAAAGCCATGTAACCGGCATGGATTTATATTGTGTGACCAACTTATGAGGACATTTCTACTATCAAATGCAACATCTAAAGTAAAAAAAAAAATAATTCAAAAAGTAAAAGGAAATAAAAAAAACTCATATTCACCTCTCCGGCAGCCCCCAGTCTCCTCCGGGCCGTGTCCTCTCTCCTCGACGGCCCCCGGTGTACTGGCAGGACTTCATATAGTCATGTGATGGTCACACGACCATCACCTGACCACTGACGTCAGAAGTCGTGTGACAATCAGCTGACTAAATGAGGTCCTGCCAGTACACAGCGGGCCGTCGAGGAGAGAGGACGCGGCCGGAAGGAGACCGGGGGCCACCAGAGAGGTGTGTATGAATAATTTTTTTTTATTTTTTACTTGCAGGTACCATGGTACACAGGTCAGGAGGACAGTCTCCTCTTCTCCAGACCCGGGTACCATCCGCACATTGAATTGCATAACATCCGAATGTGTACATGCATCACTAACAACGCAATGGGGGCAGTGTAGATAGTAGATACATGACAGGTTCCCTTTAAAAAAAAAAATATTACATCTAAAAATATATATATATATATATACAGTACAGACCAAAAGTTTGGACACACCTTCTCATTTAAAGATTTTTCTGTATTTTCATGACTTTGAAAATTGTACATTCACACTGAAGGCATCAAAACTATGAATTAACACATGTGGAATTATATACTTAACAAAAAAGTGTGAAACAACTGAAAATATGTCTTATATTCTAGGTTCTTCAAAGTAGCCACCTTTTGCTTTGATGACTGCTTTGCACACTCTTGATGAGCTTCAAGAGGTAGTCACCGGAAATGGTTTTCACTTCACAGGTGTGCCCTGTCAGGTTTAATAAGTGGGATTTCTTGCCTTATAAATGGGGTTGGGACCATCAGTTGTGTTGTGCAGAAGTCTGGTGGATACACAGCTGATAGTCCTACTGAATAGACTGTTAGAATTTGTATTATGGCAAGAAAAAAACAGCTAAGTAAAGAAAAACGAGTGGCCATCATTACTTTAAGAAATGAAGGTCAGTCAGTCCGAATAATTGGACAAACTTTGAAAGTGTCCCCAAGTGCAGTTGCAAAAGCCATCAAGCGCTACAAAGAAACTGGCTCACATGAGGACCGCCCCAGGAAAGGAAGACCAAGAGTCACCTCTGCTTCTGAGGATAAGTTTATCCGAGTCACCAGCCTCAGAAATCACAGGTTAACAGCAGCTCAGATTAGAGACCAGGTCAATGCCTCACAGAGTTCTAGCAGCAGACACATCTCTACAACAACTGTTAAGAGGAGACTTTGTGCAGCAGGCCTTCATGGTAAAATAGCTGCTAGGAAACCACTGCTAAGGACAGGCAACAAGCAGAAGAGACTTTTTTGGGCTAAAGAACACAAGGAATGGACATTAGACCAGTGGAAATCTGTGCTTTGGTCTGATGAGTCCAAATTTGAGATCTTTGATTCCAACCACCGTGTTTTTGTGCGACGCAGAAAAGGTGAACGGATGGACTCTACATGCCTGGTTCCCACCGTGAAGCATGGAGGAGGAGGTGTGATGGTGTGGGGGTGCTTTGCTGGTGACACTGTTGGGGATTTATTCAAAATTGAAGGCATACTGAACCAGCATGGCTACCACAGCATCTTGCAGCGGCATGCTATTCCATCCGGTTTGCGTTTAGTTGGACCATCATTTATTTTTCAACAGGACAATGACCCCAAACACACTTCCAGGCTGTGTAAGGGCTGTTTGACCAAGAAGGAGAGTGATGGGGGGCTACGCCAGATGACCTGTCCTCCACAGTCACCAGACCTGAACCCAATCGAGATGGTTTGGGGGGAGCTGGACCGCAGAGTGAAGGCAAAAGGGCCAACAAGTGCTAAGCATCTCTGGGAACTCCTTCAAGATTGTTGGAAAACCATTTCCGGTGACTACCTCTTGAAGCTCATCAAGAGAATGCCAAGAGTGTGCAAAGCAGTCATCAAAGCAAAAGGTGGCTACTTTGAAGAACCTAGAATATAAGACATATTTTCAGTTGTCTCACACTTTTTTGTTAAGTACATAATTCCACATGTGTTAATTCATAGTTTTGATGCCTTCAGTGTGAATGTACAATTTTCAAAGTCATGAAAATACAGAAAAATCTTTAAATGAGAAGGTGTGTCCAAACTTTTGGTCTGTACTGTATATATATATTTATTATGAAAAAAATAAAAACATATATTTTCAAACTTATTTTTTTATAAACTTTATTAAAATATTTTTTCCAAACATGTACATATGGTTTGAAAAAAATATTTTACTAAAGTTGGGACCAATTTTTTTCTTTTTAAAAAAAAAAAAAAAAAAAAAAAAGCTTGAGAAAAATATAAAAAAGAAAACTTTGAAAAATATATAAAAAAAGGTTTGAAAAAAATATATAATAGGCAAAAAAAAAATATATAAATCTTTTCACAGAATAACAGTAAGTGAAAACTAAATAATAATAGACATAATTGTTATCGTCGCGTTCGATCTACGGGACAGAAAATGAATTGATCCCTTCAGAAGACGCTCCTCCTCCTCTACCCCAAAATATACAAAACGTCACGTACTCCTCATAACGGTAACACAAAGAATACACCACACCCCTCACTGGTTCCATTGATGGAAAAATAAAAAAGTCGACAAAAACTTTTTTTTCCCGCAAAATTTCAGAACTTTTTTTCCCATCAAAATAAAACTAATACTCCGAACCACTCCTCCTACTTAAAGGGGAGCTCCATCAGAAGTTACACTATGTAACTACGTCACTGACTGGAATACAAGATGGCGCCCAGAGACAGAATGTAAGGCTGCGGCGCCGCCACCAGAGGGCGCCAGAGGGGGGAGACCGTTACCTGAACCGTTAGGGCCGATTATACAATTGAACCGTTTGAAGGGCCCTATGATTCGCCGGCCCCGCCATGACTTAAAGTCCTCCAGTACGAGGAGGTGGAGGAAGCCCATAATGGCTGCGGCCGGCGGCGCTGACAGTCACAGCCAGACAGTGTCAGCTATTCTCGCCAAAGCGCCTCTGACAACGGTGACGTCACGCGTCTTCTTCACCCACAGCGCGCATGCGTCACCAGCTACCGGAAGTCCCCAACTCCTAGCAACCGAGTCCTGGTTTCCAAGGAGACGTGATGCTGCTGAGTGAGAAGGGAAGGGGCGATATGTACAAGCAGGAGCGGGCCGAAGCCGCCGTGCTGCAGAGGAGGAGGCATGCCGAGCAGCAGAGGCAGAGCCGGGTGTTTGACGCCAGAGTCAGGACCATTGGGGTGAGGAAGAGCCCCCATAATCCGTACAGCTTTATTTACTGCAGTGCTGCAAAATCAATCAGGATCCTGGGAAAGATGTGTGGCTGCGGTTATATGGACTTCAGCAGCAAAGGTCGTAGGCCCCCTCCTTCATTCAGATCCCATACAGACCCCCTCCTTCATTCAGATCCCATACCAGACCCCCTCCTTCATACAGACCCCATACCAGACCCCCTCCTTCATACAGTCCCCATACCAGACCCCCTCCTTCATACAGACCCCATACCAGACCCCCTCCTTCATACAGTCCCCATACCAGACCCCCTCCTTCATACAGTCCCCATACCAGACCCCCTCCTTCATACAGATCCCATACCAGACCCCCTCCTTCATACAGTCCCCATACCAGACCCCCTCCTTCATACAGTCCCCATACCAGACCCCCTCCTTCATACAGACCCCATACCAGACCCCCTCCTTCATACAGACCCCATACCAGACCCCCTCCTTCATACAGACCCCATACCAGACCCCCTCCTTCATACAGTCCCCATACCAGACCCCCTCCTTCATACAGATCCCATACCAGACCCCCTCCTTCATACAGTCCCCATACCAGACCCCCTCCTTCATACAGTCCCCATACCAGACCCCCTCCTTCATACAGATCCCATACCATACCCCTCCTTCATACAGACCCCATACCAGACCCCCTCCTTCATACAGTCCCCATACCAGACCCCCTCCTTCATACAGTCCCCATACCAGACCCCCTCCTTCATACAGTCCCCATACCAGACCCCCTCCTTCATACAGTCCCCATACCATACCCCTCCTTCATACAGATCCCATACCAGACCCCCTCCTTCATACAGATCCCATACCAGACCCCCTCCTTCATACAGACCCCATACCAGACCCCCTCCTTCATACAGTCCCCATACCATACCCCTCCTTCATACAGACCCCATACCAGACCCCCTCCTTCATACAGTCCCCATACCAGACCCCCTCCTTCATACAGTCCCCATACCATACCCCTCCTTCATACAGATCCCATACCATACCCCTCCTTCATACAGACCCCATACCAGACCCCCTCCTTCATACAGTCCCCATACCAGACCCCCTCCTTCATACAGATCCCATACCATACCCCTCCTTCATACAGACCCCATACCAGACCCCCTCCTTCATACAGTCCCCATACCATACCCCTCCTTCATACAGACCCCATACCAGACCCCCTCCTTCATACAGACCCCATACCAGACCCCCTCCTTCATACAGTCCCCATACCAGACCCCCTCCTTCATACAGATCCCATACCATACCCCTCCTTCATACAGATCCCATACCATACCCCTCCTTCATACAGACCCCATACCAGACCCCCTCCTTCATACAGTCCCCATACCACACCCCTCCTTCATACAGATCCCATACCATACCCCTCCTTCATACAGACCCCATACCAGACCCCCTCCTTCATACAGATCCCATACCATACCCCTCCTTCATACAGATCCCATACCATACCCCTCCTTCATACAGTCCCCATACCATACCCCTCCTTCATACAGATCCCATACCATACCCCTCCTTCATACAGACCCCATACCAGACCCCCTCCTTCATACAGATCCCATACCATACCCCTCCTTCATACAGATCCCATACCATACCCCTCCTTCATACAGATCCCATACCAGACCCCCTCCTTCATACAGATCCCATACCATACCCCTCCTTCATACAGATCCCATACCATACCCCTCCTTCATACAGACCCCATACCATACCCCCTCCTTCATACAGATCCCATACCAGACCCCCTGCTTCATACAGTCCCCATACCATACCCCTCCTTCATACAGATCCCATACCATACCCCTCCTTCATACAGACCCCCTCCTTCATACAGACCCCATACCAGACCCCCTCCTTCATACAGATCCCATACCATACCCCTCCTTCATACAGATCCCATACCATACCCCTCCTTCATACAGACCCCATACCAGACCCCCTCCTTCATACAGATCCCATACCAGACCCCCTGCTTCATACAGTCCCCATACCATACCCCTCCTTCATACAGATCCCATACCATACCCCTCCTTCATACAGACCCCCTCCTTCATACAGACCCCATACCAGACCCCCTCCTTCATACAGATCCCATACCATACCCCTCCTTCATACAGACCCCATACCAGACTCCCTCCTTCATACAGACCCCATACCAGACCCCCTCCTTCATACAGTCCCCATACCAGACCCCCTCCTTCATACAGTCCCCATACCATACCCCTCCTTCATACAGACCCCCTCCTTCATACAGTCCCCATACCATACCCCTCCTTCATACAGTCCCCATACCAGACCCCCTCCTTCATACAGTCCCCATACCATACCCCTCCTTCATACAGATCCCATACCATACCCCTCCTTCATACAGACCCCCTTCTTCATACAGACCCCATACCAGCCCCCTCCTTTATACATATCCCATACCAGCCCCCTTCTTCATACAGACCCCATACCAGATCCCCTCCTTCATACAGACCCCATACCAGCCCCCTCCTTTATACATATCCCATACCAGCCCCTCCTTCAAACAGACACCATACCAGACCCTTCATTCACACACACCCCATACCAGACCCCCACCTTCATACAGACCCCCTCCTTCATACAGACCCCATACCAGACCCCCTTCTTCATACAGACCCCATACCAGCCCCCTCCTTTATACATATCCCATACCAGCCCCCTTCTTCATGCAGACCCCATACCAGACCTCCTCCTTCATACAGACCCCATACCAGACCCCTCCTTCATGCAGACCCCGTTCGTCATACAGACTCCAGGCCATTCCCCCACCCCTACTTACAGACTTCAGACCGGGCATTCAGCTATTACTCCCCTCTCCCCATCCCTGCTCCTCTCTTCCTCCCCAGATGCGCACAGATCACATCCTGGCGTCGCTCTGGAGATTTTTGAGGGGTCTTATGTTGGCAGCTGCAGCTGAGTTTCATAGGTTCAGGCAGAGACATTATAACTGCCCCCGGAGACCCTGAGGTCCCCCGGCAGGTGGAAAGCAGCCTGGTCTAATATCACCGCTGTGGGGTCTTCTGAGTGACACTGCGACCACAATTCTCAGACGGCTGCATTACATCAGTTGTTTTTAACCCTCGGCTCTCTAGTTGCGAAACTACAATTCCCAATCCAGCTATTAGGGCATGCTGAGAGTTGTAGTTCCCTAAAAGCTTGAGAGCTGCAGGCAGCTTTATTTTGTCATGAGCAGCAGAGGGCGCCAGAAATCTGTATGTTTACTATATGATGTGGATCCACACGACGTCACATTTTTCACTTTTTGGGCTCTAAGTCTCCCACGTCTGTGCTGCCGTTATAGAAATCCTGACGTAAGGTGTCATTTTCATGATATATCTCTGCTTTTATTTTCCCAGGTGGATACGGAGGCCTTGGATTCTCAAGTGCACGACAAAAAGATCCAGAAAGAGATTGAAAATAAGCGGCTGGAGGCCTTTGGTACGTGAAACGGGGACCACCTAAATCAACACACTGATGATTCACCGGATCTGATCCCTGAGAATCCACCACCTACCTGATGGCATCTGTGGCTCTTCTTTTGATTAGCCGGCCTAGCAGTGACATCATCTCTGTGGTGGTATGCCCATGTGACAACATCTCTGTGGCGGGATGCCCATCTGACGTCATCGCTGTGGCGGGATGCCCATGTGACGTCATCGCTGTGGCGGGATGCCCATGTGACGTCATCGCTGTCGCGTGATTCCCATGTGACGTCATCACTGTCGCGTGATTCCCATGTGATGTCATCGCTGTGGCGTGATGCCCGTGTGACGTCATTGCTGCGGCTTGATGCCCATGTGACGTCATTGCTGTGGCGTGATGCCCATGTGACGTCATCGCTGTGGCGTGATGCACGTGTGATGTCATCGCTGTGGCTTGATTCCCGTGTGACGTCATCACTGCGGCGTGATACCCATGTGACGTCATCGCTGTGGCGTGATGCACGTGTGATGTCATCGCTGTGGCTTGATGCCCATGTGACGTCATTGCTGTGGCGTGATGCCCATGTGACGTCATCGCTGTGGCGTGATGCACGTGTGATGTCATCCTGTGGCTTGATTCCCGTGTGACGTCATCACTGCGGCGTGATACCCATGTGACGTCATCGCTGTGGTGTGATGCACGTGTGACGTCATCACTGCGGCGTGATACCCATGTGATGTCATCGTTGTGGCGTGATTTCATAAGGTACAATATGAGGGGGTTAATGAAAGGGAAGTGAGGGGAACAGCCATAAGTATGGGGGGATGGACAGCGATTATGGGGTGCAGTGACGACCCAGCCTCCTCAGCTCTGACCCCCGTGGCCCAGTGGTGGTAGAAGATGGGAGCACTTGGTGTTCACGTCCTTTCATTTCCAGACGCTCAGATGGTGCAAACCGACCACATTCTCTGCTCACTGGACCAGCGGCAGAAGGACGACATCAGGGACCTGAACGCGGCCGTCAACGAGTTCAGACTCCAGTACCAGAAGAAGGAGGACCGGCGAGAATACGACCTGTACGACCCGCTGGCCTTACAGAAAGATCTCCCCCCGCGAGTGTCTGATGACGACCCCCGCTGCGGTGTATCCGGGGTCCAGCGGATGATGGGAGAGGACCTAACGGAGAGGAACCGGAAAAAGGAACAACAGAAGCAGCTCCGGGAATGGTCCCTGCAGCAGCAGCACGTGTGGGCCAAAGCCCTGGAGGAGCAGAGGAGCGCAGGTGAGGAGAAGACAGGCGGGGGGCTGCAGAGCTGGGCTTGGGGTGTACAGTTTCCATGGGTGGGATGTGTTTGGATGTCCCCCTCTGCGTTGCACCCCTTCTATTCTCACCTTCCCCCATAGAAAGCCTCTACAACAAAATGAGACTCGAACTTGACAAGAAGGCGACGGAGTTACAGAAGATGGAAGAACAAGCGAAGCGAGAGACCTGTATCTTCACCAAAGAGTTCAACAGAGCTCAGGTAACACCCCGACGGGGTCACACAGGGGGCGCACAGGGGCTAGTGATTATGGGGCGGAGACTGTGACTGATACTGGGGGCGTACAGGGGCTAGTGATTATGGGGCGGAGACTGTGACTGCTACTGGGGTCGCACAGGGGCTAGTGATTATGGGGCGGAGACTGTGACTGATACTGGGGGCGTACAGGGGCTAGTGATTATAGCATGGAGGCTGTAACTGACACTGGGGGCGTACAGGGGCTAGTGATTATGGGGCGGAGACTGTGACTGATACTGGGGGCGTACAGGGGCTAGTGATTATGGGGCGGAGACTGTGACTGATACTGGGGGCGTACAGGGGCTAGTGATTATGGGGCGGAGACTGTGACTGATACTGGGGGCGTACAGGGGCTAGTGATTATGGGGCGGAGACTGTGACTAATACTGGGGGCGTACAGGGGCTAGTGATTATGGGGCGGAGACTGTGACTGCTACTGGGGGCGCACAGGGGCTAGTGATTATGGGGCGGAGAGTGTGACTGATACTGGGGGCGTACAGGGGCTAGTGATTATAGCATGGAAGCTGTGACTGATACTGGGGGCGTACAGGGGCTAATGATTATGGGGCGGAGACTGTGACTGATACTGCGGGCGTACAGGGGCTAGTGATTATGGGGCGGAGACTGTGACTGATACTGGGGGCGTACAGGGGCTAGTGATTATGGGGCGGAGACTGTGACTGATACTGGGGGCGTACAGGGGCTAGTGATTATGGGGCGGAGACTGTGACTGCTACTGGGGGCGCACAGGGGCTAGTGATTATGGGGCGGAGACTGTGACTGATACTGGGGGCGTACAGGGGCTAGTGATTATAGCATGGATGCTGTGACTGATACTGGGGGCGTACAGGGGCTAGTGATTATGGGGCGGAGACTGTGACTGATACTGGGGGCGTACAGGGGCTAGTGATTATGGGGCGGAGACTGTGACTGACACTGAGGATATACAGGGGCTAGTGATTATGGGGCGGAGACTGTGACTGATACTGGGGGCGTACAGGGACTAGTGATTATAGCATGGAGGCTGTGACTGACACTGGGGGCGTACAGGGGCTAGTGATTATGGGCCGGAGACTGTAACTGACACTGGGGGCGTACAGGGGCTAGTGATTATGGGGCAGAGACTGTGACTGATACTGGGGGCGTACAGGGGCTAGTGATTATGGGGCAGAGACTGTGACTGATACTGGGGGCGTACATGGGCTAGTGATTATGGGGCGGAGACTGTGACTGGCACTGGGGGCGTACAGGGGCTAGTGATTATGGGGCGGAGACTGACTGATACTGGGGGCGTACAGGGGCTAGTGATTATGGGGCAGAGACTGTGACTGATACTGGGGGCGTACAGGGGCTAGTGATTATGGGGCGGAGACTGTGACTGCTACTGGGGGCATACAGGGGCTAGTGATTATGGGGCGGAGACTGTGACTGATACTGGGGGCGTACAGGGGCTAGTGATTATGGGGCGGAGACTGTGACTGATACTGGGGGCATACAGGGGCTAGTGATTATGGGGCGGAGGCTGTGACTGACACTGGGGGCGTACAGGGGCTAGTGATTATGGGGCGGAGACTGTGACTGATACTGGGGGCGTACAAGGGCTAGTGATTATGGGGCGGAGACTGTGACTGATACTGGGGGCGTACAAGGGCTAGTGATTATGGGGCGGAGACTGTGACTGATACTGGGGGCATACAGGGGCTAGTGATTATGGGGTCGAGACTGTGACTGATACTGGGGGCGTACAGGGGCTAGTGATTATGGGGTGGAGACTGTGACTGCTACTGGGGGCGTACAGGGGCTAGTGATTATGGGGCGGAGACTGTAACTGCTACTGGGGGCGTACAGGGGCTAGTGATTATGGGGCGGAGACTGTGACTGATACTGGGGGCATACAGGGGCTAGTGATAGCATGGAGGCTGTGACTGACACTGGGGGCGTACAGGGGCTAGTGATTATGGGGTGGAGACTGTGACTGCTACTGGGGGCGTACAGGGGCTAGTGATTATGGGGCGGAGACTGTGACTGATACTGGGGGCGTACAGGGGCTAGCGATTATGGGACGGAGACTGTGACTGATACTGGGGGCGTACAGGGGCTAGTGATTATGAGGCGGAGACTGTGACTGATACTGGGGGCGTACAGGGGCTAGTGATTATAGGACGGAGACTGTGACTGACACTGGGGGCAAACGGGCTAGTGATTATGGGGCAGAGACTGACATTGGGGGTATACAGGGGCTAGTGATTATGGGGCGGAGACTGTGACTGGCACTGGGGGCATATAGGGGCTAGTGATTATTGGGCGGAGACTGTGACTGACACTGAGGGTATACAGGGGCTAGTGATTATGGGGCGGAGACTGTGACTGATACTGGGGGCATACAGGGGCTAGTGATTATGGGGCGGAGACTGTGACTGACACTGGGGGCATATAGGGGCTAGTGATTATGGGGCGGAGACTGTGACTGACACTGAGGGTATACAGGGGCTAGTGATTATGGGGCGGAGACTATGACTGATACTGGGGGCATACAGGGGCTAGTGATTATGGGGCGGAGACTGTGACTGGCACTGGGGGCATATAGGGGCTAGTGATTATGGGGCAGAGACTGTGACTGACACTGAGGGTATACAGGGGCTAGTGATTATGGGGCGGAGACTGTGACTGATACTGGGGGCATACAGGGGCTAGTGATTATGGGGCGGAGACTGTGACTGACACTGAGGGTATACACGGGCTAGTGATTATGGGGCAGAGACTGACATTGGGGGCATATAGGGTCTAGTGATTATGGGGCTTAGACTGTGACTGACACTGGGGGCATACAGAGGCTAGTGATTATGGGGTGGAGACTGTGACTGACACTGAGGGTATACACGGGCTAGTGATTATGGGGCAGAGACTGACTGACATTGGGGGCATACAGGGGCTAGTGATTATGGGGCAGAGACTGACTGACATTGGGGGCATAAAGGGGCTAGTGATTATGGGGCAGAGACTGACATTGGGGGCATACAGGGGCTAGTGATTATGGGGCGGAGACTGACTGACACTGAGGGTATGCAGGGGCTAGTGATTATGGGGCGGAGACTGTGACTGACACTGAGGGTATACAGGGGCTAGTGATTATGGGGCGGAGACTGTGACTGACACTGATGGTATACAGGGGCTAGTGATTATGGGGCGGAGACTGTGACTGACACTGAGGGTATACAGGGGCTAGTGATTATGGGGCGGAGACTGTGACTGACACTGAGGGTATACAGGGGCTAGTGATTATGGGGCGGAGACTGTGACTGACATTGAGGGTATAAAGGGGCTAGTGATTATGGGGCAGAGACTGTGACTGATACTGAGGGTATACAGGGGCTAGTGATTATGGGACGGAGACTGTGACTGACACTGAGGGTATACAGGGGCTAGTGATTATGGGACGGAGACTGTGACTGACACTGAGGGTATACAGGGGCTAGTGATTATGGGGTGGAGACTGTGACTGCTACTGGGGGCGTACAGGGGCTAGTGATTATGGGGCGGAGACTGTGACTGATACTGGGGGCGTACAGGGGCTAGTGATTATGGGGCAGAGACTGTGACTGATACTGGGGGCGTACAGGGGCTAGTGATTATGGGGTGGAGACTGTGACTGCTACTGGGGGCGTACAGGGGCTAGTGATTATGGGGCGGAGACTGTGACTGATACTGGGGGCGTACAGGGGCTAGTGATTATGGGGCGGAGACTGTGACTGATACTGGGGGCGTACAGGGGCTAGTGATTATGGGGCGGAGACTGTGACTGATACTGGGGGCGTACAGGGGCTAGTGATTATGGGGCGGAGACTGTGACTGATACTGGGGGCGTACAGGGGCTAGTGATTATGGGGCGGAGACTGTGACTGATACTGGGGGCATACAGGGACTAGTGATTATAGCATGGAGGCTGTGACTGACACTGGGGGCGTACAGGGGCTAGTGATTATGGGGCGGAGACTGTGACTGATACTGGGGGCGTACAGGGGCTAGTGATTATAGGACGGAGACTGATTGACACTGAGGATATACAGGGGCTAGTGATTATGGGGCGGAGACTGTGACTGACACTGGGGGCAAAGGGCTAGTGATTATGGGGCAGAGACTGACATTGGGGGCATACAGGGGCTAGTGATTATGGAGCAGAGACTGTGACTGATGCTGGGGGCATACAGGGGCTAGTGATTATGGGGCGGAGACTGTGACTGGCACTGGGGGCATATAGGGGCTAGTGATTATGGGGCGGAGACTGTGACTGATACTGAGGGTATACAGGGGCTATTGATTATGGGGCGGAGACTGTGACTGATACTGGGGGCATACAGGGGCTAGTGATTATGGGGCAGAGACTGACTGACATTGGGGGCATAAAGGGGCTAGTGATTATGGGGCAGAGACTGACATTGGGGGCATATAGGGTCTAGTGATTATGGGGCTTAGACTGTGACTGACATTGGGGGCATACAGGGGCTAGTGATTATGGGGCGGAGACTGACTGACACTGAGGGTATACAGGAGCTAGTGATTATGGGGCAGAGACTGACATTGGGGGCATACAGGGGCTAGTGATTATGGGGCAGAGACTGTGACTGACACTGATGGTATACAAGGGCTAGTGATTATGGGACGGAGACTGTGACTGACACTGAGGGTATACAGGGGCTAGTGATTATGGGTCAGAGACTGACATTGGGGGCATATAGGGTCTAGTGATTATGGGGCTTAGACTGTGACTGACACTGGGGGCATACAGAGGCTAGTGATTATGGGGTGGAGACTGTGACTGACACTGAGGGTATACACGGGCTAGTGATTATGGGGCAGAGACTGACTGACATTGTGGGCATACAGGGGCTAGTGATTATGGGGCAGAGACTGACTGACATTGGGGGCATAAAGGGGCTAGTGATTATGGGGCAGAGACTGACATTGGGGGCATACAGGGGCTAGTGATTATGGGGCGGAGACTGACTGACACTGAGGGTATACAGGGGCTAGTGATTATGGGGCAGAGACTGACATGGAGGGCATACAGGGGCTAGTGATTATGGGGCAGAGACTGTGACTGACACTGAGGGTATACAAGGGCTAGTGATTATGGGGCAGAGACTGTGACTGACACTGAGGGTATACAAGGGCTAGTGATTATGGGGCAGAGACTGTGACTGACACTGATGGTATACAGGGGCTAGTGATTATGGGGCGGAGACTGTGACTGACACTGAGGGTATACAAGGGCTAGTGATTATGGGGCAGAGACTGTGACTGACACTGAGGGTATACAAGGGCTAGTGATTATGGGGCAGAGACTGTGACTGACACTGAGGGTATACAAGGGCTAGTGATTATGGGGCAGAGACTGTGACTGACACTGATGGTATACAGGGGCTAGTGATTATGGGGCGGAGGCTGTGACTGACACTGGGGGCGTACAGGGGCTAGTGATTATAGCATGCAGGCTGTGACTGATACTGGGGGCGTACAGGGGCTAGTGATTATGGGGCGGAGACTGTGACTGATACTGGGGGCGTACAAGGGCTAGTGATTATGGGGCGGAGACTGTGACTGATACTGGGGGCATACAGGGGCTAGTGATTATGGGGTCGAGACTGTGACTGATACTGGGGGCGTACAGGGGCTAGTGATTATGGGGTGGAGACTGTGACTGCTACTGGGGGCGTACAGGGGCTAGTGATTATGGGGCGGAGACTGTGACTGCTACTGGGGGCGTACAGGGGCTAGTGATTATGGGGCGGAGACTGTGACTGATACTGGGGGCGTACAGGGGCTAGTGATTATGGGGCGGAGACTGTGACTGATACTGGGGGCATACAGGGGCTAGTGATAGCATGGAGGCTGTGACTGACACTGGGGGCGTACAGGGGCTAGTGATTATGGGGTGGAGACTGTGACTGCTACTGGGGGCGTACATTGGCTAGTGATTATGGGGCGGAGACTGTGACTGATACTGGGGGCGTACAGGGGCTAGTGATTATGGGGCGGAGACTGTGACTGATACTGGGGGCGTACAGGGGCTAGCGATTATGGGACGGAGACTGACTGATACTGGGGGCGTACAGGGGCTAGTGATTATGAGGCGGAGACTGTGACTGATACTGGGGGCGTACAGGGGCTAGTGATTATAGGACGGAGACTGTGACTGACACTGGGGGCAAACGGGCTAGTGATTATGGGGCAGAGACTGACATTGGGGGTATACAGGGGCTAGTGATTATGGGGCGGAGACTGTGACTGGCACTGGGGGCATATAGGGGCTAGTGATTATGGGGCGGAGACTGTGACTGACACTGAGGGTATACAGGGGCTAGTGATTATGGGGCGGAGACTGTGACTGATACTGGGGGCATACAGGGGCTAGTGATTATGGGGCGGAGACTGTGACTGACACTGAGGGTATACACGGGCTAGTGATTATGGGGCAGAGACTGACTGATACTGGGGGCATACAGGGGCTAGTGATTATGGGGCAGAGACTGACATTGGGGGCATATAGGGTCTAGTGATTATGGGGCTTAGACTGTGACTGACACTGGGGGCATACAGAGGCTAGTGATTATGGGGTGGAGACTGTGACTGACACTGAGGGTATACACGGGCTAGTGATTATGGGGCAGAGACTGACTGACATTGGGGGCATACAGGGGCTAGTGATTATGGGGCAGAGACTGACTGACATTGGGGGCATACAGGGGCTAGTGATTATGGGGCGGAGACTGACTGACACTGAGGGTATGCAGGGGCTAGTGATTATGGGGCGGAGACTGTGACTGACACTGAGGGTATACAGGGGCTAGTGATTATGGGGCGGAGACTGTGACTGACACTGATGGTATACAGGGGCTAGTGATTATGGGGCGGAGACTGTGACTGACACTGAGGGTATACAGGGGCTAGTGATTATGGGTCAGAGACTGACATTGGGGGCATATAGGGTCTAGTGATTATGGGGCTTAGACTGTGACTGACACTGGGGGCATACAGAGGCTAGTGATTATGGGGTGGAGACTGTGACTGACACTGAGGGTATTCACGGGCTAGTGATTATGGGGCAGAGACTGACTGACATTGTGGGCATACAGGGGCTAGTGATTATGGGGCAGAGACTGACTGACATTGGGGGCATAAAGGGGCTAGTGATTATGGGGCAGAGACTGACATTGGGGGCATACAGGGGCTAGTGATTATGGGGCGGAGACTGACTGACACTGAGGGTATACAGGGGCTAGTGATTATGGGGCAGAGACTGACATGGGGGGCATACAGGGGCTAGTGATTATGGGGCAGAGACTGTGACTGACACTGAGGGTATACAAGGGCTAGTGATTATGGGGCAGAGACTGTGACTGACACTGATGGTATACAGGGGCTAGTGATTATGGGGCGGAGGCTGTGACTGACACTGGGGGCGTACAGGGGCTAGTGATTATAGCATGCAGGCTGTGACTGATACTGGGGGCGTACAGGGGCTAGTGATTATGGGGCGGAGACTGTGACTGATACTGGGGGCGTACAAGGGCTAGTGATTATGGGGCGGAGACTGTGACTGATACTGGGGGCATACAGGGGCTAGTGATTATGGGGTCGAGACTGTGACTGATACTGGGGGCGTACAGGGGCTAGTGATTATGGGGTGGAGACTGTGACTGCTACTGGGGGCGTACAGGGGCTAGTGATTATGGGGCGGAGACTGTGACTGCTACTGGGGGCGTACAGGGGCTAGTGATTATGGGGCGGAGACTGTGACTGATACTGGGGGCGTACAGGGGCTAGTGATTATGGGGCGGAGACTGTGACTGATACTGGGGGCATACAGGGGCTAGTGATAGCATGGAGGCTGTGACTGACACTGGGGGCGTACAGGGGCTAGTGATTATGGGGTGGAGACTGTGACTGCTACTGGGGGCGTACAGGGGCTAGTGATTATGGGGCGGAGACTGTGACTGATACTGGGGGCGTACAGGGGCTAGTGATTATGGGGCGGAGACTGTGACTGATACTGGGGGCGTACAGGGGCTAGCGATTATGGGACGGAGACTGTGACTGATACTGGGGGCGTACAGGGGCTAGTGATTTTGAGGCGGAGACTGTGACTGATACTGGGGGCGTACAGGGGCTAGTGATTATAGGACGGAGACTGTGACTGACACTGGGGGCAAACGGGCTAGTGATTATGGGGCAGAGACTGACATTGGGGGTATACAGGGGCTAGTGATTATGGGGCGGAGACTGTGACTGACACTGGGGGCATATAGGGGCTAGTGATTATGGGGCGGAGACTGTGACTGACACTTAGGGTATACAGGGGCTAGTGATTATGGGGCGGAGACTGTGACTGATACTGGGGGCATACAGGGGCTAGTGATTATGGGGCGGAGACTGTGACTGACACTGAGGGTATACACGGGCTAGTGATTATGGGGCAGAGACTGACTGATACTGGGGGCATACAGGGGCTAGTGATTATGGGGCAGAGACTGACATTGGGGGCATATAGGGTCTAGTGATTATGGGGCTTAGACTGTGACTGACACTGGGGGCATACAGAGGCTAGTGTTTATGGGGTGGAGACTGTGACTGACACTGAGGGTATACACGGGCTAGTGATTATCGGGCAGAGACTGACTGACATTGGGGGCATACAGGGGCTAGTGATTATGGGGCAGAGACTGACTGACATTGGGGGCATAAAGGGGCTAGTGATTATGGGGCAGAGACTGACATTGGGGGCATACAGGGGCTAGTGATTATGGGGCGGAGACTGACTGACACTGATGGTATACAGGGGCTAGTGATTATGGGGCGGAGACTGTGACTGACACTGATGGTATACAGGGGCTAGTGATTATGGGGCGGAGACTGTGACTGACACTGAGGGTATACAGGGGCTAGTGATTATGGGGCGGAGACTGTGACTGACACTGATGGTATACAGGGGCTAGTGATTATGGGGCGGAGACTGTGACTGACACTGAGGGTATACAGGGGCTAGTGATTATGGGGCGGAGACTGTGACTGACATTGAGGGTATACAGGGGCTAGTGATTATGGGGCAGAGACTGTGCCTGATACTGAGGGTATACAGGGGCTAGTGATTATGGGATGGAGACTGTGACTGACACTGAGGGTATACAGGGGCTAGTGATTATGGGACGGAGACTGTGACTGACACTGAGGGTATACAGGGGCTAGTGATTATGGGGTGGAGACTGTGACTGCTACTGGGGGCGTACAGGGGCTAGTGATTATGGGGCGGAGACTGTGACTGATACTGGGGGCGTACAGGGGCTAGTGATTATGGGGCAGAGACTGTGACTGATACTGGGGGCGTACAGGGGCTAGTGATTATGGGGTGGAGACTGTGACTGCTACTGGGGGCGTACAGGGGCTAGTGATTATGGGGCGGAGACTGTGACTGATACTGGGGGCGTACAGGGGCTAGTGATTATGGGGCGGAGACTGTGACTGATACTGGGGGCGTACAGGGGCTAGTGATTATGGGGCGGAGACTGTGACTGATACTGGGGGCGTACAGGGGCTAGTGATTATGGGGCGGAGACTGTGACTGATACTGGGGGCATACAGGGACTAGTGATTATAGCATGGAGGCTGTGACTGACACTGGGGGCGTACAGGGGCTAGTGATTATGGGGCGGAGACTGTGACTGATACTGGGGTCGTACAGGGGCTAGTGATTATAGGACGGAGACTGATTGACACTGAGGATATACAGGGGCTAGTGATTATGGGGCGGAGACTGTGACTGACACTGGGGGCAAAGGGCTAGTGATTATGGGGCAGAGACTGACATTGGGGGCATACAGGGGCTAGTGATTATGGAGCAGAGACTGTGACTGATGCTGGGGGCATACAGGGGCTAGTGATTATGGGGCGGAGACTGTGACTGGCACTGGGGGCATATAGGGGCTAGTGATTATGGGGCGGAGACTGTGACTGATACTGAGGGTATACAGGGGCTATTGATTATGGGGCGGAGACTGTGACTGATACTGGGGGCATACAGGGGCTAGTGATTATGGGGCGGAGACTGTGACTGACACTGAGGGTATACAGGGGCTATTGATTATGGGGCAGAGACTGACTGACATTGGGGGCATAAAGGGGCTAGTGATTATGGGGCAGAGACTGACATTGGGGGCATATAGGGTCTAGTGATTATGGGGCTTAGACTGTGACTGACATTGGGGGCATACAGGGGCTAGTGATTATGGGGCGGAGACTGACTGACACTGAGGGTATACAGGAGCTAGTGATTATGGGGCAGAGACTGACATTGGGGGCATACAGGGGCTAGTGATTATGGGGCAGAGACTGTGACTGACACTGATGGTATACAAGGGCTAGTGATTATGGGACGGAGACTGTGACTGACACTGAGGGTATACAGGGGCTAGTGATTATGGGTCAGAGACTGACATTGGGGGCATATAGGGTCTAGTGATTATGGGGCTTAGACTGTGACTGACACTGGGGGCATACAGAGGCTAGTGATTATGGGGTGGAGACTGTGACTGACACTGAGGGTATTCACGGGCTAGTGATTATGGGGCAGAGACTGACTGACATTGTGGGCATACAGGGGCTAGTGATTATGGGGCAGAGACTGACTGACATTGGGGGCATAAAGGGGCTAGTGATTATGGGGCAGAGACTGACATTGGGGGCATACAGGGGCTAGTGATTATGGGGCGGAGACTGACTGACACTGAGGGTATACAGGGGCTAGTGATTATGGGGCAGAGACTGACATGGGGGGCATACAGGGGCTAGTGATTATGGGGCAGAGACTGTGACTGACACTGAGGGTATACAAGGGCTAGTGATTATGGGGCAGAGACTGTGACTGACACTGAGGGTATACAAGGGCTAGTGATTATGGGGCAGAGACTGTGACTGACACTGATGGTATACAGGGGCTAGTGATTATGGGGCGGAGACTGTGACTGACACTGAGGGTATACAGGGGCTAGTGATTATGGGGTGGAGACTGTGACTGCTACTGGGGCCGTACAGGGGCTAGTGATTATGGGGCGGAGACTGTGACTGATACTGGGGGCGTACAGGGGCTAGTGATTATGGGGCGGAGACTGTGACTGATACTGGGGGCGTACAGGGGCTAGTGATTATGGGGTGGAGACTGACTGCTACTGGGGGCATACAGGGGCTAGTGATTATGGGGCGGAGACTGTGACTGATACTGGGGGCGTACAGGGACTAGTGATTATAGCATGGAGGCGGTGACTGACACTGGGGGCGTACAGGGGCTAGTGATTATGAGGCGGAGACTGTGACTGATACTAGGGGCGTACAGGGGCTAGTGATTATAGGACGGAGACTGATTGACACTGAGGATATACAGGGGCTAGTGATTATGGGGCGGAGACTGTGACTGACACTGGGGGCAAACGGGCTAGTGATTATGGGGCAGAGACTGACATTGGGGGCATACAGGGGCTAGTGATTATGGAGCAGAGACTGTGACTGATACTGGGGGCATACAGGGGCTAGTGATTATGGGGCAGAGACTGTGACTGGCACTGGGGGCATATAGGTGCTAGTGATTATGGGGCGGAGACTGTGACTGACACTGAGGGTATACAGGGGCTAGTGATTATGGGGCGGAGACTGTGACTAATACTGGGGGCATACAGGGGCTAGTGATTATGGGGCGGAGACTGTGACTGACACTGAGGGCATATAGGGGCTAGTGATTATGGGGCGGAGACTGTGACTGACACTGAGGGTATACAGGGGCTAGTGATTATGGGGCGGAGACTGTGACTGATACTGGGGGCATACAGGGGCTAGTGATTATGGGGCGGAGACTGTGACTGACACTGAGGGTATACACGGGCTAGTGATTATGGGGCAGAGACTGTGACTGATACTGGGGGCATACAGGGGCTAGTGATTATGGGGCGGAGACTGTGACTGACACTGAGGGTATACAGGGGCTAGTGATTATGGGGCAGAGACTGACTGACATTGGGGGCATAAAGGATCTAGTGATTATGGGGCAGAGACTGTGACTGACACTGGGGGCAAACGGGCTAGTGATTATGGGGCAGAGACTGACATTGGGGGCATACAGGGGCTAGTGATTATGGAGCAGAGACTGTGACTGATACTGGGGGCATACAGGGGCTAGTGATTATGGGGCGGAGACTGTGACTGGCACTGGGGGCATATAGGGGCTAGTGATTATGGGGCGGAGACTGTGACTGACACTGAGGGTATACAGGGGCTAGTGATTATGGGGCGGAGACTGACTGATACTGGGGGCATACAGGGGCTAGTGATTATGGGGCGGAGACTGTGACTGACACTGAGGGTATACACGGGCTAGTGATTATGGGGCAGAGACTGTGACTGATACTGGGGGCATACAGGGGCTAGTGATTATGTGACGGAGACTTGTGACTGACACTGAGGGTATACAGGGGCTAGTGATTATGGGGCAGAGACTGACATTGGGGGCATAAAGGGGCTAGTGATTATGGGGCAGAGACTGACATTGGGGGCATATAGGATCTAGTGATTATGGGGCTTAGACTGTGACTGACACTGGGGGCATACAGAGGCTAGTGATTATGGGGTGGAGACTGTGACTGACACTGAGGGTATACACGGGCTAGTGATTATGGGGCAGAGACTGACTGACATTGGGGGCATAAAGGGGCTAGTGATTATGGGGCAGAGACTGACTGACATTGGGTGCATAAAGGGGCTAGTGATTATGGGGCAGAGACTGACATTGGGGGCATACAGGGGTTAGTGATTATGGGGCGGAGACTGTGACTGATACTGGGGGCGTACAGGGGCTAGTGATTATGGGGCAGAGACTGTGACTGACACTGATGGTATACAGGGGCTAGTGATTATGGGGCGGAGACTGTGACTGACATTGAGGGTATACAGGGGCTAGTGATTATGGGGCGGAGACTGTGACTGACACTGAGGGTATACAGGGGCTAGTGATTATGGGGCAGAGACTGACATTGGGGGCATACAGGGGCTAGTGATTATGGGGTGGAGACTGTGACTGCTACTGGGGGCGTACAGGGGCTAGTGATTATGGGGCGGAGACTGTGACTGATACTGGGGGCGTACAGGGGCTAGTGATTATGGGGCGGAGACTGTGACTGATACTGGGGGCGTACAGGGGCTATTGATTATGGGTTGGAGACTGTGACTGCTACTGGGGGCGTACAGGGGCTAGTGATTATGGGGCGGACTGTGACTGCTACTGGGGGCGTACAGGGGCTAGTGATTATGGGGCGGACTGTGACTGATCCTGGGGGCGTACAGGGGCTAGTGATTATGGGGCGGAGACTGTGACTGATACTGGGGGCGTACAGGGGCTAGTGATTATGGGGCGGAGACTGTGACTGACATTGAGGGTATACAGGGGCTAGTGATTATGGGGCGGAGACTGTGACTGACACTGAGGGTATACAGGGGCTAGTGATTATGGGGCGGAGACTGTGACTGACACTGAGGGTATACAGGGGCTAGTGATTATGGGGCGGAGACTGTGACTGACACTGAGGGTATACAGGGGCTAGTGATTATGGGACGGAGACTGTGACTGACACTGAGGGTATACAGGGGCTAGTGATTATGGGGTGGAGACTGTGACTGCTACTGGGGGCGTACAGGGGCTAGTGATTATGGGGCGGAGACTGTGACTGATACTGGGGGCGTACAGGGGCTAGTGATTATGGGGCGGAGTCTGTGACTGATACTGGGGGCGTACAGGGGCTATTGATTATGGGTTGGAGACTGTGACTGCTACTGGGGGCGTACAGGGGCTAGTGATTATGGGGCGGACTGTGACTGATACTGGGGGCGTACAGGGGCTAGTGATTATGGGGCGGAGACTGTGACTGATACTGGGGGCGTACAGGGGCTAGTGATTATGGGGCGGAGACTGTGACTGATACTGGGGGCGTACAGGGACTAGTGATTATAGCAAGGAGGCTGTGACTGACACTGGGGGCGTACAGGGGCTAGTGATTATGAGGCGGAGACTGTGACTGATACTGGGGGCGTACAGGGGCTAGTGATTATAGGACGGAGACTGATTGACACTGAGGATATACAGGGGCTAGTGATTATGGAGCAGAGACTGTGACTGATACTGGGGGCATACAGGGGCTAGTGATTATAGGGCGGAGACTGTGACTGGCACTGGGGGCATATAGTGGCTAGTGATTATGGGGCGGAGACTGTGACTGACACTGAGGGTATACAGGGGCTAGTGATTATGGGGCGGAGACTGTGACTAATACTGGGGGCATACAGGGGCTAGTGTTTATGGGGCGCAGACTGTGACTGACACTGAGGGTATACACGGGCTAGTGATTATGGGGCAGAGACTGTGACTGATACTGGGGGCATACAGGGGCTAGTGATTATGGGGCGGAGACTGTGACTGACACTGAGGGTATACAGGGGCTAGTGATTATGGGGCAGAGACTGACTGACATTGGGGGCATAAAGGGGCTAGTGATTATGGGGCAGAGACTGACATTGGGGGCATATAGGGTCTAGTGATTATGGGGCTTAGACTGTGACTGACACTGGGGGCATACAGAGGCTAGTGATTATGGGGTGGAGACTGTGACTGACACTGAGGGTATACACGGGCTAGTGATTATGGGGCAGAGACTGACTGACATTGGGGGCATATAGGGTCTAGTGATTATGGGGCTTAGACTGTGACTGACACTGGGGGCATACAGAGGCTAGTGATTATGGGGTGGAGACTGTGACTGACACTGAGGGTATACACGGGCTAGTGATTATGGGGCAGAGACTGACTGACATTGGGGGCATACAGGGGCTAGTGATTATGGGGCAGAGACTGACATTGGGGGCATACAGGTGCTAGTGATTATGGGGCGGAGACTGTGACTGACACTGTGGGTATACAGGGGCTAGTGATTATGGGGCAGAGACTGACATTGGGGGCATACAGGGGCTAGTGATTATGGGGCAGAGACTGTGACTGACTTTGAGAGTATACAGGGGCTAGTGATTATGGGGCGGAGACTGTGACTGACATTGAGGGTATACAGGGGCTAGTGATTATGGGGCGGAGACTGTGACTGACACTGAGGGTATACAGGGGCTAGTGATTATGGGGCGGAGGCTGTGACTGACACTGAGGGTATACAGGGGCTAGTGATTATGGGGCGGAGGCTGTGACTGACACTGAGGGTATACAGGGGCTAGTGATTATGGGACGGAGACTGTGACTGACACTGAGGGCACGGGGCTGTCATTGGTTTAGGGACGCATTGGATGGTACACATACAAGCCTCTCCATGAAGCGTCTTCTCCTGGGTCCACATTGGTTAATGTTTCCCAGCATGCAGTGCGCCCACCCTCTATAATCAGCGCCTCCAGCTCATCATAAACCCTAAGTGTTTCCGCATGCTCATTACTGACTCGCAGAGCTGGAACCCAAGATCCAAGACTTTAATGGAAACATTCCCGGCCAATTACCGGCCCTTCATCCTCCCCGCTAACGAGCGGAGAGCTCCACTTATGGCCGCAGAGGTGACTCCATTGTTGGGTCAAAAAATCGATGTCTCGTTGACAGAAGCAAATCACCTGATGACTACGAGAGAGAGACTCATCTCCAACGCATCTAAAGCACAAAAGTACTTCACAAGTAGCACAATTGCATAGATCACACCGTATAGTGTACACAGGCTCTCTGCAGGGCTATGATCAGACTACAAGTAATGCCTCGGTCATCTGATCGCGCCATCGTTACCTGTTCCGTCCATCTTTGGCTTCCTGGTGACTGGTGTCACGTTAAAAATCTCTTACCATTTTGTGTATACAGGTGATATGCAGAATTTGGTGTTTCCATTTTTACAGACAACCCTAGATAGATAGATAGCAGCTCCCTGGTCCAGCTGCCGAGTCAGTAGTCCGTGGCCGATGGAGGGAAGCCCTGATGGCCTTCTCCTACTGTATGTGTGTTTGTGTGTAAATACAGTGGCATGTAAAAGTTTGGGACAAAGTTAATGTTATTATTTCAGAGCTTAATTAGCCTGTTAGGGTTATGACTTATTCACTATCATCGTTAGGAAAGGCCAGGTGATGCACATTTCCCAGCTTTATAAAAACCCAGCCTCCTCTAACCTTGTGCCAAAAAACAGCAGCCATGGGTTCTTCTAAGCAGCTGCCTAGCACTCTGAAAATGAAAATAGTGGAGGCCCACAAAGTAGGAGAAGGCTATAAGAAGATAGCAAAGCTTTTTCAAGTTGCCCTTTCCTCAGTTCGAAATGTAATTAAGGAACAGTGGAGGTCAAGATAAGGTCTAGAAGACCAAGCAAAATTTCAGAGAGAGCTGCTCATAGGATTGCTAGAGAGGCAAATCAGAACCCCCGCTTGACTGCAAAACACCTTCAGAAAGATTCAGCAGACTCTGCAGTTCTGGTACATTGTTCTACTGTTCAGAGATACCTACACACAAATATGGCCTTCCTGGAAGAGTCATCAGAAGAAAACCTCTCCTGCGTCCTCAACATAAAATTCAGTGTCGGAAGTATGCAAAAGACCATCTAAACAAGCCTCATGCTTTTCAGAAACAAGTCCTGTGGACTGATGAGGTTAAAATGGAACTCTTTGTCCACAATGCTCAAAGGTATGTGTAGAGAAAAAAAGGCACAGAATTTCAGGAAAAGAACATCTCGCCAACCATTAAGCATGGGGGAGGATCAATTATGTTTTGGGGTTGTGTTGAAGCCAATGGCATGGGGAACATTTCACAGGTAGAGGGAAGAATTGATTCATTGAAATTTCAACAAATTCTTGATGCAAACATAACACCTTCTGTAAAAAAGCTGAAGCTGAAAAGAGGATGGTTTCTACAAATTGATAATTATCCTAAACACATAATCCACAATAGACAACCTTAAAAGGCGCAAGATGAAGATTTTACAATGGCCCTCACAGTCCCCTGATCTGAACATCTGTGGCTAGACCTCCGAAGAGCAGAGGAGGCAAGACGAACCTGGAATCTCACAGAACTGGAAGAATTCTCCAAGGAAGAATGGATGGAAATCCCTCGACAAGAATTAAAGACTCTTGTCTGGCTAAAAAAAGCATTTACAAGCTGTGATACTGCAAAAGGGGTGCTACTAGGTACTAACCATGCAGGGTGCCCAGACTTTTGCATCGACCTATTTTCCTTTTTGAAATTTTTAAAATGTAAAAGATGAAAATCTTTATTTTTTTGCCTAAAATACAAAGGAAATGTGTCATCTTTAACTGTACACCTTTACAGATCATTTCACCTTCAACTTACTTAACTGTTCACAATAGCAGTAATTTTGACCAGGGGTGCCCAAACTTTTACATGCCACTGTACTGTATATATACTTATATGTAGGCAATGTTGCGATATACATTCGTGCAGTAGATAAATCCTTATTAATAATGGATGCCAATACATTATATTCAGGCTGAAGAGTCTTTAGAAAGAAAAAGGTTACAGAAAGAACTAGAAGAAGAAGAGAACTCGGTGGAGATCTCCAACAATACTGACGGGGACCTTCTCTCAGAGAACCCAGCACAGGCCACCAGTGCCTTTGGCCCTCACCGCGTGGCTACTGATCGCTGGAAGGGAATGGGCCCCGAGCAGCTGAGGGAAGTGATCGGTGTCCAGCAGCTGCAGATACAGGAGAAGATGGTACGTAGGTGTACGGGGGGTTCGCTGGGGGAAATCAGGGGATGCGGGGGGTATGCTGGGACAATCAGGGGTACGCTGGAGGCAATCGGGGAGTACGCAGGTGTGCAATTGGGGGCTATGGAGGTGTGAAGGGGTTACGCTGGGGCAATTGGGATGTACGGGGGGTACGCTGGGGAAAATGAGGGGTACGGAGGTCTGCGAGGGGTATGTTGGGCAATCGGGGTGGTACAGAAGTGTACGGGGTTATGCTGGGGCAATCGGGGAGTATGCAAGTGTGCAATTGGGTGTGGAGGTGTGCAGGGGGTATGTTGGGGCAATTAGGATGTACGGGGTACACTAGGGAACTGGAGGGAGTATGGAGGTCTGTGGGGGGTACACTAGGTCAATCGGGGGGTATGTTGGGGCAATTAGGATGTACGGGGTACACTAGGGAACTGGAGGGAGTATGGAGGTCTGTGGGGGGTACACTAGGTCAATCGGGGGGTATGAAGGGATGCGGGGGGTACGCTGGTGCAATCAGGGTGTATGGAGGTGTGCGGGGAGTAGGCTAGGGTCAATGGGGGAAAAAAAACCTACAAAAGACAAAAAATATATCTCATACCCTACCATCATTATATATAAATGTAAAGCAAAGTTGCATATGAAATATAGGGTACTTAGTGAACTATTTTTGATCAAAAAAAGTATACAAGCCGTCCCACCAGCGACAAGGTGACCCTAAATTGGGACGGTACCTACACTGTCTATATTAAAAAATTATATATAATGATGGTAGGGTATGAGATATATTTTTTGTCTTTTGTAGGTTTTGCTTCTTTTTGCTAGTGTGAACATGCTCTTATTTCTTGCATGTGTACCATCTTAGACCTCAGTTCACATTGTTTGGTTTTTTGTCTTGTTTGCATTCTGTGCAAATTAAGGGTGTGGCATCCCCTTTGTTGAGCTGATTAGTATATATGTAGCTTACCACGGGCTTAGGTGGTCTGGAGTTGGGACCCGGTCCTATTTGTCTACCCTTTTATATGCATTACTTCAACTTTGATATACAGTAAGGTTTTTAATATAGACAGTGTAGGTACTGTCCCAATTTAGGGTCACCTTGTCACTGGTGGGACGGCTTGTATACTTTTTTTGATCAAAAATAGTTCACTAAGTACCCTATATTTAATATGCAACTTTGCTTTACATTTATATATAATGATGGTAGGGTATGAGATATATTTTTTGTCTTTTGTAGGTTTTGCTTCTTTTTCCTAGTGTGAACATGCTCCTATTTCTTGCATGTCTACCATCTTAGACCTCAGTTCACATTGTTTGGTTTTTTGTCTTGTTTGCATTCTGTGCAAATTAAGGGTGTGGCATCCCCTTTGTTGAGCTGATTAGTATATATGTAGCTTACCACGGGCTTAGGTGGTCTGGAGTTGGGACCCGGTCCTATTTGTCTACCCTTTTATATGCATTACTTCAACTTTGATATACAGTAAGGTTTTTAATATAGACAGTGTAGGTACTGTCCCAATTTAGGGTCACCTTGTCACTGGTGGGACGGCTTGTATACTTTTTTTGATCAAAAATAGTTCACTAAGTACCCTATATTTAATATGCAACTTTGCTTTACATTTATATATAATGATGGTAGGGTATGAGATATATTTTTTGTCTTTTGTAGGTTTTGCTTCTTTTTGCTAGTGTGAACATGTTCCTATTTCCTGCATGTGTACCATCTTAGACCTCAGTTCACATTGCTTGGTTTTAGGGTCAATGGGGGGTACGGAGGTCTGCTAGGAGTACGCTAGGGACAATCGGGAAGTATGGAGGTGTGCGGGGGGGTACGCTGGGGCAATCGGGGGGGTATGGAGGTGTGCGGGGGGTATGCTGGAGGCAGTTGGGGGGGTCTGAGCGGCACATCCTGATAATGGAATCCCTCCACAGAGACAAAAGGAGGAAGAGCGACAGAGAGAAGCGGAGTGGGACAGGAGGAGGGTGCAGGAGGCCCGGGCCATGGTCATCCTGGAACGGCAGCAAAAACGGCAAGAACGGGAACTTCGCAAGGAGCAGGATCACATCAACCTGCAGCTCGTCCAGGCACACAAAGCCCAGTGAGTAACACTGCTTTATTTCCCCCAGAAATAGCTCCACCCTTGTCCATAGGTTGTATCTAATATTGCAGGTTAGTCACGTGAATAGAGATGAGCTGCAGTACCAGACACAGCCCATAGAGAGACATGACACAAATGCTTTTGTTTTTTTTTTAATTATTAACAACCCCTTTAAATTTCAAGGGGAGGTTAAACCAGTCCCGCTCTTATAACCGCACTTAGTCCTATTTGGCCTAGATGAAGCATTCAAATGAAACATTCTCCTACATTTTGTGTATACAGCCCTCGTGCAGACCTATGTGTTTCCATAGTGACACATTTCAAACAAACTCTACCAGGATCTTTGGTAATTACTACAAATGGGTTGATTTGCAGTCTGTAACCATGGGGACCCAAAAATCTGCACAGGAGCTGTATTACACAAAACGGTAGAGTGAACGATGGGGTTTCCGGGACTTTAGGATATCAGATCAGTGGGGGCGTCTCCCCGATCATCAGATTGTATTTAGCACCATACAGTTTGTAGTGGTTGTGCCTAGTACTGCAGCTCTGCCCCATTCAAGTGAGCTGCAATACCAGCTACGGCCACTACAAGCTGTACGGCGCTGTGTCTGGTGAACAGCAAAGTGAACGCGACGCTCTTTGGATCGCTGTGATCAAATCGATCATTAGGTCCCCACCGCTGTACCAAATGATCAAATATTCTAAATTATCAAAAGGGGGTTAAAATATTGACTCCGTAGGTGGCCTGCTAATTATTAAATCACTGAGGGTCCAACTTGAAAAACTCCATGCGATCGGCTGCAACCACCAGAAAAGCTCTGGATTTCCTGCAGCGGCCTCTACAGGGCCAATGCGGTATTACATAATCAGAGTAAAGAGCTGGATGGGTCGCACCTCTTCTACTACTATTACTTTAGGTCAACCCCTTTAATTATTATATTTTGATCATGATCGCTTATGACCCTCATGTGTCTCTCATTTCCAGGAAGAACTACCTCGACCAAGAAGTTTTTTCCAACACTCCGACAGATGAATATTTTGATCAATTCAACACCACCAGCCGATGAAAATAGAGATTAAAAGCTGCGTAACATTGATAGTACCTCTTCCTTACGAGAACCTCGTCCTGGCCGATGCGTGTACTGCAGCTCTCCTGCAAAACTAGTGTTTTCCTCATCTTTCTCTTACAGATGTAAAAAACTGCTGACAACCTTTCTCCCCCATGTGGCTGTCACATTATTCCATCTTATGGGGCGGGGTGCGAAGTTGAAATCCGACATTTGCGTAATTTTTCATGTTCCTTTAGGGTTTATGTTGTAGTGAATGTGAATTATTAAAATACTGTTCATGATACTCTTGTTTTTCTCAATTTTTTAAGGGATTTTTGCCGAAAAAAAGTGTTGGCACCCTTGAAATTGTTCCAGAAAATGAAGTATTTCTCTTAAAACATTATTGCAATTACACATGTTTATTTCCTTTGTGTGTATTGGAACAACACAAAAAAACAAGGAGTAAGGCAAATTGGACATAATTTCACACAAAACCCCAAAATTGGGCCGCACAAAATTGTTCACTTCTTTCCAAAATTGTGGGTAAACAACTTTTGTTTCAAGCATGTGATGTTCGTTCAAACTCACCTGTGGCAAGTAATAGGTGTGGACAATATGAAAATCACACCTGAAACCAGATAAAAAAGGGAGATGTTGACTCAATCTTTGCATTGTGTGTCTGTGTGTGCCACACTAAGCATGGAGAACAGAAAGAGGCGAAGAGAACTGTCTGAGGACTTGAGAACCAAAATTGTTGAACAATCTCAAGGTTACAAGTCCATCTCCAGAGACCTTTATGTTCCTTTGTCCACAATGCGCAACATGGCACTGTAGATAATCTCCTTGGACGTGGACGGCCGAGAATTTGATGAAAGTTCGCAACGCAGGATAGTCTGGATGGTGAATAAGCTGCCCCAATCAAGTTCCAAAGAAATTCAAGCTGTCCTGCAGACTCAGGGTGCATCAGTGTCGGCACAAACTATCCATCGACGATTGAATGAAATTAAACACTATGGAAGGAGAACCCCACTGCTGACACAGACATAAAATAGCTAGACTGCAGTGTGCCAAGATGTACGTGAGTAAGCCAAAATCCTTCTGGGAAAGTATCTTGTGGACAGATGAGACCAAGATAGAGCTTTTTAATGAATCACATCATTCTACTGTTTACCAAAAACGGAATGAGGCCTACAAAGAAAAGAACATAGCACCTACAATCAAATATGGTGGAGGTTCAAAGATGTTTTGGAGTTGTTTTGCTGCCTCTGGCACTGGGTGCCTTGACTGTGTGCAAGGCGTCATGAAATCTGAAGATTACCAAAGCATTTTGGGTGACAATGTGGTGCCCACTGTCAGAAAGCTGGGTTTGCGTCCTAGGTCATGGGTCTTCCAGCAGGACAATGACCCCAAACATACTTCAAGAAGCCCCCAGAAATGGATGGAAACAAAGCGCTGGAGAATTCTGAAGTGGCAGCAACGAGTCCGGATCTAAATCCCATTGATCACCTGCGGAGAGATCTTGTAATTGCTGTTGGGAGAAGACGCCTTCACATATGAGAGACCTGGAGCAGTTTACAAAACAAGAGCCCAAGATTCCAGCTGAGAAGTGTAAGAAGTTGTTGATGGTTACAGAAAGCGATTGATGCAGTTATTTATTCCAAAGGGTGTGCAACCAAATATTAAGTTGAGGGCGCCAACAATTTTATCCGGCCCATTTTTGGGGTTTAATATTAATTCAAAATCCCACCATTTTAAACCATTTTCTAACATATATTAGTAAAAAAAAAAAAAAACATGGAGATTGATGAATGGTAATATGGCTGCAGGATCAGACTACACAGGGTTTGTTTTGTAGTCTGTTACTATGGAAACGTATAGGTCTGCCTGGGAGCTGTGGACACAAATCAATAGGAGGTTTTAATTGGGACTATGAAAAACTGTACTTTTTTTTTTTTTTTTTGTATTTTATTCTAAATAACGATACCTTGATTTGCAGTGTGTGGGGGGGGGGTCTCGTGAGGGGTCCAACTTGGCACTGCATCGTGGTTTTTGTTTGGGATTCTTAAAGGTGTTGTCTTAAAAGTATTAAATTGCAAAACATGACGCGTTACAACTATTTAATTTTTTAATTCTATAGTTGCTTGTTGCCTAGGTTACAGGCCACCTCTGCAGTCTATCTGCGGTGACTAGTCACCTAGGCAAAGAGCACACAGTTGAAGCTGGAGCACTCTGTTAGCTCCCAATTCCTTGCAGCTTCAGTCGTCCCCCTGTGCTCCTTGCAGCGCTGGAGTGCACTCGTTTCGTGCCATCGGCGTCAACCGATCAGGAGCGCCCCTCCTCCCCTGACAATGTGTTTTTACTCAGGACTCTCATTTATTTTGAGTCTTATGCCCTGGAGACCGCCTTGCACATCAATGTAATAGCCACTGATTTCATTGGCCATGTAATACTTTAAATCTCCTGCGGGAGTGCTGTAGGGAAATCAAATCCTTTTTTTTGTTCAATCTGTAAAATTGTAATAAAAGTATATAATATATAAAAATATATATTGTATGATGGAGAATATAAAAATGTGTCTTTGGTAACCGCTCCCAAGTCTAACACCCCCACTTTAAAACTGTTTGTTTCCCCCCACCGAGCTCCACGGTTTGGGTTGTTTTCTGTCTTCGGATTGCGGTTTCTCATCAGGATCCCACTGACTTTCTATAAGTCATATCCGGGTCTGTGGCCAGCTACCAGCGGGGTCTCATCGGGGCGACGTCGGAGTTCTACTAAGACAGCTTTGATCCTTTTACATGCCGAACGGGATCACAAACATATTTTTTCTGTCGGAAACTAGGTCACTCGGCTCGTAAGTAAATATCTTTATCCTGTTAAGACGTCAACAGACTTCTTTTAACTCTATCTACTAAGGTTTATTAAAGGAACACTCCGAATAAAACTGTATGGTCCTGTTATTCAGTGCAGGGCCTGAGGGGGCGGAGCATGTCACAAGGATTCTCTCATTGGTGTTCCATGCCCCGCCCCTTCAGGCCCTGCACTGATTATAGCACATTGTAATTGGTGTTCTCTGCTTTCCTGTTCTTCATTATACAGAGACACATTGGTCGGCAGGTGAGCTGTATACACAAAATGGTAGGGGATTGTTCATTATACAGAGACACATTGGTCGACAGGTGAGCTGTATACACAAAACGGTAGGGGATTGTTCATTATACAGAGACACATTGGTCGACAGGTGAGCTGTATACACAAAACGGTAGGGGATTGTTCATTATACAGAGACACATTGGTCGGCAGGTGAGCTGTACACACAAAACATTATAGGATTTTTCATTACACAGAAACTGCTTTGGAGCTGTGTACACAAAACGAGGATTTTTCATTTTACGGAGATATATAGTCTGTATCGGAGTTGTATATACAGTACAACGGGATTTTATATATTCCGAAGACACAGGTCTGCATTGGAGCTGTATATACAAAACGGTTGGGGATTTTTCATGTTGCGGAGACATATTGGTTTGTATTGGAGCTGTATACACCAAACGGTAGGGAAATTTTCACTTTGCTCAAACACATTGGTCTGCATTGGAGCTGTATACACAAAACGGTAGGGGATTTTTAATTTTATGGAGACACATTGGTCTGTATCACAGCAGTATCCACAAAATGGTAGCGGATTTTTCATTATACAGGGTCTCCTAAGTCTGCGTTGGAGCTGCATACACAAAACGGTAGGGGCTTTTTCATTTCGTGGAGACACATTGGTCTGTATTGGAGCTGTATACACAAAACAGTAGGGGATTTTTCATTTCACAGAGACATATTGCTTTTTATTGGAGCTATATACACCAAACGGTAGGGACATTTTCAATTTGCTCAAACACATTGGTCTGCATTGGAGCTGTATACATAAAACGGTGGGGAATTTATTTTCTGAGCTGCAGTGACATCTGCCATTCATTTTCCTAGATCCCCTAGTAAAACCCAAAAACTCATAAAATACCAAGACATCCACATCAGGACAAAAGTTACGATATTCCAGGAAAGATAAAATCATAGAAACGAAGCAACTAAACCTATAAACTGCTCGGTCGGAAAATTGGCTTTTTAACCTTTTTTTTTTCAAAAATTTTGGAAATTGATGATTTTTACTCCTATAAATGGAGATACCATAACTGGGGCCGTGACGTCGGTCCATCCCCGGCCCAGAAAAGTGTTCTCATTCTTGGCAAAGTGTAGAAGTTACAAGCTTTCCGAATGTCACAGACGTAGATGAAGCGCCAGATCCTCACAATGGCTCATCAATCAATCTGCTTTACAATGTGCTGGAAGAGAGCGGATGAAGAGAAGCAGAAGCACGGGATCGGGGATTACGAGCTAGAAAGAAAATATAAAGTTGCCTTTAAGCAGGTCCGGTCACTTGCCATAAATGTGTAATTGTTTAACCTGGTGTAAAAGCCCTGGTTCTCTTGAATCCGGCGATGTCTTTCTTTTCTTTCTGCGCCTCTCCGTTCCTGAGATATGGCCCCTTTTGTCACATATATAAATCGAGCCTTTTTAGTCAAGTGGGCTTTATCCCTCAAACTGTTCTTTGTGGGTGTGTTCTTTAGAACCATGCCCTGTTGGATAACAAGACAAGATTTCTATAAAGAGAAGAGAAGACGATATCTCAGGGATGGAGAGGCGCAGGAAGAAAAGAAAAACATCGCCGGATTCAGGAGAACAGCGGCATTTTCACGAGGTAAAAAAAAAATGACATTTTTATGACAAGTGACAGATCCTCTAAACTTGACTTAAAGGGAATGGATGACCTTAAAGTATATATTGACACACTTTTATTTTCTCTACATGATAAAATGACATGTCAGTAAGCAACCTCTCTTGGGAGAGTGTAAGAAGCATGCTCTGTGACAGTGTAGGTAGCATGCTCTGTGACAGTGTAGTGAGCATGCTCTGTGACAGTATAGGGAGCATGCTCTGTGACAATGAAAGGAACATGCTCTGTGACAGTGTAGTGAACATGCTCTGTGACAGTGTAGTGAGCATGCTCTGTGACAGTATAGTGAACATGCTCTGTGACAGTGTAGTGAGCATGCTCTGTGACAGTGTAGGGAGCATGCTCTGTGACAGTGTTAGGAGCATGCTCTGTGACAGTGTAGGGAGCAGGCTCTGTGACTGTAGGGAGCAGGCTCTGTGACAGTGTAGAGAGAATGCTCTGTGACAGTGTAGTGAGAATGCTCTGTGACAGTGTAGTGAACATGCTCTGTGACAGTGTAGGGAGCAGGCTCTGTGACAATGAAAGGAACATGCTCTGTGACAGTGTAGTGAACATGCTCTGTGACAGTGTAGTGAACATGCTCTGTGACAATGAAAGGAACATGCTCTGTGACAGTGTAGTGAACATGCTCTGTGACGGTGTAGTGAACATGCTCTGTGACAGTGTTAGGAGCATGCTCTGTGACAGTGTAGTGAGCATGCTCTGTGACACTGTTGTGAGCATGCTCTGTGACAGTGTAGTGAGCATGCTCTGTGACGGCGTAGGGAGCATGCTCTGTAACAGTGTTGGGAGCATGCTCTGTGATGGCGTAATGAGCATGCTCTGTGACAGTGTAGTGAGCATGCTCTATGACGGTGTAGTGAACATGCTCTGTGACAGTGTAGTGAACATGCTCTGTGACAGTGTAGTGAGCATGCTCTATGACGGTGTAGTGAACATGCTCTGTGACAGTGTAGTGAGCATGCTCTGTGACAGTGTAGGGAGCATGCTCTGTGACGGCGTAGTGAGCATGCTCTGTGACGGCGTAGTGAGCATGCTCTGTGACGGCGTAGTGAGCATGCTCTGTGACGGCGTAGTGAGCATGCTCTGTGACGGCGTAGTGAGCATGCTCTGTGACGGCGTAGTGAGCATGCTCTGTGACGGCGTAGTGAGCATGCTCTGTGACAGTGTAGTGAGCATGCTCTGTGACAGTGTAGTGAGCATGCTCTGTGACGGCGTAGGGAGCATGCTCTGTGACGGCGTAATGAGCATGCTCTGTGACGGCGTAATGAGCATGCTCTGTGACAGTGTAGGGAGCATGCTCTGTGACAGTGTAGTGAGCATGCTCTGTGAAGGCGTAGTGAGCATGCTCTATGACGGCGTAGTGAGCATGCTCTGTGACAGTGTAGTGAGCATGCTCTGTGACAGTGTAGTGAGCATGCTCTGTGACGGCGTAGGGAGCATGCTCTGTGACAGTGTTAGGAGCATGCTCTTTGACAGTGCTGTGAGCATGCTCTGTGACAGTGTAGTGAGCATGCTCTGTGACAGTGTAGTGAACGTGCTCTGTTACAGTGTAGTGAGCATGCTCTGTGACGGTGCAGTGAGCATGCTCTGTGACAGAGTAGGGAGCATGTTCTTTGACAGTGTAGTGAGCATGCTCTGTGAAGGCGTAGTGAGCATGCTCTGTGAAGGCGTAGTGAGCATGCTCTGTGACGGCGTAGTGAGCATGCTCTGTGACAGTGTAGTGAGCATGCTCTGTGACAGTGTAGTGAGCATGCTCTGTGATGGCGTAGGGAGCATGCTCTGTGACAGTGTTAGGAGCATGCTCTTTGACAGTGCTGTGAGCATGCTCTGTGACAGTGTAGTGAGCATGCTCTGTGAAGGCGTAGTGAGCATGCTCTGTGACGGCGTAGTGAGCATGCTCTGTGACAGTGTTAGGAGCATGCTCTTTGACAGTGCTGTGAGCATGCTCTGTGACAGTGTAGTGAGCGTGCTGTGTGACAGTGCAGTGAGCGTGCTCTGTGACAGTGTAGTGAGCATGCTCTGTGACGGTGTAGTGAGCATGCTCTGTGACAGAGTAGGGAGCATGGTCTGTGACAGTGTAGTGAGCATGCTCTTTGACAGTGTAGTGAACATGCTCTGTGACAATGAAAGGAACATGCTCTGTGACAGTGTAGTGAGCATGCTCTGTGACAGTATAGTGAACATGCTCTGTGACAGTGTAGTGAACATGCTCTGTGACAGTGTAGTGAGCATGCTCTGTGACAGTGTAGTGAGCATGCTCTGTGACAGTATAGTGAACATGCTCTGTGACAGTGTAGTGAGCATGCTCTGTGACAGTGTAGTGAGCATGCTCTGTGACAGTGTTAGGAGCATGCTCTGTGACAGTGTAGGGAGCAGGCTCTGTGACTGTAGGGAGCAGGCTCTGTGACAGTGTAGAGAGAATGCTCTGTGACAGTGTAGTGAGAATGCTCTGTGACAGTGTAGTGAACATGCTCTGTGACAGTGTAGGGAGCAGGCTCTGTGACAATGAAAGGAACATGCTCTGTGACAGTGTAGTGAACATGCTCTGTGACAGTGTAGTGAACATGCTCTGTGACAATGAAAGGAACATGCTCTGTGACAGTGTAGTGAACATGCTCTGTGACGGTGTAGTGAACATGCTCTGTGACAGTGTTAGGAGCATGCTCTGTGACAGTGTAGTGAGCATGCTCTGTGACACTGTTGTGAGCATGCTCTGTGACAGTGTAGTGAGCATGCTCTGTGACGGCGTAGGGAGCATGCTCTGTAACAGTGTTGGGAGCATGCTCTGTGATGGCGTAATGAGCATGCTCTGTGACAGTGTAGTGAGCATGCTCTATGACGGTGTAGTGAACATGCTCTGTGACAGTGTAGTGAGCATGCTCTATGACGGTGTAGTGAACATGCTCTGTGACAGTGTAGTGAGCATGCTCTGTGACAGTGTAGGGAGCATGCTCTGTGACGGCGTAGTGAGCATGCTCTGTGACGGCGTAGTGAGCATGCTCTGTGACGGCGTAGTGAGCATGCTCTGTGACGGCGTAGTGAGCATGCTCTGTGACAGTGTAGTGAGCATGCTCTGTGACAGTGTAGTGAGCATGCTCTGTGACGGCGTAGGGAGCATGCTCTGTGACGGCGTAGTGAGCATGCTCTATGACGGCGTAATGAGCATGCTCTGTGACAGTGTAGGGAGCATGCTCTGTGACAGTGTAGTGAGCATGCTCTGTGAAGGCGTAGTGAGCATGCTCTATGATGGCGTAGTGAGCATGCTCTGTGACAGTGTAGTGAGCATGCTCTGTGACAGTGTAGTGAGCATGCTCTGTGACGGCGTAGGGAGCATGCTCTGTGACAGTGTTAGGAGCATGCTCTTTGACAGTGCTGTGAGCATGCTCTGTGACAGTGTAGTGAGCATGCTCTGTGACAGTGTAGTGAACGTGCTCTGTTACAGTGTAGTGAGCATGCTCTGTGACGGTGCAGTGAGCATGCTCTGTGACAGAGTAGGGAGCATGTTCTTTGACAGTGTAGTGAGCATGCTCTGTGAAGGCGTAGTGAGCATGCTCTGTGAAGGCGTAGTGAGCATGCTCTGTGACGGCGTAGTGAGCATGCTCTGTGACAGTGTAGTGAGCATGCTCTGTGACAGTGTAGTGAGCATGCTCTGTGATGGCGTAGGGAGCATGCTCTGTGACAGTGTTAGGAGCATGCTCTTTGACAGTGCTGTGAGCATGCTCTGTGACAGTGTAGTGAGCATGCTCTGTGACAGTGTAGTGAGCGTGCTCTGTGACAGTGTAGTGAGCGTGCTCTGTGACAGTGTAGTGAGCATGCTCTGTGACGGTGTAGTGAGCATACTCTGTGACAGAGTAGGGAGCATGCTCTGTGACAGTGTAGTGAGCATGCTCTGTGAAGGCGTAGTGAGCATGCTCTGTGACGGCGTAGTGAGCATGCTCTGTGACAGTGTTAGGAGCATGCTCTTTGACAGTGCTGTGAGCATGCTCTGTGACAGTGTAGTGAGCATGCTCTGTGACAGTGTAGTGAGCGTGCTGTGTGACAGTGCAGTGAGCGTGCTCTGTGTCAGTGTAGTGAGCATGCTCTGTGACGGTGTAGTGAGCATGCTCTGTGACAGAGTAGGGAGCATGCTCTGTGACAGTGTAGTGAGCATGCTCTGTGACAGTGTAGTGAACATGCTCTGTGACAATGAAAGGAACATGCTCTGTGACAGTGTAGTGAGCATGCTCTGTGACAGTATAGTGAACATGCTCTGTGACAGTGTAGTGAACATGCTCTGTGACAGTGTAGTGAGCATGCTCTGTGACAGTGTAGTGAGCATGCTCTGTGACAGTATAGTGAACATGCTCTGTGACAGTGTAGTGAGCATGCTCTGTGACAGTGTAGTGAGCATGCTCTGTGACAGTGTTAGGAGCATGCTCTGTGACAGTGTAGGGAGCAGGCTCTGTGACAGTGTAGGGAGCAGGCTCTGTGACAGTGTAGTGAGAATGCTCTGTGACAGTGTAGTGAGAATGCTCTGTGACAGTGAAGTGAACATGCTCTGTGACAGTGTAGGGAGCAGGCTCTGTGACAATGAAAGGAACATGCTCTGTGACAGTGTAGTGAACATGCTCTGTGACAGTGTAGTGAACATGCTCTGTGACAATGAAAGGAACATGCTCTGTGACAGTGTAGTGAACATGCTCTGTGACGGAGTAGTGAACATGCTCTGTGACAGTGTTAGGAGCATGCTCTGTGACAGTGTAGTGAGCATGCTCTGTGACACTGTTGTGAGCATGCTCTTTGACAGTGTAGTGAGTGTGCTCTGTGACAGTGTAGTGAGCATGCTCTGTGACAGTATAGTGAGCATGCTCTGTGACGGCGTAGGGAGCATGCTCTGTAACAGTGTTGGGAGCATGATCTGTGATGGCGTAATGAGCATGCTCTGTGACAGTGTTGTGAGCATGCTCTATGACGGTGTAGTGAACATGCTCTGTGACAGTGCAGTGAGCATGCTCTGTGACAGTGTAGGGAGCCGGCTCTGTGACAGTGTAGGGAGCATGCTTTGTGACGGCGTAATGAGCATGCTCTGTGACAGTGTAGGGAGCATGCTCTGTGACAGTGTAGTGAGCATGCTCTGTGACGGCGTAGGGAGCATGCTCTGTGACGGCGTAATGAGCATGCTCTGTGACAGTGTAGGGAGCATGTTCTGTGACAGTGTAGTGAGCATGCTCTGTGAAGGCGTAGTGAGCATGCTCTGTGACGGCGTAGTGAGCATGCTCTGTGACAGTGTAGTGAGCATGCTCTGTGACAGTGTAGTGAGCATGCTCTGTGACGGCGTAGGGAGCATGCTCTGTGACAGTGTTAGGAGCATGCTCTTTGACAGTGCTGTGAGCATGCTCTGTGACAGTGTAGTGAGCATGCTCTGTGACAGTGTAGTGAGCGTGCTCTGTGACAGTGTAGTGAGCATGCTCTGTGACGGTGTAGTGAGCATGCTCTGTGACAGAGTAGGGAGCATGCTCTGTGACAGTGTAGTGAGCATGCTCTGTGAAGGCGTAGTGAGCATGCTCTGTGACGGCGTAGTGAGCATGCTCTGTGACGGTGTAGTGAGCATGCTCTGTGACTGTGTAGTGAGCATGCTCTGTGACGGCGTAGGGAGCATGCTCTGTGACAGTGTTAGGAGCATGCTCTTTGACAGTGCTGTGAGCATGCTCTGTGACAGTGTAGTGAGCATGCTCTGTGACAGTGTAGTGAGCGTGCTCTGTGACAGTGTAGTGAGCATGCTCTGTGACGGCGAAGGGAGCATGCTCTGTGACAGTGTTAGGAGCATGCTCTTTGACAGTGCTGTGAGCATGCTCTGTGACAGTGTAGTGAGCATGCTCTGTGACAGTGTAGTGAGCATGCTCTGTGACAGTGTAGTGAGCGTGCTCTGTGACAGTGAAGTGAGCATGCTCTGTGACGGTGTAGTGAGCATGCTCTGTGACAGAGTAGGGAGCATGCTCTGTGACAGTGTAGTGAGCATGCTCTGTGAAGGCGTAGTGAGCATGCTCTGTGACGGCGTAGTGAGCATGCTCTGTGACAGTGTAGTGAGCATGCTCTGTGACAGTGTAGTGAGCATGCTCTGTGACGGGGTAGGGAGCATGCTCTGTGACAGTGTTAGGAGCATGCTCTTTGACAGTGCTGTGAGTATGCTCTGTGACAGTGTAGTGAGCATGCTCTGTGACAGTGTAGTGAGCGTGCTCTGTGACAGTGTAGTGAGCGTGCTCTGTGACAGTGTAGTGAGCACGCTCTGTGACGGTGTAGTGAGCATGCTCTGTGACAGAGTAGGGAGCATGCTCTGTGACAGTGTAGTGAGCATGCTCTGTGACAGTGTAGTGAACATGCTCTGTGACAATGAAAGGAACATGCTCTGTGACAGTGTAGTGAGCATGCTCTGTGACAGTATAGTGAACATGCTCTGTGACAGTGTAGTGAACATGCTCTGTGACAGTGTAGTGAGCATGCTCTGTGACAGTGTTAGGAGCATGCTCTGTGACAGTGTAGGGAGCAGGCTCTGTGACAGTGTAGGGAGCAGGCTCTGTGACAGTGTAGTGAGAATGCTCTTTGACAGTGTAGTGAGCATGCTCTGTGACAATGAAAGGAACATGCTCTGTGACAGTGTAGTGAACACGCTCTGTGACAGTGTAGTGAACATGCTCTGTGACAATGAAAGGAACATGCTCTGTGACAAAGAAAGGAACATGCTCTGTGACAGTGTAGTGAACATGCTCTGTGACGGTGTGGTGAACATGCTTTGTGACAGTGTTAGGAGCATGCTCTGTGACAGTGTAGTGAGCATGCTCTGTGACACTGTTGTGAGCATGCTCTGTGACGGTGTTGTGAGCATGCTCTGTGACAGAGTAGGGAGCATGCTCTGTGACAGTGTAGTGAGCATGCTCTGTGACAGTGTAGTGAGCATGCTCTGTTACAGTGCTGTGAGCATGCTCTATGATGGTGTAGACAGCATGCTCTGTGATGGCGTAGTGAGCATTATTGAGTTCAATGTGTCACAAGTATACAATAAGCTTATTAGCTCCCTCTAGTGGTAGATTCAGGAAGTGGATTTTTTTTCTTTTATGTTGATATGATTTTTTGTATTGAGCTACTACTGCCATAAAGATGTATGACACTATCTTATGTAGGGTAATTCTTTACTGTACTGACCCACTACAATGTTTAGTGCTGATTCCAACCTGGCATCTTGGGGACCTTGTTGTCCTCTCATTGCCTGCCTCGATCTGTCGTGCTGTGGGTCATTATGACCTGGCAGCCATACCGGTCCTGTCTCCAAATTCTCAGCTTGCAAGTTTTTTTCTCCCTTGCCAACTTCAACAACATCTTGTCTGGTTGCACAAGTCATTTTGTTATGTAACCGCAGATCATTAATAAAACACTTAAGAATTAAGAAACTTCTTCTGGTTTCTTGACTTAACCCTTCTCGAATTTCTGGATCCTGCGCAAACGTGAAATTCATTGTTGTCTCAGTTTTACGGCCAGACAGAATGACCATGAAACTGTCTCCCCAGAGAAGAGTCACTCCGCTCTCCGGAGGTAAATATTCGGCATGGGGTGAGAGTCGCCCCGCAGAGTTACGAGAGGCTTGCTAGCACCGAAGGTCAGAATGTCTATGATTATTTATTACATCCCTTTTTCTTAGAACTTGCTAATGCCAGAGGAGGACATTACTCAGGATTTTATCCTTTCTCAGAACTAATACTCTACGCTCCTTCCCTTAAATGGTTACTGTTGTCTTAACAAACTCTGCATGAATCAGTAGTGCAAGCGAACTTAAGAAACTTTATAATATATCTTAGAAATCTACTTCTTTCTCCACTTATGAGCCACTTCTTATTTCTGAACTAAAATCTGTCCTCAAAACAAGACAGTCTGCCATCTCACTGAGGTATCAGATTACAGCTGCTTATTAAAGTCTATGGAAAAGTGAGGAGTGGAATGAGATAGACAGGTGATGCTGCTGCTTTTTTAGAAAAGGTTTATCGCATCCCAGAGCTGGATTCACAGGTACACTGCTCAGTGCTGCTGTAGAATGTTCTCCACGCTGCTGCAACGTTTTAGAAAGTGTTTATCTCATCCCAGAGCTGGATTTACATCTACACTGCCAGTGCTAAATTATAATGTCCTCCATGCTGCTGCTTTTCAGAAAAGGTTTATCTAATCCCAGATCTGGATTCACAGCTACACTGCTCAGTCCTGCTGTATAATGTCCTCCATGCTGCAACTTTTTACAAAGTGTTTTTATCATCCCAGAGCTGGATTCACAGGTACACTGCTCAGTGCTGCCGTTTAATGTTCTCCATGCTGCTGCTGCTTTTTAGAAAGTGTTTATCTCATCCCACAGCTGGATTCACAGCTATGCTGCTTAGTGCTGCTGTATAATGACCTCAATGCTGTTGCAGCTTTTAAAAATGGTGTATCTCATCCCAGATCTGGATTCACAGCTACCCTGCTCAGTGCTGCGGTATAGTGTCCTACATGTTACTTCTGCTTTTTAGAAAGGGTTTATCTCAGTCCAGAGCTGGATTCACAGCTACACTGCTCAGTGCTTCTGTATAATGTATAATCTGACCTACCATAAGTAATATATCCCATCTGCAATAAAAAGGACATCTAGGGGCAGAGCTTAATCCTTTTGTCTTACTGTATACAGAGAAGAGGGGAGAGGCTGCTGCTGCAGCCAGTTGTCTACCAGGGAGTAGACATGACTGATCTACTGAGACAGTAATCTGATCTACCCAAAGTAATATATCCTATGGGCATTAAAATGAATATCTAGAGACAGGGCTTAATCCTTGTGTCTTACTGTAGACAGAGAAGTGGAGCGAGGCTGTTGCTTTAGCCAGTTGTCTAACAGCCAGAAGCAGTACAATACGGAGAAGGAGGGAGGGTACATGGCTGAGCCCCAGACCGTAATCTGATCTACTCAAAGTAATATATTCCCCTGCATTTAAAGAGATATCTTGGGGCAGACCTTAATCCTTGTGACCTACTGTAGACAGAGAAGTGGGGTGAGGCTGCTGCTGCAGCCAGTTGTCTAACAGCCAGACGCAGTACAATGAGAAGGAGGGAGGGTACATGGCTGAGCCCGAGACCGTAATCTGATCTACCCAAAGTAATATATTCCCCTGCATTAAAAGAGATATCTTGGGGCAGACCTTAATCCATGTGTCCTTCTGTAGAGAGAAGAGGGGGGAGGCCGCTGCTGCAGCCAGTTGTCTAACAGGCAGATGCAGGCCAATAAGAAGGGGGAGGAGACATGGCTGATCTATTGAGACAGTCATCTGATCTACCATAAGTAATATAGTCCCCCTGCATTAAAAGGGTTATCTAAATGGAAAAAAAGTTGTTTATGGTGCTTAAATGCAAAATTCCTGACACTTACTAACATACTGTAATTAAAAAAGCAACTTTGATCTCAAAATTTGAGCAGCAGCACTTCCAGCTTCTTTTCAACACAGTATAGCTTCCTCCCCCTCACTGTGAGTTGTAAGAAGAGGCTGGGTGAGTGGTTGATTTTATTAGCTAAGCCAGCCCCCTTCTTTGTGTATGCAGTGAAGGAGAAGGGGGCTGGCTTAGCTATTGACATGAACAAAAAAATGCTATCCTGTGACGGGCACAAGGCGAGGGTGAAGCTGCCGTTGGGTAGATGATTATTTTTAATGTCGTGGAAAAACCCTACAGGGGTAATTTTTTTGAAGCCGGACAACCCCTTTAACTGGAACTATGTATCTGGAGAGCCTGTATAAGGCTGTTCTCATTGAAACCACTGACAATGTTTTTGGTGTTTTTTCGACATCTTATCTGTTCCTCCCAATACAACAGTTTCTGGTTGTGTAATTTCATTGAGTGTTTCAAGCTGGGATTATGTATTACACAATTTTTGGAAGTGACTCTTCCATCTGATTAGCCTTTGGCTCACGAGGGATGTAAACAGAGGCTAGACTGGATTCTTCTGAGCCAAGGAAAGTTCTTGAAGAATAAAAAAAATTAATAATTCACGGATGGATCCAAATTACCGGCAGATACAAATGAGCTGTTCAAAACTTCCTTTTCACACCACAGCCGGAGCAGGGAACATAGTTTGTCAAAATGAAAGACATCTGCTTATTGGAACATCTTCATCTTTAAGGTGGAGCTGAATGAACAAAACGTAATCCCCCTCCTCCCGTTTTTCTAATTTCTCTGTTATTCCAATTGAAAATATATGAATAAATTGACAACTGGGTGTTACCATTCTCCTTGTGAAAAGGGTGTGTCTCTATAGGATGCCCTGATTGGACAGTGCACACAGCTCCGTCCAATCCATCACTATGGGGGTGCAGCAATGTCTGTTTATATTCCTATATTTATTGCAAAATAAATGACTCTCTTTAACATCAGAATTAGTTGTCCTATGTCGTAAGGTCCTCATGGGTGTTTTGTGCCAGGGCCTGACTATTTAAATCCTACACCACACCTGTCAACTCTGAGGCAACACCTTTTGGGAGATGACAAAAAATTTTTCACCGTGGCCACACTTTTTTCAGACTACATTTCTATAAACCTCTTCCATGCCCCTCTAACCCTTTTCCATGCCTCTTTCACACCGCCTCTGAGCTTCTTTCATGCCCCCGCTGAGCCTCTTCCATGCCCCCTTTGAGACTCTGTCATGCCTTTTATGAGCCTCTTCCATGCTCTCACTGAGTTTCTTCCAAGCCCCCACTAAGCATCTTCCATGCCTCCAGTAAGCATCTCCCATGCCCCCACTGAGCCTATTCCTCTCTGAGCTTTTCCTATGTCCCTCTGAGTGTCTTTCACGGCCCCTCTGAGTATTTTCCATGCCCCCTCTGAGTCTCTTCCTTGCCTCCTCGGAGTTTCTTCCACGCCCCCACTAAGTATCTTCCATGCCCCCACTAAGTATCTTCCATGCCCCCACTGAACCTATTCCACGCCCTCTCTGAGCTTTTTCTATGCCCCTCTGAGCGTCTTTCACCCCCTCTGAGTCTTTTCCATGCCCCCTCTGAGTCTCTTCCTCGCCCCCTCGAAGTTTCTTCCATGCCCCCACTAAGCATCTTCCATGCTCCCACTGAGCCTATTCCACGCCCTCTCTGAGCTTTTTCTATGCCCCTCTGAGCGTCTTTCACCCCCTCTGAGTCTTTTCCATACCCCCTCTGAGTCTCTTCCTCACCCCCTCAGAGTTTCTTCCACACCCCCACTAAGCAACTTCCATGCCCCCCATGAACAGGCTTAGTGCAACCTATTCTGTTTTTCCAGAGCCCATGGGTTGTCCTAGTCTTCACCCTTTAACCCCTGTACAGGGATCTGGACTTACACAATGGTCCCTGGGCAAGGGCCACAGAGTCAGCTGCTGTTCGGTGGAGCAAGCTGGCAAGAAGGATAGTCCGGTCGCCAGGTGAGATCCAGGAGGTCACGTCAGGAACAGAATCGTAAGACAATAGGATGGTCAAAATACTCCTCGACGTCAGAAAACAGGAGGAATCAAGAAAACAACAGAAGCAGCATCACAAGTCCCAGAAATAAAACAGGACTGGTGCTGTCACGCATCATCCGTAACAAAGGCACGACACAAAGCACAGGCAAAAGGGACAGGAGCCGGCACAGATGTTACACTTTGATGCTTTCACTGTGCACTACCACACCACCATTGTGCCTATTCCATGCTCCCTCTGAGTTTCTTCCACGCCACCTGAGTCTCTTCCACGCCTTATTTGAGTTTCTTCCATACCCCCACTGAGCCTCTTCACGCCCCTGACGAGTCTCTTCCAAGGCCCCACTTAGCCTATTTCACGCCGTCTCTTTCACACCCTCTCTGAGCCACTTTCATGCCTCCTCTGAGGCTCTTACTCTTTCTTGCCCCTTATTAGCCTCTCCCATGGTCCCTCTGAGTCTCTTCCATGGCCCCACTGAGCATATTCCACGCCCTCTCTGAACCTCTTCCACACCCCCACTGAGGTTCTTCCATGCCTCCTATGAGCCTTTTTCACTTCCCCACTGAGCCTCTTTCATGCCCCATCTGGGCCTCTTTCATGCCTCCTTTGAACCTCTTACACTTTCTTGCCCCTTATTAGCCTCTTCCATGCTAACTCTGAGCCTATTTCACGCTCCTTCTGAGATCTCACACACTACCTCTGAGATCCTCCGTACCCCCACTCAGCCTCTTCCATGCCCCACTGAATCACTTCCACACCCCATCTGAATCTCTTCAACGCCCCCACTGAGCCTATTCCACTCCCCCTCTGACCTTCTTCCATGCCCCGTCTGAGCTTTTCCATGACCCCTCTTACCTTTTTCCATGCTCCCTCTGAGCCTCTTCCACAGGAGAAACCATTTGAATGTCCTGCTTTCCATGAGTCTTTGAGAAGAAAGTCCTGCTTTCCATGAGTCTTTGAGAAGATCCAGCATGCACCAAAATTTGCAAACTCAGGAGTCAGGGATTTTTCTCTCTCTTTTTCCTGGAGCCTCTCAAAAATCCTGGAAGAGTTGGCAAGTATGCCCTTGGTCCATCCCCTAGTCCTCCTGTGGGTCAATACAACCCTGAAGCCCATCAAAAATTAACTCTGTTGCTGGAGTCGGTGGTGTGCTCTGGGAAATTATTGACACCGACATTTACAGTGGATTGAAAAAGTCTACACACTCCTGCTGTCATGTAAAAAAAATCATAAGAAAAGTAATTTAAGAACCGTTTCCATCTTTAATGTCACCCATAATCTGTACAAATCAATTGAGAAACAAACAAATCATTTTGAGTGGGAAAATAAAAGTAACAAAACTAAAATAATGTGGTTGCGTAAGTGTGAACACCCTCTTATAATTGGGGATGTGGTTGTGCTCAGAATTAGCCAATCACATTTAACCCCATGTTACACAGTAGTCAGTACACAGTTGTCATCATTTATCGTGATTATGATTAACCCCATATAAAGATTTGCTGTTCTAGGAGGATTTTCCTGACATTTTCTTAGCTGCATTTTACAGCAAAAGCCATGATCCGTAAACAGCTTACAACACAGCAAAGGGATCTCACTGTTGAAAGTTATCAGATAGGGGAAGGGTACAGAAAAATTTCCAGGGCATTAGATATACTATGAAACACTGAAGACGGTCATCGAGAAGTGGCTTCAATTTGGCACAACAGTGATATTACTTAGAACTGAACGTCCCTCAAAAATTCATGAAAAGACAAGAAAATAGGTGGTCTGGGTGGCTGCAAAGAGCCCAACAGCAACATCAAGTGAGCTGCAGGAATTTCTGGCAAGTCTTGGTTGTGTACTGCATGTAACAACAATCTCCCATATTCTACGTTTGTCTGGCCTGTGGGGTAAGGTGGCAAGACAGAAGCCTCTACTTATAAAGCTATGTTTCGCCAAAACCTACATCAACTCTGTCAATAGCATGTGGAGAAACATGTTATGGTCTGTTGAGACCAAGGTTGAACATTTTGGCTTTATGCCATACATACCTTTTGGAATTACAGCCAACACTGAGCATCACCAAAAGAACACAATACCCACAGTGAAGCATGGTGGAGGCAGCATTATGCTTTGGAGCTGTTTTTCGGCATCTGAAACTGGAGCTTTAGTCAAGGTGGAGGGAATTCAGAACAATTTCAAATATCAGTCAATCTTGCAACAAAACCTTCAGACCTCTGCTAAAAATCTGAATAAAAATTTCACCTTTCAGCACTACAATGACCTCCAAAATCAACAAAAGAATGGATTCAACAGAAGAAGATCAAAGTTTTGGAATGGCCCAGCCCAAGCCCAGACCTGGATGCAATTGAAAATCCATGGGTGACCAGAAGAGGGTGCTGTACACAGGAGATGCCCTCGCAATCTGACAGATGGGGATCTACTGCGAGATAAAGTAGGCAATGATTGCCAATTAGATGTGCCATGCGGATAAATTCAAAGGGAACTTCCACAAAGTAGTAGTCTGGAAGTAATTCTTCTTGACTTTATGACTTGACAAAAAGCCTGGGTAGACTTTTTTATCTCCACAATTCCTTCCAGATAAAATCCATGAAATGTCCTGAAATCCTGTGAGAAAAGTCAAGACGGCTAAGAAAAGTCAGTAACTGCCTGACTAACAATAAGTGGCCTCACAGTCTGGTTTCGTCATTTAAGTGTTACCAGACGGCCGCCTCGTATCTGCGGATCAAGCGGCTGCCAGATTGTGCAATGTGGAGAGTGCGGTGAAGGCTGTCATAGACCCTGGCATTTCCCCACATTGTATATCTGTATTCGCTTTCATGCCTGCGTTCAATTCATTGACTGTGGTGTAAGCAATAAGAAGAAGAATTTCATTAAACAAATGCAAAAAAAAAAGAAAAATGTAACATTTTGCCAAAATTTTACAGTATCAAGCATCAAGTGTATATGGTAAATACTTGAAAAATTTCTGGGACACATGGATGGAGTTTTCGTCATTGGACAACATTTTTAGGAATTTTTCCATTTCTTAATTTCCAAGGCAAATAGTGTCCTGGTATAATGTTTAGTACTGTACAGGTTTTATGAAGTGTCGGTGTGCGTGACTTAGAGACTTGGCAGCCAAGTCACCACTTGTGAGCTCTGTCGTGTCACCTAAGGCAGAAGGAATCAGGTCTGGGGGGTGTCGCGCAGGGGATGTGCCATAAACTTTCAGATAATCCTAACATAACTTTACCGGCCCTTACACTGTGTCCATATGATGGATTATAGCCAGGAGGGCGCTAACGAGTCACTTTGCCCTGGCCATGACAATGGAAGCAAACTCATGTGTTGTCCCATGTAGACGAAAGCCTGGAACTGGTTAAAGTACAACTCTAAACAACTATACAAATACAGTAATAATAGAAGGGATACTTAAAACATCCTTCTCCTTTCACAAAAAAAACCTGTTGAAAGCCTGGTCTTACTGCCCTCGCCTCCGTCAACAAGATACAACTGCTATTATTGCCCATACCATATCTAACTGTCCTGATTCTCCCGCTATGTAACTTGCCATCCATTCTTTGTCAGTGGGCTGTTCTTTTTTATCAGTGTCCTGTCAGTACTATAGGAGCTAGAATGTCCTTTCTGTCGCCTCCCAGCATACATTGCTCCTGCCATTGCTTAATATCTTGCCTTGAGCTAAACTCAAATCCCACCTCTCTGTTATATATGCTAGCGATTTCACATACTGGAGAGCAGAGAGACAAAGTTCCAGCCCTACTTCCAATGGAAAGACAAAGACCCGCCTGCACTTCCTGTAGAAAGACAAATATGCTCCCCACTTCCTGTAGATAAAGACCCGTCCCACTTCCTGTAGAGAGACAAAGACCGCCCCCACTTCCTGTAGAGAGACAAAGACCGCCCCCACTTCCTGTAGAGAGATAAAGACCAGCCCACACTTCCTGTAGAGAAACAAAGACCCGCCCCCACTTCCTGTAGAGAGATAAAGACTCGTCCTCACTTCCTGTAAAGAGATAAAGACCCTCCCCCACTTCCTTTAGGGATTGATCCGTCCCCATTTACTATAGGGAGACAAAAACTCACCTCACGTCCTGTAGAGACAAAAAGACCCTTCCCCAGTTCCTTTAGGGATTGATCCGTCTCCATTTACTATAGGGAGACAAAAACTCACCTCACTTCCTGTAGAGACAAAAAGACCTGCCCCACTTCCTGTAGAGAGATAAAGACCCTCCCCACTTCCTATAGAGAGACAATGACCTATCCTCACTTCCTGTAGAGAGATAAAGACCCACCCCCACTTCCTATAGAGAGACAAAGACCTGTCCTCTCTTCCTATAGATAAAGACCCACCCAAAGACCCTCTCCCACTACCTGTAGCGAGACAAAGATCCCCCTCCACTTCCTGTAGCGAGACAAAGACCCATGCATTTTTGCTGTGTTTTTTTTTCTTGAATCTTTGGGGAATTTTAATTCTTCTTACTGTGGCTTTGCTTTTTGTGTTTAGTGTAGGGACTCGTAAGCATGAGGACCCTTGACGCGGGTTACGAACTTGCGTATTTTGGCCAAAATATCGACCAATACTTCATATATTACATATGTATTTTTGCACTTTTTTATTCCAGGGTGCAGCCAGGCCCATCAGTGCTGGCATTGTAAACTGGGGTGTCTGTTCTCATGGGGTGCACTTGGATAGTACTGGGCAGCCCGCCTAATCTAATAGTATGGGCGTAACTAATAGGCTGTGAGCCGGATACTGTGCACTGCGCAGGTGTGGACAGCACCCTATACAAGCCACTTTGTGCGCAATTCTAATACTAAGCAGTCACCCCCTCCATGAAATGGTAGGTCGTGAGTGATTGCCTCATCAGTATTTTGCACCTGTATAGCCGCCATCTTTGTTATATGGGTTTGCTGCATCCTGGTAGTGCATTAGGTCTGAAGAACTGAGCAGGTAAATGCTACTGCTTTTTTTTTGCGGTGTTTTTTTTTTTTTTTAAAGACAAAGACCCATCCTCACTTCCTGTAGAGAGACAAAGATCCGTCCCCACTTCCTATAGAGAGACAAAGACCTGCCCCCACTTCCTGTATATAAATACCCGCCCCCACTTCCTGTAGCGAGACAAAGATCCGCCTTCACCTGTCCTCACTTCCTGTAGATAAAGACCCGCCTTCACTTCCTGTAGATAAAGCTGAGTTGCAGCTCCTGCTGACAGTGCCTGCTACTAAAGAGATTGCATATTCACGCTTCTCCACGCCCATAATCCTGGCGTGGAGAGGAGTGAATATGCCGGCAGCAGCAGCTCACCTCAGGATCTGAAAATTCGCGTTGCTCAGATGCCGACATGAGCTGCAGCAGACAGGACACAGCGCTGGAGGAGAGGTGAAGAAGGAAGGTGAGTATTAGTGTTTATTTTTTGTGTGTGTGCAGTGATTGGGGGATGAGGGGGCCATATACAGTCATGGCCAAAAGTATTGAGAATGAGACAAATAGTAATTTTTTCAAAGTTTACTGCTTCATTTTTTGTAATGGCAATTTGCATATACTCCTGAATGTCAAAGAGTGATCAGCTTAACAGCAATTACTGTACTTGCAAAGTCAATATTTGCCCAGAAAATGAACTTTAACCCCCAAAACACATTTCAACATCATTGCAGTCCTGCCTTAAAAGGAGCAGCTAACATCGTTTTAGTGATTGATCCATTAACACAGGTGTGGGTGTTGATGAGGACAGGGCTGGCGATCAATCAGTCATGATTAAGTAAGAATGACATCACTGGACACTTTAAAAGGAGGCTGGTTCTTGGTATCATTGTTTCTCTTCAGTTAACCATGGTTATCTCTAAAGAAACACGTGCAGCCATCATTGCACTGCACAAAAATGGCCTAACAGGGAAGACTATCGCAGCTACAAAGATTGCACCTCAGTCAACAATCTATCGCTTCATCAAGAACTTCAAGGAGAGAGCTTCCATTGTTGTCAAAAAGGCTCCAGGGCGCCCAAGAAAGACCAGCAAGCGCCAGGACCATATCTTAAAACTGATTCAGCTGCGGGATCGGACTACCAGCAGTGCCGAGCTTGCTCAGGAATGGCAGCAGGCTGGTGTGAGTGCTTCTGCACGCACTGTGAGGCGGAGACTCTTTGAGCAAGGGCTGGTTTCAAGGAGGGCAGCAAAGAAGCCACTTCTCTCCAGAAAAAACATCAGGGACCGACTGATATTCTGCAAAAGGTACAGGGAGTGGACTGCTGAGGACTGGGGCAAAGTCATTTTCTCTGATGAATCCCCTTTTCGATTGTTTGGGACATCTGGAAAACAGCTTATTCGGAGAAGAAGAGGTGAGCGCTACAACCAGTCTTGTCTCATGCCAACTGTAAAGCATCCTGAAACCATTCATGTGTGGGGTTGCTTCTCAGCCAAGGGAATCGGCTCACTCACAGTCTTGCCTAAAAACACAGCCATGAATAAAGAATGGTACCAGAATGTCCTCCAAGAGCAACTTCTCCCAACCGTCCAAGAGCAGTTTGGCGCCCAACAATGCCTTTTCCAGCATGATGGAGCACCTTGCCATAAAGCAAAGGTGATAACTAAATGGCTCATGGAACAAAACATAGAGATTTTGGGTCCATGGCCTGGAAACTCCCCAGATCTTAATCCCATTGAGAACTTGTGGTCAATCATCAAGAGACGGGTGGACAAACAAAAACCAACAAATTCTGGCAAAATGCAAGCATTGATTATGCAAGAATGGACTGCTATCAGTCAGGATTTGGTCCAAAAGTTAATTGAGAGCATGCCAGGGAGAATTACAGAGGTCTTGAAGAAGAAGGGGCAACACTGCAAATATTGACTTGCTGCATTAACTCATTCTGTCAATATAACCTATTGGTGCTCATAATATGATTGCAATTATATTTCTGTATGTGATATAAACATCAGACAAACACTGATAAAAACCAGAGGCCAGCAGATCATATGAAAATAAAATTTTGGTGTCATTCTCAAAACTTTTTACCATGACTGTATACCAGGATTGGGGTTTTGGGGGGGCCACACATATAAAGATTTGGGAATTGAGGGGGCCACGCATACCAGGATTGGAGGATGAGGAGGCCACGCATACCAGGATTGGGGGATTGAGGAAGCCACACATACCTGTATTGGGGGATTGAGGAGGCCACACATACCAGGATTGGGGGATTGAGGAGGCCACACATACCAGGATTGAGGGATTGAAGAGGCCACACATACCAGGATTGAGGGATTGAGGAGTCCACACATGCCAGGATTGGGGGATTGAGGAGGCCACACATACCAGGATTGGGGGATTGAGGAGGCCACACATACCAGGATTGGGGGATTGAGGAGACCACACATACCAGGATTGAGGAGGCCACACAAACCAGGATTGGGGGATTGAGGAGGCCACACATACCTGGATTGAGGGATTGAGGAGGCCACACATACCAGTATTGAGGGATTGAGGAGGCCACACATACCAGGATTGGGGGATTGAGGAGGCCACACATACCAGGATTGGGGGATTGAGGAGGCCACACATACCAGGATTGGGGGATTGAGGAGACCACAGATACCAGGATTGGGGGATGAGGGGTGCCATACGTACCAGGATTGGGGGATGAGGGGTGCCATACGTACCAGGATTGGGAAATTTAATATTAGCTGCTGCATTTCCCACCCTAGGCTTACACTCGAGTCAATACATTTTTCCAGTTTCTTTGTAGTAAAATATGGGGCCTCGGCTTATACTCGGGTCGGCTTATTTAAATATACGGTATTTTAAAAATCAGTGAGTACGTGGTGCCCATAATACTGCAGGACTGTGGGGTGCATTATACTATATGGGGGCTGCATTTTACCCTATGGGGTGTGTAATATACTGTATTGAGGACTGTGGGGAGTGAATTATATTCTATGGAGGACCATGGGAAGTTCATTATACTATATGGAGGATTATGGGGGGCGCATTATACTATATGGAGGATTATGGGGGCGCATTATACTATATGGAGGATTATCAGTGGCGTATTATATTATATGGAAGGCTATGTGGGGCCATTATAATATTTTGAGGGCTATGTGGGGGTCCATTATACTGTTTGGAGGGCTAGTGCAAGCCATTATACTGTATGTAAGCTCATTATACTGTTTGGAGGGCTGTGTGGGGGTCACAGTTGGGGGATCATACTGTGTTGGTGTCACCATACTTTGCCTTGGGAGCTGAAGTGGGGTACTGTAGGGTCATCATCCTGTGCATGTGGAGGAATGCACCATGGGGGGTATCATACTGTGTTTGGGGGGCACTTTTGTTGGCATCATACTTTATGGGGAAATGAAAGAGGGATCTAGGACTTCAGCAGGAGCTTCTGCTATGGGGCCCCATGATTTCTATGTACGCCCCTGCCCATTTTATATATCAGATGGTATTACTTAGCTGCTCCATCCCGGTGTTTTCTCCAGACTTTACCTACGGTGTCACATTTCACAGAAATTTAGAATAGAAGTGTGACTTTTCCAAGCCACAAAGCCTTAGGAGACTCCAAGTGGAGGCACAAGGTCTCATATCTGGAAAACCATAAGGAAGGTCAAAATCGTATGAAAAGAAGGATCCAAGAGCCTGTATTATGGATCTGTGGGGTCCCTGTGTGTGGGCACCGTTTTCTCATTACTTCTGGGTGCAACCTTCTCCTGTGCTCCTTGTCGCCCCCTGCTGAGTGATACACCATGAAGCTGTGATGTCGGTGGAGTGACAACTGTTGTGAGCACATTCCTGATTTACATACGTTGTCACTCTTCCAATTCTGGGCTGACAAGCAGTTGAATACCTTCACCAGCATTAGAGTTTTACAAGACTGGAAGGGTATTATACATTTGGAACATTTTAATATATACTTATCCTTAAAGGGGTTGGTCATCTTTAGAAATATTTTTTTTCCTTGCTGTATTTTTGGCTAAAAATCATTTTTTGCAATTGGGTTTCATTAAAAATGTTGCACCGTTTGCCTTTTACAGGCTCATTGTTTCACTTTCCATTCTGCAAACAGTGCAATATGAAAGATATAAAAAGAAAACGGTGCAAAATTTTTAATGACATCCAATTGCAATAATGATTTCTAGTTCCAAATACATGTATTTAAGTGTAAAAAAAAAAAACATGGTCCCAGTGATGGACAATCCCTTTAAAAAAGTTTAGCTCCATGATAGTGTAGCAGGAGGTCTCCTTGGTCCCCAAGGTAGGAAAGTCCTCAAGCTTCTAGTGCCCCCCACATGACAAAGAGACTTAGTAGTATTTAAAGATTTACCAGGATGTCCAGGATACCATGATGATACCTGTCAATCAAACTGTGGTCCCAGAGTGAGCTGCTCAACATTGGGGGAAGTAAACAAAAAAAGTAAAATCTGTTGTGTTCCTGAAGGAGCCCCTTTAATATGAATGTGTGCTAGGTATAATAGCATTACTTCTGAGTTTGCAAAGAGTTAAAGTCCTTTCTGCATATCTATGAGTAAATCTGTTGGCTAATCGCTTGCAGATGACTCTGTCTCCCTTCATACCTATAAGCATTGCTGATTCATTCTGGGACTGAGCCAATAAATCCCTCCAGCCTGGCTTTTGTCTGAGCAGCTACGTGTGAGGCATCGTCCTGTATCCCATACAGTGTACAATAAATTTGTACTGCCCTGTGTGCTTCCTAATATAAGAAAAAAAAAAGCATACTTCCCTCCCGAAATGACAGAACTGTAACCACTGCAGCCCATCAGTAACCCCTGATAGGCTGCAGGGCTCTCATGACGTAGACAATGTCAAGAGATCAACGAAAGACCAAGGCCTCCAGGCAGAAGAGGTTCTGGAGGTAAGTAGGCTCTTCTTATTATTTTATTATAAAGGGTTTTTCCAGTAGTAGACAACCCCTTTAAAAGTTTTTTTGATCATCTTGTTATGTTGTCAATCACTGCTCAGTTACAGAAGAAATTCAGCTGTGTAAAAGAGTCTTAAGGCTCTTTACACGGTCCAATATAAGCAAGACATTGATCAACTAATCATGGGGTAATCACATTATTTGGGGAATTGGATGTTTCGCCCCCAGCAGTTCGCCCCCAGCAATTCGCCCCCGGGTACTTTTCGCCCCCGCACATTTCGTCCCCAGCATTTGGCCCCCAGGATGTTTTGGCTCCGCACATCTCACCCCCGCACATATCGCCCCCAGTTCGCGGGGGCGAAATGTGCGGGGGCGAATCTTCCTGGGGGCGAAATTTGCGGGGGCGAAATGTACCTGGGGGCAAATTGCTGGGGGCGAACTGCTGGGGGCGAAACTTCCTATAACCCATTATTTGTGTGGCCTAAAAAATCATCATTGTCAGCTGTACATCTTTCTGTTTATCCAGAGGATGTGCTGCTGAAAATATGTAAATTATCGGAGAACCAAACAATCATATTAATGATCATTCATCCCCATACAGTTTCCACTGATAATGAATAAAAGGGCCTTTAAGGAGGACCTGTCACTTGTCATAAATATGTCATTTTTCTACCTGGTGTTAATGCTGCTGTTCTCCTGAATCCGGCGATGTTTTTCTTTTGTTCCTACACCTCTCCATTCCTGAGATATTGCCCTATCTTCCCTGTATACAAATCTAGTCATTTTAGCTAAATGGGTGTGGCCATCAACTCTTCTTTATGGGTGTGTTCTTGAAGACCACACCCAGTTTTCTAAAAACATTACATTTATACACAAGGCAAAAGGGGCCATATCTCAGGAATGGAGAGGAGGAGGAACAAAAGAAAAACATCGCCGGATTCAGGAGAACAGGTGCTTTTAATCTAGGCCCTTTTACACAGTCTGAAGATAGCAGTAAGAGTGTTGGTAATAATTATTGTTCACGATAATTTGGCCAATGTAAACATGGCAGCAATGAGAAGATGATGGGCTAATCTCATCATTTGTGCATTCTAAAAAAATAATGTTCTCATCCTCACAACTCTTTATGTAAACAAAGGGGGTGTTGCCAAAAATAGGTAAACATTATTCGGGCCGAACGTTTGTGTAAAAGCATGAGGACGAAAAATTGTGTAAAAGTATGGAGACTGAACGATCATGTAAAAGTATGGAGACTGAAGGATCATGTAAGTGTTAGAACCTTGTTCTTAGTTTTTTTCCTTTGCTGGTCACATGACCTTGTTGGCCTATTTAATCCTGCTCCGCCCTTCTGGCTTTGCTGGACTTCATTGTATATCTACTTTCTAGCTAGCCTGTGCTCTGTATCTAACTCTGTTAGTTTGCTTGGTCTACGGACCTCTATGTTCTATATATTTTGTTTGTTCGTCTGTCTGCTACTATTTCTGTTAGGAGGTGTCCCATTTTCCTCCCAGTCCTTAGTACTTGTAGGGATTCCTTCCCCACATCTATAGGTCTCCGTACAGACTAGCTTAGGACTTTAGCAGGTCTGATCGCAGGATCAGGTCCCCTGTTACATCGTAGGGATAAAGCTGAGTTCTATCGTAGGGACAGATCTCCTCTCTTTCCTTAGCTCTGGTAGCAGAACATAACAGTAAGTCCAGCCCAGCAAATGGTCTAAGGAAAGATTTTTTTTTTCTGTTCCATCATGGTGTCGGTTCAGGATTTGGCTAAACACCTGCAGGGACTCTCTTTGGAGGTGACTGAGCTCCGTCAGCACGTGAGTAACTGTCCTGGAGCACATTTCTTGGAGCCTAAGGTACGTTTGCCGGATTTATTTTTTGGTGAACACCGAGAATTTTTTTCATTTAAAAATGCTTGCTTATTGTATTTTCGTTTGAGACCCAAGTCCTCTGGGGATGATTCCCAGCGCATAGGGTTTATAATGTCACTTTTGCGCAAAGAGCCTCAGGAGTGGGCCTTTTCTTTGCAACCTAGTGATACATGCTTCAGATCAGTGGATAGTTTTTTTTCTGCTTTGGGACTATTATATGATGATCCTGACCGTGTCGCATCAGCTGAGACTGAGTTAAGACGTTTGAGACAGGGATCAGGTAATGTGGAAAAATATTGTACTCATTTCCGTCGATGGTCTACTCAAACAGGGTGGAACGATTCTGCTCTGAAAAGTCTATTTCTTGCTGGGCTCAGTGAAAGGGTTAAAGACCTGCTAATTGCTTATCCTACACCTGAAGATTTGCAACAGGCTATGCAATTAGCTATACGGGTGGATAGGAGACTGCGTGCAAGGGTTAATGAGAGCAAATCCTCTGCTATGTCAGTTTCTGGTTATGAGAATGTGTGTACTAACAGTGGTGAATCGATGGAGATTGGAGCGATGGCACCTCGCTCTCAAGAAAAAGATCGCAGATTTTCTGAAGGCTTGTGTTTCTATTGCGGAAAATCTGGTCATTTGATTAAAGACTGTGAGCTTCGTATCAAGAAAGAAAAAAAAATGGTCAGTCATGCCCGTATTGCCTGTTTAAATTCCAAGGGTGTATTTTTAGCTGCTTCCACGATTGCTCAGGAAAAATTAATGGAATTTCGGGTGTTTGTTGATTGCGGGTCTACTCTGAATGTAATTGATGGGGGATTCTTGGAAAGACTCAATTTAAAACCCGAACCTTTATCATCCCCCATTGCTGTGGTCTCTGTGGATGGTTCCCCTTTGAAGAATATTACTCTCAAGGTCTGTGAATTTCCTCTCACTATTAATGGTGTTCACCATGAGAAATTGGATTTGGTAGTTTTGAATAACTTGCCTTCTCCAGTAATATTGGGATTGCCCTGGTTAAAATTTCACAATCCTGTACTGGATTGGTCTACCAGTGAAATTAAATCCTGGAGCCATAAATGTTATGACAAGTGTTGTAACGGGCGTATTGCAGCTTTGGATAGGGGAGAATTGCCTGTTCCTATTCAGGATTTTTGGAGAGTTTTTTCTGAGAAGGAATCGCAGGTTTTGCCTCCCCATAGAGACTATGATTGTTCTATTGAATTTGTCCCTGGAGCGACTCTTCCTAAAAGTCGTTTATTTAACCTTACTATTCCTGAGAGGAAGGCTTTGGAGGAATACATACAGACAAGTTTGGCCGCCGGTCACATTAGGCCCTCTAAGTCTCCTGTGGCGGTTGGATTTTTTTTTGTAAAAAAAAAGGACGGCGGTTTACGTCCTTGTCTGGATTTTCGTGAGATTAACAAAATTACTGTACGCAATCCTTACCCACTGCCATTGATTCCTGATCTGTTTAACCAGTTAATGGGGGCCAAGTGGTTCTCTAAAATTGACCTTAAGGGGGCATACAATCTGTTGCGCATGAAGGAGGGTGACGAATGGAAGACTGCTTTTAACACTCCTGTGGGTCATTTTGAGAATCTGGTTATGCCTTTTGGTCTTACTAATGCTCCTGCATTTTTTCAGAATCTTATTAATGACATCCTTAGACCTTTGATCGGCAAAAATGTGGTTGTGTATTTGGATGACATTTTGATTTATTCGCCGGATCTGGAGTCTCATTGGCGGAGCGTACGTGAGGTATTACAGTTGTTAATGGACAATTCGCTTTTTGCTAAGCTGGAGAAATGTGAGTTCGCTGTACAGAGAATTAGTTTTTTGGGCTACATTATCTCCAGCGAAGGTTTTGAGATGGACCCGGTTAAAGTTCAAGCTGTACAGGAATGGCCTAGGCCTATTGGTTTGAAATCGATACAGAGGTTTTTGGGTTTCGCCAATTATTACAGAAAATTCATAAAGAATTTTTCTAGTATTGTCAAACCTCAGACCGATCTCACCAGGAAAGGTGCTGATGCGGTTCAGTGGTCTTCTGAGGCCATTGAAGCTTTTGTGTATCTCAAGGAGAGGTTCACCTCTGCTCCCATCCTTATGCAGCCTGATGTGACTAAGCCGTTTTTGGTTGAGGTTGATGCTTCCTCTGTGGGGGTTGGCGCAGTATTGTCTCAGGATAACGGGGATGGATTACATCCCTGTGCCTTTTTTTCAAAAAATTTTTCGGAGACTGAACTGAATTACGATATTGGTAATCGGGAATTATTGGCTATTAAACTCGCATTTGAACACTGGCGCCACTTCTTGGAAGGTGCGGAATTTCCCGTTCAGGTTCTTACGGATCATAAAAATCTGATATATCTTGATGCTGCCAAGCGCCTGAATGCCCGTCAGGCTAGGTGGGCACTGTTTTTCTCGCGGTTTAATTTCTCCGTTACTTACATCCCTGGTACTAAGAATGTTAAGGCGGATGCCTTGTCTCGCAGTTTTTCTCCCATAGTCGGTGCTGAGAAAGAGGAGAACATTTTACAAGAAGGTGTTGTGATAGCTGCTTTGGACTCCGTTTTGGAAGATGAGATTCTTAAAGCACAGGAGAATGCCCCATCTAACACTCCTCATGGGAGGTTGTTTGTGCCTGGGACCTTTAGGAGAGATTTGTTTGTTGAGTGTCACGAATCTCGGTTGGCAGGTCATCCCGGAATCTCTGAGACCAAGAGACTGGTGGGTCGCAGTTTTTGGTGGCCTGGATGGCAGAAGGAAGTCATTAAGTGGGTGCGCCAATGTACTATTTGTGCTAGATCTAAGTCCTCACATACTCCTGCTGCGGGGTTGCTTTGTCCTTTGGAGGTTCCCAGTGCTCCTTGGACACATTTGGCTATGGACTTTATAACTGACCTTCCCCCCTCTGAGGGTTTTACTGTCATCTGGGTGGTCGTGGACCGTTTTAGCAAGATGTGTCACTTGGTTCCCTTCGTCAAACTGCCCTGCGCTAAAACTCTCGCTAAGGCCTTTGTCAAGGAAATTGTCAGACTTCATGGCGTTCCTACTGACATTGTTTCTGATAGAGGTCCTCAGTTCGTGGCTCGTTTTTGGCGTGCCTTTTGTGACAGGTTGGGAGTTCATTTGTCGTTCTCGTCCGGATATCATCCTGAATCTAATGGCCAGACAGAAAGGAAAAACCAGGATGTTGAGCAGTTCTTGCGTTGTTTTGTGGCAGACAATCAAGAGGGGTGGTCTGAGCTTCTGCCACTTGCTGAATTTGCTCTGAACAATCATACATCTTCTTCTACTGGTTGTTCGCCTTTTTTTTGTTGTTCTGGGAGACATCCGTCGTTTGGGTCGTTCTCCAAGTTGGAATCTGCCGTGCCTGAGGAGGAGAATTTTTCCGGTGATTTGGAGAGAGTTTGGACGGATGTGCGTGGTAATCTTCAGGAGGCCAACAGAAAATCTAAAGACTACTTTGATAGGAAACGACAGGAGGTTTTGTTCGCTGTTGGTGACATGGTTTGGTTGTCCTCTAGAAATCTGCGGTTGAGGATTCCTTCTAAGAAATTGGGTCCCAAGTTTGTAGGGCCCTTTAAGGTGCTTCAGGTTGTCAACCAATCTGCTGTTAGGTTGGAGGTTCCTACCTCCTGGAGAATTAATCCGGTATTTCATGTCTCTCTGTTGAAAAAAGCTGTTGTATCGGATTGTGACGCCTCTGCCTCTGTTCCTCCGGTGGTGGAGGACGGGGAATATGAAATTTCTCGCATCCTTAACTCTAGACGGTATAGAGGTAGTTTGCAGTATCTTGTGGCCTGGAAAGGTTTCGGACCCGAGGATAACTCTTGGGTGAGGTCGGATGATGTTTCCGCGTCCAGACTTATCAGAGCATTTCACAGGAGATTTCCTGATAAGCCTGGTCCTAGGGGATCCGGAGGATCCTCTTAGAAGGGGGGGTACTGTTAGAACCTTGTTCTTAGTTTTTTTCCTTTGCTGGTCACATGACCTTGTTGGCCTATTTAATCCTGCTCCGCCCTTCTGGCTTTGCTGGACTTCATTGTTTAACTACTTTCTAGCTAGCCTGTGCCCTGTATCTAACTCTGTTAGTTTGCTTGGTCTATGGACCTCTATGTTCTATATATTTTGTTTGTTCGTCTGTCTGCTACTATTTCTGTTAGGAGGTGTCCCATTTTCCTCCCAGTACTTAGTACTTGTAGGGATTCCTTCCCCACATCTATAGGTCTCCGTACAGACTAGCTTAGGACTTTAGCAGGTCTGATCGCAGGATCAGGTCCCCTGTTACATCGTAGGGATTAAGCTGAGTTCTATCGTAGGGACAGATCTCCTCTCTTTCCTTAGCTCTGGTAGCAGAACATAACAGTAAGAGTATGGAGACTGAACGATCATGTAAGAGTATGGAGACTGAACGATCATGTAAGAGTATGGAGACTGAACGATCATGTAAGAGTATGGAGACTGAAGGATCATGTAAGAGTATGGTGACTGAATGATCATGTAAGAGTATGGAGACTGAAGGATCATGTAAGAGTATGGAGACTGAAGGATCATGTAAGAGTATGGAGACTGAACGATCATGTAAGAGTATGGAGACTGAACGATCATGTAAGAGTATGGAGACTGAATGATCATGTAAGAGTATGGAGACTGAATGATCATGTAAGAGTATGGAGACTGAACGATCATGTAAGAGTATGGAGACTGAACGATCATGTAAGAGTATGGAGACTGAACGATCTTGTAAGAGTATGGAGACTGAACGATCATGTAAGAGTATGGAGACTGAACGATCATGTAAGAGTATGGAGACTGAACGATCATGTAAGAGTATGGAGACTGAACGATCATGTAAGAGTATGGGGACTGAATGATCACGTAAGAGTATGGAGACTGAATGATCACGTAAGAGTATGGAGACTGAATGATCAGGTAAGAGTATGGGGACTGAATGATCACGTAAGAGTATGGGGACTGAAGGATCACGTAAGAGTATGGGGACTGAATGATCACGTAAGAGTATGGAGACTGAACGATCATGTAAGAGTATGGAGACTGAACGATCGTGTAAGAGTATGGAGACAGAAGGATCATGTAAGAGTATGGAGACTGAACGATCATGTAAGAGTATGGAGACTGAACGATCATGTAAGAGTATGGAGACTGAAGGATCATGTAAGAGTATGGAGACTGAACGATCATGTAAGAGTATGGAGACTGAACGATCATGTAAGAGTATGGAGACTGAAGGATTATGTAAGAGTATGGAGACTGAACGATCATGTAAGAGTATGGGGACTGAACGATCATGTAAGAGTATGGAGACTGAAGGATCATGTAAGAGTATGGAGACTGAAAGATTATGTAAGAGTATGGAGACTGAACGATCATGTAAGAGTATGGAGACTGAACGATCATGTAAGAGTATGGGGACTGAACGATCATGTAAGAGTATGGAGACTGAAGGATCATGTAAGAGTATGGAGACTGAAGGATCATGTAAGAGTATGGAGACTGAACGATCATGTAAGAGTATGGAGACAGAAGGATCATGTAAGAGTATGGAGACTGAAGGATCATGTAAGGGTATGGAGACTGAACGATAATGTAAGAGTATTGGGACTGAACGATCATGTAAGAGTATGGAGACTGAAGGATCATGTAAGAGTATGGAGACTGAACGATCATGTAAAAGTATGGAGACTGAAGGATCATATAAGAGTATGGAGACTGAACGATCATGTAAGAGTATGGAGACTGAACGATCATGTAAGAGTATGGAGACTGAAGGATCATGTAAGAGTATGAAGACTGAACGATCATGTAAGAGTATGGAGACTGAAGGATCATGTAAGAGTATGGGGACTGATGGATCATGTAAGAGTATGGAGACTGAACGATCATGTAAGAGTATGGGGACTGATGGATCATGTAAGAGTATGGAGACTGAAGGATCATGTAAGGGTATGGAGACTGAAGGATCATGTAAGAGTATGGAGACTGAAGGATCATGTAAGAGTATGGAGACTGAAGGATCATGTAAGAGTATGGAGACTGAACGATCATGTAAGAGTATGAGGACTGATGGATCATGTAAGAGTATGGAGACTGAAGGATCATGTAAGGGTATGGAGACTGAAGGATCATGTAAGAGTATGGAGACTGAAGGATCATGTAAGAGTATGGAGACTGAAGGATCATGTAAGAGTATGGGGACTGATGGATCATGTAAGAGTATGGAGACTGAAGGATCATGTAAGAGTATGGGGACTGATGGATCATGTAAGAGTATGGAGACTGAAGGATCATGTAAGAGTATGGGGACTGATGGATCATGTAAGAGTATGGAGACTGAAGGATCATGTAAGGGTATGGAGACTGAAGGATCATGTAAGAGTATGGAGACTGAAGGATCATGTAAGAGTATGGAGACTGAAGGATCATGTAAGAGTATGGAGACTGAACGATCATGTAAGAGTATGGGGACTGATGGATCATGTAAGAGTATGGAGACTGAACGATCATGTAAGAGTATGGAGACTGAAGGATCATGTAAGAGTATGGAGACTGAAGGATCATGTAAGAGTATGGAGACTGAACGATCATGTAAGAGTATGGAGACTGAACGATCATGTAAGAGTATGGAGACAGAAGGATCATGTAAGAGTATGGAGACTGAAGGATCATGTAAGGGTATGGAGACTGAACGATAATGTAAGAGTATGGGGACTGAACGATCATGTAAGAGTATGGAGACTGAAGGATCATGTAAGAGTATGGAGACTGAACGATCATGTAAAAGTATGGAGACTGAAGGATCATATAAGAGTATGGAGACTGAACGATCATGTAAGAGTATGGAGACTGAACGATCATGTAAGAGTATGGAGACTGAAGGATCATGTAAGAGTATGAAGACTGAACGATCATGTAAGAGTATGGAGACTGAAGGATCATGTAAGAGTATGGGGACTGATGGATCATGTAAGAGTATGGAGACTGAACGATCATGTAAGAGTATGGGGACTGATGGATCATGTAAGAGTATGGAGACTGAAGGATCATGTAAGGGTATGGAGACTGAAGGATCATGTAAGAGTATGGAGACTGAAGGATCATGTAAGAGTATGGAGACTGAAGGATCATGTAAGAGTATGGAGACTGAACGATCATGTAAGAGTATGAGGACTGATGGATCATGTAAGAGTATGGAGACTGAAGGATCATGTAAGGGTATGGAGACTGAAGGATCATGTAAGAGTATGGAGACTGAAGGATCATGTAAGAGTATGGAGACTGAAGGATCATGTAAGAGTATGGGGACTGATGGATCATGTAAGAGTATGGAGACTGAAGGATCATGTAAGAGTATGGGGACTGATGGATCATGTAAGAGTATGGAGACTGAAGGATCATGTAAGAGTATGGGGACTGATGGATCATGTAAGAGTATGGAGACTGAAGGATCATGTAAGGGTATGGAGACTGAAGGATCATGTAAGAGTATGGAGACTGAAGGATCATGTAAGAGTATGGAGACTGAAGGATCATGTAAGAGTATGGAGACTGAACGATCATGTAAGAGTATGGGGACTGATGGATCATGTAAGAGTATGGAGACTGAACGATCATGTAAGAGTATGGAGACTGAAGGATCATGTAAGAGTATGGAGACTGAAGGATCATGTAAGAGTATGGAGACTGAACGATCATGTAAGAGTATGGGGACTGAATGATCATGTAAGAGTATGGAGACTGAAGGATCATGTAAGAGTATGGAGACTGAAGGATCATGTAAGAGTATGGGGACTGAACGATCATGTAAGAGTATGGAGACTGAACGATCATGTAAGAGTATGGAGACTGAACGATCATGTAAGAGTATGGAGACTGAAGGATCATGTAATAGTATGGAGACTGAACGATCATGTAAGAGTATGGAGACTGAACGATCATGTAAGAGTATGGGGACTGAATGATCATGTAAGAGTATGGAGACTGATGGATCATGTAAGAGTATGGAGACTGAACGATCATGTAAGAGTATGGGGACTGAACGATCATGTAAGAGTATGGAGACTGAAGGATCATGTAAGAGTATGTGGACTGAACGATCATGTAAGAGTATGGAGACTGAAGGATCATGTAAGAGTATGGAGACTGAACGATCATGTAAGAGTATGGAGACTGAAGGATCATGTAAGAGTATGGGGACTGATTGATCATGTAAGAGTATGGAGACTGAACGATCATGTAAGAGTATGGGGACTGAACGATCATGTAAGAGTATGGAGACTGAACGATCATGTAAGAGTATGGGGACTGAAAGATCATGTAAAAGTATGGAGACTGAACGATCATGTAAACGTATGGAGACTGAACGATCATGTAAACGTATGGAGACTGAACGATCATGTAAGAGTATGGAGACTGATGGATCATGTAAGAGTATGGAGACTGAACGATCATGTAAGAGTATGGGGACTGAACGATCATGTAAGAGTATGGAGACTGAAGGATCATGTAATAGTATGGAGACTGAACGATCATGTAAGAGTATGGAGACTGAACGATCATGTAAGAGTATGGGGACTGAATGATCATGTAAGAGTATGGAGACTGATGGATCATGTAAGAGTATAGAGACTGAACGATCATGTAAGAGTATGGGGACTGAACGATCATGTAAGAGTATGGAGACTGAAGGATCATGTAAGAGTATGTGGACTGAACGATCATGTAAGAGTATGGAGACTGAAGGATCATGTAAGAGTATGGAGACTGAACGATCATGTAAGAGTATGAGGACTGAACGATCATGTAAGAGTATGGAGACTGATGGATCATGTAAGAGTATGGAGACTGAACGATCATGTAAGAGTATGGGGACTGAACGATCATGTAAGAGTATGGAGACTGAACGATCATGTAAGAGTATGGGGACTGAACGATCATGTAAACGTATGGAGACTGAACGATCATGTAAACGTATGGAGACTGAAGGATCATGTAAGAGTATGGAGACTGAAGGATCATGTAAGAGTATGGAGACTGAAGGATCATGTAAGAGTATGGGGACTGATGGATCATGTAAGAGTATGGAGACTGAACGATCATGTAAGAGTTTGGGGACTGAACGATCATGTAAGAGTATGGAGACTGAACGATCATGTAAGAGTATGGGGACTGAAAGATCATGTAAGAGTATGGGGACTGAAAGATCATGTAAAAGTATGGAGACTGAACGATCATGTAAACGTATGGAGACTGAACGATCATGTAAACGTATGGAGACTGAACGATCATGTAAGAGTATGGAGACTGAACGATCATGTAAGAGTATGAGTACTGAACGATCATGTAAGAGTATGAGGACTGAACGATCATGTAAGAGTATGGGGACTGATGGATCATGTAAGAGTATGGAGACTGAACGATCATGTAAGAGTATGGAGACTGAAGGATCATGTAAGAGTATGGAGACTGAAGGATCATGTAAGAGTATGGAGACTGAAAGATCATGTAAGAGTATGGGGACTGAACGATCATGTAAGAGTATGGAGACTGAAGGATCATGTAAGAGTATGGAGACTGAAGGATCATGTAAGAGTATGGAGACTGAAGGATCATGTAAGAGTATGGAGACTGAAGGATCATGTAAGAGTATGGAGACAGAAGGATCATGTAAGAGTATGGAGACTGAACGATCATGTAATAGTATGGAGACTGAACGATCATGTAAGAGTATGGAGACTGAAGGATCATGTAAGAGTATGGAGACTGAACGATCATGTAAGAGTATGGGGACTGAAGGATCACGTAAGAATATGGGGACTGAATGATCACGTAAGAGTATGGGGACTGAAGGATCATGTAAGAGTATGGAGACTGAACGATCATGTAAGAGTATGGAGACTGAACGATCGTGTAAGAGTATGGGGACTGAATGATCGTGTAAGAGTATGGGGACAGAAGGATCATGTAAGAGTATGGAGACTGAAGGATCATGTAAGAGTAAGGGGACTGAAGGATCATGTAAGAGTATGGAGACTGAACGATCATGTAAGAGTATGGAGACTGAAGGATCATGTAAGAGTATGGAGACTGAACGATCATGTAAGAGTATGGAGACTGAAGGATTATGTAAGAGTATGGAGACTGAACGATCATGTAAGAGTATGGGGACTGAACGATCATGTAAGAGTATGGAGACTGAAGGATCATGTAAGAGTATGGAGACTGAAGGATCATGTAAGAGTATGGAGACAGAAGGATCATGTAAGAGTATGGAGACTGAACGATCATGTAAGAGTATGGAGACTGAACGATCATGTAAGAGTATGGAGACTGAAGGATCATGTAAGAGTATGGAGACTGAACGATCATGTAAGAGTATGGAGACTGAAGGATCATGTAAGAGTACGGGGACTGATGGATCATGTAAGAGTATGGAGACTGAACGATCATGTAAGAGTATGGGGACTGAACGATCATGTAAGAGTACGGAGACTGAACGATCATGTAAGAGTATGGAGACTGAACGATCATGTAAACGTATGGAGACTGAACGATCATGTAAGAGTATGGAGACTGAACGATCATGTAAGAGTATGAGTACTGAACGATCATGTAAGAGTATGAGGACTGAACGATCATGTAAGAGTATGGGGACTGATGGATCATGTAAGAGTATGCAGACTGAACGATCATGTAAGAGTATGGAGACTGAAGGATCATGTAAGAGTATGGAGACTGAACGATCATGTAAGAGTATGGAGACTGAAAGATTATGTAAGAGTATGGAGACTGAACGATCATGTAAGAGTATGGGGACTGAACGATCATGTAAGAGTATGGAGACTGAACGATCATGTAAGAGTATGGGGACTGAAAGATCATGTAAGAGTATGGGGACTGAAAGATCATGTAAAAGTATGGAGACTGAACGATCATGTAAACGTATGGAGACTGAACGATCATGTAAACGTATGGAGACTGAACGATCATGTAAGAGTATGGAGACTGAACGATCATGTAAGAGTATGAGTACTGAACGATCATGTAAGAGTATGAGGACTGAACGATCATGTAAGAGTATGGGGACTGATGGATCATGTAAGAGTATGGAGACTGAACGATCATGTAAGAGTATGGAGACTGAAGGATCATGTAAGAGTATGGAGACTGAAGGATCATGTAAGAGTATGGAGACTGAAAGATCATGTAAGAGTATGGAGACTGAAAGATCATGTAAGAGTATGGGGACTGAACGATCATGTAAGAGTATGGAGACTGAAGGATCATGTAAGAGTATGGAGACTGAAGGATCATGTAAGAGTATGGAGACTGAAGGATCATGTAAGAGTATGGAGACTGAAGGATCATGTAAGAGTATGGAGACTGAACGATCATGTAAGAGTATGGGGACTGAAGGATCACGTAAGAATATGGGGACTGAATGATCACGTAAGAGTATGGGGACTGAAGGATCATGTAAGAGTATGGAGACTGAACGATCATGTAAGAGTATGGAGACTGAACGATCGTGTAAGAGTATGGGGACTGAATGATCGTGTAAGAGTATGGGGACTGAAGGATCATGTAAGAGTATGGAGACTGAAGGATCATGTAAGAGTAAGGGGGCTGAAGGATCATGTAAGAGTATGGAGACTGAACGATCATGTAAGAGTATGGAGACTGAAGGATCATGTAAGAGTATGGAGACTGAACGATCATGTAAGAGTATGGAGACTGAAGGATTATGTAAGAGTATGGAGACTGAACGATCATGTAAGAGTATGGTGACTGAACGATCATGTAAGAGTATGGAGACTGAAGGATCATGTAAGAGTATGGAGACTGAAGGATCATGTAAGAGTATGGAGACAGAAGGATCAGGTAAGAGTATGGAGAATGAAGGATCATGTAAGAGTATGGAGACTGAACGATCATGTAAGAGTATGGAGACTGAAGGATCATGTAAGAGTATGGAGACTGAACGATCATGTAAGAGTATGGAGACTGAAGGATCATGTAAGAGTACGGGGACTGATGGATCATGTAAGAGTATGGAGACTGAACGATCATGTAAGAGTATGGGGACTGAATGATCATGTAAGAGTATGGAGACTGAACGATCATGTAAGAGTATGGAAACTGAACGATCATGTAAACGTATGGAGACTGAACGATCATGTAAGAGTATGGAGACTGAACGATCATGTAAGAGTATGAGTACTGAACGATCATGTAAGAGTATGAGGACTGAACGATCATGTAAGAGTATGGGGACTGATGGATCATGTAAGAGTATGCAGACTGAACGATCATGTAAGAGTATGGAGACTGAAGGATCATGTAAGAGTATGGAGACTGAACGATCATGTAAGAGTATGGAGACTGAAAGATTATGTAAGAGTATGGAGACTGAACGATCATGTAAGAGTATGGGGACTGAACGATCATGTAAGAGTATGGAGACTGAAGGATCATGTAAGAGTATGGAGACTGAAGGATCATGTAAGAGTTTGGAGACTGAAGGATCATGTAAGAGTATGGAGACAGAAGGATCATGTAAGAGTATGGAGACTGAACGATCATGTAAGAGTATGGAGACTGAACGATCATGTAAGAGTATGGAGACTGAAGGATCATGTAAGAGTATGGAGACTGAACGATCATGTAAGAGTATGGAGACTGAAGGATCATGTAAGAGTATGGGGACTGATGGATCATGTAAGAGTATGGAGACTGAACGATCATGTAAGAGTATGGGGACTGATGGATCATGTAAGAGTATGGAGACTGAAGGATCATGTAAGGGTATGGAGACTGAACGATCATGTAAGAGTATGGAGACTGAAGGATCATGTAAGAGTATGAAGACTGAACGATCATGTAAGAGTATGGAGACTGAAGGATCATGTAAGAGTATGGAGACTGAACGATCATGTAAGAGTATGGAGACTGAACGATCATGTAAGAGTATGGGGACTGATGGATCATGTAAGAGTATGGAGACTGAAGGATCATATAAGGGTATGGAGACTGAAGGATCATGTAAGAGTATGGAGACTGAAGGATCATGTAAGAGTATGGAGACTGAAGGATCATGTAAGGGTATGGAGACAGAAGGATCATGTAAGAGTATGGAGACTGAACGATCATGTAAGAGTATGGAGACTGAACGATCATGTAAACGTATGGAGACTGAACGATCATGTAAGAGTATGGAGACTGAACGATCATGTAAGAGTATGAGTACTGAACGATCATGTAAGAGTATGAGGACTGAACGATCATGTAAGAGTATGGGGACTGATGGATCATGTAAGAGTATGCAGACTGAACGATCATGTAAGAGTATGGAGACTTAAGGGTCATGTAAGAGTATGGAGACTGAACGATCATGTAAGAGTATGGAGACTGAAAGATTATGTAAGAGTATGGAGACTGAACGATCATGTAAGGGTATGGGGACTGAACGATCATGTAAGAGTATGGAGACTGAAGGATCATGTAAGAGTATGGAGACTGAAGGATCATGTAAGAGTTTGGAGACTGAAGGATCATGTAAGAGTATGGAGACTGAACGATCATGTAAGAGTATGGAGACTGAACGATCATGTAAGAGTATGGAGACTGAACGATCATGTAAGAGTATGGAGACTGAAGGATCATGTAAGAGTATGGAGACTGAACGATCATGTAAGAGTATGGAGACTGAAGGATCATGTAAGAGTATGGGGACTGATGGATCATGTAAGAGTATGGAGACTGAACGATCATGTAAGAGTATGGGGACTGATGGATCATGTAAGAGTATGGAGACTGAAGGATCATGTAAGGGTATGGAGACTGAACGATCATGTAAGAGTATGATGACTGAAGGATCATGTAAGAGTATGAAGACTGAACGATCATGTAAGAGTATGGAGACTGAAGGATCATGTAAGAGTATGGGGACTGATGGATCATGTAAGAGTATGGAGACTGAACGATCATGTAAGAGTATGGGGACTGATGGATCATGTAAGAGTATGGAGACTGAAGGATCATATAAGGGTATGGAGACTGAAGGATCATGTAAGAGTATGGAGACTGAAGGATCATGTAAGAGTATGGAGACTGAAGGATCATGTAAGGGTATGGAGACTGAACGATCATGTAAGAGTATGAGGACTGATGGATCATGTAAGAGTATGGAGACTGAAGGATCATGTAAGGGTATGGAGACTGAAGGATCATGTAAGAGTATGGAGACTGAAGGATCATGTAAGAGTATGGAGACTGAAGGATCATGTAAGAGTATGGGGACTGATGGATCTTGTAAGAGTATGGAGACTGAAGGATCATGTAAGAGTATGGGGACTGATGGATCATGTAAGAGTATGGAGACTGAACGATCATGTAAGAGTATGGGGACTGATGGATCATGTAAGAGTATGGAGACTGAAGGATCATATAAGGGTATGGAGACTGAAGGATCATGTAAGAGTATAGAGACTGAAGGATCATGTAAGAGTATGGAGACTGAAGGATCATGTAAGGGTATGGAGACTGAACGATCATGTAAGAGTATGAGGACTGATGGATCATGTAAGAGTATGGAGACTGAAGGATCATGTAAGGGTATGGAGACTGAAGGATCATGTAAGAGTATGGAGACTGAAGGATCATGTAAGAGTATGGAGACTGAAGGATCATGTAAGAGTATGGGGACTGATGGATCATGTAAGAGTATGGAGACTGAAGGATCATGTAAGAGTATGGGGACTGATGGATCATGTAAGAGTATGGAGACTGAAGGATCATGTAAGAGTATGGGGACTGATGGATCATGTAAGAGTATGGAGACTGAAGGATGATGTAAGGGTATGGAGACTGAAGGATCATGTAAGAGTATGGAGACTGAAGGATCATGTAAGAGTATGGAGACTGAAGGATCATGTAAGAGTATGGAGACTGAACGATCATGTAAGAGTATGGGGACTGATGGATCATGTAAGAGTATGGAGACTGAACGATCATGTAAGAGTATGGAGACTGAAGGATCATGTAAGAGTATGGAGACTGAAGGATCATGTAAGAGTATGGAGACTGAACGATCATGTAAGAGTATGGGGACTGAATGATCATGTAAGAGTATGGAGAATGATCATGTAAGAGTATGGAGACTGAAGGATCATGTAAGAGTATGGAGACTGAAAGATCATGTAAGAGTATGGGGACTGAACGATCATGTAAGAGTATGGAGACTGAACGATCATGTAAGAGTATGAGGACTGAACGATCATGTAAGAGTATGGGGACTGATGGATCATGTAAGAGTATGGAGACTGAACAATCATGTAAGAGTATGGAGACTGAAGGATCATGTAAGAGTATGGAGACTGAAGGATCATGTAAGAGTATGGAGACTGAAAGATCATGTAAGAGTATGGAGACTGAAAGATCATGTAAGAGTATGGGGACTGAACGATCATGTAAGAGTATGGAGACTGAAGGATCATGTAAGAGTATGGAGACTGAAGGATCATGTAAGAGTATGGAGACTGAAGGATCATGTAAGAGTATGGAGACAGAAGGATCATGTAAGAGTATGGAGACTGAACGATCATGTAAGAGTATGGAGACTGAACGATCATGTAAGAGTATGGAGACTGAAGGATCATGTAAGAGTATGGAGACTGAACGATCATGTAAGAGTATGAGGACTGAAGGATCACGTAAGAGTATGGGGACTGAATGATCACGTAAGAGTATGGGGACTGAAGGATCATGTAAGAGTATGGAGACTGAACGATCATGTAAGAGTATGGAGACTGAACGATCGTGTAAGAGTATGGGGACTGAATGATCGTGTAAGAGTATGGGGACTGAAGGATCATGTAAGAGTATGGAGACTGAAGGATCATGTAAGAGTAAGGGGACTGAAGGATCATGTAAGAGTATGGAGACTGAAGGATCATGTAAGAGTATGGGGACTGATGGATTATGTAAGAGTATGGAGACTGAAGGATCATGTAAGAGTATGGGGACTGATGGATCATGTAAGAGTATGGAGACTGAAGGATCATGTAAGAGTATGGGGACTGATGGATCATGTAAGAGTATGGAGACTGAAGGATGATGTAAGGGTATGGAGACTGAAGGATCATGTAAGAGTATGGAGACTGAAGGATCATGTAAGAGTATGGAGACTGAAGGATCATGTAAGAGTATGGAGACTGAACGATCATGTAAGAGTATGGGGACTGATGGATCATGTAAGAGTATGGAGACTGAACGATCATGTAAGAGTATGGAGACTGAAGGATCATGTAAGAGTATGGAGACTGAAGGATCATGTAAGAGTATGGAGACTGAACGATCATGTAAGAGTATGGGGACTGAATGATCATGTAAGAGTATGGAGACTGAAGGATCATGTAAGAGTATGGAGACTGAAAGATGATGTAAGAGTATGTGGACTGAACGATCATGTAAGAGTATGGAGACTGAACGATCATGTAAGAGTATGGAGACTGAACGATCATGTAAGAGTATGGAGACTGAAGGATCATGTAATAGTATGGAGACTGAAAGATCATGTAAGAGTATGGAGACTGAACGATCATGTAAGAGTATGGGGACTGAATGATCATGTAAGAGTATGGAGACTGATGGATCATGTAAGAGTATGGAGACTGAACGATCATGTAAGAGTATGGGGACTGAACGATCATGTAAGAGTATGGAGACTGAAGGATCATGTAAGAGTATGTGGACTGAACGATCATGTAAGAGTATGGAGACTGAAGGATCATGTAAGAGTATGGAGACTGAACGATCATGTAAGAGTATGGAGACTGAACGATCATGTAAGAGTATGGGGACTGAACGATCATGTAAGAGTATGGAGACTGAACGATCATGTAAGAGTATGGGGACTGAAAGATCATGTAAAAGTATGGAGACTGAACGATCATGTAAACGTATGGAGACTGAACGATCATGTAAACGTATGGAGACTGAACGATCATGTAAGAGTATGGAGACTGAACGATCATGTAAGAGTATGAGTACTGAACGATCATGTAAGAGTATGAGGACTGAACGATCATGTAAGAGTATGGAGACTGATGGATCATGTAAGAGTATGGAGACTGAACGATCATGTAAGAGTATGGGGACTGAACGATCATGTAAGAGTATGGAGACTGAACGATCATGTAAGAGTATGGGGACTGAAAGATCATGTAAAAGTATGGAGACTGAACGATCATGTAAACGTATGGGGACTGAAGGATCATGTAAGAGTATGGAGACTGAACGATCATGTAAGAATATGGGGACTGAACGATCATGTAAGAGTATGGAGACTGAACGATCATGTAAGAGTATGGGGACTGAAAGATCATGTAAGAGTATGGGGACTGAAAGATCATGTAAAAGTATGGAGACTGAACGATCATGTAAACGTATGGAGACTGAACGATCATGTAAACGTATGGAGACTGAACGATCATGTAAGAGTATGGAGACTGAACGATCATGTAAGAGTATGAGTACTGAACGATCATGTAAGAGTATGAGGACTGAACGATCATGTAAGAGTATGGGGACTGATGGATCATGTAAGAGTATGGAGACTGAAGGATCATGTAAGAGTATGGAGACTGAAGGATCATGTAAGAGTATGGAGACTGAAGGATCATGTAAGAGTATGGAGACTGAAAGATCATGTAAGAGTATGGAGACTGAAAGATCATGTAAGAGTATGGGGACTGAACGATCATGTAAGAGTATGGAGACTGAAGGATCATGTAAGAGTATGGAGACTGAAGGATCATGTAAGAGTATGGAGACTGAAGGATCATGTAAGAGTATGGAGACAGAAGGATCATGTAAGAGTATGGAGACTGAACGATCATGTAAGAGTATGGAGACTGAACGATCATGTAAGAGTATGGAGACTGAAGGATCATGTAAGAGTATGGAGACTGAACGATCATGTAAGAGTATGGGGACTGAAGGATCACGTAAGAGTATGGGGACTGAATGATCACGTAAGAGTATGGGGACTGAAGGATCATGTAAGAGTATGGAGACTGAACGATCATGTAAGAGTATGGGGACTGAATGATCATGTAAGAGTATGGAGACTGAAGGATCATGTATGAGTATGGAGACTGAACGATCATGTAAGAGTATGGAGACTGAACGATCATGTAAGAGTATGGAGACTGAACGATCAGGTAAGAGTATGGAGAATGAAGGATCATGTAAGAGTATGGAGACTGAACGATCATGTAAGAGTATGGAGACTGAAGGATCATGTAAGAGTATGGAGACTGAACGATCATGTAAGAGTATGGAGACTGAACGATCATGTAAGAGTATGGGGACTGAATGATCATGTAAGAGTATGGAGACTGAAGGATTATGTAAGGGTATGGAGACTAAACGATCATGTAAGAGTATGGAGACTGAAGGATCATGTAAGAGTATGGAGACTAAACGATCATGTAAGAGTATGGAGACTGAAGGATCATGTAAGATTATGGAGACTGAATGACCATATAAGAGTATGGAGACTGAACGATCATGTAAGAGTATGGAGACTGAAGGATCATGTAAGAGTATGGAGACTGAACGATCATGTAAGAGTATGGAGACTGAACGATCATGTAAGAGTATGGAGACTGAACGATCATGTAAGAGTATGGAGACTGAAGGATCATGTAAGAGTATGGAGACTGAACGATCATATAAGAGTATGGAGACGGAAGGATCATGTAAGAGTATGGGGACTGAACGATCATGTAAGAGCATGGAGACTGAACGATCATGTAAGAGTATGGAGACTGAACGATCATGTAAGAGTATAGAGACTGAAGGATCATGTAAGAGTATGGAGACTGAACGATCATGTAAGAGTATGGAGACGGAAGGATCATGTAAGAGTATGGAGACTGAACGATCGTGTAAGAGTATGGAGACTGAACGATCATGTAAGAGTATGGAGACGGAAGGATCATGTAAGAGTCTGGAGACTGAACGATCATGTAAGAGTATGGAGACTGAACGATCATGTAAGAGTCTGGAGACGGAAGGATCATGTAAGTGTATGGAGACTGAACGATCGTGTAAGAGTATGGAGACTGAACGATCGTGTACATGTATGGGGACCAAACAATTGTGTATAAGTATAAACATTCATGTAAAAGGTCCTTTATACGAGCAGCGATCATCTTGTTATATCATCGCTCAGTCCTCGTAAAAGCTTCTTTACCTTTTCCACAGATTGAAAATATTTTCCGTAACATTTTTCTGGAATTTCTGTCATTATTTCCGGCCCTAACTCTACGTTTCGCTGCCATCGGCCAGCGTCTGTGGCACTAAACTACGAGGGGACCAGAAATGTCCCACACATGATTCAGCTCAGGGCAGTGGGTAGTAAATTCCAGGACGAGGGCAAAGCTGAAGTCACAAACTCCACACGGAAACAGCTTGAGTGAATTAATTCTTGCTCCAGAGCTCGGAGACTATTTGCACATTCAGTCCTAACAAAGAAGCCATGCCGACGCTCGCTTTCAGGTTCACTAACTATAAAGAGGGGGCTGCCGCCTATGGAGACACAAACAGCAGCTCGGGGTCTTATGGGGGGGTTTGGAATCACAAGCCGATGTCTTTTGTAAGTCATTTGAGACTCATGGACAACATGGAGGTGAGGAGGGACCATAGGAAATGGGTAATTGGACCCCTGCCTAGAGATGGTTGCCATTACCACCCCATGGGGCAGAAGGATGTGGGTCAGGTTGGCAGGTCGAGGGGATCACCACCCATTGGAATGAGGTATGAGGCCAACCTGGGCCCGGCTCACGAGGTGCCTCATACCAAATGCAACATGGGGAGCCCCTACGGCTCATACGGTCTTGGGGGTGGAATCAGTAAACCTCACCTCATAGGAAAGTAGACAGAAGTCGTCAGTCACGGACCCCCAGGGATGACAGGAATATTCCCATTAGGGACGTAATTCACAATGAGGTTTTTGGGGTGCAGGTAATAAGCTATGCGAATGCTATGTGTGGAAAAGTGCCGCCAAATAGAGAGCAGTGGAAGTACGGTCTCCATTCTCAACTAAAACAAGGAGGGATCCAAAGCGGGTGAAGAAGAACGAGTCTGAATATCCCTGGTGAAGTGGTCAAAACAGAAGAATTGATTAGATGTTTAGATAGAAAGAAAGAAAAATGGACATTGAACAATAGATAGATAATAGATAGATAATATATAATAGATAATAGATAGATAATAGATAGATGATAGATAATAGATAGATAATAGATAGATGATAGATAATAGATAATAGATAGATAATAGATAGATGATAGATAATAGATATATAATAGATAGATGATAGATAATATATAGATGATAGATAGATAATAGATAGATGATAGATAATATATAGATGATAGATAGATAATAGATAGATAATAGATGATAGATAGATAATAGATAGATCATAGATAGATAATAGATAGATAATAGATAGATAATAGATAGAAGATAGATAATAGATAGATAATAGATAGATGATAGATAATAGATAATATATAGATAATAGATAATAGATAGATGATAGATAATAGATAGATAATAGATAGATAATAGATAGATAATTAGATAGATGATAGATAATAGATAATATATAGATAATAGATAACAGATAGATGATAGATAATAGATAGACAATAGATAGATGATAGATAATATATAGATAATATATAATAGATAGATAATATATAATAGATAGATAATAGATAGATAATAGATAGATGATAGATAGATAATAGATAAGAGATAGATAATAGACAGATAATAGATAATAGATAATAGATAGATAGATGATAGATAATAGATAGATAATAGATAGATGATAGATAATAGATAGATAATAGATAGATAATAGATAATAGATAGATATACAGATACATAGATAATAGATAGATGATAGATAGATAGATAATAGATAGATTATAGATAGATGATAGATAATAGCTAGATAGATATGGGAAGGAAAGAAACAAAGATGGATGGACATTGAAAGAAAGATAGATAGATGCCAGTATTATTTTGTTACTGTGATAATATTTAGCTGTTATATTGCATTATTATTTTAGTTACTGCATAGTGGTATTATTTTGTCACGGTATTAATATTTCGCCAGTGACAGCTGGTATCGTGTTCACTGTCTGACGATATTATTGTATCATAGCATTACTATTTTACTGTATAGTGATTTTATTCTATCATGTAACGGTGGTAATATTTGGTTCTGGTATTGCGGTATTTTTTTTTTGCTGTTTAATGTTATTATTCTATCTCAACATGGTGATAAGATTTGGTTACAGAAAGCTGGTATTATGTGGTCACTGGATGGCGGTATTATTTCACAGCACAATTATTTTATTACTTGCCTCTTATGGATGTATCTGTGACTCTGAGATAGAGTTAAATAATTTGGGGGTAGTACTGTGGCCCGGTTGTTCTCCATGTGGTGCTAATTACCAGCTAAGGGTGGTTTGGAGATTTTTGCAGTGCCCACAGGTTATGGATGAGAAAACCAATGCAAGCTGATGTGCTCTGGTCTAGTGTCGGTGGATGGTTTGCTTTCCGTCTCACCAGTTAATAGTTGTAGATTGTAGGAAACATACCTTAACGCTTTAGAGCTATTTTGCAGTGATTTTAGCATTGTGTATCTTTCTGTCCCCCTCCTCAGACCCCTCCTGAGTGTTTGCAGGGAAGAGGATTTGGGAGAGGAGGGCAGCCCTCTCTCCTGCTGCTTTCGGGATGTCCCTGCCTCCTCTCTTTTCCTCCTGCTCCTCCTACAGTGAGCTCAGACTGATCCCAATTCCAGGTCTCTTTCCCCTGTATTTCAGAATGAGTCTTCCAGAAATGATGCTGCTACTGAGTCTTCTCCCCTTTCTGCTTTACAGAGGTGAGTCCACAGTGGGGGGTAGTAAACGTGCCCACAGCGGGACCCTAAAGTTGCCTCTTGGGCATTTTATTATTTGTGAACTTGGAAATAATCCTTATAAATTCCTTGGAGCAGCAGGAGGTCTCCATTGTCCTTGTGCATTAAATAGGAATTTGCTACCTTTTGTGGATTTTTTTTTACCTATCGGATTTGAGTTGTTTTTTTTTTGGAAGGTTGAACTATTTTCGCATTTTTTTTGGCAAATTTATGGCAAGTAATAGCAGCTAAATTACATCAGGTAGTATCTAAGCCACGTGACCTGGGACTCTCACCACTAAAGTGGTGGAACGCATCAAGGGGGTGTATTTGGAAAACGGCTCTTCCCCAAGAGCTTGCCATCTAAATATTAAGAGTTGTATTTATTACCTTTCGTGATAGGCTAGGCAAATAAAGTTACTTGAGTGTTACGAAGATGGGAACTTTTTTTTGCCTCCAAAATCTTACCGTGGTAATTGTAGAGATGTAGCAGAGCTGATGTGGCCATTCGGCACAACTCAACGACACAATGTCTTGCATCTATTGCATCTATCACTACACACTAACTCTAAGAAGTTAACAAATTCAGCTCTGCTACATCCATATGCCTCTCTTTGCCAGAGCAGAATAGTGTGCGTTTCGAGGGTATCGTCATCATCATCGTTCATGTATACAGGAATTTCTTGGCTTCCGATGGCCATGTGATGGTCTGTTGGGTATGGCTGCATGGCTGCATATATATATATATATATATATATATATACATATATATCTGTCAGTACAATGTTTATACATCCAGATGTAGTAGAGCTTAGTTTGCTATTGTACAGTTTGAGCTGTCCTATGTAAAATCATATTCTCCATATGTCTGGATGATATACTCTATACAAGTATAGGGACTGATGCCGGTGCGTTGTGTGCACCATGGTGCAGAATATTGGCACTATCATCATAGTCCAGTCTATTATTACTGTATTATCTGTTGATTTCCACTATTGTGGGGTATGCACGGGGTATCATCCTTCATCCAGCTAAATATATGGGCATATACTATGGCAAAAACCATTAAAGAGGGTCCCGAACTTTAGATATTTCACACTGAGGATAGGGGACAGTCTTCCTTTTTCTTAGGGGCAAAGATAAGGGGACCTACTTGGCCTATAGTCCCTCTGCAATATTTTAGCACATGGTAGAAGGGGGCTTAGTCGTATATTTTGCATTGAAGCCCAGGACAAACGTGCCGATTTTGGCAGGACAGGATGACTATCTCATGTGTACTGGGGCCTCCCGATGCTCCCCTGACGCATGTTTTTAGGGGGAAGAAGCATTGAACATATTTTGTCCTCAAGGGCAAACATGTCTCTATCCCCCCTCTCCCCATTAAAACACATGTACGTTATGCCAAACAGAGTGTGCGTGTGTAAGGGTGAATGAGCCTTGATAGATATATGGGAAGGCATTGGTAGCTTGGTGAAGGACACACGGAAAGATGGCCATACAGAAGACGACTTATCGGGCATTTTTGGGATTTTCCAGGAATACGTTTTTTATTCCTATTGGCTTGTGCCGAGTAAAAATTATATACATTATACCCCAGGATGTGGTCAACAACAAACCTCGGGATATAAGACTTGGTGTTGAGGAACCTTATGATGGTCACTCACCAGGTTCTTATCGAATATTTAGCTTCTTACTTTGCTTCTTAGCAAATACTAAGAAGACTAAGTCATCAATTTCAGATCAGTGGTGGTCCAACACCAGGTCCCATGACTGCTGTAAGTAGATAGTGTACGAAACTGGGACACCAACAGTCCGTACACTACAGCAGCCCAGTCCTGGACTTCCCCTTTAAGATGCTCATACATCATCAAGCTCATACATCATGTTGGCTGAAAGCTTATCCCTCCCGACCCTCCATACATGAGCACGCTGGGTTTGACTAGGAATACATGTGGTTTCAATGGGGAAGAGGAAATAAGCCTTACCTACTGTGGGAACAAAAAATTGTGCATGCTTAAATTCAACATGTCCCATCCTTCTTTTCCCTTGTCGGGGCAGAGTCTGGAGGCCACCATACACATAAAATGGTTGTTGATAATATCTTTGCATTTGGACGACTTTGCTGTTATGTGTATGGGGTCTTACAGCTGCCCCCGAGTATTAGAAGATCCTATTAGCCAAAATTGTACATGTCTTGTTAGATTTTCATCGGCTCAACCTCTTGATAAGAGAATAGGGAATGTCTGGTCTTCAAATATAAATAAAACTTAGACTCCAAGTTTGGAGGGCAGATATCCTTTGTCCATGGCTACCTTTACATTGGCCATACAGCTTAGGTAACCGACTCCCCCTATTTTGGCAGGATCAGCTGACTTATGTGTTTGGGATTAACGTGACTCCCCCTCCAATGTCTGAGGATGTTTGAAGGGCAGATATCAGGCATCTTCCAACATATTTGAAAATCCCTATGTGCCTTATTGGCAGTGATCTAATCTGTTGTATAGCTCCATTATTCTCCAGTCTTTGTGCCGTTCATGACCATCTTGAGATAATAATTGATTGAGTTTCTTCTTCTGACCAAAAAAGAGGTAACATCTCTGGCGAATTATATGGGGCACCTTGTCAACCTGGTTCTTCACCAATAATAGGTTGACTTAGATGGACTCAACACTAAAGATGAGCAATTCGACTTGTCCAACATCCAGTCTAGTTCTTTGCAGACGCTGGCCTTTACTCCTGCCCCCAGGATGACATCAGTGACCTGGTAAGAGTTAGTGGCTACCACGATGCCTAGCCATAGATACTGGTTCCATAAGTGAAGGGCCGGACCAGGGCAGCGCAACTTCGAATTGCTCATCTCTAGTGGTGAGTCCATCTAAGTCAACCTAGTCTGAATGAACCATTCTATTTGACGTAGTGGGTTCGTCTAAGTCAAGCTAGTCTTGGTGGAGAACCAGGTTGATAAGGTGCTCAATGTAATTCCCAAGAAAAGGTCAGCTCCTACTTTCTGTGTCAGTCAATTTTTAACTTAAGATGGCCATGGACAGCCCAGAGATTAGAGAATAAGGGAACCATACATAGGGTTGGATCACTTTTGATAAGGATCATAGGCATTGCAGAAGGGATAAGTCTGACGATTTTGTAATTGGCCAAATCATAGGGGACTAAAGAAATAGGGTGTAATTGTCTGCAATTCCTGTAAATTAATTACCCTGGTCAATATAATAGTCTTCTCATTAATTATTGACAAGGACCTGTGTTTCTAATATCAGTAGTCATCTGTTTATTACTAAGGCTGGTGGCAAAGGTGGTGATTGGACAACCCTACTTGAGGCGGTGGTCTCTTGTAAGTCAATGTAGTCTTGGTGACTAACCACTTTGACAAGGTGTCAAATGTAAATCCTGATAAATGAAGGTCAGTTGCTCCTTTTTTCGCGAAAGATGAAGGAACTTAGTAAATTTTTACCTCAGGATGGTCATGGATGACCTAAAGATTGGAGAATAATGGAACTTTACGTGGGATTGGAACACTTCTAATCTTTTGATAAGGATTATAGGGATTTTCAAAGAGATCAAGGAGATGAAATTTAAGGAGGTGAACTTTAATTAAATCGTAGCCATACTTCTAGAAGAGTTGTTTTTTGATTAAGTAATAATAGACCAGATCACAAGTAAGGCTGACAAAGATGACATATAGTTGGCTCCAAAAATTAGATGTAATTGTCAGCAATTCCCAGATATTTATTACCCTAGTAATCTTGTTTGTAATTATCGACGTGTGTTTTTTTTTTTTATGAGTAATCATCTGTTTACTACGGAGAGTTTTCAGGCTGGTGGCAAAGGTGGTGTTTGCACAATTTTACTTGAGGTGATGGGTTTTTCTAAGTCAACCTACTCTTAGAAGAGAACCAGGTTGACAAGATGGCCATAAGTGAAGGCCAGCTACCTATTTTTGGGTCAAATTAAGGAACTCATTAAATTTTCTTCTGAGGATGGTCATGGACAACCCAAAGATTGAGGAATAATGTAACAATACATGGGGTTGGATCACTTTTGATAAGGATAATAGCGATTTTCAAGGAGATTAAGCAGAAAAAAATAGTATAGATGGACCACAACCAAATCTTTGTCATACTTCTAGAAGAGTTGGTTTTGACCAACTATTACTAGATCAGATTATAGCTGAGACTGACAGAGATGACGTTTAAGTGGCACCAAAAATTAGGTATAATTGTCAGCACTTCCTGGACATTTATTGCCCTGGGCAAACAAATAGCCATGTCTTTTTTAGAAATCTTTTGTTTACTATGTAGGGTTGTCAGACTGGTGGCAAAGGTGGTCGTTTGGACAACTCTAGTTGAGGTACTGAGTAGCAATTTAATTTGCGATGTCCTGGTCCAGCATCCAGCCCATTCCTCCCATCATCTCTTGAGAATTACACTGGACACTTTGTCAACCTGGTTCTACACCCAGAATAGGTTGACTTAGAAGAACCCACCACCTCAACAAGAATGGTTGAAACGCCCACCTTTGCCATCAGCCTGACAACTGTCCGTACTTAACAGAAGACTACTAATAAAAGGATCACTCGTCCTAGTCGATAATTAAAGACAAAATTATTTGTTTAACCGGGGCAATAAACGTCCAGGAATTGCCAACAATTATGACCAATTTTTTGGAGACACCTATACGTCATCTCTGTCGGCCTCATCTGTCATCTAGTCAACTACTGGTTCATCAAAACTCCAAACCTTCTGGAAGTATGGCTAAGATATAATTAAGGTTCATCTTGAATATTTTCTTCTCCTTGATGGCAATCTTCCCACTTAATTACAATTAGTCACTGGCTATTCAGGGGATCTTGTGATGAATATCTCCTGCTGACTACCTTATAGAGCTGAGGCCATCAATGCCAAAATAGGGTGTTTGTCTAAGGGGGGAAATTAAAGGCAGGTTTAAGTGTCTGTTGACATCCTGTTCTTACATCAAAGACCCTTAGAAGATCATGTAAAAAAAAAAAAAAAGTGAGGAACACTGGACAGCTCGGTGGGTCACATTTCTCAAGTCCCTCTGGCACCAAAAGACTTCATCAAAAAGTTACAGAGTAACTTGACTTATCTTCAAAGAAAGTCAGATTTTCGGGAGGAGTGAGGCCTTCAGGTAGTGATTACACACCGGCTTCCTATAGCGTTTATTACAATTTTATCCTCTCGGCTGTCATCATCTTTGATTAGATCCATAAGATGAGGCCCCGGGGTGGCTCCCAGCAAGAGTTTGATGTCTCCTACTGTATTATTAAGATGATTGGGTTCCTGTAGGACTGCGTGATACAGTAGACTACCGGGACTATGACAGCAGGGACGGCATTGTGCCCTTCAATATTCTGGGGCACTGTGGCTGGCACTGTTGTGCAGGCACCATGTCACTTCCTTGGCAGCACTGAGGCTGTTACTATTATGGAGGTGTAACGGGAATAAGTTTGGGGGCTTTATTGGGAGGGACATGCTGCCTTTCCTTGTAGCACGGAGAGGTGAGGTGGAGGAGGGGGGTCAGAAGAAGCAGAAGGAAGACCAGTACCCTGGGAGAGATAGATACATGGAGATAGATAATAGATAGATAATAGATAGATAATAGATAATAGATAGATAATAGATAGATAATAGATAGATAATAGATAGATGATAGATAGATAATAGATAGATAATAGATAATAGATAGATAATAGATAATAGATAATAGATAGATAATAGATAGATAATAGATAGATAATAGATAGATGATAGATAGATGATAGATAGATAATAGATAGATAATAGATAATAGATAGATAATAGATAATAGATAATAGATAATAGATAGATAATAGATAGATAATAGATAGATGATAGATAGATAATAGATAGATAATAGATAGATAATAGATAATAGATAGATAATAGATAGATAATAGATAGATAATAGATAATAGATAGATAATAGATATATGATAGATAATAGATAGATAATAGATAGATAGATGATAGATAATAGATGATAGATAATAGATAGATGATAGATAATAGATAGATAATAGATAGATAATAGATAGATAATAGATAAATGATAGATAGATGATCGATAATAGATAGATAATAGATAGATGATAGATAATAGATAGATAATGGATAGATAATAGATGATAGATAATAGATAATAGATAGATAGATAGATAATAGATAGATAATAGATAGATAAATGATAGATAGATAATAGATAGATAATAGATAGTAGATAATAGATAGATAGATAATAGATAGTTAATAGATAATAGATGCTAGATAATAGATAGATAATAGATAGATGATAGATAATAGATAGATAATAGATAGATGATAGATAATAGATAGATGATAGATAATCGATAATAGATAGATAATAGATAGATGATAGATAATAGATAGATGATAGATAATAGATAATAGATAGATAATAGATAGATGATAGATAATAGATAATAGATAGATAGATAATAGATGATAGATAGATAATAGATAGATAGATAATAGATAATAGATAGATAATAGATAGATGATAGATAATAGATAGATAATAGATAGATGATAGATAGATAATATATAGATAATAGATAGATAATAGATAGATAATAGATGATAGATAGATAGATAGATAATAGATAGATACTAGATAGATAATAGATAGATGATAGATAATAGATAATAGATAGATGATAGATAATAGATAGATGATAGATAATGGATAGATAATAGATAGATGATAGAAAGATGATAGATAATAGATAGATGATAGATAGATAATAGATAGATGATAGATAATAGATAGATGATAGATAATGGATAGATGATAGATAGATGATAGAAAGATGATAGATAATAGATAGATAATAGATAATAGATAGATAATAGATAGATGATAGACAGATGATAGATAATAGATAGATGATAGATAGATAATAGATAGATGATAGATAATAGATAGATAATAGATAGATAATAGATGATAGATAATAGATGATAGATAGATGATAGATAATAGATAGATAATAGATAGATGATAGATAGATGATAGATAATAGATAGATGATAGAAAGATAATAGATAGATAATAGATAGATGATAGATAGATAATAGATAGATAATAGATAGATGATAGATAATAGATAGATAATAGATAGATGATAGATAATACATAGATAATGGATAGATAATAGATGATAGATAATAGATAATTGATAGATAATAGATAGATAATAGATAGATGATAGATAGATAATAGATAGATGATAGATAGATAATAGATAGATAATAGATAGATAATAGATAATAGATAGATAATAGATAGATAGATAATAGATAGATAATAGATAGATGATAGATAATAGATGATAGATAATAGATAGATGATAGATAATCGATAATAGATAGATAATAGATAGATGATAGATAATAGATAGATGATAGATAGATAATAGATAGATGATAGATAATAGATAGATAATAGATAGATAATAGATAGATGATAGATAGATGATAGATAATAGATAATAGATAGATGATAGATGATAGATAATAGATAGATGATAGATAGATAATAGATAGATGATAGATAGATAGATAATAGATAATATATAGATAATAGATAGATAGATAATAGATAGATAGATAATAGATAGATAATAGATAGATAATAGATGATAGATAGATGATAGATAGATAATCGATAGATGATAGATAAATTGATATAAAGATATGAGATAGATACAGATAAAATAAAAATAACCGTAGGACTTTTCATGCAGAGTTGTTTGCTCTGGTATACAGATCCAAACAATGGGGTCAGCGCTCCAGAATCAGATGGCTGAGAAAACGGATTATAATCAGCCCAGGGGATGTTTCAGAACCTTTCTCCAGCGTTCTACATTCTTTTTAGGGTTTGCTCACGCTTGTGTAGAAATAATCGGTCCCATTTTATCGGATTGCACTCTTCCAATTAATACTCTAGTGTGAACGAGCCCTAATGCTGGAGAAAGTCTCTGCTGTTTTGTGCCCAAACGTGGCATGGGCTGATTATAATCTGTTTTCTCAGCCATCTGATTCTGGCGCGCTGCCCCCATCTTTTGGACACTGATTAGGTGGATCGTACATTGAGTGTCCCCGTTCTGCTCTGGAGTTGGGGGATGACAGAAGTCCAAATGAGCGCAATTCAAGTAAACTGGATAGAACTGCAATACCCAACACAGCCTGCACTCTAGGGTGGCGCTGTTTCATGTCATTCATTTTCTGGGTAACAGAAATAGAGCGAGCGCCGCTTATCTCCGGGATCACATTAGGGATAATAGTTAAGAAAGTGTTTTCTGTTGGGTGTGACCAATGGCGGCTTCTAGAAACCTGTGCAGAACTACAACCCCCACTTCTCACTGCTGAGAGTTTGCACTTTATATCCAGTCTCCTCTGAATCCAGGCTAAAAAATGTAACCTGCGCCGATACATTGTAACAAACTATCAGTTACAGAGATTTCTGCTGTTGATCAGAGGATTTTCCACACTGGATGCAACTGGAGCAAACCCTCAGCTGTGAAGAGTATTATTATAGTTTAGGTTTTTCAGGAGGGTTTCTGGATGGAGGGTGGAGTGTTCATTCGGCCAGATGTGAGATTTTTATTCCAGATCTTCACGTACGACTTCCAAGAACCTGACAAGATGAGATAATCTGACATCAGCTCCCACCATGTAGGTGACATCCAGAGGTCAGGGTCCGACAACGCATTCACCGAGGAGCAAAACTCACCAGATTTCAGATTATATTATCATTTCCATCTGTGTCTCTCCACAGGTGTTATCAGTCATTGTACAGGAGGGGGAGGAGGTGAGCTGTGATATCATCTATTGTGAATGGGGGATCCTGTGTTATCTGCTGTATATAGAGGTGTTATCAGTCATTGTACAGGAGGAGGAGGAGGTGAGCTGTGACATCACCTATTGTGAATGGGGATCCTGTGTTATCTGCTGTATATAGAGGTGTTATCAGTCATTGTACAGGAGGAGGAGGAGGTGAGCTGTGATATCTATTATGAATGGTGGATCCTGTGTTATCTACTGTATATAGAGGTGTTATCAGTCATTGTACAGGAAGGGGAGGAGATGAGCTGTGACATCACCTATTGTGAATGGTGGATCCTGTGTTATCTTCTGTATATAGAGGTGTTATCAGTCATTGTACAGGAGGAGGAGGAGGTGAGCTGTGATATCACCTATTGTGAATGATGGATCCTGTGTTATCTACTGTATATAGAGGTGTTATCAATCATTGTACAGGAGGAGGAGGAGGTGAGCTGTGATATCACCTATTGTGAATGGTGGATCCTGTGTTATCTACTGTATATAGAGGTGTTATCAGTCATTGTACAGGAGGAGGAGGAGGTGTGCTGTGACATCACCTATTGTGAATGGTGGATCCTGTATTATCTACTGTATATAGAGGTGTTATCATTGTACAGGAGGAGGAGGAGGTGAGCTGTGACATCACCTATTGTGAATGGTGCATCCTGTGTTATCTACTGTATATAGAGGTATTATCAGTCATACAGGAGGAGGGGGAGGTGAGCTGTGATATCTATTGTGAATGGTGGATCCTGTGTTATCTACTGTATATAGAGGTGTTATCAGTCATTGTACAGGAGGAGGTGAGCTGTGATACCACCTATTATGAATGGTGGATCCTGTGTTATCTACTGTATATAGAGGTATCAGTCATTGTACAGGAGGAGGAGGAGGAGGTGAGCTGTGACATCACCTATTGTGAATGGTGGATCCTGTGTTATCTACTGTATATAGAGGTGTTATCAGTCATTGTACAGGAGGGGGAGGAGGTGAGCTGTGACATCACCTATTGTGAATGGTGGATCCTGTGTTATCTACTGTATATAGAGGTGTTATCAGTCAATGTACAGGAGAAGGAGGAGGAGGTGAGCTGTGATATCACCTATTGTGAATGGTGGATCCTGTGTTATCTACTGTATATAGAGGTATCAGTCATTGTACAGGAGGAGGTGAGCTGTGACATCACCTATTGTGAATGGTGGATCCTGTGTTATCTACTGTATATAGAGGTATCAGTCATTGTACAGGAGGAGGTGAGCTGTGTAAAATATATTTGACATAAAAACCTAATTTAACCAATATCGCATTTTCTGATGATGATTCCCCTCTATCAGCCAGAGCTTATATTCTTTCTGCAGAGTAATTGTATAGCTGATGTCCACATCATTTTTAATATGGAGGTGTCTTACTATGACTCCTCAGCTCTCCATGGAAGTCAGTACTAGGGATATTTTGCAAAAGTTTCCTTGTTCAGTGAATCCTAGTTTATAGAGGGAGGTCGTCAGTTCACGAACCTCTTCTACTGGCTCAAGTGAAGAGTGGTCACAAAGGACGTCTCTCTCTCTCTGGAGGACCTGTTCTGTCCTACATTATACAGACAACTATTGATTTCAATGGAAATTGTGTAATGCCTCTTTTCTCCTGCGGAGGCGCTGCAGGGAACTTAAATCGGCAAGTTTCACAACAGATTGTAGCTGTTTGCTGTGATTCCAGTAGGGGGGCAATTTGTTATCAATTTATAGTAGAAGGAACCTTCTAAAAAGTCAGGAATGTTCCAAGGGGAACCATTAGTAGATAAGCTATAAGTCTTATCTCTGATCGAAAAACCCAGGGGTTGGTTGTCTGTTTTGGGGTACGTTCACACTGAGTCTTTTTGCTGAGTGTTTGGACTGGAAACTGAGCAGAAATTACAAGGTTTTGAGGAACATTTGGAGAGTTTCTGCCCTTAGGGTTCTTCTTCAGACATAGCTACTTCTTCACCCACCTGAAAAAGCGCTAAAAAGTATGAAACCATGCACAGAAATATAAAACCAACTTGCTGTTCACATGTTCAGTTTTTCTTAGCTTCTTTTAACCACTTTATGTTTGGGAAGACACCAAGCAGCTAAAAGAAGGGACTTGGCCTTTCTTCTTCTTTGTTCTATTCACTAGCTTATTCAATGAAAGTTAAAAAAAAAGGACCGAAATGACGCAAAAAAAAAAAAGAATGTTTTCCTCCTGAAAAACTTGCCGGGTTCACCCATTTTTTAAGAGTTTTTGGAGCAGAAACTGAGTGTAAACTCTCCATAGTTTCCTCAAAGACTCAAAACTACTCAAAAAATCTGGAGCTTTGGCTGTCTGGTTATGTTCCACAAGGAATCCGCCTGAAAAAGTGTCCATAAAATGAACACAATGCACAGCAATGTCCAATCAACATTGCTGTGCACATGTTCCATCTTATAGAACGTCTTTCAAAATGCTTCAGGGTTCAGAATTCTTGGAGAACGTAAAAGAAGTGACATGCTCATTCTTAGAGCGGATGCCACTCTGTAGCCGCTGGAAAATTTCCTGAAGCGGCTTCGCCTGGGAAAACTTGCAAACTACGCGCCTAAAAAATGTCGTGTGTCTAAGGGGGAGTTTTTCGAGGAGTTTTTGGAACATAAACTTAGCGGAACTCTCCAAATCTCAAAACTTCTTAAAAACTTTTGAGCTTCCGCTCAGTTTCTGAGAGGAACAATGAGACTGTCACTTCTTTAAACCGTTCCAAGAGTTTTGAAGAAGTGATGTAAGATGCAACGTGGGCACAGCAATGTTACTTTATGGGACACTTTTCGATACTTTTTCACTCGGATTATGGGCAGAATCCACTGGAGAAAGACATTGTGTGCAAATACCCCAATGTTATCTGCACACAGAGTCTTTTTTGTCACACTTTTCGGAGCAAAATCTCCAAGGTTTTGAGGAGTTTTGAATTGTTAAGAAGAATTCAAAGAGTTTCTGCTCCAAAACCTCCTAAAAAAACTCAATGTGCAGATAACAAAGTAACAAAAGTTTTTGCATTGCTGTGCATTTCGCTCACTTTTTTTGCTGCAGTCCAATCAAAAGGCTGCAAAAAAAAAACTTTTCTAAAGAGAAAAAAAACTTTTCCAAAGAAAAAGAAAACTTTTCCAAAACTTTTCAAAGTTTTCATATGAAGAAGGGAAGGAGGACGGAGATTGTGAGGAGAGATGAGGCGCCAAATTAAGACCAGAAATGCTCATCGGACCTGGCGGCACCATATGGGGGGGATTATAAAAAAGTATTTTTTGGGGTCCGCAGAGGGGGTTGAGGACTTATATACAGGTTCCTAGACTGTAAAAGTGGCATTCAAGGTGGTGACCTTTAAAATTAGTTTTTCTAAAGTTTGAAAGTCCCTTTTAGAAATATCAATCTGCTTTATCTCTTGTTCTGAAGATCCAGGTTTTGGGCAAGTTTTCTTTCTGCTCCGTAAAACCCTTTTTTAGTCTTTGATCACATATTTCAAAACAACCACTTGTCCTAAACGGTCAGCCATTACTCCAGATTAGATGACGGGGGAGGGGTTAGCGGCTTTGAAGCCAAAGTGAATGACAAGGACACAAAATCCTTTGAACACTTGTTTCTAAGAGAGAACTTAAAGTAAATGTCTGACAATCTTAAAAGACGTCCTATCCGGAGACTGAGGTTTCCTTCAGAATCAGCCTTATGACAGAACGGTAGTGTATGGTTTATCTAAAATCCTTCAAAAAAGCTTAGAAAACTCATTTTCTGATATACTTGTAGTATTTGGGGGGGGGTCGTTTTTTCAGGATTCTTACCAAAATGAAGACCTTAAGGAGTGTCTCTTAGTCTGGAGGACCCATCCTGTCCTGATTCACACATCCAACCAATCTTTATGAATAGGCATGATGTAATGCTTAGTTTCTCCAGCGGTGGCGCTACAGCAGAACTGAATACTTACTGCCAGGTCTGCCCAGGATTTACAGCTGATCGCAGGGGGTGACATTGTCGTCAGCTTATTATCAGGAGACAAGTCGTGATGGTCTGAAGCGGAAATGCACTTTAGTCAAGACTTTACTTTACATAAAAGTTGCCCAAACTTACCACTTTCAATGGGACCTGCTGCCTGTGTAATTTGTACGGATCAGACATTACATATTTCTACAGATTCCAGAGCTGCACTCACTATTCTGCTGGTGCAGTCACTGTGTACATACATTACATTACTGATCCTGAGTTACATCCTGTATTATACTCCAGAGCTGCGCTCACTATTCTGCTGGTGCAGTCACTGTGTACATACATTACATTACTGATCCTGAGTTACATCCTGTATTATACTCCAGAGCTGCACTCACTATTCTGCTGGTGCAGTCACTGTGTACATACATTACATTACTGATCCTGAGTTACGTCCTGTATTATACCCCAGAGCTGCACTCACTATTCTGCTGGTAGAGTCACTGTGTACATACATTACATTACTGATCCTGAGTTACGTCCTTTATTATACCACAGAGCTGCACTCACTATTCTGCTGGTGCAGTCACTGTGTACATACATTACATTACTGATCCTGAGTTACATCCAGTATTATACTCCAGAGCTGCACTCACTATTCTGCTGGTGCAGTCAATGTGTACATACATTACATTGCTGATCCTGAGTTACATCCTGTATTATACTCCAGAGCTGCACTCACTATTCTGCTGGTGCAGTCACTGTGTACATACATTACATTACTGATCCTGAATTACCCCCTGTATTATACTCCAGAGCAGCACTCACTATTCTGCTGGTGCAGTCACTGTGTACATACATTACATTACTGATCCTGAGTTACATACTGTATTATACTCCAGAGCTGCACTCACTATTCTGCTGGTGCAGTCACTGTGTACATACATTACATTACTGATCCTGTACTGATCCTGAGTTAACTCTTGTATTATACTCCAGAGCTGCACTCACTATTCTGCTGGTGCAGTGACTGTGTACATACATTACATTACTGATCCTGAGTTACCTCCTGTATTATACTCCAGAGCTGCACTCACTATTCTGCTGGTGCAGTCACTGTGTACATACATTACATTACTGATCCTGTACTGATCCTGAGTTACCTCCTGTATTATACTCCAGAGCTGCACTCACTATTCTGCTGGTGCAGTCACTGTGTACATACATTACATTACTGATCCTGTACTGATCCTGAGTTACCTCCTGTATTATACTCCAGAGCAGCACTCACTATTCTGCTGGTGCAGTCACTGTGTACATACATTACATTACTGATCCTGTACTGATCCTGAGTTACCTCCTGTATTATACTCTAGAGCTGCACTCACTATTCTGCTGGTGCAGTCACTGTGTACATACATTACATTACTGATCCTGAGTTACATCCTGTATTATACTCCAGAGCTGCACTCACTATTCTGCTGGTGCAGTCACTGTGTACATACATTACATTACTGGTCCTGAGTTACCTCCTGTATTATACTCCAGAGCTGCACTCACTATTCTGCTGGTGCAGTCACTGTGTACATACATTACATTACTGATCCTGAGTTACATCCTGTATTATACTCCAGAGCTGCACTCACTATTCTGCTGGTGCAGTCACTGTGTACATACATTACATTACTGATCCTGAGTTACCTCCTGTATTATACTCCAGAGCTGCACTCACTATTCTGCTGGTGGAGTCACTGTGTACATACATTACATTACTGATCCTGAGTTACATCCTGTATTATACTCCAGAGCTGCACTCACTATTCTGCTGGTGCAGTCACTGTGTACATACATTACATTACTGATCCTGTACTGATCCTGAGTTACATCCTGTATTATACTCCAGAGCTGCACTCACTATTCTGCTGGTGCAGTCACTGTGTACATACATTACATTACTGATCCTGAGTCACATCCTGTATTATACTCCAGAGCTGCACTCACTATTCTGCTGGTGCAGTCACTGTGTACATACATTACATTACTGATCCTGAGTTACATCCTGTATTATACTCCAGAGCTGCACTCACTATTCTGCTGGTGCAGTCGCTGTGTACATACATTACATTCCTGACCCTGAGTTACATCCAGCATTATACTCCAGAGCTGCACTCACTATTCTGCTGGTGCAGTCACTGTGTACATACATTACATTACTGATCCTGAGTTACATCCTGTATTATACTCCAGAGCTGCACTCACTATTCTGCTGGTGCAGTCGCTGTGTACATACATTACATTCCTGACCCTGAGTTACATCCAGTATTATACTCCAGAGCTGCACTCACTATTCTGCTGGTGCAGTCACTGTGTACATACATTACATTACTGATCCTGAGTTACATCCAGTATTATACTCCAGAGCTGCACTCACTATTCTGCTGGTGCAGTCACTGTGTACATACATTACATTACTGATCCTGAGTTACATCCAGTATTATACTCCAGAGCTGCACTCACTATTCTGCTGGTGCAGTCACTGTGTACATACATTACATTACTGATCCTGAGTTACATCCTGTATTATACTCCAGAGCTGCACTCACTATTCTGCTGGTGCAGTCACTGTGTACATACATTACATTACTGATCCTGAGTTACATCCAGTATTATACTCCAGAGCTACACTCACTATTCTGCTGGTGCAGTCACTGTGTACATACATTACATTACTGATCCTGTACTGACCCTGAGTTACATCCTGTATTATACTCCAGAGCTGCACTCACTATTCTGCTTGTGCAGTCACTGTGTATATACATTACATTACTGATCCTGAGTTACATCCTGTATTATACCCCAGAGCTGCACTCACTATTCTGCTGGTGCAGTCACTGTGTACATACATTACATTACTGATCCTGAGTTACATCCTGTATTATACTCCAGAGCTGCACTCACTATTCTGCTGGTGCAGTCACTGTGTACATACATTACATTACTGATCCTGAGTCACATCCTGTATTATACTCCACAGCTGCACTCACTATTCTGCTGGTGCAGTCGCTGTGTACATACATTACATTACTGACCCTGAGTTACATCCAGTATTATACTCCAGAGCTGCACTCACTATTCTGCTGGTGCAGTCACTGTGTACATACATTACATTACTGATCCTGAGTTACATCCAGTATTATACTCCAGAGCTGCACTCACTATTCTGCTGGTGCAGTCACTGTGTACATACATTACATTACTGATCCTGAGTTACATCCAGTATTATACTCCAGAGCTACACTCACTATTCTGCTGGTGCAGTCACTGTGTACATACATTACATTACTGATCCTGAGTTACATCCTGTATTATACTCCAGAGCTGCACTCACTATTCTGCTGGTGCAGTCACTGTGTACATACATTACGTTACTGATCCTGTACTGATCCTGAGTTACATCCTGTATTATACTCCAGAGCTGCACTCACTATTCTGCTTGTGCAGTCGCTGTGTACATACATTACATTACTGATCCTGAGTTACATCCTATATTATACTCCAGAGCTGCACTCACTATTCTGCTGGTGCGGTCACTGTGTACATACATTACATTACTGATCCTGAGTTACATCCTGTATTATACTCCAGAGCTGCACTCACTATTCTGCTGGTGCAGTCACTGTGTACATACATTACTGATCCTGAGTTACATCCTGTATTATACTCCAGAGCTGCACTCACTATTCTGCTGGTGCAGTCACTGTGTACATACATTACTGATCCTGAGTTACATCCTGTATTATACTCCAGAGCTGCACTCACTATTCTGCTGGTGCAGTCACTGTGTACATACATTACTGATCCTGAGTTACATCCTGTATTATACTCCAGAGCTGCACTCACTATTCTGCTGTGCAGTCACTGTGTACATACATTACTGATCCTGAGTTACATCCTGTATTATACTCCAGAGCTGCACTCACTATTCTGCTGGTGCAGTCACTGTGTACATACATTACATTACTGATCCTGTACTGATCCTGAGTTACATCCTGTATTATACTCCAGAGCTGCACTCACTATTCTGCTGGTGCAGTCACTGTGTACATACATTACTGATCCTGAGTTACATCCTGTATTATACTCCAGAGCTGCACTCACTATTCTGCTGTGCAGTCACTGTGTACATACATTACATTACTGATCCTGAGTTACCTCCTGTATTATACTCCAGAGCTGCACTCACTATTCTGCTGGTGCAGTCACTGTGTACATACATTACATTACTGATCCTGAGTTACATCCTGTATTATACTCCAGAGCTGCACTCACTATTCTGCTGGTGCAGTCACTGTGTACATACATTACATTACTGATCCTGAGTTACATCCTGTATTATACTCCAGAGCTGCACTCACTATTCTGCTGGTGCAGTCACTGTCTACATACATTACATTACTGATCCTGAGTTACCTCCTGTATTATACTCCAGAGCTGCACTCACTATTCTGCTGTGCAGTCACTGTGTACATACATTACATTACTGATCCTGAGTTACATCCTGTATTATACCCCAGAGCTGCACTCACTATTCTGCTGGTGCAGTCACTGTGTACATACATTACATTACTAATCCTGAGTTACATCCTGTATTATATTCCAGAGCTGCACTCACTATTCTGCTGGTACAGTCACTGTGTACATACATTACATTACTGATCCTGAGTTACCTCCTGTATTATACTCCAGAGCTGCACTCACTATTCTGCTGGTGCAGTCACTGTGTACATACATTACATTACTGATCCTGAGTTACATCCTGTATTATACTCCAGAGCTGCACTCACTATTCTGCTGGTGCAGTCACTGTGTACATACATTACATTACTGATCCTGAGTTACATCCTGTATTATACTCCAGAGCTGCACTCACTATTCTGCTGGTAGAGTCACTGTGTACATACATTACATTACTGATCCTGAGTTACGTCCTTTATTATACCACAGAGCTGCACTCACTATTCTGCTGGTGCAGTCACTGTGTACATACATTACATTACTGATCCCGAGTTACATCCTGTATTATACTCCAGAGCTGCACTCACTATTCTGCTGGTGCAGTCACTGTGTACATACATTACATTACTGATCCTGAGTTACATCCTGTATTATACTCCAGAGCTGCAATCACTATCCAGTTCTATGTTGACCTTAAAGGAACAGAGTTAAAGGGGTCAAATAAAACAAACCACCCCGGTTCAGCCCTTCTTCATTCCCAGTCTTCCTGCTTAGCTTTACTTTCCTTCTATGGTAGATAAACCACTATCTATGGTTCCTCTTGGATATGCCCCAAACCTCTCCACATAATCGAGCATACAATGTTATAATTCATCAGGTTCGAAAACAGCTGTAGACCGGAACGCATTTAGGACATGATGTAGGAATGTCCATGTTTATCCCTCATCAACCAGTTGGCCGACATCTTGGTTTCGCCCATGTCGGTGTTTATCCTTTTGACTTAATTTGTATCTGAAATTTGGTTTTCAAATGAGGACATTTGGCCGGTTTCGAAAACAAGTAACGCGTTTCATGCTCCTTTGTCAATGTTTATTTGGCTCCGACATTGGATGAGATTATACAATATTATTATTCATTGTGAATGATGGATGGTGGGAGTGAAGACGATGATGTGAAAGGCCGCATGTGTATTTATTTGTCTGGATGGAGAAGAGATTTGTGTTTATGTCTGGATAGTTTTTTTAGTTTTTGACTGTTGGGTGGAGACTCCTGCTCCTCTGAGGCTTTGATAGGACCTTGTGGGCGCAAAAACTAGAGAGGAATCCTGATAATTGAGGCCAAGGGTAGTTATAACGGATGGAGGGGCAACAATTGCACAAGTGAGCTGGTGCCTAAGGGGCCACAAAATTCCCTGAGGGAAGGGCCCTGATACAGATTTTGCTTTGGGGCCAGTAGCCTTGAACAAGCACCCTACAACCTCTTATAGTACATACGCAAGGATGGACCCAAAGCAAATTTGCTCCCTTTGAAAAAAGTGACTTCAAACAAGGTATTTATAGGACAAGGGATATAATTAAAGGAGATGGAGCAAAAATTGGGCCCTCAAGGACTTCCCGTTAGGAGGGTCAAAAATACACTACACTGACTAATCTGTAGACTCCATGTTTTAGAGCGAATTGAGCTGAGTAGATTGATATATATTTTTGTGGGAGAATATTCAGCACAACTAATAATTTATTAGTTTCTCAATTTGGGCTTAGGAGTCCAGTGGGCGGTCTTACTCAATGATCGACCGCCCACTGGACTCCTAAGCCCAAAATAAGTAGAGGTTTCAATGAGTAAATTCCTAGTTCTGCTGAATCTTCTCCCATATATGTACAGTATATTGGTATATAATTAATGGAGATGGAACAAAAATTGAGCCTTCAAGAACTTCCCGTTAGGAGGGTCAAAAATCACTTAAAGGAAATGCACCACACTGTCTAATCTGTAAACTCCATGATTTAGAGCGAATTGGGCTGAGTAGATTGATATATATTTTTGTGGGAAAATATTCAGCGCAGCTAATAATTTATTTGTTTCTGAATTTGGGCTTAGGAGTCCAGTGGGCGGTCTTACTCAATGATTGACCGCCCACTGGACTCTTAAGCCCAAAATAAGTAGAGGTTTCAATGAGTAAATTACTAGTTCTGCTGAATCTTCTTCCATATATGTATATATCGATCTTCTCAGCTCCTCCTGCTCTGTAACCTGACGCCCAGAGATTGAACTTTTTCATGGGTTCCCTTAAAGGTAATGTTCTGTATGTTCAAAAGATGTGTGAGAAGATGCCATGGTTGAGGGTTCTTTTCTCAAAATATGGGGGTAATGTACTCAGTTAAGTATCAGGACTTCGTTGGTGTAAGCGGACGATATCAGTGGGTTGGCTTTGGTGGCTTGTGGTGGTGTACCAATGTTAGAGTAATTTTTGGGAACTTTTGGGTACTTTTGGGAACTCTGGTGGCTCCAGCATAGGCATCCCTGCTGCCATTATTTCTGACATGTCTCTGTTACATTGTAGTATTCTACGTAGCATTTCCTAAGAGGAGATCTGAAATAATCTCCTTAGAATTTTTGACACATCTTCAAAATGTAAGAATTTATTTGCAAATTTACACCAAAAATATAAAAAAAAGTCATTAATCATCACGGTGTTTTATTATAAACTCGGGAAAGGAGTCTAATGCTTTTAACGATGATGGATTATGTGTTACGTTTTCTTGCCAAGTCGTCCGTACAGCGAGCGCCTGGCAGCACCACACTTCTACACTGAATTTCCGGAATATCCTTCCAGGCTGCTGAAAAATATTCCATAATACTGAACATGAGAAATGATCTGATTTTGGGAAAACTTGGCAACTAGCTTGGTAGAAATCACTATATCTAATTGGGCATGATAGAAGTCGTTTCGGAACGTCCAGAGAGCCACAAGTTGGAAGTCAATGTCCTAGAAGGCTCCAGTATTGGCCATTCCTTCCCTTCATATGAAGATACCCGTGCCATGCCGAAATTTTCTATCCCATGTTGGATTTTTGCCTTTTTCCCCTTACACAACCATACCCTACTGGTTCTTCTGGATTGGTATCACCATAATTACCACTTTTCCAGAACATAAAGGAGGATCTGAGGAAAAGGGAGAGGAGTAGGAAAATTTGATGAGTGCTGCTGAAGCCTCCAAAAATTTACCAGAAAGTTGAACCACCCAAAGGTTTCTTGTGCGTGATGCCATCAGATGGAGCCCCATTGTCTAACCACATATTCATGGGGTGGTCTGAATAAAGGGGGCATGGTTATGGGGAAAAAATTTTGCCAACCACACTGAAAAATTTTCAGTTGCTAAAACCCCCCAAAATTCAATAGCAAAAGTTGGCAAGGATGAGCAAAGGGGAAAAGGTAGAGGAGTGGGAAAACTTGATGGGTGCTGCTGAAGCCTCCAAAACCTTACCGGAAAGGTTCACCACCCAAAGGTTTCTTGTGTGTGATGCCATCAGTAGGAGCCCCATTGTCCAACCACATATTCATGGGGTGGTCTAAATATAGGGGGAATGGTTATGGGTAAAAAAATTTTGCCCGTCACACTTAAAAATTTTCAGCGGCTAAAACTCCTCGAAATTCAATAGCAAAAGTTGGCAAGGATGAACAAGACCTTATTGGGTCTAGAACATTGGATGGCTTTGAGATGGTAGCTTAGGGGTGAGCTGCTTGTGTGTAGACCCATGGACCACGGATGGACCACCAATAGCAGAGATTTTTTTTTAGTTATTTTATAGTACTATTATTAGATTATGTATAGAGCAATTATTAGAGCACTGTATGTTGGTATTATTTGAGCACCATGCTGCAGTTTTCACTTAGCAAAGTCAACAAGACAGTCATCCCAAACATCAATAATGTGAACGTCCTACATAAATACTTATCTACTAAACCAAAATGTGCAGAACGCAATTGATAAGAAAGTAGGTACAAGTAATACAAGGAGGAGAACGCCCACCAAGAAGAATGCATTACCGATGCGCGTTTCGCCAGATGGCTTCATCTGGGGCTGAAATACTGTACACATACTTTCCAACATTCAAGTTGGTAGTATAGAGATGTTTAGGCCATGCCCTCAATTCCCTCTGACCACACACTTTTGGGTGGGGTTTACACAAACTCCATCCCTTTCTGGTTCAGGACGGTCTCAAATTGGCCAGGATTGCATCCAAAAATGAAAGCATTCCTGGTAGTATAATATTTTTGCAGATGGTAGCAGCACAACTATAGCAGTGTATTGCACTGTTATTTAGGCACTATCCTAAATGATGCTAATATATCAGCACTATATGGTTTACTGTATGGCAGTACACTATATGGGGGGCGTGTCAACATATTGTACCGCTCAGGGCATTATTCAATGCAGTACAGGAGTAATAAGAAGCATGGAGAGTGTAGGCACAAGTAACACAAACAGGTGAACGGTCATTGTACTGCTCAGGGCATTATCCAATCTGGTACAGGAGTAATAAGAATCATGGAGAGAACAAGTAACACAAGGAGGAAATCATCCATTGTGAAAAATGCATGCCCAACTCGTGTTTCGCCAAAAGGCTTCATCTGGGGCTGAAACACTATACACACACACTTTCTAACATTAGAGTTGGCAGTATAGAGATTTTTAAGTTATCCCCTCAATCCATCCATGACCACACACTTTTAGGTGATGATTCCACAAACCCCGTCCCTTTCTAGTTCAGGACAGTCAAAAAATTTTCAGGATTGCATCCGAAAAATTAAAGTATTCCTGGTAGTATAATATTTTTGCAGATGGTGGCCGCAAATCTGTAGCAATGTATTGCACTGTTATTTAGGCACATTCCCGAATGAGGCTGATATTTCAGCACTATATGGTTTACTGTATGGCAGTACACTCCATGGGGGGTGCTAACATATTGTACCGCTCAGGGCACTATCCAATGCAGTACAGGAGTAATAAGAAGCATGGAGAGGGTAGGCACAAGTAATATAAGGAAGGCAACAGTCATTGAGAAGAATGCATGTCTGACGTGTGTTTCGCCAAATGGCTTCATCTGGGGCTGAAGCACTGTATACATAATTTCCAACATTAGAATTGATAGTATCAAGATGTTTACGCCATCCCCTCAATTCTGACATGACCACACGCTCCCAAAGTGACCAGAATTGCACCCGAAAAACTAAGATATTACTGGTAGTGTAATATTTTTGCAGCGAGTGATAGCAAAATTGTAACAGCGTATTGAACTATTATTAGGTGCTATCCTGAATAATGCTGATATATCGGCACTATATGGTTTAATATATGGCAGTGCACTATATGGGGGTGCCAACATATTGTACCGCTCAGTGCATTATCCAATGTTTTCATCAATCTCTTATTATTGAATTGACTCTTGTGGGTCGTCTGGTCCATGTGTGTCACAATATTCCTTCTCTTCCAAGAAACTTCTTTTGTTTTGAGCTGGGAAATGCCAACGTCTGAAACCTTTACTGCTCATTAAATAAATTCCTAGTGTCAGAGTCATTGGAGCAAGGACAACAACATGGTTATAAAACCTAAGTCCAATAACTGGCGGGAGGGGAGTAGGTGGTCTGTCGTTGATATAGCAGCCCCTCTCAGCATTGCCCTTCAGCTACAAAGACTTTCTGTAATGCAATAATCATACAAGCCCTGATTCATCATTCGCAAGGTTTTTTATTAAAGACACTTTTCTTTTCTTGTCTGTCATTTTATGCGCCAAATTCTTATAAATTACCCACGCGTTTCATGAATTTTGTGCAAAGTCAACCTTTTTTGCACTTTTTTAGGGCAATAAGTTGCACGTTTCACTAAAAGATGCACAAATTGCACAAAAATATCGAAAAGTGTCAAAAGATGAATCAGGCAAAAACATCTGAAAACCCTAAACTGTAAAATGGCAGACTAAAAAAATAAACAAAAAAAAACCAGTTAAATACATATAAAATAGACCTAAAAAAAAGATGCAGAAAGAAGAATAAATAGGGCACCAACATAAAACCAGACTAAAAAAACAATAAAAACTCATCAAAGATCAGGCAAAAATGCATTAATGAATTGGGCCCAGTATGTTTCTGTGATTGCTGAAAATGGTGAATACTATGTTGTCTATTGCAGCTGCTGCTGAGGTGAAGGCCGATGTCTGCTGCACCAGTGGGTATGAGTGGGCATCACTGAATCAGGACTGTGCCAGCCTCCCTACTATCTCAGACTCAGACAAACAGTGCAGGTGAGTGAAATACAATTGTATCGTCTACTAAAAACTTTAAGGGGATCGCCAACAGCAAAGTAATACTGCAGTGTCCTTCATGTCCCACACAAAGTGACAAAAATAATATCTGTCCCCTCTGTTCGTGACAGAAGTAAAAAGTTAGTGCTAGAGTTGTGGTTAGCTAAGGTTAGGGTTAGGGCTATAAAATAGTTTTGAATTGTGGTTAGCTAAGGTTAGGGTTAGGGTTATAAAATAGTTTTGAATTGTGGTTAGCTAAGGTTAGGGTTAGGGTTATAAAATAGTTTTGAGTTGTGGTTAGCTAAGGTTAGGGCTAGGGTTAGGGCTAGGGCTATAAAATAGTTTTGAGTTGTGGTTAGCTAAGGTTAGGGTTAGGGTTATAAAATAGTTTTGAGTTGTTGTTAGCTAAGGTTAGGGTTAGGGTTATAAAATAGTTTTGAGTTGTGGCTAGCTAAGGTTAGGGCTAGGGTTAGGGCTAGGGCTATAAAATAGTTTTGAGTTGTGGTTAGCTAACGTTAGGGCTAAGGCTTGGGTTATAAAATAGTTTTGAGTTGTGGTTAGCTAAGGTTAGGGCTTGGGTTATAAAATAGTTTTGAGTTGTGGTTAGCTAAGGTTAGGGTTAGGGTTATAAAATAGTTTTGAGTTGTTGTTAGCTAAGGTTAGGGCTAGGGTTAGGGTTAGGGTTATAAAATAGTTTTGAGCTGTGGTTAGCTAAGGTTAGGGCTAGGGTTAGAGCTAGGGTTATAAAATAGTTTTAAGTTGCGGTTAGCTAAGGTTAGGGTTATAAAATAGTTTTGAGTTGTGGTTAGCTAAGGTTAAAACTAGGGTTATAAAATAGTTTTGAGTTGTGGTCAGCTAGGGTTAGGGCTAGGGTTATAAAATAGTTTTGAGTTGTGGTTAACTAAGGTTAGGGCTAGGGTTAGAGCTAGGGTTATAAAATAGTTTTAAGTTGCGGTTAGCTAAGGTTAGGGTTATAAAATAGTTTTGAGTTGTGGTTAGCTAAGGTTGAGACTAGGGTTATAAAATAGTTTTGAGTTGCGGTTAGCTAAGGTTAAGACTAGGGTTATAAAATAGTTTTCAGTTGTGGTCAGCTAGGGTTAGGGCTAGGGTTATAAAATAGTTTTGAGTTGTGGTCAGCTAGGGTTAGGGCTAGGGTTATAAAATAGTTTTGAGTTGTGGTTAGCTAGGGTTAGGGCTTGGGTTATAAAATAGTTTTGAGTTGCGGTTAGCTAAGGTTAAGACTTGGGTTATAAAATAGTTTTGAGTTGTGGTCAGCTAGGGTTAGGGCTAGGGTTATAAAATAGTTTTGAGTTGTGGTCAGCTAGGGTTAAGACTAGGGTTATAAAATAGTTTTGAGTTGTGGTTAGCTAGGGTTAGGGCTTGGGTTATAAAATAGTTTTGAGTTGTGGTTAGCTAGGGTTAGGGCTTGGGTTATAAAATAGTTTTGAGTTGTGGTTAGCTAAGGTTAGGGCTAGAGTTATAAAATAGTTATCTAAAAATGATGTAATAAGCTATCTACAAATTATTGTCAGGCCATATGTAACTTTTCAAAAATAGGCAATGATGAAAACTCTGGTAAAAAGCCAGGTCATGGTCCTCAAGTCTCCCCTCACTTGTAATTTTATGAGAGGATAGACAGCAACCTGCTGAGAGAGCTGTCAAACAAGTGAAGAATTTTACATTTTTACACTCTTCCTTTCTAATTCTAGCTAGGTTTAGGGCTAAGGTAAAAGTTAGAATAGGTTTAGGGCAATGCTAGAGTTAGGGTAAAGGTAAGAGTTAGACTAGCGTTAGGGCTAGGGTAAAGGTGAGAATAGGGCTAGGTTTAGGGTTATACTAGGGTAAAGGTTACAATAGGATTAGGGCTAAATTTAGGGTTATGTTAAGGTTAAAGCAAGGGTAAGAGTTAGACTAGGGTTAGGGCTAGGGTAAGGCCACGGCCCCACTATCAGTATTTGGTCAGTATTCGGTCAGTATTTTTTCTCAGGAGTGGGAGCTAAAACCAGGTGAGGAACAATCAGAGAAAAGGTATAATAGAAACAAGTCACCAATTCTGCATTTATCACCCACTCCTGTTTTGGCTCCCACTCCAGAGAAAAAATACTGACCAAATACTGATACCAGGGCCATGTCCTTAAGGTGAGAATAGGGCTGGGTTTAGGGTTGTGCTAGAATGAGAGTTATCCTAGGGTTATGCTAGCATAAAGGTTACAAAAAGGTTATGGCTAAGGTTAGGGTTTTGTTAGACTTAGGGCTAGATTAAGAGTTAGCTTGGGTTAGTGTTATGCTACGGTTAGGGCTAGGGTAAGAGATAGACTAGGATTAGGGTTATGGTAGGTTTAGGGCAAAGGTAAGAGTTAGACTAGAGTTAGGGCTAGTGTTATGCTAGGGTAAATATTACACTAGGGGTAGGGTTATGCTAGGGTTAGGGCTATATAAAAAGTTAGACTAGAGCTAGGGTTATGCTAGGGTAAAGGTTACAATAGGGTTAGGGTCATGCTAGGTTTAGGACTAGTGTAAGAGTTTGACTAGGGCTAGGGTAAAGGTTAGAATAGGTTTAGGGTTATGCAAGTGTATGAGTTATACTAGGGTTGGGGCTAGGGTTATGCTAAGGTAAAGGTTACAATAGGATTTGGGCTAAGTTTAGAGTTATGTTAAGTTTAGGGCAAAAGGTAATAGTTAGTCTAGGGTTAGCGCTAGGGCTAGGGTAAAGGTGAGACTAGGGCCACGTTTAGGATTATGCTAGGATAAGAGTTATACTAGGCTTATGCTAGTGTAAAGGTTTCAATAGGGTTAGAGCTGAGCTTGGGGTTATGTTAGGGCTAAGGTAAGAGTTAGCTCAGGGTTAGCGTTATCCTAGGGTAAGAGATAGACAAGGATTAGGGTTATGGTAGAGTTAGGGCAAGGGTAAGAGTTAAACAAGGGTTAGGTCTAGGGTTATGCTAAGGTAAAGGTTACAATAGTGTTAGGGTCACGCTAGGGTTAGGGCTAGGTTAAGTGTTAGACTAGTATTAGGGTTAGGGTCATGCTACGGTTAGGGCTAGGGTAAGAGTTAGACTAGGGCTAGGGCTATGCTAGTGGAAAGGTTACAATAGCTTTAGGGTCATGCTAGGGTTAGGACTAGTATAAGAGTTTGACTTGGGTTAGGACTAGGGTTATAAAATAATCACCTAAAAATAGTGAAATAATGTAATAAATGGTCTACAAAGAAATCTCAGGCCATATCCAACTTTTCAAAAATATAAAATGCTGAAAACGCTGCAGCACGTGTATTGTCAAATACAACCCTGGTGAATACATGCCAAAAAGTGTTTGGGTTTAAGTAACACAACCCAAAAAGGGGCATACCCATTCAGTTTTTCCCATGTACGGGGTCATATTGATAGATAAAAGAATTTATATATCCCTATTTTTCCATTGGTGTTTTAGGCATTCATTAATAAGACAAAATAAAATATACCTTTAATGGACATCCCCTTTATGATCCTTGGAAAAAAAAAAACACAGCGCCCCCCTCTTTCTGTGACTGTGCTTGGTACTGCAACTCATTCACTTAAATGAGCTGCAATACCAGACATAGCCACCGGACACAAGTGGCGCTGTTTAAAGTGGAAAATAAGAAAATCCTTCTTGAAAAAACAAAGTTTGAATAAAACTAGTCATGTACTGCCAAAGGCAGAAATAATGGCTGAGGAAGAGGGTTTTAAAGATATAGTTACAGCTTGAATGATGAATGTGTCCTGAGCGCTCACAGGCAATTCCTTCTCTACCTGATCCTCATAAATCCTTCACCAGCGTCCTATACTTTAGGGGCTGCAGATGTGGGCTTAGAGGAACACAACTTTCCAAATCCTATCGGTCGGAGAGATCTGTGGGCTCTGGGCTCCCTGGCGCTTAATAAAAGGAATCGTTCTAAAAGGAAACGGGGAAACGTCTCAGAGGAGTGAATTAGGAAATCCTCTCCCCTTTGAAAGTTCACTCCTGGGAGACGACGTCAGAGACTTGAAAGAGGAACCACATGTGAGCGCTGCTCCGGAGCTGGGGCGGGCGAGCATCTGATGCCCAGATACCCCGAATACTACTCCCTGCACAGAAACAGGGCAGAGACATCAAGCTCCTGGGCCCCAATGTAAAATCTGTGGATCCTGTGTTATCTACTGTATATAGAGGTGTTATCAGTCATTGTACAGGAGGAGGTGAGCTGTGACATCATCTATTGTGAATGGTGGATCCTGTGTTATCTACTGTATATAGAGGTGTTATCAGTCATTGTACAGGAGGAGGAGGTGAGCTGTGACATCACCTATTGTGTATGGTGGATCCTGTGTTATCTACTGTATATAGAGGTGTTATCAGTCATTGTACAGGAGGAGGAGGTGAGCTGTGACATCACCTATTGTGAATGGTGGATCCTGTGTTATCTACTGTATATAGAGGTGTTATCAGTCATTGTACAGGAGGAGGTGAGCTGTGACATCATCTATTGTGAATGGTGGATCCTGTGTTATCTACTGTATATAGAGGTGTTATCAGTCATTGTACAGGAGGAGGAGGTGAGCTGTGACATCACCTATTGTGTATGGTGGATCCTGTGTTATCTACTGTATATAGAGGTGTTATCAGTCATTGTACAAGAGAAGGTGAGCTGTGGCATCACCTATTGTGAATGGTGGATCCCGTGTTATCTACTGTATATAGAGGTGTTATCAGTCATTGTACAGGAGGAGGAGGAGGTGAGCTGTGACATCACCTATTGTGAATGGTGGATCCTGTGTTATCTACTGTATATAGAGGTGTTATCAGTCATTGTACAGGAGGAGGAGGTGAGCTGTGACATCACCTATTGTGTATGGTGGATCCTGTGTTATCTACTGTATATAGAGGTGTTATCAGTCATTGTACAGGAGGAGGAGGTGAACTGTGACATCACCTATTGTGTATGGTGGATCCTGTGTTATCTACTGTATATAGAGGTGTTATCAGTCATTGTACAAGAGAAGGTGAGCTGTGGCATCACCTATTGTGAATGGTGGATCCCGTGTTATCTACTGTATATAGAGGTAGTCATTGTACAGGAGGAGGAGGTGAGCTGTGACATCAGCTATTGTGAATGGTGGATCCTGTGTTATCTACTGTATATAGAGGTGTTATCAGTCATTGTACAGGAGGAGGAGGTGAGCTGTGACATCACCTATTGTGAATAGTGGATCCTGTGTTATCTACTGTATATAGAAGTGTTATCAGTCATTGTGCAGGAGGAGGAGGAGGAGGTGAGCTGTGACATCACCTATTGTGAATGATGGATCCTGTGTTATCTACTGTATATAGAGGGGTTATCAGTCATTGTACAGGAGGGGGAGAGGAGGTGAGCTGTGATATCACCTATTGTGAATGGTGGATCCTGTGTTATCTATTGTATATAGAGGTGTTATCAGTCATTATACAGGAGGAGGAGGAGGTGAGCTGTGACATCACCTATCGTGAATGGTGGATCCTATGTTATCTACTGTATATAGAGGTGTTATCAGTCATTGTACAGGAGGAGGAGGTGAGTTGTGACATCACCTATTGTGAATGGTGGATCCTATGTTATCTACTGTATATAGAGGTGTTATCAGTCATTGTACAGGAGGGGGAGGAGGTGAGCTGTGACATCACCTATTGTGAATGGTGGGTCCTGTGTTATCTACTTTATATAGAGGTGTTATCAGTCATTGTACAGGAGGAGGTGAGCTGTGACATCACCTATTGTGAATGGTGGATCCTGTGTTATCTACTGTATATAGAGGTGTTATCAGTCATTGTACAGGAGGAGGAGGTGAGCTGTGACATCACCTATTGTGTATGGTGGATCCTGTGTTATCTACTGTATATAGAGGTGTTATCAGTCATTGTACAGGAGGAGGAGGTGAGCTGTGACATCACCTATTGTGAATGGTGGATCCTGTGTTATCTACTGTATATAGAAGTGTTATCAGTCATTGTACAGGAGAAGGTGAGCTGTGGCATCACCTATTGTGAATGGTGGATCCCGTGTTATCTACTGTATATAGAGGTGTTATCAGTCATTGTACAGGAGGAGGAGGAGGTGAGCTGTGACATCACCTATTGTGAATGGTGGATCCTGTGTTATCTACTGTATATAGGTGTTATCAGTCATTGTACAGGAGGAGGAGGTGAGCTGTGACATCACCTATTGTGTATGGTGGATCCTGTGTTATCTACTGTATATAGAGATGTTATCAGTCATTGTACAGGAGGAGGAGGTGAACTGTGACATCACCTATTGTGTATGGTGGATCCTGTGTTATCTACTGTATATAGAGGTGTTATCAGTCATTGTACAAGAGAAGGTGAGCTGTGGCATCACCTATTGTGAATGGTGGATCCCGTGTTATCTACTGTATATAGAGGTGTTATCAGTCATTGTACAGGAGGAGGAGGTGAGCTGTGACATCAGCTATTGTGAATGGTGGATCCTGTGTTATCTACTGTATATAGAGGTGTTATCAGTCATTGTACAGGAGGAGGTGAGCTGTGACATCACCTATTGTGAATGGTGGATCCTGTGTTATCTACTGTATATAGAGGTGTTATCAGTCATTGTACAGGAGGAGGAGGTGAGCTGTGACATCACCTAATGTGAATAGTGGATCCTGTGTTATCTACTGTATATAGAAGTGTTATCAGTCATTGTGCAGGAGGAGGAGGAGGAGGTGAGCTGTGACATCACCTATTGTGAATGATGGATCCTGTGTTATCTATTGTATATAGAGGTGTTATCAGTCATTATACAGGAGGAGGAGGAGGTGAGCTGTGACATCACCTATCGTGAATGGTGGATCCTATGTTATCTACTGTATATAGAGGTGTTATCAGTCATTGTACAGGAGGAGGAGGTGAGTTGTGACATCACCTATTGTGAATGGTGGATCCTATGTTATCTACTGTATATAGAGGTGTTATCAGTCATTGTACAGGAGGGGGAGGAGGTGAGCTGTGACATCACCTATTGTGAATGGTGGGTCCTGTGTTATCTACTTTATATAGAGGTGTTATCAGTCATTGTACAGGAGGAGGTGAGCTGTGACATCACCTATTGTGAATGGTGGATCCTGTGTTATCTACTGTATATAGAGGTGTTATCAGTCATTGTACAGGAGGAGGAGGTGAGCTGTGACATCACCTATTGTGTATGGTGGATCCTGTGTTATCTACTGTATATAGAGGTGTTATCAGTCATTGTACAGGAGGAGGAGGTGAGCTGTGACATCACCTATTGTGAATGGTGGATCCTGTGTTATCTACTGTATATAGAAGTGTTATCAGTCATTGTACAGGAGGAGGAGGTGAGCTGTGACATCACCTATTGTGAATGGTGGATCCTGTGTTATCTACTGTATATAGAGGTGTTATCAGTCATTGTACAGGAGGAGGAGGTGAGCTGTGACATCACCTATTGTGAATGGTGGATCCTGTGTTATCTACTGTATATAGAGGTGTTATCAGTCATTGTACAGGAGGAGGAGGTGAGCTGTGACATCACCTATTGTGTATGGTGGATCCTGTGTTATCTACTGTATATAGAGGTGTTATCAGTCATTGTACAGGAGGAGGAGGTGAGCTGTGACATCACCTATTGTGAATGGTGGATCCTGTGCTATCTACTGTATATAGAAGTGTTATCAGTCATTGTACAGGAGGAGGAGGTGAGCTGTGACATCACCTATTGTGAATGGTGGATCCTGTGTTATCTACTGTATATAGAGGTGTTATCAGTCATTGTACAGGAGGAGGAGGTGAGCTGTGACATCACCTATTGTGAATGGTGGATCCTGTGTTATCTACTGTATATAGAGGTGTTATCAGTCATTGTACAGGAGGAGGAGGTGAGCTGTGACATCACCTATTGTGAATGGTGGATCCTGTGTTATCTACTGTATATAGAGGTGTTATCAGTCATTCTAATCCTGTCTGTGATGATAATGAGACTGATGAAAAGTCATCTGTACAGAACAGAAACTATGACATTAATATTAGCACCGTGGCCAGTGTGGAATTTCCAAGATTTCCAATTTTTTTTTATACAGATAGTCATATGAAAAATGTTAAAAATATTATCAAAAATTAGAAAAATAAATAAGTTTAATATAAAGTCCAGATTTAAACAATAGGTCAATTTCTGATTTCACACTTCCATTAAATATAGGACCAGTTGTGAGATTGACAGTTTGAAGTGATAGTTGGCGCGGCTCTTCTTTATTGAGATGAATGGGTTTAGGCTGCAATACCACATACAACCTGTAGACTGGTGTGGCGCTGTCCCTGTAGGAAAGCTGCCATGAGGAATTACTTTTACTATTTTCATGAAATATTTGATGTATGTTCGTCTTTTTGTTTTCCTAGAATTATCCAGGAGCAATGCTGCCTGAATCAGCTGGAGGACTTGCACTGTACGACCGGCATCAACATCGCCAACGAGAAAAACTCCTGCGATGCAACGGACCAGGAGAAGACATCCAGCTGTGAAGCCAGGTTTGTGCAGGTGAGCGGAGATCTGCTGGGACTAGTGGTCCTACAATACGTGGGAGAACGAGAGAACCAATGCATGATCACGGAGGTGCATGTGCGCAAGAGCGCCCCATTTTTGAGATCAGTCGGACCCCAAAAATCAGGAATGGATCAGTGGATACCTATTTTTATTACTGCCCCTTAGTGGATACCCATTTTTATTAATGCCCCCTAGTGGATACCTATTTTTATTACCGCCCTCTAGTGGATACCTATTTTTATTTCCGCCCCCTAGTGGATACCCATTTTTTTTTTTTACCACCCTTGGATACCCATTTTTATTACCACCCCTGGATACCCATTTTTATTACTGCCCCCTTGTGGATACCCATTTTTATTACCACCCCTGGATACCCATTTTTATTACCACCCCTGGATACCCATTTTTATTACTGCCCCTTAGTGGACACCCATTTTTATTACCTCCCCCTAGTAGATACCCATTTTTATTACCGCCCCGTAGTGAATACCCATTTTTATAACCGCCCCCTAGTGGATACCCAGTTTTATTACTGTCCCCTAGTGGATACCCATTTTTATTACCGCCCCGTAGTGAATACCCATTTTTATAACCGCCCCCTAGTGGACACCCAGTTTTATTACTGTCCCCTAGTGGATACCCATTTTTATTACCGCCCCGTAGTGAATACCCATTTTTATAACCGCCCCCTAGTGGATACCCAGTTTTATTACTGTCCCCTAGTGCAGAGGTCCCCAACCGCCGGTCCGCGGACCAGGACCGGGCCGTTGGGGTTTTTCAGCCGGTCCGCGGCGCCGCTGACCAGGGCCGGCGTCAGCACCCGGGCAAATGCCGGGGCTCTGAGCAGGCAGAGGGGCCCACTAGCGGTCGCGCACCCCGCTGAGCTATGGGCGGAGGAGAGCGGTGTCAGCGCCCGCCCTTCTCCGCCGCTTGCTCAGGGCCCCGGCAGCCCGATACTTACCTCTCCCCGTGCCTCCGCAGATCAGCTGTCTTCCTGCTCTGCGCTCCCTGTGACGTCTCAGGTCAGAGGGCGCGGTGACGTCTTTACACCGCGCCCTCCCCTGAGCCGTCACAGGGAGCGCTGAGCGGGAAGAAACGACAACGCTGGAGTTCGGAGCCGAGCAGCGAGCGGCGGGCAGCAGGTAGCAGGTGAGGAGAAGGGAGGTGAGTATTTGATTTTTTTTTTTTTTTTTAATGTATGGAGGCATGGGGCAGTATAAAGAGGGGAGGGGGGGCATCCTGCTTGGGGCATTATAAAGAGGAGGGGTGACAGCCTGCATGGGGCATTATAAGGTGGGGAACAGCCTGCATGGGGCATTATAAAGAGGGGGGGATTCCTGCTTGGGGCATTATAATGAGGAGGGGTGACAGCCTGCATGGGGCATTATAAGGTGGGGACCAGCCTGCATGGGGCATTATAAGGTGGGGAACAGCCTTCACGGGGCATTATAAAGAGAGGGGGGGACATCCTGCATGGGGCATTATAAAGAGGAGGGGTGACAGCCTGCATGGGGCAGTATAAAGAGGAGGGGTGACAGCCTGCATGGGGCATTATAAAGAGGGGGGGTGACAGCCTGCATGGGGCAGTATAAAGAGGAGGGGTGACAGCCTGCATGGGGCATTATAAAGAGGGGGGGTGACAGCCTGCATGGGGCAGTATAAAGAGGAGGGGTGACAGCCTGCATGGGGCAGTATAAAGAGGGGGGGCAGCCTGTATGGGGCATTATGTGGGGGGTAACAGCCTGCATGGAGCATTAAAAGGGGGGGGCCTGTATGGGGCATTATGTGGGGGGGAACAGCCTGCATGGAGCATTATAAGGGGGGGGGGGCAGCCTGTATGGGGCATTATGTGGGGGTAACAGCCTGCATGGAGCATTAAAAGGGAGGGGCCTGTATGGGGCATTATGTGGGGGGTAACAGCCTGCATGGAGCATTATAAGGGGGGGACAGCCTGTATGGGGCATTATGTGGGGGGTAACAGCCTGCATGCAGCATTATATGGGGACCGGTATCCTGTATGGAGCGTTATATGAGGGCCAGTATCCTGTATGGAGCGTTATATGGGGGCCAGTATTCTGTATGGAGCCTTATATGGGGGCCAGTATTCCGTATGGGGTCTTATATGGGGGCCAGTATTCCGTATGGGGCCTTATATGGGGGCCAGTATTCCGTATGGGGCCTTATATGGGGGCCAGTATTCCGTATGGGGCCTTATATGGGGGCAAGTATTCCGTATGGGGCCTTATATGGGGGCAAGTATTCCGTATGGGGCCTTATATGGGGGCCAGTATTCCGGATGGGGCCTTATATGGGGGCCAGTATTCCGTATGGGGCCTTATATGGGGGCCAGTATTCCGTATGGGGCCTTATATGGGGGCCAGTATTCCGTATGGGGCCTTATATGGGGGCAAGTATTCCGTATGGGGCCTTATATGGGGGCCAGTATTCCGTATGAAGCGTTATATGGGGGCCAGTATTCCGTATGAAGCGTTATATGGGGACCAGTATTCCGTATGGAGCCTTATATGGGGGCCAGTATTCCGTATGGAGCCTTATATGGGGGCCACTATTCTGTGTGGAGCGATTCACCGGTTTCTGAGCTATTGTAGAATTTACAATAGATATCACTCATGAAGTGAAATCTTTGCATTGTACTATATATATATATATATATTTCTCCGCCGTATCTCTGCATCATGAATCGTGGTATGTGTTAAAGGGGCCCACTGAGACTCTTTCGCCCGGGGCCCAGAAAAACCTGGAGCCGGCCCTGCCGCTGACAGCTAGCTCCGCGGCCCTGCGCCTGGTCAGAACTCGCTCTGTGTGGATTTATAATGTTTTCTGCCATAGCCGTGACAGCTCGCAGCTCCCGGCAGAGAACATTATGCAGGACGGGGTGGGGCGTCGGGCGGGTCTTAGTGACGCAGCCCTCCACAGCACAGCATGGTACCTGTTGTACGTCACGGGGCGGGTCTTAGTGACGCGGCCCTCCTGCACAGCATGGTGTGTTCCTGACGGGGTGGGGCGGCAGGCTCTCCTCACTGACATGCCCCCGGCAGAACATGTTATGTGGGGCGTGCTGGGGCAGCAGACTGGCTTCAGTGACGCGGCTCCCGGTACCGGTGTTCAGTGTGTAGCGCTGCTAAGCAGCAGCGCTGTATACACTGACGCTCAATGTACAATGCTGCTACCGCCAGCATCCTCCCCATACAGCTCCACCCCTCCATAACCCCACCCCCATATGACCAAAGCCCCGCCCCCACCGGGCCATGGAAAACTGGTCTTGCTTAAAGCCGGTCCCTGGTGCAAAAAAGGTTGGGGACCTCTGCCCTAGTGGATACCCATTTTTATTATCGCCCCTTAGTGGATATCCATTTTTATTACTGCCCCCTAGTGGATACCCATTTTTATTACGGCCCCCTAGTGGATATCCATTTTTATTACTGCCCCCTAGTGGATACCCATTTTTATTACGGCCCCCTAGTGGATACCCATTTTTATAACTGCCCCCTAGTGGATACCCAGTTTTATTACTGTCCCCTCGTGGATACCTATTTTTATTACCGCTCCTTAGTGGATATCCATTTTTATTACTGCCCCCTAGTGGATACCCATTTTTGTAACTGCCCCCTGGTGGATACCCATTTTTATTACCGCCCCCTAGTGGATACCCATTTTTGTAACTGCCCCCTGGTGGATACCCAGTTTTATTACTGTCCCCTAGTGGATACCTATTTTTATAACCACCCCTTAGTGGATATCCATTTTTATTACTGCCCCCTAGTGGATACCCATTTTTATTACCGCCCCCTAGTGGATACCCATTTTTATTACTGCCCCCTAGTGGATACCTATTTTTATTACTGACCCCTAGTGGATAGCTATTTTTATTACCGCCCTCTAGTGAATACCCATTTTAATTTCTGCCCCTTAGTGGATACCTATTTTTATTACTGCCCCTTAGTGGATACCTATTTTTATTACTGCCCCCTAGTGGATACCTATCTTTATTACCGCCCTCTAGTGAATACCCATTTTTATTACCGCTCCCTAGTGTATACTCATTTTAATTACTGCACTCTAGTTGATACCCATTTTTATTACTGCCCCTTAGTGGATACATATTTTTATTAGCGCCCCCTAGTGGATTCCTATTTATATAAGCTCCCCCTAGTGGATACTCATTTTTGTTACTATCCCCTAGAGGGTACCTATTTTTATTACTGCCCCCTGCATTTATGGCATCTCCACAGACTGGAATTTTTCAAAAGCTTAATGTCCACCATTTCTGATCCAAAAACCCTGTGCTGATTATTAATATAACATTTCTTTATAGGGGGCTCTCCGGTTTTATGACTTGGAAAATAACATAATTCTAGCTGCAAGCAGTCACCAGTAGGGGGAGCTAAATGCATGTGGGGAATACAGCTTATAGATCTCAAGGGTTGTCCAAGGCTTATACATTGATGACCTATCCTTCAATATCAGATTGGTGTAAGTCCGACACCCGGTACCCCCACTTCTGTTCCCAATCGAGTACTAAGGCCTTGATTCATCATTTGAATCGCATCCTAAATGTACAGAGCCGGAAAAGCACAGCTCTGTACACCATCTAGTGGCCATCTTTAAGTACTGCAGTCTAACTTCTAAGTGAACAGAAGCTGAGCTGCAGTACCTGAGAACGGCCACTACACAGTGCACAGCGCTGTGGTGCTGCGGATCTGAACACTGTGTACATCCAGTATGCAGTGAGCTCCCTCTAGTGGTGTCTGCAGGTAGCCATTTTGTTAATATGACAGGCAATGGAAGCAGTTCAGCGTCGGGACTGTCTCATACCATAGACCCGGCCGCAGCTTATTTAAAAAAGCCGCTTTTTTTTTCTTCGCGGCAAATAATAAGGCACATACTATATGAGCATTCGTGGCTTCTAGAGATTCTTCTTCATTCTGTATTATTTTTATTACAGAGATGCTGCAAGTGTTGCCTGCTGGGTAAAGAGGCCCAGGCACGGGGTGAATCCTGCGAGCAGATGTTCCTGGGCTACCAGTGCAGCCTTGTGTTCAGAGCCTGCTGTGTAAAACAGGAGGGCAGCGACGCCCCCAACCAGGACGAAGGTGCAATAATCTACAGAACATGCAAAAAAAAAAGACGTTATTGCTAGACGTAACTAAAAATATATTTTTATTCCCAAAGCCAACAAACCTTTAGTTTCCAACACAGATAATGAAGACCCCTCCTTGAATGACAGATGCAGAGGTGAGGAATTTTAAAGAGACATTTCCATTTTTCAGAAACGGGTATTGTCGGATAGAGCTCGTAAAGACAAGCAAAATTGCAATTTACTGCTTGTTAAAATTTTCAGCCGTTCTTGAGATATTAGCACTTTTTTCTTTTGTTTACAACTCATCACCTTGGAAACCGACCATCGCTGCTAGACAGCAGAACTTGAGCAGAGCTTACAAGCTATTGACTCTTTTGACTATTGAACTTTTAAGCCTTGTTTTGAAGCTGGCCCGGGATCGCTGGAGCGTACTTTTTCTCCCTAGATTCAGCACAGTGCTTAGAAGCTAGACAGCAGCGGTGGTCGGTCTCTGGGGCAACGAGCTATAAACAACAACAAAAAAAAGTATTAATATCTCAAGAACGGCTTAAAATTTTAACAAACAGTAAATTGCAAAATTGCTTGTTTTTACGAGCTCTATCCAAAAAATACCTATTTATGAACGTGAAACTACCTCTTTAATTTTGTAACTTTTTGGTTTTTTTTATGGAATATGCCCACATCTCTCAAAATGCAACGCAGCAGACTGTTAAATAATTACGTTTTTCTACCTGTAGGTGGCGGACGGTGTACCCAGCAGTGCAGAGATACCGGAAGCAGCGTGGTCTGTTCTTGTTATTCCGGTTACCAGCTCCAACCTGATGGAGTCACCTGCAATGGTATCAGTTTAATGAATGTGCTTCCAAACCAACTGCAGGGATGTACTATAACTCCCATCATCCAGCACCGAAGTGCTGTGTATGTCTGTAGAGCTTGCGTCACTTTTTTTTTTTTTACCCCAGTAATATAAAACCTTCCAGACTCTTGGGTTGATTCCAATTGGCAGCTCAGGCTTTTAACCTGGGGTCAGCGAAGAGGGTGGGGGGCTCTGAAGACATGTTGGACGCGGTCCAGGTATCTTCTGATTCATTTCCCGGAGGCGCTATTTACATATTTTTTACATCTGCTTTTCTCATTTCTTGTATTGTGTGGTCCTAGAGGATTAACCTCTTCGTTACTTTATCTTTGTGAAAAGCTAGAAATAATGCCAGGCTGGTGGGCATAAAGGTGGCTGTGGTCTATAGGTAGGTCCAGATGCATTATTGATAGGGCTACATTATCAGCATTGAGACAGAATCCCTATCAAACACATTCACTTTTTAACCAAAATACTGCCATATATTGCCAAAATAATGCTTCCATACAATGCCTAAGATAATTACCAATGATACCTAAATAATACTAGTTCCATACATCTGCAATACCTAATACAACCATATAGTGCCCAGATAATACACCCGTATGTTTGCTACACGATATTGAAATTCAGTGCCCAAATAATGCCGCCATACAGTCCCTAAATAATACTTTCCTACTGAATCCAATGTCTAACACTACTATATAATTCTTATATAATATTGCCATACGTTTCCCATTTAGTTCCTTAAATAAAACTATCAAACAGTCCCCAAATTATACTTTCCTATAGTAGCCAATATCTGATATTACTGTATAATGCTCAAATCATACTGTTATCATTTCCCTACATAACATTAACATTTAATGCTCAATTATGACCGCCATATAATCCATAAAATATAGTTTCTTACAGTATCCAACACTAATGATATGTCATCAAAGATCACAGAATAATAACAAATATTTCCTACACAATACTGCCATTCAGTACCCACATAATACTACCGTATAGTCCCTAAGCTATACTTCTCTACAATATCCAATATCTAATACTCACTATAATTCTCTAATGTGAGCATTATAATACTAATAATTATGTGAGCATTATAATACTATAATGCTCACATAATACCGCCATATATTTCCCCACACAATACCGCCATTTAGTACCCAACCAATACTACTGTACAGTCCCTAAGCTATATTTCTCTGCAATATCCAATATCTTATATTACTATATAATGCTCACGTAATACTGCCATATATTTCCACGCACAATACGGCCATTCAGTACCCAAACAATACTACCGTTCAGTCCCTAAACTATACTTCTCTGCAATATCCAATATCTAATGCTACTATATATTTCTCCACACAATACTGCCATTTAGTGCCAAACAATACAATCATACAATACCAAAATAATACTTTCCTGCAGTATTCAATATCTAATACTACACTAAATGGCCACATAATAGCTCCATATATTTCTCATCCAAATAATACCACCAAACAATGCTCATATAATACGGCCCTATAGTATCCAAGATCTAATGCTACTAGAGAGTGCTCATATAATGCTACCATATATTTTGAACACTATACTGCCCTTCAGTGACCAAATCAATAACTTATATTTCCTAAAGTATCCATTATTTAACACACTACTATGCAATACGCAAATAATACCGCCATCTGTTTCCCACATAATACTGCCATCCAGTGCCAAATAATTCCACCTTACAAAGCTTAAAAAAAATACCTCACCGCATAAAGCTGACATATATTTGCTACACAATTCTCCCATTTACTGCCCAAATAATACTGCAATGCTATCTATAAATAATTTGTCTCTACAGTATCCAATGTCTAATACTACTCTCTGACTGCTCCTTCACTGTATCTTTTGCCAGCTCTTCTTCCTCTCCTCGTCCCCTTACTATCGGGGTTCTGCAGGGCTCAGTCCTAGGCCCCCTCCTCTTCTCTCTATACACCGCTCCTATTGGACAAACAATCAGCAGATTCGGTTTCCAGTACCATCTCTGTGCTGACGACACCCAATTATACACCTCTTCCCCTGACATCACCACTACCGTAATACAAAATACCAAGGATTGTCTGTCTGCTGTCTCTAACATCATGTCCTCCCTCTATCTGAACCTAAATCTCTCCAAAACTGTACTCCTTATTTTTCCTCCCTCTACTAACCTACCTATACCTAACTTTTCAATTTCCTTGGGTGGTGCCACCATAACTCCCAGGCGGCACGCCCGCTGTCTTGGAGTCATATTTGACACACAACTTTCCTTTATTCTCTATATCCGATCACTCACTCGCTCCTGTCACCTGCACCTTAAAGACATCTCCAGAATCCGACCTTTTCTCACCTTTGATACCATAGAAACCCTTACTGTCGCTCTCTTTCACTCTCGTCTGGACTACTGCAACTCTCTTCTGATCGGTCTCCCTCTAACCAAACTCTCTCCTCTCCAATCCATTCTGAATGTGGCAGCCAGGGCCGTATTTCTGTCCAGCAGCTTCACAGATGCCTCCACCCTGTGCCAGTCATTACACTGGTTACCCATCTGCTACAGAATACAATACAAACTCATCTCTCTCACCCACAAAGCTCTCCACAGTTCTGCACCGCCCTATATCTCATCCCTCATTTCTGTCTTACGCCCCTCCCGTGCCCTCCGTTCTGCAACTGATCTAAGACTAGCATCCTCCTTAATCCGAACCTCACACCTCCATCACCTCCGACCATGTTCTACCTATTGTGTCCCCCCATTTCCATATAGATTGTAAGCTCGCGAGCAGCAGGACCCTCAATCCTCCTGTAACTGTTGAAATGTGATACATTGTATTATTTATATTGTCTGTACATGTCCATAATTAATTGTAAAGTGCTGTGGAATATGTTGGCGCTATGTAAATAAAAAATATTATTATTATTATTATTATAATACTCACATAATAGCATCATACCTTTCCCACACAACTAGGAATTAGTGGCCAAATAATGCCACCATACAACCTAAAATATATGTTTCTACAGTATGGAACATCTATCACTATCATTATAAAATGTTCACAGAATAATAATACTGCCATTCACTGTCTAAATAATACCACCATACAGCCACCAATAAAACTTCCTTTCAGTACCTGATATGAAATACTGCCATATAGTGTCCACATAATATTAGCTTCCTGTAGGTGGCACTAGAGTTCTAGTCCTCTTCAATTTGCACATAATATTAGCAAATGTTTCCCACACATTACTGGTATTCAGTGCCCAAATAATACCGCCACACAATCCCTAATTAGTACTTTCCTTAGAATTCAATGTCTAATACTACTATATAATGCTCGCATAATATTACCATATAATTCCAATATAATATTGCTATTCAGTACCTAAATAATACTACCAAACAATCCCAAAATAATCCTTCCCTGCAGTATTCAATATCAAATGCCTGAATATGACTTCAATACTATTATTACTACACTAAAATAGCCACATAATAGTGTCGTAAATTTTTATACAATACTGCTAATCAGTGCCCAAATAATACCGCCATACAATACATAAATAATATTATATTACAGTATCCAATATAAAAAGGACCATATAGTGCCCACTTAACGCTGCATTATATTTCCCACATGATAATGCTATTCAATGCCTAAATAAAACTGCCCTTTAATGATCAAATAATACCGCCATACAGTACATAAATAATATTATATTACTGTATCTAATATAAAAAAGGATATGATGCTGCTATAAAACTGCCCTTTATTGATCAAATAATACCTCCATACAATTACCTATATAATATTTCTCTGTAGTATCCATTATCTAATACTACACTAAAATGGCCACATATTAGTGGCAGAGATTTTTTTATACAATACTGCTAATCAGTGCCCATATAATACCTCCGTACAATACATACATATTATATTACAATACCCAATATAAAAAAGGACCAAATAGTGGCCACATAACATTGCATTATATTTCCCATACGATACTGCTATTCAATGCCTAAATAAAACTGCCCTTTAATGATCAAATAATACTGCCATACAATACATAAATAATATTATATTTCAGTATCTAATATAAAAAAGACCATATAGCATCCATGTAAGAGTGCATTATATTTCCCACATGATTCTGCTCAAAAACTGCCCTTTGATGATGAAATAATACCTCCATACAATGCCTATATAATATTTCTCTGTAGTATCCATTATCTAATACTGCATTAAAATGGCTACATAATAGTGCCTTATATTTTTTTATACAATACTGCTAATCAGTGCCCATATAATACCGCCATACAATACAAACATATTATATTACAATAGCCAATATAAAAAAGGACCATATAGTGCCCATATAACACTGCATTATATTTCCCATACAATACTGCTATTCAGTGCCTACATAAAACTGCCTTTTAATGATCAAATAATACTGCCATACAATACATAAATAATATTATATTACAGTATCTAATATAAAAAAGGACCATATAGTGCCCATGTAAGAGTGCATTATATTTCCCATATGATACTGCTATTCAATTCCTAAATAAAACTGCCCTTTAATGATAAAATAATACCGCCATACAGCACATAAATAATATTATATTACAGTATCTAATATAAAAAAGGACCATATAGTGCCCACGTAAGAATGCATTATTTTTCCCATATGATACTAAAACTGCCCTTTGATGATCAAATAATACCGCCATACAATGCCTATATAATATTTTTCTGTAGTATCCATTATCTAATACTTCAATTAAATGGCTATATAATAGTGCCGTATATTTTTTTATACAATACTGCTAATCGGTGCCCACATAATACCGCCATACAATACATGAATAATATTATATTGCCCAAATAAAAGTGCCCTTGAATTATTAATGCCACCATACAATGCCTAAATAGATAATGAGTAAATAGTCCCTGGTGGTCTAGGGCAGAGAAAGTTTCAATGCCCTTGGGGCCCATTTTTTTCCGTTTACGCAGATATAAATGAATGCATCGAGCAGACGCACAATTGTAAGGTGGGGCAGAGATGCATCAATCTACACGGATCCTTCCGATGCCAGAGAGAGGCCAACTGCGGCACCGGCTACGAGCTCACCGATGATAACAACTGCATAGGTATGGTGGGGGGGTTGGAGCACCATTTACAATTTCATCCATAGTAAAGCCTTTAGCACACTGCCCCCTGGTGGTAAAAGTCAATATCTATATTCAATGATACACTGCCGCCCTCTAGTGGCTGTGAACTGGAACTGACTCCTACAAAAAAAAAACAAAAGTCGTATTATTTTGTGATTTTCAGATATCGATGAGTGTACCACCGGGATCCACAACTGTCTCCCAAGCTTCAACTGTCAGAATACGCCTGGATCTTTCCGCTGTCGCCCTAAAGTGCAGTGCAGCACTGGGTTTATTCAGGATGCACTGGGCAATTGCATTGGTAAGATCGGCCAACGCTTTTTGGATTACTGGGTTTTTTAGGTTTGTTGGCTGTCAACTACTACTCCTGCATGGTGAGGCGGATCATAGACCTGCCCACGATTGACCCACCATCATTGGTATTTGCATCCAAACCACATAATCTCAAAAGTCCTGCATGAATCAAAAAGGGTAGATGAAATGGCTACCTGGAAACCTCCAGATTCCCCCCTACTGTGATGCCCCCTGCTGGCTCCACAACAGCTCCCCAGATACAGTGCCAAAAGTATGACTTGTTTGCCCTTTCTTGCCAAGTGGCAAGTGAAATGCGTGCTGTCATCCTCAGCAGCAAAACAGTGCCGGGTCACCTACAGCAAATAAGTGGGGGGAGGCTCCTGCTGCAGCGAATTGCCTTACTCACCGCCTATAAGTGGGGCTATAACTGGCCCATTCTTGGGTCTCCTATAGCAAAGAAGTGGGGGGGGGCTCCTGCTGCAGCTAGTTGCCTTTCTCACCGCCTGTAAGCGGGACTATAGCCAGATCATTCTTAAAGGGGTTGTCCACTACTTTAGATTAACCCCCCCCCAATGTATTCCCCTGGGAACCCTAAGACTTTTTGTAAATACCTTCCATTGCAGATAATGCCTGTGAGCGGCGCTATCACTGGCCGCTCACAGGCATCACGTGACCCCCGGCTGCTGCCGCCTCTGACATCCACTGATGTCACTGTAATAGAAGGAGAATCAGTGCGAGATGTATGTAATAAGGAGAAAGAGCGCCATCTGGTGAGCATTTCAAGTTTGGACGCTGGACCCGGTCAGGTGACCTCCAGCAGATGATTTCAAAATTTAATGGTCGAGCGCGCAGAGCCTGAGGTGATTTCGGCGCCAGACACAGGAAGAGACGTGACGCAGGCCGGATGCGCTGAAGGAACCAGCGAGAGAGACCGGGGTGAGAGACCCGTAAAGCAAGACAGATGGCTGCCGATGAACGAGCGCGGGATTCAGTGCAGCGGTCCCTGGGGTGTCACGGCTACGGAAGAGGACCGGGTCTTGGATACGACATTAAGGAAATGTACAAGACCCTCCTACCCGCGACGTGGTAAACCGCCCCTACTGACAGGACAAAGAGGATAGAAACGAGTCGTACCGGAGAGATCTCATCAGCAGAAGCCGACGAGTGTCATCACTGACCTACTCGGGATCAGACGGAAGAAACCACAGCCAAGGCCATTTGTTAAGATTTCATTCGGATACATTCTGACCAAGGGGCCTGATTCCAAGGGCGAATCATGGATGAGTTATATCATATATATGGGATCAACAGATCTCGAACAACGCCCTATCACCCCCAGGGAAATGGGGCATGTGAGCGCTTCAACTGAACCTTGTTGCAGATGTTACGGACGTTGGAAGAGGACAAGAAAATGTCCGTGTCCGAGTTGGTGTGGGTGTATAATAATCATGTTCATGCGACTACTGGTTACACACCCTATATGCTGCTTTTTGGAAGGAATGGACGAGAGATTACTGAGCTGGTGCTAGACTCAGAAGACTCCGGTCCGTACAACAGTCCGAGTACCTGGATTCGAGAACACAGACGGCGGCTTCATACAGTGAGAAAGCTGGTTGCGCAGAAATTTCAGGAAGTAGAGCATACAGGGCGCCCCCCGATTTCAGTGAGCCCACTCCGACCAGGAGATTGTGTTTTAGTAAGGGCCAAACCGGTTGGGAGTAAGCTAGATCATCGTTGGGAGGCGGTACCATATCGAGTGGTGAAGCAGATCCACCCAAAGAATTCAGTCTACGAGGTTAGGCCTGAAGGGGGTGATGCCACGAAATCTAGGGTGTTGCACCGTAATATGCTACGACCCTGTTTGTCCGAAGCAGAGGACTGTAACAGAATTGAGCCTGCGGAAAAACTAACTGAAGTGCCACACATAGTGACTCTGGAAGACGAAGAAAGATGGGCTACAATGCAATTGAGCCCTTCAGTCCCGAGTGAGATACAAAATGGATCAGGAGGCGATTTACAATCTTCACTGCTTGATTTATCAGATACTCCGGAATCACCTTCGCGGGAGGAACCCCGCAGAACCGAACGGGCTAATGCTGGGATCCCTCCTAACCGATATGCTCAAGAGGAGTTTATCTGGTCTCAGATTCAACAGAAAACAGAAGAGCGTCCTCAACTCTTGTCTGAACTTACGCTGCCTCGAAGGAGGCATCGATCTTGCAAAGAATCCACTCGCCCGGGGACTGGAGATCAAAAAGGAGGGTGGAATGTAATAGAAGGAGAAAAGTCTTTCAGAGAATCAGTGCGAGATGTATATAATAAGGAGAAAGAGCGCCATCTGGTGAGCATTTCAAGTTTGGACGCTGGACCCGGTCAGGTGACCTCCAGCAGATGATTTAAAAATTTAACGGTCGAGCGCGCAAAGCCTGAGGTGATTTTGGCGCCAGACACAGGAAGAGACGTGACGCAGGCCGGACGCGCTGAAGGAACCAGCGAGAGAGACCGGGGTGAGAGACCCGTAAAGCAAGACGGATGGCTGCCGGTGAACGAGCGCGGGATTCAGCGCAGCGGTCCCTGGGGTGTCACGGCTACGGAAGAGGACCGGGACTTGGATACGACATTAAGGAAATGTACAAGACCCTCCTACCCGCGACGTGGTAAACCGCCCCTACTGACAGGACAAAGAGAGGATAGAAACGAGTCGTGCCGGAGAGATCTCATCAGCAGAAGCCGACGAGTGTCATCACTGACCAGGGCCGTCACTTCAACCGCTCCCTCACGGTATCGGGAACAATCGGGTTTAGGGTATCAGGTTGGGAGGGGGACGGGTGAAGTGGAAGAAGCCAAACGGGATCTAATTGACTTTGTCAGAACAAGACTTACCTAGCGGGAATAACTGGAGACCCCCGCTAGGGCCATTTGCAGAACCGATGGACTTCAGTGCTAATCCCATATTTGGGCTAGATACAGTATTTTAGAGAAGGATTTTATTGCTATTGTTATTGCTATTGTGATATTGTTCTCATTACTAACTCCTGTTGTAATCCCTGTCAGCTTGTTTATTATATATATATATTGTTATTTATAGCTATTTGACTGCCCTCATTTTGTGACTCTGCGCGTTGCATTCTGATACCCACATTACATTACAACAAGTGCTGGCATCAGCCGGGGGTCTTTGTCTTCCTGGTTCCAGGGTGGATGCCAGGCTGTGGGTGGGGTTACCCCCCCGCGTTGCACCCTGCATCCACCGCGCGCTCTGCCTCTCCCCATTCATCGGGAAAGCGCGCGGTGGATGCTGGGTGTGACGCAGGGTGGGGTGACCCCGTCCACAACAAAGCTGCCACCGCGGGGACCCCAGCGCTGAGTCACGCCTCACTTGTCGTGACGTCAGCGCGGGGTAACGTGATGCCTGTGAGCGGCCACCAATAGCCCCGCTCACAGGCATTATCTGCAACATAAGGTATTTACAAAAAGTCTTAGGAGCCCTGGAGGGATACACTGGGGGGGCGTAATCTAAAGTAGTGCACAACTTCTTTAATCATTATTAGGTCTCCTACAGCAAAGAAGTGGGGGGGGGGGGGCCTCCTGCTGCAGTTAGTTGCCTTAGGCCATGGCCCCACTATCAGTATTTGGTCAGTATTTGTTCAGTATTTTTTCTCAGGAGTGAAAGACATAACCAGGAGTGGGTGATAAATGCAGAATTTGTGCACTTGTTTCTATTATACCTTTTCTCTGATCCTTTCTTGTTCCTCACCTGGTTTTGGCTCCCACGCCTGAGAAAAATGCTGACCGAATACTAACCAAATACTGATAGTGGGGCTGTGGCGTTACTCACCTCCTGTAAGTGGGACTATAACCGACTCATTATCAGGTCTCCTACAGCAAACAAGTGGGGGGAGGCTCCTGCTGCAGCTAGTTGGCTTACGTACCTCCTGTAAGTGGGACTATAACCGACTCATTATTAGGTCTCCTACAGCAAATAAGTGGGGGGAGGCTCCTGCTGCAGCTAGTTGGCTTACGTACCTCCTGTAAGTGGGACTATAACCGACTCATTATTAGGTCTCCTACAGCAAATAAGTGGGGGGAGGCTCCTGCTGCAGCTAGTTGGCTTACGTACCTCCTGTAAGTGGGACTATAACCGACTCATTATTAGGTCTCCTACAGCAAATAAGTGGGGGGAGGCTCCTGCTGCAGCTAGTTGCCTTTTTCACCGCCTATAAGTGGGACTATAACTGGCTCATTATTAGGTCTCATACAGCAAAGAAGTGGGGTGAGGCTCCTGCTGCAGCTAGTTGCCCGTAGGTGTGGCTATAACCAGCCAATTCTCAGGATTGTTGAGGGACCCCAGAGGTCAGACCTATATGGTAGAAAAGCCCCTTCAACCCTCTATGGCCCTGTGTTTTTTCTCTCCAGATATTAATGAATGTGTCAGCAACAATGCGCCATGTCCCCCGGGTCAGACCTGTATCAACACCGAAGGCTCCTACACCTGTCAGCGGCACGTGGTCAACTGTGGACGAGGATATCACCTAAATGCCGATGGAACAAAATGTGAAGGTAAGTGGCGCCCTTCTTGCCCCAGATACAAGCAGTGCTCATAGGGGAGATCCCAATATCTTCTTTGTGTAGTGAGCATGTGCGTCTGTCTGTAGGTTTGATGGTCGCACATGCTCACTACAAGGAGACTTTGATCCTCTCGTTCTCGGAATAGGTGGTGGTCTCAGCAGCCGGACCCCCAGAAATTATACATTTACATCCATCCTGCCTTGATGTACAGTATTTACCTTACAGAGGATTGTCTAGACTGGATACAATTGCACCAAACACTCAGCTGTGAGAACTATTAACGCCTAGGTGTAAAGGAGAATGGTCCAATTCACTGACAGCAAGCAAAGATCTTGACAATGCTGCATCCAAATGAATTGAATAATGCAGAATTCCCTGGTGTTCATTTTAGATATAAATGAGTGCTCCAGCATCCAGAACCCCTGTGGTGAGGGACACACTTGTCTAAATGTGCCCGGATCATATCGATGCGAATGCCGAGCTGGATATCACTTCGACACCCTGAGCAGATCGTGTGTCGGTGAGTGTTAGAGTCACATAATCCACCAGGACTATAGAAAAATATATATCTATATGTATATACTGCAGGGAAAAGAAGAGAGGGAGGAGGGAGATGAAGCTGCAGTCTCTGCTTTTGCCTATGAGATTTCATCTGTGAGACAGAGGAGGGAGATGCTGCTGCAATTTCTCTACTTCTGTCTAAGAGGGAGCAGGGGGGTGCAGCTGGAGTCTCTCTGATTCTGCCTATGAGATTTATGCTGGGAGAGGGAGGAGGGGGATGCAGCTGGAGTCTCTCTGATTCTGCCTATGAGATTTATGCTGGGAGAGGGAGGAGGGGGATGCAGCTGCAGTTTCTCTGATTCTGCTTATGAGATTTATGCTGGAAAAGGGAGGAAGATGCAGCTGCAGTCTTTCAGCTTTTACCTATGAGATTTATGCTGTGAAGGGAGGAGGGGGATGCAGCTGTAGTCTCTTAGCTTCTGCCTATGAGATTTATGCTGTGGGAGGGAGGAGGGGATGCAGCTGCAGTCTCTTAGCTTCTGCCTATGAGATTTATGCTGTGAGATGGAGGAGGGGGATGCAGCTGCAGTCTATTTGCTTCTGCCTATGAGATTTATGCTGTGGGAGGGAGGAGGGGATGCAGCTGCAGTCTCTTAGCTTCTGCCTATGAGATTTATGCTGTGAGATGGAGGAGGGGGATGCAGCTGCAGTCTATTTGCTTCTACCTATGAGATTTATACTGTGGGTGGGAGGACGGGATGCAGCTACAGTCTCTTAGCTTCTGCCTATGAGATTTATGGTGTGAGAGGAAATAGGGAGATGCAGCTGCAGTGTTTCAGCTTCTGCTTATGAGATTTATACTGCAAAGGGAGGAAGAGGGCAGAGGGGGATGCATCTGCAGTCTCTCAGTTTCTACCTATGAGATTTATACTCTTAAGGGAGGAGGGGGGTGCAGCTGCAGTCTTTGAACATCTGTCTAACAGATTTATACTGTGAGAGGGAGGAGGGGGATGAAGCTGGAGTCTCTCTGATTCTGCCTATGATATCTATGCTGTGAGAGGGAGGAAAGGGATTCAGCTGCAATCTCTCAGCTTCTGCCTATGAGATTTATACTCTGAAAGGAGGAAGAGGGAGGAGGGGGATGCAGCTGCAGTCTCAGCATCTGTCTATCATGCTCAGGTCAGGAGAGGTGCCGGCCAGTCCGTACAGTGTGATGTGATCATCGCACGAGTTATATGGCAGTCTGTCTCTGTCCTAACAGATTTATATTGTGAGAGGGAGGAGGGAGATGCAGCTGGAGTCTCTTAGCTTCTGCCTATGAGATTTATGCTGTGAGAGGGGAGAGGGAGGTGTATGCAGTATAACACTGTTCTGTGAATTAATTTGCCTTTCCATTCCAGATATTAACGAGTGCAGAGGATACTCAGGTCGTATCTGCGCCCACAAGTGTGAGAACACCGATGGCTCCTTCCACTGCAGTTGTTCCACCGGCTTCAAGTTGGCCTTGGATGGTCGAAATTGTGAAGGTGAGTGATGAAGAAAGGAAGGTTCTCAACCTACAGCTACAGGCGACTGATGGCCTGCAATATATGAGCTGCAGAGATTAGTATGGCTGATCTATAGCAGGCAGAGAAGTGGGGGGAGGCTCCTGCTGCAGTCAGTTGTCTTACAGCCAGAGACAAGTCTTAGAAGATTTTTTCTTGTTTATTCTTCAGATGTGGATGAATGTGGCAGCAATCCCTGCAGCCAGGAGTGCGCCAACGTCTATGGCTCCTATCAGTGCTACTGTCGCCGAGGTTATCAGCTAAGCGATGTGGACGGGATCACATGTGAAGGTAAATTAATATTTCCTTATGCTTCCTGTCAGGTCTATACAGCACAGGGAGGCAGTCTATTGTATAGCAGAAAACTATTGTTTATTGCAGGGGCATTAGGCTTTTAATAAAAGTTGTACTATGTGAACTTACAGTTTCTTGAACATTCATTATCTTTATTTCCTTCTTGCCTTATTTCCATCCTTCTTGCCTTCTTTCCTCTTTCATTCTTTCCTTCTTTCCATCTTTTCTTCCTTCTTTCCATCTTTTGTCCTTCTTTCCATCTTTCATTTCTTCTTTCTTTCTTTCTTTCTTTCTTTCCTTCCTTCCTTCTTTCCTGCTTTCCATCCTTCTTTCCATCTTTCCCTTTTCCTTCCTTCCTTCTTTCATGCTTTCCTTCCATCTTTCCTTCTTTTTTTCCTTGTTTCCTTGTTTCCATCTTTCTTTCCTCTTTCCTTCTTTCCTCTTTCCTTCTTTCCATCTTTCTTTCCATATTTCATTTCTTCATTCTTTCTTTCCTTCCTTCTTTCCAACCTTTCCATATTTTGTCCTTCTTTCCATCCTTCTTTCCTTCTTTCCATTTTCCCTTTTCCTTCCTTCCTTCTTTCCTGCTTTTCTTCCATCTTTCCTTCCATCTTTCCTTCTTTTTGCCTTCTTTCCTTCCTTCCTTCCATCTTTCTTTCCTTCTTTCCATCTTCCTTCCTTCTTTCCATCCTTCTTTCCATCTGTCTTTCTTTCCTTCCTTCCTCCTTTCCTGCTTTCAATCTTTCTTTCTTTCTTTCCTTCTTCCTCATGTAATTAATCTGATTATTACTGTTATTTCCCTTATAGATATTGATGAGTGCGCTCTCCCCACCGGTGGACACATATGTTCCTACCGTTGTAACAATGTTCCCGGCAGCTTCCGCTGCACCTGCCCCCCCACCGGATACACACTGGCCCCTAATGGCCGAAACTGTCAAGGTATGTACAAAGGCAAGAAACCTCCGAAATAATCAATAGTCACACCTATATACAGTATATATATAACTCGTCAGTATATACTCCTCCTACACATGATATATTCTCCTTCCCAGATGTGGATGAGTGTGTGACCGGGACACATAACTGCTCCGGCGCTGAGACTTGCTTCAATGTCCAGGGAGGATACAAGTGTCTGCTATTCGAATGTCCCAAGAATTACCGCAAAGCCATAGAGACGTAAGTAAAATCCATTGTATATGGCGGATTTTAGCTGATCCATAGGATCCGAATAGACACCTGTGATTGATGTAGGAAGGCGATGTTTGCTGGCAGGGAAGTGCCAAGTCAAACAATGAAAAGTAAAGAATCACCCCCCCCCCCCAAAAAAAAACAAAAACAAAAAAAAAAACTTTTAAGCGGCAGGAGAGGAGTGTGTTGGTTATGTATGGGGAAAGTGACCTGTCCACTTATTTGGTTATGTTAGTGATTACCAGGCTAAATGTGAACAGGGGTGAGAATAGTGGGGAAAAGTAGCACAGAGCATTTCAGGAAGCGAGTGAGTTAAACTGGTGGGAGGATCCACAGCAGTACAGAGTATTTCAGGAAGGAGGTAAACCGATCTTGGGACCTGTCCAGCCATGTGATCATGTCAGTCAAGATCATAGAAACAACAGCCAAGGAACTGTGAAAGATACGCAGCAGCACAGAGTATTTCAGGAGAGAATTGTGCTGATGTTATTGGAGGCAGTAATCTGTCCATTCATATAGATATGTAACTGAGAACTGGGCTACGTAGATGGTTATGGCATGTGACATAGCTAACCACGGCCCGTCTGTTTTATACCTTTAAAAAAAAACGTGAAAAATTAAAATTTTTCACATTTTTTTTATTTTTTCACATAAAGTGTATATTTAGCTCTGCCTATAGAAAACTTCCAGCAGACACAGTAAATCCTTCCCGCCACCTTATAACAGGGTTATTCTATTCCTCCCATCACTTGTTTTTTCAGTAAAGAATAGAGATTACTGCTGCAGATTTTTAGCTCCGGTGACTACATGTCCCAGGATGCCTTGTCCAGGCCGCACCGAATGCCATTAGCAGCTAAAGTTATGTAAATGATACCAAAAATTGCCATCAGTGTGCTGGAGAGGGCGGATGTAGATGTGAGACACAGGAGAGGCTGCAGACTGCGCCTGCGGAGCAGCGCTCGTGTCACAGGCAGCAGTGGGCAATCTGCAGCTGACAGCAGGGAGGAGCAGATATCACCCCAGAATGTTACATCATTGGGGTTTGCTGATATCTGGAGTCCAAAAGCTGACTCCTATCCCCCTGATTCTTTTAGGCTGCACTTGCGTATATATATTCTATATGTGCGTCACTCAGTTCTCCAGGCCAGCTGCCACGGCAAGCCATCTCTCTGGAATATTTTTAACACCTAACTCTACCGGCAAATCTAAATCATTTTTATTGTTATATGGTCCCCCATCCTGGTATTTGTGCTGCCCCCATCCTGGTATTTGTGCTCCCTAATCCTGTTCCCCCATCCTGTTATGTGCTGCCCCCATCCTATCCTGGTATGCATGGCACTCCTCATCCCTATCCTGGTATGTATGGTACCCCTCATCCTGGTATACATGGCACCCCATCCCTCATTCTAGTATGCATAGTACCCCTCATCCCTATCCTGGTATACATGGTCCCCTCACCCCCCAATCCTGGTATGCATTGTACCCCCTCATCCCTATCCTGGTATACATGGTCCCCTCAACTCCCAATCCTGGTATGTATGGCACTCCTCACCCCCCAATCCTGGTATGCATGGTCCCCTCACCCCCCAATCCTGGTATGCATGATCCCCTAAGCCCCCAATCCTGGTATGCATGGTACCCCCTCATTCCTATCTTGGTATGCATGGTCCCCTCACCCCCCAATCCTGGTATGTATGGCACCCCTCACCCCCCAATCCTGGTATGTATGGCACCCCTCACCCCCCAATCCTGGTATGCATGGTCCCCTCACCCCCAATCCTGGTATGCTTGGTCCCCTCACCCCCCAATCCTGGTATGCATGGTCCCCTCACCTCCCAATCCTGGTATGCATGGTACCTACTCATCCCTATCCTGGTATGCATGGCCCCCTCACCCCTCAATCCTGGTATGTATTGCCCCCACATCACCAATCCTGGTATGCATGGTCCCTTCACCCCCCAATCCTGGTATGTATGGCACCCCTCAGCCCCCAATCCTGGTATGCATGGTCCCCTCACCTCCCAATCCTGGTATGCTTGGTCCCCTCACCCCCCAATCCTGGTATGCATGGTCCCCTCACCCCCCAATCCTGGTATGCATGGTCCCCTAAGCCCCCAATCTTGGTATGCATGGTACCCCCTCATTGTCCAATCTTGGTATGCATGGCACCCCTCATCCCTATTATGCTGCACACATATAAAAAAATAAACACTTATACTCACCTTTCTTCCCTGTGCTCCAGCGCTGTTGTGTCCTGTTCTGGAGGCTGGGGGAGGAGTGCGTGCCCATACCGCGCTGTCCGGCACCATTTTGCTGAAGACACACTGCGAATGAGTCTACAGTAAAATGGCGCCGGATAGCGCTATGCGCATGCACCGATTCCGACGCCTCACTCCGCCCCTGGTCTCCGGCTAGAAGAGAGAGGCGCCGCGGCAACGCTCCTCCCGGTCTGGTAAGTATGGCGCCGGAGATCGCGGTATGCGTTCAGTGCCTACGCATACCGCGATCTCCGGCGCCATACACTCCTCTTACCTGTAACGGCTCCATGCGTTCTTCTGTCTGGAGCCAGACTGCGCGCCGTATGGAGAGGCTTCAGACAGAGGGACGCTTGGCAGATTATATTATAGATTTTTTTCTTTTCTTTTTATTTTTTTAATTATTTTTTTAATTTTTTTTTAAGTTTATAATGAAAATTATAGGATATATTGGAATATTCTTTCTTAACACCTAGCAAATCTGAAGAAAACGAAATAAATACAATTTTAATGAAAAGTAAAAATGATATACATGTACCATATGTATTCTTTTCAGATTTACATTCAAAACTGTGGGGAAAACTAAATAAATACAGTATATATATATATATATATATATATGTATATATATATATATATATATAATTAAAAGGAAAATAAATAAATATATATATTTCTTGTCATTTGATTTTTTTTTTCATATTTACATTCAAAATTATGGGAAATATATATGGGACTGGAGAGAGGCTGGGATTTTGTAACTCCCCTGGCCCCCCGATCTTCTATAGGTGGGAGGAATTTTGAAGGGCTTGTGAATCTTCTTGATTCTTTTGAATCTTTGTCCGTCTTCTACTCCATTCACATCCAAAGCTTCCCCCCAAAAATACTGCCAGTTTAGCTCATCAGCTACATACCAATCGAGACTCACCTCTGCCCTCTGCTGGCTCTTTTTCTGTATTGAGCTTAGAATTTAGTAAAATTGTGGATGCTGCTCTGGTTGTGAGTACAGAATTAAAATGTAAAGTAACATATTTTTGGGGGGAGGGGACATTTGACCTGTAAAATAAGTGTAGAAATGGCTTGAGCGGCTTTATTCTGGGCCCCCCTGATTGGTGGTCTCTTCTGCTCTGCTGCCCCGCTCGCTTGCTTCACGCGCACTAACTCTTCTCTTGTCTTGTCTCTCACTTTTCTTGCAGCCGCTGCGAGCGCTTGCCTTGTTTTGACAATGACTGCCAGAGCCAACCCCTGAGAATTACCTATCACCACCTATCATTCCCCACCAACATCCCAGTCCCCACCGACATTTTCCGCATGGGTCCCTCTCATGCTCTTCCTGGCGATAACATTCAGCTCTCCATAACCAGCGGAAACGAGAAGGGTTATTTCGTCACCAAAAACGTGAACTCGCACAGTGGCCTCGTGGCCGTCCAGCAGCCAATCACAGAGCCCCAGGACTTCCTCCTAATTATCCAGATGGATCTCATTCGACATGGGACCTTGAACACGTTTATAGCCAAACTGCACGTCTTTGTCACTGCAGAGCTTTGAAGCGCTCTGCGCGCTCCGTGGCTCATTCTCATACTTTTTTTTATTGTTATTATTTTAATTCTTTTTATTATTTTTTTCGCTTCAATAAAGTTGACTTTGTTGCATGCGGTTGTTGGTCTGGTTTGCAAAAATGCAAAGATCTTTCCTTAGAACTTTGCTTTTTTTGTGTTGACCCCCTGTTATTCCTCCTGGAAATGTAAAAAATAAAGGGGTGTCACTATTCCCATATATCAGCAGGGTGTTCCCCTTTGAATTATGAATTGTGCAGTTCCTCTGTTATTCCTCCTGGAAATGTATAGCACTGTTGACAGTGTCAGTGTGTTGGGACATCCCCTCTATTATCAAGAAAAATGATAACGTCCAACTTTTCACCCTTTCTATATATTTCCTGGAGGAACAAAAGAGGAGCATCCAAGATGGTAAAGAAGTATTTTACAAGAAATAAAAGTTTTTACAAAAATTACTCTGGAGGACCAATACTGTGTAATACCTAATTTCTCCTGTGGGTGCGCTGCTGGGAAACTGAACACTTAATGCTAAATTTCTGAAACAATGTGCACTCAGTGGTTCATCCTGATACTTTCTTTTATTTTAATTTTCTTTTTATTTCCACTTTTTGTCAGATTCAATAAAGTTGACTTTGTTGCATGCGGTTGTCGGTCTGGTTTGGGAAAATACCCGTTTCCTTGTTTACATGGCAATTTTGGATCTTTCCTTAGAACTTGTTTTTTTGTGTTAACCCTCTGTTATTCCTCCTGGAAATGTTTGAATGAAGTGCTAATGGGGTGTTACTGTTCCCATATATCAGTAGGGTGTGTCCCTTTTGAATTATAAATTGTGCAGTTCCTCTGTTACTCCTCCTGCCACTGTACAAATAAATTTCCATACATTCCCAGGAAGGATAAAAGAGGAACACTACAGAAAGTATTTTACGGGAGATGTAGGGGTTGTCCTGCGCCTCTCTGTTCCTGAGATTTGGTCCCAGCTTTCTTTTATGTTATTCTACTCTTTTTAGCCAAGTGGGTGTGGTCATAAAGAAGATGCCCACAGAGAAGAGATAATGACATGTCTGAGGGTGTCTAAATCCCACCTGTCCCCTCATGGGATCGCCCCCGGGTCCTCCGGTCTGCCCTGAATAGTCCACTTTTGGATGGGGTCTTCATAAATCTGCGCCACCCCCCATTACACCCAGGTATCCCTGGACTTCCGGGACAGTTGACAACTATGGGGGTGGGAAAGTTGCGGGACCACTTATATACATGTCAGCTGTCCCGAATTTGATGCGATTGTCCCAAATTTTCAGAAAGAACTCAGAATTTAAGGCCAACCCAGGCCTAAAAGCAGTGGGGTGTGTGTAAACTCTGCCCAAAAGTGGATGGTCCGTGGGGGGCCGGAGCAATCCCAGGAGAGACCGAGGACTTTTTGGGGAACTTTAGTGTCCCTTTTCCCCCTATACATGTCAACTGTCCCGAATTTGATGGGATTGTCCCAAATTTTCAGAAAGAACCCAGAATTTAAGGCCAACCCAGTCCTAAAAGCGGTGGGGTTTGTGTAAACTCGGTCCAAAAATGGGTGGTCCGTAGGGGGTCGGAGCATTCCCAGGAGGGTCAGTGGATTTTTTGGGGGGGACTTTAGTGTCCCTTTTCCCCCAACACTACTGTAGGTATCTATGCCCCTATAGAGGAATGATGGCCATTCTAATCATCAGCCAAGTCTCTAAACAATGGGAAATAGGTCATATTTAGCAATTTGAGGATGTTTCAATGGTCTATATATGGGAGAGAAGGGAATAAACTCCTTAAAGGGGTCTTCCACAGGATATGCCGCAAAATGTCTGTTAAGTGGGGGAGGTTTGCTCACACCTAGGCCCACCATGTATTAGAAGAATGGAGGCCTATGGGTCTAGTGGTGCCGGTCAGGGAGCCATATATCAAAACTGGTGCATGGCAAAAGTGGAGTAGTCACCCATGGCAACCAATCAGGTCAATACTTTCAAAGGGCCTCGGAATAGTGAGGGCTGGGACCGTATTTGGTTGCTATGGGCGACTGCTCGTAGTTACGATGGGTTCCCACCAGTGACACGTCCAATAAAGACCTCGTTATTCAGTTTTCTGAGTGGCATATATAGAAGATGATGGAGTCACTGACTGTGGCTGTCAATGTTATGGGGCACTGACTATGGCTGTCAATGTTATGGGGGCAATGACTATGGCTGTCAATGTTATGGGGCAATGACTATGACTGTCAATGTTATGGGGCAATGACTATGGCTGTTAATATTATGGGGCAATGACTATGGCTGACAATATTATGGGGCACTGACTGGCTGTCAATGTTATGGGGCACTGACTGTAGCTTTCAATGTTATGGGGGCACTGACTATGGCTGTTAATGTTATGGGGGCACGGACTATGGCTGTCAATGTTATGGTGGCAATAACTATGGCTGTTAATGTTTTAGGGCACTGACTGTGTCTGTCATTGTTATGGGGGCACCTACTAAGGCTGTTAATGTCATGGGGCAATGACTATTGCTGACAATATTATGAGGGCACTGACGGTGGCTGACAATGTTATGGGGGCACTGACTGTGGCTGTCAATGTTATGGGGGCAATGACTATGGCTGTTAATGTTATGGTTGGCAATGACTATGGCTGTTAATGTTATAGGGCACTGACTGGCTGTTAATATTATGGGGCACTGACTGTGGCTGTAATTATTATGGGGGCACTTACTATGGCTGTCATTATTATGAGGCACTGACTGTAGCTGATAATGTTATGGGGCACTGACTGTGGCTGACAATGTTATGGGGGCACGGACTGTAGCTGTCAATGTTATGGGGAACTGACTAGCTGTCGATATTATGGGGGCAATGACTATGGCTGTCAATGTTATGGGGGAATGACTTTGGCTGTTAATGTTATAGGGCCCTGACTATGGCTGTCAATGTTATGGGGGAACTGACTATGGCTGTCAATGTCATGGGGCAATGACTATCACTGACAATATTATGGGGGCATTGTCTGTGGCTGTCAATGTTATGGGGGCACTGATTATAGTTGTCAATGTTATGGGGCACTGACTGTGGCTGTCATTGTTATGGGGGCAATGACTATGGCTGTCATTGTTATGGGGCACTGACTGTAGCTGTCATTGTTATGGGGCACTGACTGTAGCTGTCATTGTTATGGGGCACTGACTGTGGGTGACAATGTTATGGGGCACTGACTGTGGCTGACAATGTTATGGGGCACTGATTACAGCTGTTAATGTTATGGGGCACTGACGGTGGCTGTCAATGTTATGGGGCACTGACTGTAGCTGTCATTGTTATGGGGCACTGACTGTAGCTGTCATTGTTATGGGGCACTGACTGTGACTGTCAATGTTATGGGGGCACTGATTATAGCTGTCAATGTTATTAGGCACTGACTGTGGCTGTCAATGTTATAGGGCACTGATTACAGCTGTCAATGTTATGGGGCACTGATTATACAACCCCTGGCAAAAATTATGGAATCACCGGGCTCAGAGGATGTTCATTCAGTTGTTAAGGCTGTGTGCCCACTATGCGTTTTTCAAGCGTTTTTGATGTGGAATTTCTGCAGCGTAAACGCTTGCAAAACGCTTGGTAATCCGTGCCCCATGATCCCCAATGAAAATCTGCATGTTCTGTGCCCATGCTGCGGAATTTTCCGCAGCGGATTTTCCTTGCGGAAAAATCCGCAGCATGTCCATTATTTGTGCATTTCTGCATGCGGATTTGAGGTCCCAATGCATTTGAAAAACGCAAGTCAAAACCGCATGTAAAAACGCTGCAAAACCACGTAAAAAACTAGTGTAAAATCCGCAAGCGTTTTTGACTGCCAAGAACATGCAGAAACGCTGCAGACATTTTCTGCTTCATTTCTGCATCGTGGGCACATACCCTTAATGTTGAAAAAAAGCAGATCACAGACATGGCACAAAACTAAAGTCATTTAAATGGCAACTTTATGGCTTTAAGAAACACTAAAAGAAATCAAGATTAAAAATGTGGTACTCAGTAAGGGTAATTTTTTTCAGACCAAGCAGAGGGAGAAAATTATGGAATCACTCAATTCTGAGGAAAAAAATATGGAATCATGAAAAACAAACACACAAAAGAACACTCCAATACATCACTAGTATTTTGTTGCACCACCTCTGGCTTTAATAACAGTTTGCAGTCTCTAAGGCATGGACTTAATGAGTGACAAACAGTACTCTTCATCAATCTGGCTCCAACTTTCTCTGATTGCTGTTGCCAGATCAGCTTTGCAGGTTGGAGCCTTGTCATGGACCATTTTCTTCAACTTCCATCAAAGATTTTCAATTGGCTTGAGATCCGGACTATTTGCAGGCCATGACATTGACCTTATGTGTCTTCTTTCAAGGAATGTTTTCACCGTTTTTGCTCTATGGCAGGATGCATTAACATCTTGAAAAATGATGTCATCATCCCCAAACATCCTTTCAATTGATGGGATAAGAAAACTGTCCAAAATATCAATGTAAACTTGGGCATTTATTGAAGATGTAATGACAGCCATCTCCCCAGTGCCTTTACCTGACATGCAGCCCCATATCATTAATGACTGTGGAAATTTGCATATTCTCTTCATGCAGTCATCTTTATAAATCTCATTGGAACGGCACCAAACAAAAGTTCCAGCATCATCACCTTGCCCAATGCAGATTCGCGATTCATCACTGAATATGACTTTCATCCAGTCATCCACAGTCCACGAGTGCTTTTCCTTAGCCCATTGTAACCTTGTGTTTTTCTGTTTAGGTGTTAATGATGGCTTATGTTTAGCTTTTCTGTATGTAAATCCCATTTCCTTTAGGCGGTTTCTTACAGTTCAGTCACAGACATTGACTCCAGTTTCCTCCCATTCGTTCCTCATTTGTTTTGTTGTGCATTTCCTGTTTTGGAGACATATTGCTTTAAGTTTCTGGTCTTGACGCTTTGATGTCTTCCTTGGTCTATCAGTATGTTTGCCTTTAACAACCTTCCCATGTTGTTTGTATCTGGTCCAGATTTTAGACACAGCTGACTGAACAACCAACATCTTTTGCAACATTGCGTGATGATTTACCTTCTTTTAAGAGTTTGATAATCCTCTCCTTTGTTTCAATTGACATCTCTCGTGTTGGAGCCATGATTCATGTCAGTCCACTTGGTGCAACAGCTCTCCAAGGTGTGATCACTCCTTTTTAGATGCAGACTAACGAGCAGATCTAATTTGATGAAGGTGTTAGTTTTGGAAATGAACATTTACAGGGTGATTCCATAATTTTTTCCTCAGAATTGAGTGATTCAATAATTTTTTCCCTCTGCTTGGTCTGAAAAAAATTACCCTTACTGAGTACCACATTTTTAATCTTGATTTCTTTTAGTGTTTCTTAAAGCCATAAAGTTGCCATTTAAATGACTTTAGTTTTGTGCCATGTCTGTGATCTGCTTTTTTTCAACAACATTAAATAACTGAATGAACATCCTCCGAGCCGAGTGATTCCATAATTTTTGCCAGGGGTTGTAGCTGCCAATGTTATGGGGCACTGACTGTGGCTGTCAATGTTATGGGGACACTGACTATGGCCACGCCACAATATCTAACATGTATATAACTACAATATGGGTCATGCTTGACATTTCCTTCTGCTTCCTCATTCTAGATATGAGAGATCAGACAACAGCCGCTGTATTAAATCCTGCAAACCAAACGACTTCAGCTGCATAACAGATCCCATCCACTCCATATCCAACACTGTCCTTTCTCTGCCCACTTCTCGGGAATTCAGTCGTCCAGAAGGTGAGCTCATGGAATTGTGTTGTGCATCAATATATTTATAGGAGAAATGCAACCCGTCTAACTTGACCAGACAATGGACCAGTAACAGGAGTGATGTCTTAGGTCAGGGGTCCACAAACTACGGCCCGCGGGCCTCATGCGGCCCGCGGAGGACTTTTATCCGGCCCGCCGGGCTATGGGCGGAGGAGAGGAGAGCGGTGCCATTGCCCGCCCTTCCCCCCCGCTTGCTCAGAGCCCCGGCAGCCCGATACTTACTTCTCCCCGTGCCTCTGTAGATCCGCTGTCTTCCTGGTTTGCGCTCCCTGTGAAGTCTCAGGTCAGAGGGTGCGGTGACGTCTTTACACTGCGCCCTCCCGAGTGCCGTCACAGGGAGCGCAGAGCGGGACAACGCCGGAGACGCTGGAGTACGGACCTGAGCAGCGGCAGCAGGTGAGGAGGGAGGTGAGTATTGGATTTTTTTTTTAATGTATGGAGGCATGGGACATAATATTAGGGGTGACATCCTGCATGTGGCATTATATGGGGGGGGGGGTGACATCCTGAATGGGGCACTATATGGGGGGGGTGACATCCTGAATGGGGGATTATATGGGGGGTGACATGCTGCATGGGGCATTATATGGGGGGTGACATCCAGCATGGGGCATTATATGGGGGGGTGACATCCTGAATGGGGCATTATATGGGGGGGTGACATGCTGCATGGGGCATTATATGGAGGGGGGTGACATGCTGCATGGGGCATTATATGGGGAGTGACATCCAGCATGGGGCATTATATGGGGGGGTGACATCCTGAATGGGGCATTATATGGGGGGGTGACATGCTGCATGGGGCATTATATGGGGGGGTGACATCCTACATGGGGCATTATATGGGGGGTGACATCCAGCATGGGGCATTATATGGGGGGGGTGACATGCTGCATGGGGCATTATATGGGGGGGGGGTGACATCCTGAATGGGGCATTATATGGGGGGGTGACATCCTGAATGGGGCATTATATGGGGGGGAGTGACATCCTGAATGGGGCATTATATGGGGGGGTGACATCCTGCATGGGGCATTATATGGGGGGTGACATCCAGCATGGGGCATTATATGGGGGGGTGACATGCTGCATGGGGCATTATATGGGGGGGTGACATCCTGAATGGGGCATTATATGGGGGGGTGACATCCTGAATGGGGCATTATATGGGGGGGTGACATCCTGAATGGGGCATTATATGGGGGGGTGACATCCTGAATGGGGCATTATATGGGGGGGGTGACATCCTGAATGGGGCATTTTATGGGGGGGTGACATCCTGAATGGGGCATTATATGGGGGGGTGACATGCTACATGGGGCATTATATGGGGGGGTGACATCCTGAATGGGGCATTATATGGGGGGGTGACATCCTGAATGGGGCATTATATGGGGGGGTGACATCCTGAATGGGGCATTATATGGGGGGGTGACATCCTGAATGGGGCACTATATGGGGGGGTGACATCCTGAATGGGGCATTATATGGGGGGGTGACATGCTGCATGGGGCATTATATGGGGGGTGACATCCAGCATGGGGCATTATATGGGGGAGTGACATCCTGAATGGGGCATTATATGGGGGGGTGACATGCTGCATGGGGCGTTATATGGGGGGGTGACATCCTGCATGGGGCATTATATGGGGGGGTGACATGCTGCATGGGGCATTATATGGGGGGTGACATGCTGCATGGGGCATTATATGGGGGGGTGACATGCTGCATGGGGCATTATATGGGGGGTGACATCCAGCATGGGGCATTATATGGGGGGGTGACATCCTGAATGGGGCATTATAAAGACAGGGGAGTGATATCCTGCATGTGTCATTATATGGGGGGGTGACATCCTGAATGCGGCATTATATGGGGGGGTGACATCCTGAATGGGGCATTATATGGGGGGGTGACATGCTGCATGGGGCATTATATGGGGGGGTGACATCCTGCATGGGGCATTATATGGGGGGGTGACATCCTGCATGGGGCATTATATGGGGGCGTGACATGCTGCATGGGGCATTATATGGGGGGGTGACATGCTGCATGGGGCATTATATGGGGGGGTGACGTGCTGCATGGGGCATTATATGGGGGGGTGACATCCTGAATGGGGCATTATAAAGACAGGGGAGTGATATCTTGCATGGGGCATTATATGGTGGGAGAAAGGGAAATCCTGCATGGGGCATAATAAGGGGGGAACAGCCTGCATAGGACATTATAAGGGGGAAACAGCCTGCCTATTGAGGACCTATGCTGCCTATTGGGGACATTTACCTGCCTATTGAGGACATTTACTTGCCTATTGGGCATATTTACCTGCCTATTGGGGACCTATGCTGCCTATTTGGGACATTTACCTGCCTATTTGGGACCTATGCTGCCTATTGGGAACATTTACCTGCCTATTGGGGACATTTACCTGCCTATTGGGAGCCTATGCTGCCTATTGGGTACATTTACCTGCCTATTGGGGACCTATGCTGCCTATTGGGTACATTTACCTGCCTATTGGGGATATTTACCTGCCTATTGGGGACATTTACCTGCCTATTGGGGATATTTACCTGCCTATTGAGGACCTATGCTGCCTATTGGGGACATTTACCTGCCTATTGAGGACCTATGCTGCCTATTGGGTACAGTTACCTACCTATTGAAATACCGGTTGATTTAACTTTACTTGTTCTTCATTTTAAATATTGTATTTATTCCTGTATTGTTTTTTTTACTACAAAATAAGATATGTGCAGTGTGCATAGTAATTTGTTCATAGTTTTTTTTAAAAAACTATATTCCGGCCCTCCAATGGTCTGAGGGACCGTGAACTGGCCCCCTGTTTAAAAAGTTTGAGGACCCCTGTCTTAGGTGATGAATGCTCAGCATAAACAGTTAGCACACTGAGCTGCGGTATGAAATGCTGAATCAATGGAAGTGTTGGGTGCATTAGTACGTCTGCCCAGGTTACAATTGATGTTTAAAGGGTGGGTTGTTTGAGCTTAGAAGGGGATTGCTGACAGAAACAGGCAACGGCAAGAAACCCTGATAATTGCCTATTGGAGTGCCACCCAAGGGAACTAGTTAGGGCTACAGAGGAGCATGTAAGAAGCCCTATGCTTAATTGCAGTTTTTGTAGTCTGACTCAGGAGTAAGAGATAAGTCCTCCTGGATGATAGAGGTGTGGAATTGTGAGTGTGGAGAAAATTACTACATTAGAGACAGCCAGGTAAAAGTGCCTGTGTGTGAGGAACTGTTAAGCAGTAACTGAGTGAGTAGCCTGCAAGTGTGTGCTGTATGACCTATTACAGGGTACCACAGCTAAAAACGTTGACCATAAAAAGGTGCCATGACCAGCACTGTGGACGTGTGCTGTGCTGCAATGTGAAGGAGACAAAGAGAGTGTGTTTGTGTGAAGGAAGTGCTGCTGAAGTGTTTGCCAGCAGTCTGTCATAAGTCACATTTATGTGTAATTATGAGAACAGTTAAAAAAGTGAAGGTTCATTGCAGCCAAGGAGCTGATTATACACCTTGGCCAGAGTCAGTGCATATTACATTTCTAAGGGGGTAGGGGGGCAGAGGTGCCAGCAGAGGGCATCAATTGACCCAAGGCTGTCCCAAAGTGCAGTTCTCTTTCATGTTTCCTTCTTATAAGACACATACCCTGTTGTCTCTCCGCAGAGATTATCTTCCTTCGTGCCGTGACTCCTGCATATTCACCCGGCCCTCAGCCTGACATTATATTTCATATCACAGACGGAAATATAAGAGATTCCTTTGATATCCAGAAACGTTATATGGATGGAAACATAGTCGGTAAGTACTGCTTCCCTTCCACCAAGATGATTAAAGGGTATTTCCTACAAACTGTAATTAAAAGCACAGTCATGATCAGTTGATTGTCACCGATTTGGCTTCCCTAACTTCTGGTAGTCAGCTACAGTGGCCACTGCTGGAGAAATGTAGTATTACATGTGAGTGGATTTTTTATAGCTGTGAAGCTGATAAAATGCCACTCAGCCATTTCTTAGTTCTATGGGGGGTTTTTTCAGGAAAACTAGGTAAAACCCAATATGGTTGCTTTGCAACAACTCTTATGATTTTCAAGAATTTCTAGCACTATCAGTCATGGCAATGACGTAGGCAAATCGGGCTTGTAGGAAAGCTGGGTGACCACTTTATTGAGTTGTAATGGTGTCATCTAGCACCTACAACAGCTGAATTGGACAGTAGGACCGCTTTTAATTTTAGGGGTTCATACATCCCCCCATTCCCCACCCCCATGTCAGGTTATGCGATGTGTCTATAAATTTGTGGTATGGAAAATATATAGCACATAGTATCTAGTAAAAGCAAACCTTGGTCCAATTGGATTAGGGAGCATTCTCTACCACTAGTTGAAACCATGTACAGTGCTGTAGTCCATTTGCGACTGGAGTGAGAGGAGCACAGACAGGATCGGGGACAAGTGCGTAACAGGAGTGACCATACTGTAGGTGAAGAGTGTGCCGCTATAGGGATTGGGGGCTGAGGTGTGAGATTGACGAAGCTGCTGTGAGTAAAAACCAGCTGTGACCAGAGTAAGAACGATCCGCAGGTGGAATGAGAAAGAAGGAGACTCCTGAAGAAGAGTGTGAGCGAAACTCTGAATGCCGGATGAAGCCCTGAATTGTGTGTTTGGCCATTGCCTGTTCCAAGAACTGAAAATATGTTAAGTAATGCTTAAAACTGTTCCTCATATCACGTAAAGTTACCATCTCATGTGTGCATATACGCCACCCAGAGAGCAGAATCCCTAGCCAAGGCCATCCTGTACATTATACTGAGGTGGCTGCTTACCATGCAAGTTTGGTGCACCTCTTACACACTGGTAAAAATTCTTCCTTGTGGCCACACTCCCTTTTCTATGCTACGCCACTTTATGCTCATTCCACATCTTCATGAACGGCCTGTTTCCTGCTTCCTGAATGTGAGATTGGTCTTTGTCTCATGGTGTCCCACATAAGAAACCTTTTTTGGAAGCTCTGCTTTCTAGGAGGTCTCTAGAGGCTTTTGTGGACCCCAGGAAATTATCTATGTCTTCCAAAAATCTCAGAGAAGCTCTGGACAAGTATTCTTTGAATAGGACAAATGCAATAAATAATGCTGCCATCTTGTCCTATATAGTAGTACTGTTAAGTGCTCACAAGATGCTACAAAATAGTGGCATACAGTGTCAAAACAATGGAACACCGTGGTGCCCACATCATAACACCAAGTAGAAGTTATTAAATGATATCATGGCAAGATGATGGCATCTTCATAACCATGGGAAGATGGTGGCACCTTCATAACCATGGGAAGATGGTGGCACCTTCATAACCATGGGAAGATGGTGGCACCTTCATAACCATGGGAAGATGGTGGCATCTTCATAACCATGACAAGATGGTGGCATCTTCATAACCATCGCAAGATGGTGGCACCTTCATAACCATGTGAAGATGATGGTATCATCATAACCATGGCAAGATGGTGGCATCTTCATAACCATGGAAAGATGGTGGCATCTTCATAACCATGTCAAGAAGGTGGCATATTCATGACTTCCAAGACTCTTCAGTGTCTTGTAATAGGCTTATACTTTACAATGAGAGACTATATTATCCTACGTGGAATGACAACATCTTACTCCTTGCTCAAAAAGCCATTTGGCTGTTATAACCAATCTTAGATTGGCCCACACAGGAGGAAACATTTGTTTGCACCCGAGGCCTTCATAAATGCAATTACCAATTGACACGGAGGTTAAAGTTCATGTTTTGGCTACCAGAGGATGGAGAAATGTCCTTTCTTCTCAGCCAAAGTAACATCTCAGCCCTTTTAAGTAGCTCAAGTGTTGACAGCGCTAGTTAAGAAATATCTGAGATCCTTATCAGGACCGCAAAGACAATGGAGGACTCAAGACATATTTCTGTAAGACTTCATGGACTGTAAATCACTCAAAATCCTCCACTGATGAGGACTATAAAAAGTCCAGTGACCCTTCTAGCAGTGATCATAATAAGAGATAAAGCAAAAAAAAGTATATACTGTTGAAACCAGAAGTTACCATACACTATATAAAAAGACACATATGCATGCTATTCTCAATATCTGACATGAAATCAGAATAAACGTTTCCCGTTTTAGGTCAGTTAAGATTACCATAATTTGTAATATTAGCCAAATGCCAGAATAATGAGAGAGAGAATGTTTTAAGGCATTTTTATTACTTACTGCAAAGTCAAAAGTTTCCATACACTAAGATTACTATGCCTTTAAACAATTATGGACTGCCCATATCATGATGTCATATGTTTGGAAGCTTCTGATAGTTTTTTTGGCAACATCTGAGTTAATTAGAGACACAACTTTGGATGTATTTTAATGCACACCTGAAACACACTGCTTCTTTGTGTAGCATCATGGGAAAGTCTAAAGAAATCAGCCAAGATATCAGGAAGAGAATTGTGGACTTGCACAAGTCTGGCTCATGATTGAGTACAATTTCAAGATACCTGAAGGTGCCTTGTTCATTTGTATAAACAATTATACGCAAGTACAAACAAGATGGGAATGTCCAGCCATCATACCGCTCAGGAAGGAGACGGGTTCTGTGTCTCAGAGTTTAACGTGCTTTGGTCCGACATGTGCATATCAACCCAAGGACAAAAGCAAAAGACCTTGTGAAGATGATGGCGGAAGTTGGTAAGATTGTGTCAGTATCCACAGTGAAACGAGTACTGTATCAACATGGGCTGAAAGGCCACTCTGCCAGGAAGAATCCATTACTCCAAAAGAAATATAAAAAAGCCAAATTAATGTTTGCAAATGCACACAGGAACAAAGACCTTCATTTTTGGAGACATGTCCTGTGGTCTGATGAAACTAAAATTTTACTTTTGGGGCATAATAACCTTCGTTATGTTTGTAGGAAAAAGGGAGAAGCTTGAAAGCCTAAGAACACCATCCCAACTGTGAAACACGGGGGTGGCAGCATCATGTTGTGGGGTTGTTTTGCTGCAGGAGGGACTGGTGCACTTCGCAAAATAGATGGCATCATGAGAAAAGAAGATTATGTGGCAATACTGAAGCAACATCTCAAAACATCAGCCAGGAAGTTAAAGCTTGGGCAGAAATGGGTCTTCCAAATGGACAATAACGCGAAGCATACTGCCAAAATGGTAACAAAGTGGCTTAAGGATAACAAAGTCAATGTTTTGAAGTGGCCATCACAAAGCCCTGATCTCAATCCTATTGAAAATTTATGGGCAAAGCTGAAAAGGCAGGTGCGAGCAAGGTGACCTACAAACCTGGATCAGTTACACCAGTTTTGTCAGGAGGAATGGGCCCAAATTCCGACCAACTATTGTGAGAAGCTTGTGGAAGGATATCCCAAACGTGTGACCCAAGTCATTCAGTTTAAGGGCAATGGTACCAAATACTAATGAAATGTATGGAAACTTTTGACTTTGCAGTAAGTAATAAAAATGCCTTAAAACATTCTCTCTCTCTTATTATTCTGGCATTTGGCAAATATTAAAAATTATGGTAATCCTAATTGACCTAAACCGGGAAAGGTTTATTCTGATTTCATGTCAGATATTGAGAAAAACATGCATATGTGTCTTTTTATATAGTTTATGTAAAACCAGTGAGCTGTCTCAAGACCTTCGCAACCTTATTGTTGCAAAGTATACTGTTGCCATTGGTTTCAGAAGAATTTCTAAACTGCTGAAGGCTCCAGTAAGCACTGTTGGGGCCATAATCCGGAAGTGGAAAGAACACCATTTTACCATAAACCAGCCACGACCAGGAGGTCCCCGCAAGATTTCAGACAGATAAGTGAAAAAAGTTATGAAAAGAGTTGTCCAAGAGTGAAGGGCCACCTGTGGAGAGCTACAGAAAGACCTGGAATCAGCAGGTACAATTGTTTCACAGAAAGCTATAAGTAATGCACTCAATCTCTTTGACCTGTATGCACTCTCACCACGCAAGACTTCATTGCTGAACAAAAAGCATGTTCAAGAGCATTTACAATTTGCTCAACAACATTTAGACAAGCCTGTGAAATACTGGGAGGATATAGTCTGGTCAGATGAGACCAAAATTGAACTCTTTGGGTGCCATAACACACAATGTTTGGAGGCCAAAAGGCACTGCATAACACTCCAAAAACACCATAGCAACAGTGAAGTTTGGAGGTGGGAACATCATGGTCTGGGGCTGTTTCTCAGCATATGGCACTGGCAAACTTCATATGATTGAAGGAAGGATGAATGGACAAATGTATTGAGACATTCTTGATAAACATCTGCTGCCATGTACCAGGATGATGACGATGAAATGAGGGTGAACATTTCAGCAAGACAATGATCCCAAACACATAGACGAGGAAACTCTCAATTGATTTCAGAGAAAGAAAATAAAGCTGCTAGAATGGCCAAGCTGATCACCAAACCTGAATCCAGTAGAAAATGTATAGAAGGAACTAAAGCCCAGAGTTCATAGAAGGAGCCCACGGAAGCCTCAGGATGTGAAGAGTGGTTGTGTGAAAGAATGGGCCAAAATCACTCCTGAGCAATGCCTGTGACTATTTTCTCCATACAGGAGGCGTCTTGAAGCTGTCATCACCAAAGACTTTTGTACAAAGTAATAAATGCATTTCAGTAAGTGTGTTCAATCATTTTTTCTCTTGTCGTTTCTTATTATTACACACAACTTACTTTATGGACAGCTATGGTTTGATTTCTTTGCCTGTGTGGATTGGATGGGTTGTTACTGACATCTGGTGAGAATTTCATGTCAATAACACCTTTAGAAATATATTTACTTAGAAAATTAGTGACGTATCCAATACTAATTTCACCCACTGTATATATATGTATTCTGTCAAGCTGGAATACAAGTACAAGTATACAAAGACCAGTGGGGGCCACTCCTGCTTAAATGCTGCTATGAGGATAATTTTATAAAATCTCAAACAACCCCTTTAAATTGACAGGAAATCAATTTTCGTGGAAGTCCTCTTTAAATGAGTAGTGCCATTAGGACAAACTGTTTTTGAAACAGAACCAAAATGATGGTCAGCTGATCGTCATCCTTAGTGATTAGCAGTTGAGGCCACTCATGCATTTAGCAGCCTCTAATCTGTAAAAGTAATATTACATCTATTCCATACTTGCCAACAGTCACAATTTTGCCAGGAGGATCCAGTGATCCAAACCAAAAACAGAGCAAGATTTCTGCAAACTTGCCCTTAAGTGTCAGTTTTGGTGGCGTGACCTAAATGTCTCAATTTTGGGTTTCAAATATTTGGTAGCTATGCTATTCTAATGTGAAGAAGACTAAAAAATTGAGTCTGTGTAAAGGAAGTGCTGCTGAGGTGTTTGCCAGCAGACTGGTCACAAATCTAAACAAAGTGTCACCAGTATTAGCTCGTAGCGGGAAACCAACTTTCCACCTCTGTTTAAAGGGGTTGGCTGGGACTTTTATATTAATGGCCTATCCTTAGGATAGGTCATCAATATCTGATCAGTGGGGTTGCTACTACCTGCCGATCAGCTGTTACCTGTGCCAGCAGGGGCCGAATGTGCTGAGCCGTGGAGTAGCCCCCTATTGAGTCGCAGCTCCGCAACTCAGCACATCCATCCGCCACTGGCACCAGGAACAGCTGATAGGTGGGGGTACCACCTCCCCCATGATAGGCCATCAATATAAAAATCTAGGACAACGCCTTTAAGCCTTTAACACAAGAGTAGGGTGAGTCCACCACAGCAGGAGAAGCTCCTCACCCTGACACATAAAGGGAGTGTTCTTAGCGGATGGCCCTCGTCTATGATGTCCGTAGGGAAAGGGGTTGTATATTAAGACAACCCCATTAAAGGGACAGATTCACTTTCTGTGAGTGCCAGTTAATGTGCTCCTCCCCTCAATTAGCCATTCAGAAAATTCAAAAGAGGCCACATGACAATCCACTCAAGAAGACAGTGGTAAACAGGAAGAACCATAATCCATGAGACTCTAGACATGACCTCAACTTCTTTAGGTGATAAGGCATCTTCAGAAAAAAAGACCTAGGGTAGTTTTTGATGATAACTAATCAATTAAGCAAAAATATATTTTTATGGAACTCCCCTTTAAATTTAGACTTATTAGCGACCTGTAAAGTGAATAGCTGCTGACACATTTATCACGCTGTCCCTGGAAAGCTACAGAGAAGTCTCTGGCCACAGTGCCGAGCCTCCGATGGAAGCCGGGCCAGATGTTTGATCCCAGAAGCATTAATGCCAGACATTGTTAAACCTTTTTAAGTTTGAGTGATTCCAGATAGCTGCATTTTGTCAGTTTAAAGAACTTTGGTTTTCCCCGGTTGCCAAATCAGACGAATTCTGAAGCCATTTTACACACGCCAAACCCTAAAGATACGTATACGCCTCTGAGGTTAGTACTACTCCTTATTGGGATCATAATGCTTGTACCGGGCCCAAACCTCACTCCAACTTCAGCTCTAACTTCTGTATGTCCAGTGTGTTGCCGATGAACTTAGCAATGTCTGCTTGGGTTTTGGCCTCGAGCTTCAAATTCACTGAGGTTTTCTATAAACTGTCATGTATACAAGAAATATACCCAACCGTCATTAACAGCATGTAAATATGTATAGACTAATTGACTCTCACTGATGACTAAGCTGTTCTATTCCTTACGGCTTCCTCCATTTTCAAATGAATTTCCATTCTTGAACGCCTTTTTGTGTTGTTGTTTTTTTTTTAAAAGCATCTAATATGCCAAGGAACAGTCTCTATTTTCATGATTTGTAACTTCCCATCCATTCATTTTCAGTAGACAATTTCTCTTCATCAGCACTCTGTCAGAATTATAGGTTCTGGAGCTTCCTTTCTTTCACTACCTAGCATGCATTGATTATGCTATTGTCCAAAGGCTTGTTTGCCCTGAACTGAAAGTCTTCATCTCTGTTCTGCCTGTATGCGGTTTAACAGAAAAAATAGGAGCAGAGAAACAAAGATCTGCCCCCACTATCTGTAGAGAGACAAAGAATGGCTTACACTTCCTGTAGAGAGAGAAAGAAAAGCTTACACTTCCTGTAGAGAGACAAAGAACCGCTTACACTTCCTGTAGAGAGACAAACACCCACCTCCAATTCCTGTAGAAAGACAAAGACCCATTACTACTTCCTGTAGAGAGACAAAGACTTACCTCTATTTCCTGTAGCAAGACAAAGACCTACCCCACTTCCTATAGAGATAAACACTTATCCCCACTTTGTGCCCAAAGACCCAACCCCACTTCCTGTAGAGAGACAAAGACCATCCCACACTTCCTGTAGAGAAATGAAGATCCTCCTCCACTTCCTGTAGAGAGACAAAGACTCACCCCTATTTCCTGTAGAGACAAAGACCCATTACTACTTCTTGTAGAGAGACAAAGATCCACCTCCACTTCCTGTAGCAAGACAAAGACACGCCCCCACTTCCTGTAGCGATAAACCCCCATCCCAACTTTGTGCCGAAACAAAGACCCAACCCCATTTCAAGTAGAAAGACAAAGACCAGCCCACACTTCCTGTAGAGAGACAAAGACCCACCTCCACTTCCTGTAGAGACAAAGACACACCCCCACTTCCTGTAGAGAGACAAAGACCCACCTCGACTTCCTGTAGAGAGACAGTGACCCGTCCCCTCTTCCTGTAGAGAGTCAAACACCCGTCCCCACTTTGTGTGGAAACAGACCTACCTCCACTTCCTATACAAAGACAAAGACCAGCCCACACTTCCTGTAGAGAGACAAAGATCCACCTCCACTTCTTGTAGAGAGACAAAGACCCACTTCCACTTCCTGTAGAGACAAAGACCCGCCCCCACTACCTGTAGAGAGTCAAACACCTGTCCCCACTTTGTGCAGAAACAGACATACCTCCACTTCCTGTACAAAGACAAAGACCAGCCCACACTTCCTGTAGAGAGACAAAGACCCACCTCCACTTCTTGTAGAGAGACAAACACTCGTCCCCACTTCTTACATTCTGTCTGACAGCTCTGATATGCTGTAATGAGCCATGTGTATTGTTGTAGAAAAGTGAAGTGATCCTTTATTTTATCTTTGGAATTCTTTAGAATTAATTTTTACAATTAGAGTGCAATATGTACCATACCACCCCCTCTGCTCAAAATCAATTGCTTTACAATTTGACCCACATTAATCTCAGCTAGGCAGTGGAACATGTTTGGAATTCACATCCCTTTAAAAAAATGTTGTCATAGTAATACAAAAGCATTTGAGTGCAGAGGTAGAAAAAGTATCCAAAGGCAAACATCATATATATATATTTCACTATATAAAATAAGAGTAAGTGATTTTGTGACATCCGTGTGACATCCGTGTATCTGTGTGTACGTGTGTCCACTGTTGTGCTGATCCCTGGCGCCGGCTTCCGAAGGCAACTATCATCATTGTTGCCTGGTCACGCTGAGATCAGCGCGACCAGGAGTCAATGATGGGAGTTGTATTCAGCACCCGCTGTCTACATTCTGTATAAAGTTAATAAAATGGCTTGGGCTCCCGCGTCATTTTCTTAACCAGCAGAGGGAAAGCCGACCACTGGGGGCTGATATTACTAGCCAAGGAAAGGGGCCATTAGCTCACAATGTTCCCTGGCTATTAATAGTAGCTCACAGTTGTTTAATTAGCATTTACTGGCTTTACTAGATTACATGGGGACCCCAGAAAAAAATTGACATAAGGTCCTTGTATAAATTCTAACCAGCACCTCGCCTCGCTCTTTCCACTTTCCTTGGTGTGATGGCAAGTGGGGTAATAGGGTTGAGGTTCATGTCAGCCTTGTATTGGCAGCTGACATAAAGCATAGGGGTTAGTAATAGAGAGGTGTCTATAAGACGCCCCCATTACTAACCTCATAGTAAAAGTTTGAAAATAAACACACAGCCTGAAAACAATCCTTTATTTGAAATGAAAGTCCACACCCTGTTTTACACATTTATGTAAAAATAAAAAACACAGTTATACTCAACTTAACACCTAATCCATTGAAGCCATTGTGCCCTGTAAAAAGACAAAAATGAAAAAGCTAATTTATATTCACCTTAATGCCTAATCCAATGAAGCTATTGTCCCCGGTAAAAAAGCAAAAATAAAAAACAACCATATCCCTCACGTGTTCGAAGTGGAAAGAATCCATACTGTCCAACGCCTTAACCCATCTGTGTGACATGTGCTCTTCAGAATGAATGGTGGCATGATGCGACTGCTCATGCTGAAAAGCAGGGGAGAATGAGCTGCAGCGAGCAGGCTCATGAACTGCAGTGACCTTAGTGAGATCACTGCAGTTAACCGTGAAAAAAATCTCACTGTGCTGCACTGAGCTCAGTGAGTTCAAGGTTAACTGCAGTGATCTCACTGAGGTCACCGCAGTTCAGGGGCCCGCTCGCTGCAGCTCATTCTCCCCTGCTTTTAGGCATGAGCGGTCGCATCATACCACCGTTCATGCTGAAGAGCACATATCACACAGATGAATTACGATGTGGGACAGTATGGATTCCTTCCACTTCGGAGAAGTGAGGGATATGGTTGTTTTTTATTTTTGTTTCTTTTTACAGGGGACAATAGCTTCAATGGATTAGGTGTTAGGTGAGTATAACTATGTTTTTGATTTTTAAATAAATGTGTAAAACAGGGTGTGGACTTTTATTTCAAATAAAGGATTGTTTTCAGGCTATGTGTTTCTCTTTACAAACTTTTACTATGAGGTTAGTAATGGGGGTGTCTTATAGATGCCTCTCCATTACTAACCCCTGGGCTTCATGTCAGCTGCCAATACAAGGCTGTGGGTTTTTCACACGGACACACGGTCCTCGTGAAAAACCTGACATGTGCGCACACCTATTGAATACAATGCATATGTCCGTATTTGCGGTCCTTAAAAATCTGCCCACGCATTTTACAAGGACACATTTTCTCCAAGAACAGGGATTCTTCACTCACCAGCTCTTTTTTTTCTCTCTTTACCCAGGTGTCGTGCGTCAAATTAAACCCATTGTAGGTCCATTCCATACTGTCCTGAAGCTGGAGATGAGCTACGTCATGGGTGGAGTGGTATCCCACAAGAACATCGTCAACGTCAACATATTTGTATCAGAATTCTGGTTCTAAGTGATATCAGAATCTTCTCTTTCCACCACTAACCACATCCCGATCTGTCTTAATAAATCTGACTCTAAATATGTTCTATCTTCCTGCCCTTTGGCCCAGGAGTCGATAGGGTCTGCAAAACCTTTTATTTTGCCTCTCTCCTGGCACCTATAAAGATCAGCGTGTACAGCTTCACTACCAAAACAGTTGATCCCCTTTAATTATAAAATCAACCTACAAAATTTAGAGTGTACAGCATCCCTTCCAAAACAATTGACCCTCGTAAGTATAAAATATGCTTTATCTTTTACATTTTGGTTGAATAATGGACCTAATTTTTTTTTTCAAATTTTTGCTACAGCCTAAGTAACCCGAACTTCTAAACTGGTATGAATGTAGATCACTATGACAATGACCGCCTTATGTATCATGGCCAAAATCCATTGAGGGGAATTAAAAAAAAAAAAAAAAAAAAAAAAAAAAGCTAGTGCTTAGAAAAATGAAGGAGTTGCCCCTATGGAGTGACTGCTAGTCATTTTTAGCAGGCAGAGTGACAGCTACGACATGATTGGCTGCCAGTGATAACACCAAAGTTTGTACTAGTTTTTATAACCCTCCCCTCCAAGGGCCTAACTATAGTGGGTGGAGGGGCTGCAGTTGCACCGAGGGCCCTGGAGACTAGAGGGGGCGCCAAAAAGCCATTTATAATAAAAGGCCAATGCCTCTTATAGTTTGGGGCACTGTTGGAAATTTTGCAGTGGGGGTCAAATTGCATCACCGCTCCCCTGTGTTGGAGCTAACATTTAAAGAGTAACTTTTATCACCTTGTCTCGGGCATTATTTTTTTTTAAAAAGGTGATCATAGGCGCTTCAAATAAAGTGACTTTACCCACAGTCCCCGGACAGACCTCTCAAGAGCATTGTCTTATGTTAATGGGGGTAACCAGAATTTTTATTGTTTTCATCTATTTTTCCAGAAACAGCGCCCCCCCCCCCGTTCATAGGATGTGCCTGGAATGGCAGCTTAATCTCATTCTCTTGAATGAATGATGAACTGCATTACCAGACACAACCCACAAATAAGGGTGGCGCTGTCTCATTAAAAGTAATATCCTATTTTCAAAGTCAGAACAAACTTTTTTCTGCAATTATAGTTCAGAGGCCCGAAGAGAAAAATTAAAATACATATCTCCGTCCTACTTCTATACCTCCAAGTAAAACACCCCCTGCAGCTATAGACATCAGTGTATTAAAGGGGTCTTCCAGTTTTATGTAACAAAAAAAGTTTGTTAATTACAGGGGTTTTTCCACTAAATGCCACATGATAGGTGATAAATATATAATCGCTGGAGATACGACGCCACCACTGGTCCTGTGTGAATGTAGTGGTGGTGGGCATGCTTTACCACCGCTCCATTCACTTCTATGGGACTAACAAAGTGATGGTATGGTGAGACATGGTTGAATATGCGCCCCACCGCTCTTCATGCAAAGAACTTCAGGAGTGTTGTTTCCCATAGAAGTGAATAAAAGGTGGTTAAGCATGCGCACCATCACTATATTCACACAGGGGACTTCGGGAGGCCTGTTCTTCGGTTTGGCTCCATAGAAGTGAATGGAAGATGGTCAAGCAAGCGCACCGTCAATATATTCACACAGGGGACTTCAGGAGCCCTGTTCTTGGGTTTGGCTCTATATAAGTGAATGGAAGATGATCAAGCATGCGCACCGTCAATATATTCACACAGGGGACTTCAGGAGCCCTGTTCTTGGGTTTGGCTCCATAGAAGTGAATGGAAGATGGTCAAGCATGCGCACCATCACTGTGTGAAGAGGACTTCATGAGTCCCATTATTTAGATTGGATCCATACAAGTGAATTGAGGGTGGTCAAGCATTCGCATCACTGTTCTTTTCAAACAGAAGACTTCAGGAGCCCCATTGGAATTGGCCCCATAGAAAGGAATAGAAGTTGGTCAAGCATGCTCACCACTACTTTACGAACACAGGGAACTTCGAAAATCTTATTCTTGGTTTCAGTTCCATAGAAGTGAATGGAGAGTGGTAAAGCATGCACACCACTACTGTATTTACACAGGAGACTTCAGGAGCCCCATTTTTAGGATTAGACCCATAGAAGTGAATTGAGGGTGGACAAGCATGCGCACCACTCTTTCACACAGAAAACTTCAGGAGCCCGGCTCTTAGGTTCAGCGCCATGGAAGTGAATGGAGGGTGGTCAAGCATGAACACCACTCTTCCTTTCACACAGGAGACTTCAGGAGCCCCATTCTTGGGATTGGCCCCATAGAAGTGAATGGAGGATGGTCAAGCATGAACACCACTCTTCCTTTCACAGAGGTGACTTCAGGAGCCCCATTCTTGGGATTGGCCCAATAGAAGTGAATGGAGGATGGTCAGGCATGAACACCACTCTTCCTTTCACACAGGAGACTTCAGGAGCCCCATTCTTGGGATTGGCTCCATAGAAGTGAATGGAGGATGGTCAGGCATGCACACTATTACTGTATGTACACAGCAGACTTCAGGAACCCTGCTCTTAGGTTCAGCCCCAAAGAAGTGAATTGAGGGTGGTTAAGCATGCACACCACTACAGCATGCACAAAGGAGATGTCAAGAACTCCATAGAAGTGAAGGGAAGGTGGTCAAGTATGCGCACCACTGCTCCTTCCACACAGGGGACTTCAGAAGACCTGTTCTTGGATTAAGTCCCATAGAAAGGAATGGGGGGTGGTCAAGCATGTGCACCACTACTGCATGCACACAGGAGACTTCAAGAACCCCATTCTTGAGATTGACCCCATAGAAGTGAATGGAGGGTGGTAAGCCATGCGCACCACTCTTCCTTTCACACAGGAAACTTCAGGAGCCCTGCTCTTGGGTTCAGCACCATAGAAGTGAATGGGGGGTGGTCAAGAATGCTCAGCACCACTGCATGCACACAGGAGACTTCAAGAACCCCATTCTTGGGACTGGCCCCATAGAAGTGAATGGAAGGTGGTCAAGCATGCGCACCACTGCTCCTTCCACACAGGGGACTTCAGGAGCCCTGTTCTCGGGATCGGTTTGGGTCCCATTGGTCGGATCTCCTGTGATCACACATTTATATCCTATCTTGTGAGTGGGTATGCAACAATGAGACATAAGCTCTGTTCAGTTTCTTACTATTTTCAAGATCTCTGCTTGCTGCCAGTGACTGGGACCAACAGAGCACAATCTATACTAGAAAGTTGCATAATCATTAGACATTGAGTAAGATTTACCAGCACATGACTGGACGGCCCTTTTAAATCTCATTATTTTGAGAAACCTAATTTTATTTTTGCTAATGAATGATGTAAATAGATTTAGCTGTGATTCCTACTCGTAGCTGCAGATGTTATTTCATGAAACGCTCGCTGCTTGGCACTGAATACTAGATTCATCTGCTCTGTGTATACCCAGTGGTATTATTCCGTTTTCGCTCAATAGCAATTCATTGGAGAGTTGTATGATATTATTATGATGTTGTGCTTTGTTTTAATGGCATAATAAATCACTGTAATAATACAGACTTTGTGGTTTTATCCCTTAATTACAACTTACACAGATGTCAACTTTATCTTACATTCATGTCCACTGTGTTGGGAACGTTAATTGAATAAATTTGCATCCTAAATAGATAAAAAATAAAAACAAAAAAATCCACTAGGGGGAGCTCAAGAGCTTACTGCATACAGCTTATACATAGGATGCCATAATAAAGCTGTATGCACCAAGCTTCACTGATTAGCTGCAGGGTCAGGAAACTGATAAATGGGACATCATCCCACCAGAGACAATGATATCCCGTCCATCCAACCAGTCAGTGGTTTTAGTACTCAGGTGCCTGTATGTATAGCACGTCGTCACTTGCAGTCCCGGTGAAGACTACTGGAGTTGCGGCTTTGCAGCAGCGTGGATTTGGAGAGGTATGATTTTTTTGGACAGTTTCACAAGTTTTGCCATTTTGGCTGTTTACCAAAACATATTCAAGAAACAGATATATAATCAACATGGACTTATAGTGCAGACTCCCAGGTTTAATTTGAGGGTATTCACATCCTTATTGGAGTAAGGGTTTAGGAATTACAGTTTTTTAATATGTAGCTGCTTTTTTCAAAGGGACCTAAAGTAATTGGATAGATATCTCAAAAATTCCTTAATGGGCTTTTTCCTCATTAATCCATCATCAATAAACACGTAAAAGGTCTGGAGCTGATTCCAGGTGTGGCATTTGCATTTAGAAGCTGTTGCTGTGAACCCACAACATGCAATCAAAGGAGCTCTCAATGGAAGACAAACAGACCAACATTAGGCTGAAAAAACAGAAGAAATCCATCAGAGAGATGGAAATGTTAGGAGTGACCAAATCAACAGTTTGGTACATTCTGAAAAAAAGAGCACACTGGTGAGCTTGGGAACGCAAAAGGAGCTGTAATTCATAAACCCTTACTCCAATTAGAATGTGAACACCCTCAAATTAAAGCTGAGAGTCTGCACTTTAAGACTTTAAGCCCATATTGATTATGTACAGTGGTATGTAAAACTTTGGGCACCCCAGCTCAAAATTACTGTTATTGTGAACAGTTAAGCAAGTTAAAGATAAAATTATCTCTAAAAGGCCTAAAGATGACACATTTCCTTTGTATATAAAGCAATCTATATATATAATCGTCTTATCCCGTCTGTCTGTCTGTCTTTCTGTCTGTCTGTCAGTCCGTCTAGGAAATCCTACGTCGCTGATTGGTCCGGCCACGGCCAATCAGCGACGCGGGATTTGAGAAAAAGATGGCGGCCGTTAGCGGCTCATCTGCAGGACGGAGGTCAGCGGCGATGCAGCCGGGAGATGAGGCGGCGCGAGACGCTCATCTCCCGGCTGCTTGCACCAAATGGACCCCGATCGGCGGCGCCGCTGACCTCCATGCGGCTACCGTCGGGAGATCAGCGGCTCGGGCCGCTGATCTCTCGACGGCAAGTGTCAAGGGAGGACCGGGGAGCGGCGCTGCCGGTCAGGATACTTCTGATGCGAGCAGCCGCTCATCTCCCGGCTTCTCGCGGCGGAAGTAGCTGCACAGGCAGCGCCGCTCCCCGGTCCTCACGAATACGATTCGCTGATTGGCGCAAAATTTAGACACCGCTGTGCTGATTGGTCGCGGACGAGATTGGCGCCAAATTTAAATGCCGGTGGCCACGACCAATTGGCGATATTGGCGCCAAATTTAAACAACGCTCTGCTGATTGGTCGCGGACGCCGGCCGCGATCAATCAGCGATTTTGACGCCAAATTTAAATGCCGGCGGCCGCAACCAATCAGCGATATTGCCGCCAAATTTAAACAACGCTCTGCTGATTGGTCGCGGACGCTGGCCGCCACCAATCAGCGATTTTGGCGCCAAATTTAAACACGCTCTCCGGTCCTCACTAACACGGTTCGCTGATTGGTCACGGCCGCGACCAATCAGCGATATTGGCGCCAAATTTAAACACCGCTCTGCTGATTGGTCGCGGCCGGGGGCCACGATTAATCAGCGATTTTGGCGCCAAATGTAAACACGGGTCTGCTGATTGCGCCTGGTCGGCCGCATACATGTTCTAGAATACCCGATGCGTTAGAATCGGGCCACCATCTATATATATAATCGTCTTATCCCGTCTGTCTGTCTGTCTGTCTTTCTGTCTGTCTCTCTGTCTATCCTGGAAATCCCGCGTTGCTCATTGGTCCGGCAGCGGCCAATCAGCGCCGCGGGATTTCTGAAAAAAGATGGCGGCAGTTAGCGGCTCATCTGCGGGACGAAGCTCAGTGGCGATGCAGCCGGGAGATGAGCGCCGCGAGGCGCTCATCTCCCGGCCGGTACCAGCAGAAGGACCTCAACCGCCGGACCCATCTGAGGGACGGAGATGCAGCCGGGAGATGACCGGCGCGAGGCGCTCATCTCCCGGCCGGTACCAGCAGAAGGACCCCGACCGCTGGCGCCGCTGACCTCCATGCGGAAGGGAGGACCGGGGAGCGGCGCTGCGGGTCGGGATACTTCTGCTGCGAGCGCCCGCTCATGTCCCGGGTTCTCGCTGCGGAAGTATCCACACAGGCAGCGCCGCTGACATCCATGCGGCTAGGGTGTGAAGGGAGGACCGGGGAGCGGCGCTGACATCCAATTGGTCGCGGCCGCTATTTAAAAGTGCCGCACAAATCGGTGATTGGTCGCGGTCTTGGCCCGCGACCAATCACTGATCTTGCCGCAAAAGTTAAACACTACTGTGCTGATTGGTCGCGGACGCTGCCCGCGACCAATCACCGATTTGGGTGCCACATTTAAATATTGGCCGCGACCAATCACCGATCTTGGCGCCACATTTAAACACCGCTGTGCTGATTGGTCGCCGACGGTTGGCGCGACCAATCACCGATTTTGGTACCACATTTAAATAGCGTCCGCGACCAATCAGCACAGCGGTGTTTAAATGTGGAGCCAAGATCGGTGATTGGTCGCGGCCGATATTTAAATGTGGCGCCCAAATCGGTAATTGGTCGCGCCCACCGTCGGTGACCAATCAGCACAGCGGTGTTTAAATGTGGCGCCAAGATCGGTGATTGGTCGCGGCAGATATTTAAAGTGGCGCCCAAATCGGTGATTGGTCGCGGGCAGCGTCCGCGACCAATCAGCACAGTAGTGTTTAACTTTTGCGGCAAGATCAGTGATTTGTGCGGCACATTTAAATAGCGGCCGCGACCAATTGGATGTCAGCGCCGCTCCCCGGTCCTCCCTTCACACCCTAGCCGCATGGATGTCAGCGGCGCTGCCTGTGCGGAAACTTCCGCTGCGAGAACCCGGGACATGAGCGGGCGCTCGCAGCAGAAGTATCCCGACCCGCAGCGCCGCTCCCCGGTCCTCCCTTCACACTCTAGCTGCATGGATGTTAGCGCCGCTCCCCGGTCCTCCCTCGACACCCTAGCCGCTGATGTCCCCACAGTATCCGCATGGTGTTACAAAGGTCCGGACATTTGCGTTAAAAATCGCTGATTGGTCGCTGGCGCTGCCACCTCTCCCCTCATATAATGGCCCATGCAGGATGTCACCTCTCCCCCATATAATGCCCCATGTTGGATGTTACCTCTCCCCCCATATAATGCCCCATGCAGGATGTCACCTCTCCCCCCATATAATGCCCCATGCAGGCTGTCACATCCCCCCTATATAATACCCCATGCAGGATGTCCCATCCCCCTATAGTGCCCCATGCAGGTCCCCTATGGCCCCATACAAAAAAAAAAAAATCCAATACTCACCTCACTTCTCAGCTGCTGCTCCGGACTCCAGCGTAGCCGGCATCTTCACGCTGTGCGCTGTGATCGGTCAGGAGAGAGCGCGGTGTAAAGACGTCACCGCGCCCTCTGACCTGAAACGTTACAGAGCATCAGCGGAAGACACAGGAGCTGCTGCGGAGGCAAGGGGAGGGGTAAGTATGATGCCGGGTGCTGGGGTCCTGATCGAGCGGGGGGAGGGACGGGAGGAGAGGAGAGGGGAGAGGAGGGGAGGGGAGGGGTAAGTATGACGCCGGGGTCCTGATCGAGCGGGGGGAGGGACGGGAGGAGAGGAGAGGGGAGGGGAGAGGAGGGGAAAGGATGGGAGGGGAGAGGAGGGGAGGGGCGTCACACTTGTCCTCGGGAGATAAGCGGCTGTAGCCGCTGATCTTCCGATGATAGCAGCATGTAGTTCAGCGGCGCCTGCGGTCGGGGGACTTATGCTGCGAGCAGCCGGCTGCATCTCCCGGCTGCATCGCCGCTGACCTCCGTGCCGCACATGAGCCGCTAATGGCCGCTTTGTTTTTCTGAAATGCCGCATCGCTGATTGGCCGCGGCCGGTCCAATCAGCGACCCGGGATTTCCAGGACAGACAGACAGAAAAACAGACAGACAGAAAGACAGACAGACAGACGGGATAAGGCAATTATATAGATAGATACATAATTTTTTTTTCATCTTTCACATTTTAAAAATTACAAAAAGGAAATTGGGCTGAAGAAGGCTATAAGAAGATAGCAAAGGGTTTTCAATTTGCCCTTTCCCCAGTTTGAAATGTAATTAAAGGGAATTTGTCACCCCCTGGCACTTATCTGACCTCTAATATGGGCATACAGGTGAAAGAAATGTAAATCTATACCTACCTGTATACCTCATATTAGAGGTCTTGTTGCTGTGAAATTTCTTTTTATCCTTACAAGTTTCTGATGCGTTCCCATCCCGGGGCCTGGAAGAAATCCCGCCTCCTGTGTGAATTATAATGTTTCCCCCCTCCCCTGCACGTCACAGTGCCCTGTGACGTGCAGTTACGGTGGCCAAATCACCTGTATGCCCATATTAGAGGTCAGATAAGTGCCAGGGGGTGACAGATTCCCTTTAAGAAATGGCAGTTAACAGGAACAGTGGAGGTCAATATAAGGTCTGGAAGACCAAGCAAAATTTCAGTGAGAGATGCTAGTAGGATTGCTAGAGAGGCAAATCAGATCCCCCGCTTGACTGCAAAAGACCTTCAGAAACATTTAGCAGACTCTGGAGTTGTAGTGCATTGTTCTACTATTCAGAGACACCTGCACAAATATGGCCTTAATGGAAGAGTCATCTGAAGATAACCTCTCCTACGTCCTCACCATGAAATTCAGCATCAGAGGTATGCAAAAGACCATCTAAACAAGCCTGATGCACTTTAGAAACAAGTCATGTGGCCCGATGAGGTTAAAATAGAACTCTTTGGCCACAATGATTAAAGATATGTGTGGAGAAAGAAGTGCACAGAATTTCAGGAAAAGAACATCTTGCCAACCATTAAGCATAGTGGTGGATCAATCAGGCTTTGGGGTTGTGTTGCAGCCAATGGCATGGAAAACATTTCACAGGTAGAAGGAAGTATGGATTCATTGAAATTTCAACAAATTCCTGATGCAAACATAACACCTTCTGTAAAAAAGCCGAAGTTGAATAGAGGATGGCTTCTACAAATGGATAATGATCCTAAAACACATGTCAAAATCCACAATAGACGACCTAAAAAGTCACAAATTGAAGGTTTTACAATTGCCCTCACAGTCCCCTGATCTGAACATCATTGAAAATCTGTGACTAGACCACAAAATAGCAGTGCCTGCAAGATGACCCAGGAATATCACAGAACTGGAAGAATTTTCCAAGGAAGAATGGATGAAAATCCCTCAAACAAGAATTGAAAAACTCTTGTCTGGCTACAAAAAGAGTTTACAAGCTGTGATACTTTCAAAAGGGGGCGCTACTAGATACTAACCATGCAGGGTACCCAAAATCTTCCCATTTTCCTTTTTGTAATTTTTAAAAAGTAAAAGATGAAAAAACATATATATATTTTTTGCCTAAATACAAAGGAAACATGTCATCTTTAACTTTAGGTCTTTTACAGATAATTTCATCTTCAACTTGCTTAACTGTTCACAATAACAGTAATTTTGACCAGAGGTGCCCAAACTCTTACATGCCATGGTATACATACATTTATATATACACACACACATATATATAAATCTATATATATATAATTGCAGCCTATTATGCTGTGCACTCATCTGATATGTATGAAATGAAACGCTAATGACTTCAGTAGTTAATTCCGCTGCCAGAGCTTAGGTTGTAATGAGGTTGATATAAAAGGAGCTACAATACCTTGACTCAGCCTTTTACTATATATGTAATTGCTTCTTCTGCGGCTACATTTATGTTCTATATACGCAGTAGAATAAATAGCTTCCATTCACAAATTGTTGGCTTGTTTAAACACAAAATGCAACCCTGGTTTCACATGAGGGTCAAGAATTCAGTGCGGTCATCCAGGAATGGCTTGACAAGTAATATATACCGTACACTATAATATATTAACCCCCAAGTGCTGAGATTACAAGATAGCACGTAACGCGCCATGCTTCCTACACTGGATTTAGGATGTGCTTAAGGTCCACTCTAACCACTGGAACTTTGAAAAGTGTCCTTGCGGTCATCAAAGGGTTACTCATATTCTAGGCACACAATTGCCAATTTGTTGAGACGGAGGTGCAGGAAAATCTGAAGTGCGTAGGACACAATTTTTCATTACCATGCCCCCTTTTCTGGCCAACCCCTTCTACATCCTCGTTCTCTAACCCTCAATTGTGAATTTGGATGCCAGGGCTCCGTTTCATAGTGGAGCATCCAGGATCCAGAAAAGAAAGTTACCGGAGTTGCTGCTTAGCTGGAGCTTCCATGGAACCCTTAGCTATGCCTAATAGGGGGTAAGGGTTGTAGTCACACCCAAAGAGTCCCTTTGGTCCATATAAGACCAATGCTACTAAAGACCTATGATAGTTGGGGGCGGTGTTGGGAGAAGTTCCATTGGAGCTCACAGGCTTCAAGCTACACCACCGACTGTAATCCTACTTCACTCAGGATGAAAGAATGAGAAGGCAGCAGCAACAAGCTGGAGCAGGCAGCAGCAACAAGCTGGAGCAGGCAGAAGCAACAAGCTGGAGAAGACAGCAGCGACAATCTGGAGCAAGAAGCAGCAACAAGCTGGAGCAGGCAGCAGCAGCAAGCTGGAGCAGGCAGCAGCAACAAGCTGGAGAAGGCAGCAGCAACAAGCTGGAGTAGGCAGCAGCAACAAGCTGGAGCAGGCAGCAGCAACAAGCTGGAGAAGGCAGCATCAACAAGCTGGAGCAGGCAGCAGCAACAAGCTGGAGCAGGCAGCAGCAGCAAGCTGGAGCAGGCAGCAGCAACAAGCTGGAGAAGGCAGCAGCAACAAGCTGGAGTAGGCAGCAGCAACAAGCTGGAGCAGGCAGCAGCAACAAGCTGGAGAAGGCAGCATCAACAAGCTGGAGCAGGCAGCAGCAACAAGCTGGAGCAGGCAGCAGCAACAAGCTGGAGAAGGCAGCAGCGACAATCTGGAGAAAGCAGCAGCAATTATTGGTGGGGGAGGCTGGGGCCTTGGAGGGAGGGATACTTTGTGGCAACTAATACCTAAAAGATATCATCACTGCCAGGTTATGCATCAGGTTTAACCCCGCCTTAATTATACCTTTTCTTTACTGCAGTGGGCAAAAATACAAATTGTGCTTTACTAATCCTCCGCAGGTCTAGCGCTGAGTCTCCGCCGCTGCTCTCCATATTTGTTATTATCTGCTGCTCTGACGTCACATCAACAGTGCTGCAGACAATCATTGAGATCATAGAATCATAGAATCATAGAATCATAGAATGGTAGAGTTGGAAGGGACCTCCTGAGTCATCTGGTCCAACCCCCTGCTCAAAGCAGGATTCACTAGATCATCTCAGACAGATGTCTGTCCAGCCTCTGTTTGAAGACTTCCATTGAAGGGGAACTCACCACCTCTCGTGGCAGCCTGTTCCACTCATTAATCACCCTAACTGTCAAAAAGTTTTTTCTAATATCTAATCTGTGTCTCCTCCCATTTAGTTTCATCCCATTGCTTCTAGTCTTTCCTTGTGCAAATGAGAATAAAGATGATCCTTCTACAATGTGACAGCCCTTGACATATTTGTAGACAGCTATTAAGTCTCCTCTCAGTCTTCTTTTTTGCAAGCTAAACATTCCCAAATCCTGCAACCGTTCCTCATAGGACATGGTTTGCAGACCAGTCACCATTCTGGTCGCTCTTCTCTGAACTTGCTCCAGTTTGTCTATGTCTTTTTTAAAATGTGGTGCCCAAAACTGTACACAGTATTCCAGATGAGGTCTGACCAAAGAGGAGTAAAGACCGATAATGACTTCACGTGATCTAGACTGTATGCTTCTGTTAATACATCCCAGAATTGTATTTGCCTTTTTTGCTGCTGCATCACACTGTTGACTCATGTTCAGTCTATGATCTATTAGTATACCTAAGTCTTTTTCACATGTACTGTTGCTTAGCTCTATTCCTCCCATTCTGTATATGCTTTTTTCATTTTTATTGCCCAGATGTAGTACTTTGCATTTTTCCCTGTTAAAAACCATTCTGTTGGTTGCTGCCCACTGCTCCAGTTTATTTAGGTCTTTATGAATCCTCTCTCTCTCTTCTCTAGTATTAGCTATCCTTCCTAGCTTTGTATCATCAGCAAATTTAATCAGTTTACCCTCAATTCCTTCATCTAAATCATTGATAAAGATGTTGAACAATACAGGTCCCAGGACGGAGCCCTGTGGTACCCCACTTGAGACATTCATCCAGCTGGATGTGAAGCCATTTACAACCACCCTTTGAGTCCGATCACTAAGCCAGTTATGAATCCACCTAACAGTTGCCTGGTCCATTGCATACTTGGTCATTTTTTCAATAAGGATGGTGTGAGATACTTTGTCAAATGCTTTGCTGAAGTCAAGATATACTATATCTACAGCATTTCCCTGATCCACCCAGTCAGTGATTCTGTCATAGAAGGAAATTAAGTTAGTCTGACATGACTTGTTAGTTACAAACCCATGCTGACTCTGGTTAATCACTTCATTCTTATCCATGTACTTACATACATGTTGTTTAATAATTTGTTCAAAGATCTTTCCTGGTATAGAAGTCAGACTCACCGGCCTATAGTTCCCTGGGTCCACCTTCTTCCCCTTTTTGAAGATAGGAACAACATTTGCTCTTCTCCAGTCTTCTGGGACTTCTCCTGTTCTCCAAGAATTTTCAAAGATTATGGAGAGTGGTTCTAAAATTTCTTCTACGATCTCCTTCAGCACTCTGGGGTGTAATTCATCTGGACCTGGAGACTTGAACTCATTTATGTTAGCTAAATATTCCCTCACAATCTTTCTGTTTACAGATAACTTGGATTCCTCTATTCCTTTAAAAGGACAGTGAAGATCAGTTGATGTTACATTTTCTTTCTGAGAGAAAACAGATGCAAAATAGGAATTAAAAAGTTCGGCCTTCTCAACATCCTCTCTTACCATTTCTCCATTTTCATCCTGTAAAAATCCTATAGCATCTTTGACTTTTCTTTTACTTTTGACATACCCCAAAATCCTTTTTTATTGCTTTTGACATCTCTTGCAAGCCTTAATTCATTGTCAGCTTTAGCTAACCTGATACGTGCCCTGCAGGATCTGCAGACTGCATTATAATCTTCTTTAGATATGCCTCCCTCTTTCCATTTAATAAACATTTCTTTCTTTCTTTTTAGCATGTGTTTAAGTTCTGTGTTCATCCATCCTGGTTTCCTTAAATGCTTCCCATTCTTCCTACTTTTCGGGATTGTTAACGATTGTGCTTTGAGAATCTCATTTTTAAAAATTTCCCATCCTTCCTGGACATTTTTGTCCTTAAGGACATCCAGCCATTGGATCCCTCCTATTCTCTTTCTGAGTCTCTTAAAATCTGCCTTTCTAAAATCTAACCTTGAAGTTTGAGTCTTCACATGTCTTCCTCCTCTAGTTATCCAAAATTCTATAATAGCATGATCGCTGCCTCCTAGGGACCCAGCCACCTTTACCTCCTCAACCATTTCCTCCCTGTTTATAAGGATTAGATCCAAAGTAGCAGATCCCCTTGTTTTCTCCCCTACCTTTTGGAAGATAAAGTTGTCAGCAAGAGAGGATAAGAATTTGCTTGACCTGTTAGTTTTACTTGAGAGAGATTCCCAACAAATGTCTGGATAGTTGAAATCTCCCATGACCACTACGTCATATTTTTTGGAGAACTTGGTCATTTGATACATAAAGAGTTCATCCATATCTTCAGCTTGCCCAGGTGGCCTGTAGTAAATGCCTACAATGGTGTCCTTTCCGTTGTTCTCTCCTTGTATTCTTACCCAAACAGTTTCCACAGAACTCCCAGTCTCTGAAGCTTCAATCTCTGTGCAGATATACGCTTTTCTAACATACAATGCAACACCTCCTCCTCGTTTATCAAGTCTGTTTCTTGCAAATAAGTTGTATCCTTTTAGCCTTTTATTCCAATCATGTGTATCGTCCCACCAAGTTTCAGTGATTCCAATGACATCATATTCCTTTTCCTGCATTAGTAGTTCCAATTCTCCTTGTTTGTTGCCCATGCTTTGTGCATTTGTATAAAAACATTTTAGTTTGTGATTGGTTTCTCTTCCTCCCATATTTTTATTATTTAGATTTTTTTGTCTTTGTTCTTCCTTTCCACTTCCAGTAGCAGAGATCTCAATAGTATTTGTCAGCTGTATGGCTTTTTCTGGCCTTTTGCTTCCCTTCCCACATTGTTCTAGTTTAAAGCTCTTCTGATGAGTGTAGCAAGGCGACTTCCAAATACATGTTTTCCAGTCTTCGTAAGGTGCACCCCATCTCTAGCAAGTAGTCCATCGTATAGGTAATTCATTCCGTGATCCAGAAATCCAAATCCTTGTTGACGGCACCATCGACGTAGCCAGTTGTTCACCTGTAGAATCTTATTCCACCTCATTGTTCCATGGCCATCCACTGGGAGGATGGATGAGAAGACCACCTGCGCTCCCAATTCTTTCACTTTCTTGCCTAAGTCTTCAAAGTCACTGCAGATGGTTTCCAGGTCCTTTCTTGCGGTGTCATTTGTCCCCACATGTATTAGCAGGAATGGGTAGTGATCTGTAGGTCTGAAGAGTCTTGATATCCTGTCAGACACATCTTTAATTTTTGCTCCTGGAAGACAGCACATTTCTTTTGAGGTTATGTCTCTTTCCAAATCAGTGTCAGAGATCAGTGTCTCTTTCCAAATTGACGGCACCAGTCACCCAATGCTGCTAAACTCACTATTTGGCTGCAGTGACATCAACGCTGCAGACAATAACAGACACTAGGAGCAAAGAAGTGACTGATCACTGGTCCCGGGGAAGGTGAATAAAGAACAATGTGATTTACTAAAGTAAACGGCAGCTGGAGGATTGGTATTCCAAAATCAGAAAATTCCTTTATTTTGTAAAGCTACACTGTTTTAGAAATATGACAACCTTTGGAGTAGTAATAACAAAAAAACAACAAAAGCAAATTATATTCATCCCTGCTTTTCAATGATGATCCAGTGCAGAAGCTCTGACAATCTTTGTTTACCAGCTGCACTGATAACTCCAGCATTTGATCTGATAGACGGGGTGGACAACAGTGTGAGCAGCCTCTTCTCACCTCACCACCCCTGGTATCTCCACTATTAGATCACATAGACAGGGTGTACAGCAGTGTGAGCAGCCTCTTCTCACCTCACCACCCCTGGTATCTCCACTATTAGATCACATAGACAGGGTGTACAGCAGTGTGAGCAGCCTCTTCTTATCTCAGCACTCTTTCTATCTTCAGTATTAGGTCAGATAGACAGGGTGGACAACAGTGTGAGCAGCCTCTTCTCACCTCACTACCCCTGGCATCTCCAGTATTAGATCACATAGACAGGGTGGACAGCAGAGTGAGCAGCCTCTTCTTACCTCAGCACCCCTGATATCTCTAGTACTGGATCAGATAGACAGAGTGGACAGTAGTGTAAGTTGCATCTTCTTACCACAGCACTCCTGGTATCTCCAGTATTAGATCAGATAAACAGAGTGGACAGCATTGAGAGCAGCCTCTTCATACTTCAGCACCCTTTGTATCACCAGCATTTGATTAGTTAGATAGACTGTCTATTTGTCATTATTCACATTTACGTTTTTTGACATATGATAAGGTTTTAATACTAGAAGTTAGAACTGTCCTGAATAGGGTCACATTTGCGTGGTGGAATGGTTTTTACGTTTTTTTGACCACAATAATGTTAAGTAAGTACTCTATGTTATTTTCATGCACTATTGTTATTTTTTTATGTGCTGCAGGGTATTCGCTCATTTTGTTTTTTATTTTAGATTTCGTGAGATAGATAGTGTGGACAACAGCATGAGCTGCCTCTTCTTACCTCAGCACCCTGGTATCTCCAACATTTGATCAGATAGATAGGGTGGATAGGAGTGTGAGCAGCCTCTGCTTATTTCAGTACCCTGGTATCTCCACTATTAGATCAGATAGGCAGAATGGACAGCAGTGTGAGCAGCCTCTTCTTATCTCAGCACTCCTGGTATCTCCAGTATTAGATCAGATATACAGGGTGGACAATTATGTGAGCAGCCTCTTCTTACCTCAGCACTCCAGGTATCTCTAGGATTGGATAAGATAGACAGGGTGGACAGAAGTGTGAGCAACCTGGTATCTTCAGTATTAGATCAGATAGACAGGGTGGACAGCAGGGTGAGAAGCCTCTTCTTACCTCAGCACCCCTGATATATCCAGCATTAGATCAGATAGACAGGGAGGACAGCAGTGTGAGTGGCCTCTTCTTACCTCAGCACATTTGGTATCTCCAGTATTAGATCAGATAGACAGGGTGGACAGCAGTGTTAGCAGCCTCTTCCTACCTCAGCACCTCTGGCATCTTCAGCATTAGATCAGACAGAAAGGGTGGAAAGCAGTGTGAGCAGCCTCTTCTTACCTCAGCACTCCTGCTATCTTCAGTATTAGATCAGATAAACAGAGTGAACAGCAGTGTGAGCAGCCTCTTCTTTCCTCAGAACCTCTGGTATTTTCAGCAGTAGATTAGATAGACCAGGTGAACAGCAGTATGAGCAGCCTCTTATTATCTCAGCACTCCTGGTATCTTCAGTATTAAATCAGCAAGACAGAGGGCATAGCAGTGTAAGCGGCTTCTTATTTCAGCATTCCTGGTATCCCGAGTATTAGAACATATAGGGTGGACAGCAGTGTGAGCAGTCTCTGCTTACCTCAGTACCCCTGATATCTCCAGTATTAGATCAGATAGACAGAGTGGGGAGAAATGTGAGCAGCCTCTGCTTACCTCAGTACCCCTGATATCTCCAGTATTAGATCAGATAGACAGGGAGGACAGCAGTGTGAGTGGCCTCTTATTAAATCAGCACCTTTGGTATCTCCACTATTAGATCAGATAGATAGAGTGGGCAGCAGTGTGAGCAGCTTCTTTTTACCTCAGCACCTTTGGTATCTCCAATATTAGATCAGATAGACAGAGTGAACAGCAGTGTCAGTAGCCTCTTCATACCTCAGCACCCCAGGTATCTCCAGTATTAGATCACAGATAGGGAGGACAGCAGTGTGAACAGCCTCTTCTTACCTTAGCATCCCTGATATCTCCAGTATTAGAACAGGTACACTGGGTGGACAGCAGTGTGTGCAGTCTCTTCTTACCTCAGCACTCCTGGTATCTCCACCACAGGTGAACTAATGCATTACATAGTGCTCATTGAAGTCAATAGGCAATTTGTTCAAGGAGTGAACAGACCAGACAGATGGTCAATACGATTAGTTAATGGAGCTCCCAAATTTAGTGTCGCTCATAAATTAGCCCTAAAGTTCCCTAAAATGGTGTTATGTTACTTTGTAATTGGGCTCTGTCTTCTAGATCCTGTATAATAAGCTATGCTTTTTGCCCATAAAGGCCAGGCTTCTCCGTAGACCTGGCTTCTATGAACAAATACTGTGGGCATAGTCAAGTCAAGCTATATCAAGAGTTGTTATTCAACTGGCGCCCAAACGTCAGTGGTATATCCCAACAAGACTAAAAGATTATAGAAATCCTAGAGATTTGATCCCCAATTTTTAAGGTCATTGCCTCCACCACAAACCTTTAGTCATAAACCCTTTTCAATGCTGTTCAGACCTTGGATTTGCAACTTGCCCTGGAGAATATGAGCACCTCCTCTTTTCGGGACCTCCTAGAGCCAAACCACATAAAACCCAAATACATTCTTCTAGTTTGTCCTCGTTAAATCTCGGCTAAAAGGCCTAGAAGCTAATATGGTGTCTTTGTGTGAATAATTGCTGGACAACCTTGAACCAAATGGAGACAATGTTTGGTTCGTTGACCCAGAAAAGAATGCAGATCAGAATATAGAGTTACCGGCTAATTGCCTATCATTAAAGAGAAATAAGCCAAAAATAGGTTTGGACGAGGGGGATACTCTGACTAAGAGATTTCAACAGGATTGTTTATTCTTCGATTCTTAGAAAGGCAAAAAAAAAAAATGTCCTTACATTTTGGTGGTTTTCTCGATAAAGACATTTCTACTATAACTTCTTTGGGGCTTCAAGAAACATGGCAGAAAATTTCCTCTAAGTCCTAGTCTAATTTACATCATGGGGACTCATTCTAAAAATTAATTGTAAAGCTTTTTACTATTAAGTAGATGGACGTTGGTTGGATTTGGGATCGGTCAGAAAGAGTGGCCATAGAAATGTATTGGCTTATATGCCTTTAACTGGATACAAAGGTACACCGAGGTTTTCTCTCACAGATTCCATAAGACTCCCTGAGAATAAAAATGTACATTGTGATCTCATTGGGATGACACGGGTCCCTATATGGTCACCACTAAGTCCTGTAGACCTGTGGGGAACATGGACTGATGTATATGGCTGTTCACACATCGAAATTGTGCAAATAAGTCCTTACCTTGGGGACGACTTGCAGATCAACTAATGTGTAGATCAAGGGTATGTACACACAGCAACCTTTTTTCCAAGAGGAAGCCACAGTAAAAATGGACAGGTAACTTCTTTTAGCCACTTCAAGACTTCCGAAGCCGGAAAAGATTAGAAGAAGTGACAAAAGACTTGACATATGCATAGCAAGTCGTTTCGACATTGCTGTGCATTGTATTCATTCTTTATCGTGTTTTTTAGTGCTTTTTCAGGTGGTTTTCTTGTCACGCAGAGAGTAGAAAAGACATAGTGCAATATGAAGGGATGAGGGGAAGGGAGCCCAGACGCTAAGGAAAGAGGGGGTGGAGACCTCCTAGCAGGACCGGCTCCAGGTTTTCGTGGGCCCTGGGCGCAAGAGTCTCAGTGGGCCCCTTTAACACATACCACGATTCATGATGCAGAGATACAGCGGAGAAATATATATATATATATATATATATATATATATATATATATATATATATAGTACAATGCCAAAGATTTCACTTCTTACATTACATGAGCGATATCTATTGTAAATTCCACAATAACTCAGAAACCGTCGAATCTCTCCATACAGAATACTGGCCCCCATATAACGCTCCATACAGGATACTGGCCCCCATATAACGCTCCATACAGGATACTGGCCCCATGTAACGCTCCATACAGGATACTGGCCCCCACATAACGCTCCATACAGGATACTGGCCCCCATATAACGCTCCATACAGGATACTGGCCCCCATATAACGCTCCATACAGAATACTGGCCCCCATATAACGCTCCATGCAGGCTGTCCCCCCCCACATAATACCCCACGCAGGCTGTTACCCCCTTATAATGCCCCGTGCAGACTGTTCCCCCCATTTAATGCCCCATGCAGGATGTCATCCCCCCTTATAATGCCCCATGCAGGATGTCACCCCCCCTTATAATGCCCCATGCATTATGACACCCACCTTATAATGCCCCATGCAGGATGTCACCCCCCCCTTATAATACCCCATGCAGGATGTCACCTCCCTTATAATGCCCCATGCATTATGTCACCCCTCCCCCTTATAATGCCCCATTCAGGATGTCACTTCCTCCCCTTTTAATGCCCCATGCAGGATGTCACCCCCCCTCCCTTATAATGCCCCATGCAGGATGTCACCCCCCCTTATAATGCCCCATGCATTATGTCACCCACCTTATAATGCCCCATGCAGGATGTCACCCCCCCCTTATAATACCCCATGCAGGATGTCACCTCCCTTATAATGCCCCATGCATTATGTCACCCCCCCTTATAATGCCCCATTCAGGATGTCACTTCCTCTCCTTTTAATGCCCCATGCAGGATGTCACCCCCCCTCCCTTATAATGACCCATGCAAGATGTCACTCCCCCCCTTATAATGCCCCATGCAGGATGTCACTTCCTCCCCCTTTTAATGCCCCATGGAGGATGTCACCCCCCTCCCTTATAATGCCCCATGCAGGATGTCACTCCCCCTCCCTTATAATGCCCCATGCAGGATGTCACACACACCCCTCCCTTATAATGCCCCATGCCTTCATACATTAAAAAAAAAATCAAACACTCACCTCACTTCTCACCTGCTGCCGCTGCTCTGGGCTCCAGCGTTGCTGGCGTCTTCCCGCTCTGCGCTGTGACGGCTCAGGAGAGATCGAGGTGTAAAGACGTCACCGCACCCTCTGACCTGAGACATCACAGTCAGAGAACGCGGAAGAGACCGGAGCTGCTGAGGAGGCAAGGGGAGAGGTAAGTATTGTGCCGGCTGCTGAGGCCCTGAGTAAGCGGGGGGAGCGGGCGCTGACACAGCTCTCCTCCGCTCACAGCTCACGGGTCCCATAGCGCGGAGGGGTGCCCGACGGCGAGTGGGCCCCCCCGCCTGCTCAGGGCCCAGCACTTGCCCGGGTGCGCTGGGTGCTGATGCCGTCCCTGCCTCCTAGGCTAATCTGATATCACCCTTTCTTCCCTACCGTTCCTATATTGGTTTCTCACCAATCGCCGATCAGGAACCTAAATCCTTGCATCACCCTAGAGCTAGGCCCTGGCTAAAGAAGGGGGGGGATTAGCGCTAGTCAGTCCCTACTAACAACTAAAGACAGCAAGGGGAGACAGACACAGGGGAAGTAACTTAGCTTAAGCCGACTTCAGAGAGATTACACACATGTTCTCCTAGCACCAAAGAGGAAATAAGCAGACTGCAACAGCTCCAAGACTTCACAAGGGGTCATGTGAATGTCACCAGCACCTCCCTATAGCAAACAGAAAGTATTTAAACACCCAGGCCTGGGTATCAATTAGCCGGAGGGAGGTAGTCACTGGGTCCTAGAGTGAGACAAATCTAAGATGGTGTCTGTAATGGCAAATGAAGAGATCTCCTGCAACCAACTGCAGGGTGACTGTCTGTCACATCTGACACACTCATGACATTTCTCTTGAAAAAGCTGTCATGTATGCATACCATAAGAGTGCAAGACATAAATAGTGACAAAAACAGAAGTGTCCAAATTCCGTCCATTTGAAAACATAGCACTCGTATGATGTAAAATTTTCAGTTTGCATGGCGGGTATGCATATAGATTACTCTCGATGTTGTCTAAAAGGGTTTGTAATGTTGACCTTTGGTTCTAATCCCAAAACCACAATCGATCAGTGATTGAAGGAGCTTCTTTCTCTCTGGAGGACCAGCAGATTAATTCTTTACCAAAAAATCTGATTGATTTCAAAGAGCACCATGCAATGCCTAACTTGCCCTCTGGAGGCACTGCAGGGAAATGTAACACTTGTTACTACAGATTAAAGCTGATGACAGGGGATCCCAAGATCGGGATGACTTGTAATCTTTGGAAATCCGCCTATCTAAATAGGATTGTAACAAATGGCCAATCCAATGGTTTTATTTTCCTTCCAACCAGAAATTGGTGAAAGAGATCATTCATAATCGAAATAGAAAAATAAAAGGTGCCTATTTTTTACATTTTTGGAGGTATGTTCCTTGAAAATATCACATCCTACATTTTCTTGGAAGCTAAACAAATCACGAACTCTTCTTAAATTCACAATGGATACCTGAATATATAAAAAATTATAAGCGTGAAGATAAATCCGAGGAGGTTACGTGACCTGGCCATGAGAAAATATTTGTGAATGAAACTGAGGCTTCTTCATCTTGTGGCTTCACCAAGGCTTAAAGATTAGTCTCCATCTACAAACAAAAAATTAGCCACCGTTATAGCAGGAGTATCGTCTTTCTGTCAACAACCGTCATTGCGAGTTCCTTCTCCAGTCAACCTGAGCTCTGACCTTCTTATTGTGCAGGTTGTCCTGAGACAGTGATTAGCACTGATTACTAAGAAACGCAGCGACAAAAACTGGCAAAGGGGAGAACTCAAGTTGGATGAAAAGCAATGGTCTCTACAGGGCGATGGACTAGTGTAAGGGCCCATTTATACCAGCCAACCGTGCCTGTTAAATCACCGCCGATCGGCTATACACAAGCCAATTAATGGCCTGTTTAGTCAAGACAAGCAGAATTGTATGCAAACAGAAAGATACAATTGATTAATGCCCATAGAATATCACGTTATCGGCAGCACATCACCTATTTACACAGGACAATGCGCTGACGAGAACAATGATTTTTAAACCCATTTACAATCATTGTATAACACCATTGCCGGCGCCCTTGCATGGTTTCCCTTCCCCCTCCATGCAGGGACGCCGGCATACTCACTGCTCCTGCCCCGCTGCATGGTCCCTTTCTGCTGGCTTGTCTCCTGCTTGTGCACGCTGCACTTCCTGGCAGGAAGTCGCCGAAGCAATAGCTTTCATTAGTATGTAGTCTCCCCTACTAGTGGGTTGTTAGGTTCTCTAGTCTTGGTGTGGCCAGTGTCCTGAACCCGAATCCCTGGTCCCGGTATGGCCAGGTCCTGAACCCGAATTCCTGGCCCTGGTGTGGCCATTCCCCGAACATTGTCTCCTGGTCCTGGTGTGGCCAGTCCTGTTCCTGAAGTCCCCTGGTCCTGGTGTGGCCAATCCTGTTAACAAAATCCCCTAGTCCTTGTGTGTCCAGCACCCTGAACATTTCCCCCTGGTCCTGGTGCAGCCAGTCCTGTTCCCAAAGTCCCCTGGTCCTGGTGTGGCCAGCTTCCTGAACATTGTGCCCTGGTCCTGGTGAGGCCTGTCCTGTTCCCAAAGTTCCTTGGTCCAGGTGCAGTCAGGGCCTGAACCCTCATCCTCTTGTCCCAGAGCGACTAGAGCCTGAACCCTCGTCCCTTGGTCCTGGTGTGTCCAGCCCTGTCCCTGAAGTTCTTGCTCCCTGGTACCGGTGCGGCCAGTCCTCTTCCCGAAGTCAACTGGTCCTGGTGCGGCCAGTATCTGAACGTTCCCTATCTGAATCTCCGTATCAGTGATCCTGGACTATACCTACTGAGTCTGAACGGAGCCCTAATGAGTGTCAGCTCGCCAGACCCCTGGGGTCAGCAGCTACTGCCGGACACCACCCTGGAGTAGTACCTGGCAGCTACCTACTGCACAAGCCTGACCTCACCACTAGAGGCTCCAGTTAACACCAAGGTAGCTGGTTAGTTACGCCCCTCCAGGGTAGGCCCTGTCCATGGCATAGTGGGTCCACAAATCCACCTGCGTCACCATTGGGCGTAACAGTTTGCTTCAGCCATGGGCCCGACTATCGAGACTTTTACTGCTTCGTCGGGTGAGTGCCGACTTGTTTAGGCAGGCAGATAGTCAGGGACAAGTGTTACTACAAATGCTCATCCTCCAATTATCTTCCCAACTAAATGAGTCTTAAAGGGCATCTGTCAGTAGAATCAATCCTCCCAAGCCATCTACATGGGTGTGCAGGTCATAGAAATTTGAATCAAATTATATCTTGATATCTGTAATCCGATGAACGGTTCCTGAGAAATCTATCCGTTTTCAAATATGTAAATGAGCTGATAAGATCTCTGTTCCAGAGTAAGATCTTCCGTAGAGATCTTTTCGGCTTATTTACATATTTTAAAAAATGTGGATTTCTCAGGAACCCAGGGCTGCCATCAGGAATTATGGGGCCCCATACTGGCAAAATTTTTGGGCCCCCTTGAGACTCCACCCAGGCTCCACCCCTGCTCCGCCTCCATCCCTCGAACCTTCCACAGTCCCACCGCCCACTCTTTGGAAAACTCTACTTTCTGCACCACGTCCTCACCAATCACACATTAACAGTTCCCATCGAACACCATATCACATACATAGCCATCAACTTTTGTTTTCACCAAAAGATTTTTTAAACCGCCACCACGACAAGGAGACTCTTCTGGCTGGGCCCTACTCTACTCTAACCTATTAAATATTTCTTATAATACCCAATGTAACATCCCTGGTGGAGTGTTGGCATGGCTTACCATCTCCCACCATGCAAGACCGCCAACTTACCTATCAGTCCAGGCTGCACACTTTGCTCTAGTACTTGCTGTGTACATGTCTCTTGTCTGATTGCTTAGGGCGGTGGCGCGGTTATTGCCTGATTCTTAAAGTTACAGTGTGCGCACTCCTAATGCGTCCTCAGCCTATTGCTGTGAGTCACTGGATACTTAAACCCCCTCCACCCAGTAGGAGGGGCCTGAGCAACACTTTCTTTCAGTGTGTTCTGTGCAACTGAGTTGCCAGGTCCTGTCCTGTATCTTGTCTGTTTCTGCCACCCTGGGGTCTGTATACCCAGGCCTGTTACCTGTATCTGTGACTTCTAGTCTGTTCCGCCACCCTGGGGGCTGTATACCCAGGCCCGTTACCTGTATCTGTGACTTCTAGTCTGTTTCTGCCACCCTGGGGGCTGAGTACCCAGGCTCGTTCCTGTATCTTGTTCCGGGTTCAGTTCCTATCTAAACTGTGTCCTAGCCCGTTACCTGTTTGTCTCTATGTCCATACCTTCCCTTTTCCTGAAGTGTCGGAACCTGCACCTAACTCCATCTCGTTGTCTCTGTACTTCTGTTTGTGAGTTTTGTGTCCACTCGCTACTTCATTGTAAGTACCTTGTGTGTATCTGGTTCTGCTTGTCCCGTTTCCCTGCCTCCGTATCTACCTCCTGTGTTCTAACTATCTTCCTGTGTTTCCCAGTCTGTTCCATGTGAACAGAGCCCTGTCCTGTCTGCCTGCACCTTCTGCTCTGCGGTTTCGCTCTGCTCTGTTCTACTCCGCTTGTTCCTCCGCACATGCGGTTTCGCTCTGCTCTGTTCTGTCTTGCTTGTCCTCCGCACCTGCGGTTTCGCTCTGCTCTGCTTGTCCACCGCACCTGCGGTTTTGCTCTGCTCTGCTTGTCCACCGCACCTGTGGTTTCGCTCTGCTCTGCTTGTCCACCGCACCTGCGGTTTCGCTCTGCTCTGCTTGTCCACCGCACCTGTGGTTTCGCTCTGCTCTGCTTGTCCGCCGCACCTGCGGTTTCGCTCTGCTCTGCTTGTCCACCGCACCTGTGGTTTCGCTCTGCTTGTCCACCGCACCTGCGGTTTCGCTCTGCTCTGCTTGTCCACTGCACCTGCGGTTTCATTCTGCTCGTCCACCGCACCTGCGGTTTCGCTCTGCTCTGCTTGTCCACCGCACCTGCGGTTTCGCTCTGCTCTGCTAGTCCACCGCACCCGCGGCTCTCTTCCTGTATCCCAGTCTGTACTGGTCTCTATTCAGCCTGCGTTCCTACCTGCCAGTATCTGCCAGTCTGCATACTAGCCGTGCCTGCCAGTACCCGCCTGTCTGCATACCAGCCGTGCCTGCCAGTACCCGCCTGTCTGCATACCAGCCATGCCTGCCAGTACCCACCTGTCTGCATACCAGCTGTGCCTGCCCGTTCCTGCATTCCCCGGTGTGGGTCAACAGCTGTGACCGGGGTCTGACCTGGAGTAGCACTTGGTCCCTCTGCTCGGTTCCTCCTTGGTTCACGGAGTCGACTGAGCCGCCGTGCGACCTTGGTCGGACCGAGTTGATACTTAGTCACAACCCCTCCAGGCACTCCTCGGTTCATGGTCCAGTGGGATCACTAACCACGCTCATGCCAGTCAGTCCGGGTGTGTGCGTAACACCCAATACTCTTTTTAGGTATATTTACATTTAAGGAACGTGTCACATACATTTTTTAAAATGACCAATAATATCACATACAAGGGACAAATACCATCACACCATGACCACATCACATATTACCAGGGGTGGATTAAGAGTAGCAAGGGCCCCAGGCAGTTTAGAAGGCACGGGCCCCCCCCCCCCCCCTCACACACACACCTGATGTATCACGTGACATGTCACATGATCCCCTGTGATAGATCATGTGATAGTTCACGTGAAATTAATTTGGCACAATATTAATTATAATAATTTTTTTTAGGCTGTGTGCCCACTATGCAATTCCGCTGCAGAAATGCTTAAAAATGCTTGACAGAAGGTCTGCCATGTTCCCCAATGATAATCCGCATATGCTGTGCACATGCTGCGGAAATTTCCGCTGCGGATTACCATTGCGGAAAAATCCGCAGCACTACCAATTATTTTGCGGAAGCGCGGCGCTTTCGCCGCCATTGACTTGCATTGGAACACATGGAATCCGCATCACTGCATCTGTACTTGCAGAATCCATGCGTTTCAATGTGCGGATGGTACCCGGGTGTGGAGGACAGGAGACTCTCCTCTGGACCCATAGAACCTGTAAAAAAAGAATAAAATAAAAAATAAATATTATACTTACCTTCTGATAGCCCCCGGTGTCTTTATCCGATGCGTCCTGGCTTGCCGGCAGCTCGCGATGGTCTGAAAAGGACCTGCCGTGACGTCATTTAGTCATGTGACGGGTCACGCGACCGCTGATGTCGGCAGGCCATCAGAAGGTAATTATATATTTATTTTTTACCATTATTTTACGGTCACACTATATAAATCCATGCTGGTTGCATGGATTTATATAGTGTGACCAAGTTGTCAAGCACTTTCCAAGTGATGCTAAAATCGCTTGTCAACCCGCATGCGGAAATGCATGTGAAGAACGCTTCACATCAGCAAGTCCCTGGCAGGAAAAACGCATGTACAATCCGCATGTACAATCCGCATATACAATCCGCATGTACAATCCACATGTAAAATCCGCATGTACAATCCGCATGCGTTTTTTCTGCCAGGGAGATGCAGAAACGCTCAAAAAAAATCCGGAGCATTTCTGTATCGTGGGCACATAGCCTTACATTAATTGTATGACTCAATATTGAGCACACGTAGCCATCTATACACAGCAGGAGGCCGCACGTAGCCATTGTGACAGTGTCACTGGTTTTATATGTGAGGGGAGGTATGTGTCACTCAGGATGCTCTCCTGTGTGAACTAAGACCTACTTTATTTTTCTGCCAGAGTGTTATATGCTGGTAGATTTACTCTGTTAAAGGGTGTGCGGTTTTATGGGAATGGCAAAGAGGGAGGGAGGCAAAGAGGGAGGGACGCCATTCCCCCTACCTCCCCTCAGGGTGTGGCTGAGCAATGTGTAAAAGCTCAGTCCTTTTTTTTTTCTCTGGAGTGTGGTCTGGAGAGGGAAGTCTCCAGACAGTATTGTGGAAGCTGCAGAGCTTGTTACCAGTGCAGTTTATGCTATCGAGAGCGGGCGGAACCCGCTCACCTATGGACTGAGCTATACTTTGTTTTGTTTTCCCGTTTAACCCAGAGGGGTCTTGTTTATTTTTCCTGTGGAATCCTGCATGAGTTTATGCCAGATAATAAACCAGCAGATAGGTAACCTGAGAACATGTGTCCTGAGTCTGCCTCCGGGAGAGCCGAGCGAGTCGTCTTGTCACAGTTGGTGGAGAATGCGGGCAGGATTCCAGGAACACGTGTACCTGCCACAAAGACGGGTGGATGTCCTGGGTGAAGGCTGCCAGCCAGCCAGAGAAGTCCAGCAGCATGGAGGAGCTCATTAAGCACCTGGTCCAGGCCCAGCAGAGCATGCAGCAGCAACACCTACAGAGCCAGCAGAGTATGCAGCAGGCCCAGCAGAGCATGCAGCAGCAGCAGCACCAGGAGATGACCAAACTGTTGCTTCAGCAAATCCAGTTGCAGCAAAAGTCGCAACAGCAGATTCAACTTTTGGCGGACGCCATCCAGAGCAGGGCGGCCGCCCCACCCCCAGGGCCGACTGATGATTCTCACGTCAGGAAAGCGGTAAGGCGGGCCATGCAGAAGATGACCCCTGGGGATGATGTAGAAGCATTTCTGACTGTTTTTGAGAGGGTGGCTGATCGGGAGAGACTTCCACCAGCACAGTGGGAAGAGGTTCTGGCGCCATATTTATCGGGTGAACCCCAGAAGGCGTATTTTGACTTGGCGCTGCAAGATGCTAAGGAGTATCCCAAACTAAAGACAGAGATCTTAGCACGTCTGGGAGTAAATATGGCGGTGAGAGCCCAACGAGTTCATCACTGGGCGTATGCTAGCGACAAACCCCCTCGCTCGCAGATGTTTGACCTCCTGCATCTTGTTCAGAAGTGGCTACAACCGGAGTCCTCCACTCCGGCCCAGATGGTTGAGCAGGTGGTGATTGACAGATTCATGCATTCCCTTCCCAAGCCAGTACAGACCTGGGTTGCCCAGGGTGATCCCCAGAACGCAGATGACTTTATCGGCCTGGTAGAGAGGTACCAGGTAGTTGAGAGACCTCTTGGGAAACCGGATGCAGTCATTTCTCTCTACTGGGATACCCAAAAGGGGGTGGGTTCAGCACGGAAGGGGTCTAGAGCCACCACTGGGGGACGTCCCACTCCCACCGAAGGTGCCATTAGAATGGTTGGTAAAGATATAGTTTGTTGGTGGGGTCACCACCCTGGACATGTAGCCGCCAGGTGTCAAATATTCCCTGAGCCCATGGACTGCAGCCTAGGCAGACGGGTCTCCTATTATGCCTATCCAGCCTGTAGCGTGGACTGTCAACCCGGCGAGGGGCCGCAAGAGTGTGCAGTGTCCATTAATGGAGTAAAAGTACTTGGGCTGTTGGACTCCGGGAGTCTGGTGACCTTGATCAGAGCAACCCTTCCCCACCAGTTGATCCCTTCCAAAACCCTGGGCGTTCGGTGCATCCATGGTGACGCCAAGGACTATCCCGTGGCCACAGTGACAGTGGGGACAGACTGTGGTGCCCAGTCCCATGAAGTCGGGGTAGTGAAGGACCTGATAATTATAAGGTTAATTATAAAGTCTACCAGCCTGGCCGAAGAAAGCCACATCAAATGTATCATGTAAATTTGCTCAAGCCGTGGCGGGACCGTGAACCTGTGGAAACTCCTTGCTTGGGAGCCGCACCAGAAGGCAAGGTGGAGGAGGTCACTATTGCAGAGACTTTATCACCGGCCCAGAAGCAACAGTGTCGAGAATTACTACAGCGGAATCGGGAGCTGTTCTCAGAGTTGCCGGGGCATACTCAAGTGGTAGAGCATGACGTGCTGACAGAGCCGCACGTACGAGTGAATCTGAAGCCGTATCGGATTCCGGAAGCACGCCAGGAGGTGATCTCGGCTGAGGTGAAGAGGATGTTAGACCTCGGGGTAATAGAGGAGTCAAACAGTGGGTGGTCGAGCCCAATCGTCCTCGTGCCGAAACCCAATGGAGAGTGGAGGTTTTGTAATGACTACCGCCGGCTGAATGAGGTATCCAAGTGTGACGCGTACCCGATGCCCCGCGTCGACTAACTCATCGAGAGGCTTGGACCGGTGAGGTACATCACCACTCTTGACCTGACGAAGGGCTACTGGCAGATCCCCATGTCCCAGATGGCTAAGGAGAAGACGGCTTTCTCAACACCTGATGGGTGTTTTCAATACACGCGGATGCCGTTCGGACTACAGGGGGCCCCAGCCACATTCCAGAGGGCTATGGATCGGATCCTAGCCCCACATAAGAAGTATGCCGCAGCCTACCTCGACGATATTGTGGTCTTTAGCCCAGACTGGGCTAGTCACCTACCTAAACTACAGGCCGTTCTGGAGGCGCTAAGGAAGGCAGGATTTACCATAAATCCGAGAAAGTGTGCCATCGGAAAAGAGGAGGCCAAGTACCTGGGCTATGTTGTTGGGAGAGGCGAAATAAAGCCACAAATCAAGAAAGAGGAGGCAATTCAAACCTGGCCGCAACCGCTCTCGAAGAAGCAGGTGAGAGCATTCCTGGGAATGGTGGGATACTACCTGCGGTTTATCCCAAATTTCGCCATGATTGCCGCGCCACTAACGGATCTTCTAAAAGGCACCAAATCAACCATGGTGAAATGGACGGAAGAAACGGAGACTGCGTTTCAACAGTTGAAGCTAACACTGTGCAAGTAGCCGGTCCTGGTCGCGCCAGACTTCAAGAAAGAATTTGTGGTCCAGACAGACGCTTCAGAGGTTGGTCTAGGAGCCGTACTCTCCCAAGAGATAAATGGGGAAGAACATCCCATTCTCTATCTAAGCCGAAAGCTGTCCTCCTGCGAGAAGAATTACGCCATAGTAGAGAAAGAGTGTTTTGCCATAAAATGGGCCGTGGATACACTGAAATATTACCTACTAGGCCGGAAGTTTAAATTAGTATCAGACCATGCCCCGTTGAGATGGTTGAGGGAGAAGAGGGGTAAAAATGCCAGGGTAACTAGACGGTTCCTAGAGCTTCAAGATTTTAACTTTCACGTGGGGCATAGGCCCGGGAGGTTACATGGGAATGCAGATGCCCTCTCTAGGATTCCCTGCCTGGTGTCAGAAGGTGCTCAAACCCCCGGCTTTGGGCAGAGGGGGGGAATATGTGACAGTGTCACTGGTTTTATATGTGAGGGGAGGTATGTGTCACTCAGGATGCTCTCCTGTGTGAACTAAGACCTACTTTATTTTTCTGCCAGCATGTTATATGCTGGTAGATTTACTCTGTTAAAGGGTGTGCGGTTTTATGGGAATGGCAAAGAGGGAGGGACGCCATTCCCCCTACCTCCCCTCAGGGTGTGGCTGAGCAATGTGTAAAAGCTCTGTCCTTTTTTTTTCTCTGGAGTGTGGTCTGGAGAGGGAAGTCTCCAGACAGTATTGTGGAAGCTGCAGAGCTTGTTACCAGTGCAGTTTATGCTATCGAGAGCGGGCGGAACCCGCTCACCTATGGACTGAGCTATACTTTGTTTTGTTTTCCCGTTTAACCCAGAGGGGTCTTGTTTATTTTTCCTGTGGAACCCTGCATAAGTTTATGCCAGATAATAAACCAGCAGAAAGGTAACCTGAGAACGTGTGTCCTGAGTCTGCCTCCGGGAGAGCCGAGTGAGTCGTCTTGCCACACCATCTATACACAGCAGAAGGCCGCACGTAGCCATCTATACACAGCAGGAGGCCGCACGTAGCCATCTATACACAGCAGGAGGCCGCACGTAGCCATCTATACACAGCGGGAGGCCGCATGTAGCCATCTATACACAGCGGGAGGCCGCACGTAGCCATGTATACACAGCGGGAGGCCGCACGTAGCCATCTATACACAGCGGGAGGCCGCACGGCGCCATCTATACACAGCGGGGGGGCGCAAGGCGCCATCAATACACAGCGGGAGGCCGCACGGCGCCACCTATACACAGCGGGAGGCCGCACGGCGCCATCTATACACAGTGGGAGGCCACACGGCGCCCCCCCCAGAGACAGCAGGAGGCCGCACGGCGCCATCTATACACAGCGGGAGGCCGCAAGATGCCATCTATACACAGTGGGAGGCCGCACGATGCCATCTATACACAGTGGGAGGCCGCACTATGCCATCTATACACAGCAGGGGGCCGCACGATGCCATCTATACACAGCGGGAGGCCGCACGGCGCCATCTATACTCAGCGGGAGGCTGCACGGTGCCATCTATACACAGCGGGAGGCCACACGGCGCCCCCCCCAGAGATAGCAGGAGGCCGCACGGCGCCATCTTTACTCAGCAGGAGGCCGCACGCAGTCATGCACGCACACAAACATATACAGACATATACATACACGCATAAACACATTTGAAACACAAAAATACATATAAACAGACATCACACAATGATATCTGCCTGCACACACACACACACACACACACACATACATACACACACATATACACACACACACAGACACACACAGACAGACACACTCACCATCCCCCGGCTCGGCTCCAGTCCTGCTCTTTTCCGGTGCAGCACTGCAGGCCGGGTGCGCACTGCGTGACGTCACAGCTAGGAGACACGGCTGCGCACAGGGCCGTGTCTCCTAGCAGTGACGCGGCCGGGCCAGCACAGGGAAGTTAACTGCTGCAGTGCTGGCCCGGCCGAAGAAGAAGCAGCGGCCGTGCACCGCTGCTGGGGGAGCGGTCCAGGGGCTCCCCCCCGCCACTGTCTGCCGGTATGTGCCGCGGCGCCGCACATATAATGAGGACAATCTGGCCATAAACACCCCGGAGCCCCGGGCGGTAGCCCAGATCGTCCTCATTATTATGCATATTACCACCACATAGTGATTGAATAATATCACATACGTGAGACAAATACTGTCACACCATGACCATATCGCATATTACCACCACATAGTGACCGAATAATACCACATACAATGGACAAATACTGTCACACCATGACCAGATCACATATTACCACCACATAGTGACCAAATACTACAATACTGATCAGTAATAAAAACAAGAATACTAATATTACCCTAAGTGCCATTATAATCAGGAGCCCTGTGCATAGTATGTAGTGTATAGTGTCAGTGTACAGATAACACACTGACTCACCAGTGACGTCTCTAGATGAAGTCCTTCATCTTCGCTTTTCCTCTTCATCCAGCGTACATCGTTATCACCTCTTCTTGCCAGGACTCATCTCTGCATAAACTAACACAGTTATCTAGAGCAGCTTACAGAGCACATTCCCCAATTTTCCCAAACTTCTACACTACACCAGATGAAGAAAAAAAAGTGACATAGTGCCGGCCTGCACAGTAACAGGACCCCCCCCCTCACTGAAAACAGTATCCTCAAAAATAAAATACATCACAGCAGTAATAATATCCTTTAATTAGCCCCTACAGTAATAATGTCCCACATCCTGCTCCCATATGCACTCCATTCTGGACTCCACATGTCTCTCCATTCTGCCCCCTCATGTCTCTCCTTTCTGCCCCCCCTACTGTCTCTCCATTATGCCCTCAAATTTGTCTCCATTCTGGACCCAAATGTGTCTCCATTCTGCCCCCCTTTGTCTCTCCATTCTGCCCCCATTGTCTCTCCATTCTGCCCCCCATTGTCTCCTTTCTGCCCCCCAATGTGTATGCTTTATGCCCCCAATGTGTCTCCTTTATACCCCCCCAATGTGTCTCCTTTCTGCTCCAAATGTGTCTCCTTTCTGCCCCCAAATGTGTCTCCTTTCTGCCCCAATCGTGTCTCCTTTCTGCCCCCAAATGTGTCTCCTTCCTGCCCCCAAATGTGTCTCCTTTCTTCCCCCAAATGTCTCTCCATTCTGCCCCAAATGTCTCTCCATTCTGCCCCCAAATGTGTCTCCATTCTACCCCCATTGTCTCTCCATTCTGCCCCCCATATTCTCTCCATTCTGCCCCCCATTGTGCCTCCTTTCTGCTCCCAAATGTGTCTCCTTTCAGTCCCCAAGTGTCTCCTTCTGTCCCTAAATGTCTCTCCATTCTGCCCCCAAATGTCTCTCCATTCTGCCCCCAAATGTCTCTCCATTCTGCCCCCCCATTGTCTCTCCTTTCTGCCCCCAAATGTGTCTCCTTTCTGCCCCCAAATGTGTCTCGCTTCTACCCCCAAATGTGTCTCGCTTCTGCCCCCAAATGTGTCTCCTTTCTGCCCCCAAATGTGTCTCCTTTCTGCTATCTATGATGCAGACACTTTTTGCTGGTCTCCACAGGGTTCTTCCATCTGCCAGGCTTTCTGCATATGTGTTTCTGATCTCTGCTAGTAGGAAACCTTTTACATCATCTGTGATGTTTCCAGGGTCAGGGGCAGGGTCAGTGTCAGCTGGACATCATTCTATTAGTGACTCTATATAGCCCTCTTACCCAGTAAGACACTCCAGTGAAGAGGCATCTCATACCTCCTCTCCACTACCAGTGGCCTCTAGTTGGACATGTTTGATCGAGGTCAATGTCGTATAAAAAAGTAATTCCCTCATATCACTTATGCAGTGATTCTACTACAACATAGTTGTCATTCGCCCATTGCAACCAAAAATGGATGCCAGTCCTTGAGAGTTTAGGGCACAACAGTGGGGTACTTGTGGCGCGAGCCCTTAATTTTTATAAGAGGGCAGACCCATTTTCAACCCTCTTATTTTTTTCTAGCTGGACAACTTTTTAGTAGGGGACATCATACATGCTCCACACACATAGCTCTAATTCAGGCCTAGATTTCTGGAGAATTGCACATTTACCTTCTCCTAGACCTCCATCCATTACAGGAGATTTCCTACTCCTCCAGATTGTACAATAACACAAACACCACAAATCCAGTGGATAACCTCAGAGCCGCGTTCATCGCTGGTTCCTGTCTCGGATTTCAGACATGGTGAGCCATTTACCAAAAATAAAAAAAATATATATATATTTTTTCACAATGTAATTTTCGTCTAACATTCCTGCAAACACTGAGGTTCCTGGCACATTACCTACGACGGCTCCAGGGTGACTTCACAGCCAAGTTTAACAACTTCTGTGTGGTTCAAGGAAAACACTACTTACAATTGTAGGAAAATCCCAGTTATTATGAGATAGAGTTTTATTGGATGCAAATTAGACGTGTTAATCGCATGCATATCTTGTATTACATGGAGACACACCAATACTTTACCACGAGCAAAAATTCAGTTTGGTGCCCTAGCCCCATATCTAAATACCATTGGCCAAAGCAAAGTCACTTGTAGACCCCAGCTAAGACCTCAAGGATAAAGTTATTTGCAAAATTTGTGTATAAAAATCAAAACAATGAAAAATCATCATGCAAGATGCATTTTGCATGGGCATCATGTTCATGGATTACATAGGTAATGTACAGCAACAGGAAAAGGAAACGTCCTGCTCCAGCGATCCAATAAAATCTCTGTAGGCATTACAGAATATCCATTGAAGATGACTCAGACACAGTTTCAGTAACTGACGCGTTTCGGATCAGGCAATGATTACGCATCACAACTGATCCGAAACGCGTCAGTCACTGTACCTGTGTCTGTGTTGTCTTCTATGAATATACAATAAAGCCTACTGGGATTTTATCAGATCATTTGTGCTCGATGTTTCCTTTCTCGTGATGATCCCCCATGTATGGAAGATGTATCTAAACTTAAAACGTGTTATTATCTGCAACAAGTACTAAGGAAAGATAGGGGAAAGCTATCCCTACAGTAAGACTAAGCTGAATTCCTACGATGTAGCGGGCTGCCTGTTCCTAGTGAACAGACCCATCTTAGTCCTCGGCTAGTCTGAACAAAGACCTATACCATAAGGGGAGGGGTCCCTAAAAGAACTAAGGACTGGAACAAAAATGGGACACCTCCTAAACAGAGAAGTTGTTGACAGAGAAAGGCACCGAAGCACCTGGCTAGAGAAACAGTCAAACACTGAAGTCCAGCACAGCCAGAAGGGGGGAGCTGGAATATAAAGGCAGATGGTCAAGTGATCGCAAAACACAAGATGGAAAAAACAAACAGGAGGGTTCTAACAAAAAGTTTGTCCACATACTTCCTATAACTTCCTCTCGGACTAAAGCGATGCTTCAGCACAATACCAAAATCCCCTATCAAGCACAGTATTTCTTCACTGAAGCCTCCAGAATTCACCCTACACTTGCCTCAGTCCCACTCCTTTGCTGCCTCAGGGTCCCCACTCTCTCCACAGTGGTACCTGTCTGGACTCTGGGCTCCATACTTGGCTGAAGCTAAGCTCACTTCTGTTCTGGACCCCAGATTTGGGGCACCAAAATTGTCCTTCCTGTATCTTGAATCCAATCTGCCATTGTTCATCCAGGATACTTTCTTGCTCCCATTGCTGCTCTCTCCATTGCACACACTATGACCTAACACATCACAGCTAACTGGAACCTTTCACCTGTTTCCAAGAAACTAAACCTCACCACTGTTCAAGGACTTTCTGCTAACTTTTAGCTCTTTCCTAGCGAGTAAAAATATGAAAGAGGGACACATACTGTAAAGCGCGTATTTCATGCTAAGCCTGTACCCTAAAAACACCAGGTCCTGTATATGAGCCCACATAGAAATAATGCTACTAGTGAAGTTCATTAGCATTCCTATACAGCAGGGATATGAAACTCAAACACACAAAGGGCCAAAATGAAAAACTTGAACAAAGTACCAGGCCAACCAGTATACAGTATAATGAGCCCCACAAAGTCCTCCATACAGTATAATGGGCCCCACATAGTCCTCCATACAGAATAATGGCCCCACATAGTCCTCCATACAGAAAAATGGCCATATATAGTCCTTTATACAGTATTATGGGCCCTACATAGTCCTCAATACAGTATAATGGGCCCTACATAGTCCTCCATACAGTATAATGGGTCCTACATAGTCCTCCATACAGTATTATGGGCACTACATAGTCCTCCATGCAGTATTATGGGCCCCAAACAGTCCTCCATGCAGAATAATGGGCCCCACATAGTCCTACATATAGAATAATAAGCCCCATATAGTCTTCCATACAGTATTATGGGCCCCACATAGTCCTAAATACAGATTCATGGCCCCACATAGTCCTCCATGCAGAATAATGGGCCCCGCATAGTCCTCCATGCAGAATAATCGGCCCCACATAGTCCTCCATGCAGAATAATGGGCCCCGCATAGTCATCCATGCAGAATAATGGGCCCCACATAGTCCTCCATACAGAATAATGAGCCCCACATAGTCCTCCATGCAGAATAATGGGCCCACATAGTCCTCCGTACAGAATAATGGCCCCACATAGGGGTGGTGGTTCTGGTGTCGAAGGCCAAATAAAACCACCCTGCGGGCCAGATTTGGCCCACGGGCCAGAGTTTGACTTGTATGCTATACAGTATGGCACCACATTCATGGTTCCCACAGTGCTTGTTATACAGTAAGATGCCCACATAGTTCCACACATATAGTATAATTCACCCACAGTGCCTACCACACTTTATGATGCTCCCCACACACCCTTCCACAATATGATGATAATGCTCCCCATAGAACCCATCACACAGTAGTATGATGCCCCCATCTAGCTTTCCACACAGAAAATGTCCTCCTCAGTGTACACAAACACACACTCAGCTCTGCTGTACACAAACACACTCTATGCTATATACACACAAACACTCAGGTCTGTTATACACATACGGTCAGCTTTGCAATATAAATACATACTCAGTTCTACTATACACATTTAGCTCTTCTTTTTATACACACTCAGCTCTGCTATTCACACACTCAGCTCTGCTATACACAAACACTCAGGTCTCTTATATGTATGTGGCGCCCCTGAGGGTTCAGTCGCCACAGAGGTACTGCATCTCACCCAGTGGTGTGGTATCTCACTCTCAGGTAAGGATAGAGTGCTGCCCGGGACCCTAACACCTGCATCCAACACATTCCACTTCAGTGGGGGCAGGGCGAGATTGCTCCTAAGGGAGAGCACAGTCCCTGGTCCCTAGCTGAAGGGTGGAACTATGTAGTGGGTGTGGGTGGAGGACGTAGTTCAGGGGAGCACAGGAAAGGAAGTGATATAAATAGAGAAGCCATCTTGGAAAAACAGGTCAGTCAGAGGAGGAGAGTGTGTGGAGCAGGAGCTCAGCAGGAGCTCTGCTCAGGAGGAGGGCCTAGTGAGAGAGGCCCAACACTGAGGAGGAGAGGAGCAGGAGAGAAGGCTCCAGGAGGAACAAGGGGATCCTAGGGGTATGGGCAGTGCTGGAGGCCACCCATATGCCCGAATCTGCAGGAACGTGGAGGGATCAGGCCGTAGAGAGGGGACCGGCCCCTAAACTAGTGGAGAACTACAAGGCTCAGCTAGAAAGCGGAGACTTCTGTACTTTTAGGGTGCAGTTGCCACAGCCACAATTACATCACCGAAAAAGTGGCCGCAGAGGGTCCAGGGGACTGCAGGTCGCCCGACAAGACCCTTGGCTGCCGGCTTGGGACACTGATTGTGAGGCACAGGGCAGAAGGGTGAGAGCCAGCGCAGGAAGACGACTGAGAAAGGCACACAGAAAGGGGTCCCGTTAAGTGCTCTGGAATTACCTGAGGGATTTCTGAACCCCTTGACTGGTGAACGCAGCGAGCCGTGGGAAGCTACACCGGTACCTGTAACTTGGATTGCAACAACTGTGAGTAAACTCTGAAGACTGTACCCCACTGTCTCCGTGAATTACTGCTGCGCCATCACCCCCTGTACTACACCGCAACATCCATAATAACTCAGCACGGCCCTGGAGCAAAGCTCTACCTGTGGAGAGCTAAACCAACTCTGCTGCATTTACACCAGCTCCAGAGGACCTGCTCTGCAGCGGCGGCTCCATGTAGCCGCATACCACAGGTGGCATCACGAACTGTATATAAAAACTATAAATCCCCTGTAAATATTCCCCTTTTGATTGACTGCCCTGGGTCACGGACCGGGTCATCGCCACTGTGACATCTCCCCTAGCAACGACCGGACCCAGCACCGAGTACCCCACGGAACAGGGGGCGCGTCATGTACACAGTCAGTTCTTCTACTGTGTATACACACACATTCAGTTCTGTTATATGCACACACTCAGCTCTGCTATAAATACACACAGCTCTGCTATATAAGCACACACACTTAGCTCTGCTATTCACATACACACTCAGCTCTGCTATAAATACACACACACACAGCTCTGCTATATGTGCACACACACTCACCTTTACTTTATATACACATACACAATGAAACACACATCTAGAAGGGGGCTGGAGGCATGGGAACCTAGAAGGAAGCCCCACATGACCGGGATTGGCCAGGAGGGTGCAATTTTTAAATCCCAATGGTCGGGATTGGGTATAGGCTTGGAGGGGCTGGCATTTGGATGGGGGTGGGGTAAAGGGGGGGAAGAGGTATAATAGGGAAAAGTGCGGGAAAACGGGCAGTCCAGGGAAGAAGTCATTGAGAGAAGTTCTGGAGCACTGATCAAAAAAAAAAAATATATATATATATATTTTTACCTTTCTAATTGCTTGGACACTCTTCTCGCTATTATGGAGTCCGTGGAGTCCCTTATCGCCAGGCTGAGGGAGACTGCCAGATCCAGGCAAGGAGGGTGGCTTGAGGCCCAGCTGGCCGGACTTCTGGGAAATGCCGGAGAGGAAGAATCCCCGTCGGGTTTGGGAAGAAGTGCCAGGAGGACGCGGCCCCCCGAGAGGCTTTCCCTGGAGATGGTTGGTACGGGCAGCAGGCGCAGGCTGCGGAGCCCCTCAGGGGACCCTGTGTCCGGGGAGCATGCCGGCGGAATCCCCTGCCGGCGTGCCCGCCGCGGCAGGAATCCGCCCAGCCAGTCTGCGGGCTCCCCCTGCATCGGGTCGCGGTCCGCGACTGAAGTTCCTCGGTCCGTCGTGGTGCGGCCTCCCCCGTCGGCGCGCCGCAGTACTAGAGCCCAGGCCGCGCCGGAAGCAAGGCCCGGGCCGCAGACGCGTCATCCGGGGGGCGGGGCCTCACCGGAAATGGGGACTACGTCACTTCCGGCCCCGGAGACAGACGAAAGGGACGCACAGCCAATGAGCGGCGGGCGCAGGGACACGCCCCCCGCTCCAAGATCCAGCGGCGATTCAAGACGCCGGTTATTCAAAAGAAAAAAGGGCGGCAATCCTGCAGCGGGGAACGGAGGGAACACCAGCGCGGCAGGCACACCTGGCGACGTTCCTGTCGGGGTGCCTGCCAGACAGACCAGAGGGCGCAGACAGCAGCGGAGCTACACGGGCAGGCAGCAACAATTCCAGGACCTGCTGCCTGGCTCAAGTTTCTCCAGGCAGAGGGATGGAGCGGCGGGCAGCAGCACGGAGTTGCCTGGCAGTTATCCACGGACCAACACGGATCGGGCTGGTGAGTCCGGGTCTAAAAATCGCGGAGGTGCACGGTCGGCGGTGAGGACTGGAGGACGAACGGCGGGGAGGTCGGCACGGGCTCGGGTCCCCCCTGGTGACGAGGAGGCCAGGGGCGCGGGCCTTGAGCAGCAGGGGTCGGTCGGACTGGATTATGGAGAAGAACAAGACGAACCAAGGACTCATCAGGACTCGGGGAGTACGGCTGGCGGGGACACAGCACCTGCGCAGCTTCGTGAGTATGCGTCTATGTATGGTTTGTCGCCCGCGGGGTCTGTAGCGGATGGGTTAGGTGATAGGCAGGTGTCTGGGCCCAGCAGGGAAAATGGTAGGGGAGGTAGTGGGTCAGATGTAAGCGGGTTTAGGGATTTGTTGGTTAGCATGTCGCGCATTTTGGCGAGAATAGACGGCGGGGGGGCCATTCAAAGGGGGTTGTCACCGGCGGGGGCTTGGCTACCTAGTCAACCGGCGTTGTTGCAGGTGGGGAGCGAGTCGGCCAGGTAGGCGGGGTGTACAGCTGGGACACCTTCTGGGGTGTCGGTGTGTGTGCAGACAGAAAAGGAAAATGCGGATAGTATAAAACTGGATGATAGGGCGAAAGGGGAGGTATACGTGTGCTTTGAGGGGCCATTGGGGGCGCATTTAAAAAAAGAGGTTAAAGAAAAAATTTGGCGGGACGAGTATGTCGAAATTTTTTCCCTTCTTCCGTTGGAAAAGTTTAACCTGGATAAGGGAAAAAAGGAAGACAGTAAAAAAGAGGAAGAAGAGAAGCGTAGGTGGAGGTTGATTCCACAGACGTTTGTCAATTGGTTGCAAGCTTTTGCAATAATGGCTAGCGTTATTGGAGAAAAAGCTCCTGATAATTGTTCGGGTTTGTTTTGCTACCTTGATGCTATTGGGGAGGCTCATAGGACTTATGGGGGTCAGGCATGGTTACGATATGACGAGCAATTTCGGCAGAGGAAGGCAGTCCGCCCTGAGATCAGATGGGATCAAAAGGACATTGGTTTGTGGCTGAAGGTTATGGCCCCAGTGAGGTATGGGCAGTCCTTTCACGGGAGCAGCAGTAGTGGTAACCAATCAGCAGGACAAGGGGGAAGTAACCAAGGGGCACAAAGCACTAAGAAGGAAGTGGGAACTTGCTGGCAATTTAATGACGGCCAATGCAAGTACGGGACCTCCTGTAAATTCAAACACGTGTGCTCCCATTGTAATGGAAGCTCACACGGAGCATCAAAATGCTTTAAGAAGGGTAAGGGAAAGCCGACAGTGGGTACCGGTCAAAGGGTTGACTCCGGTGAGGGTGCACGCGATGGCCCCCTTTCTAAGTAGGTATCCGGATCAGTCGAAGGCTAAGGTCATTTCGGATGGGTTTTTGGAAGGTTTTAGAATCCCTCCTCCTGAGCACGAGGTCTCCTTTTCACTAAAAAATTTGACGTCGGCTTCCCTTCATCCGGATGTGGTTAGCGTGAAGTTGGCTAAGGAGGTGGAATTGGGCAGGATGGCGGGACCGTTTCGGGTATTACCTAGCAGCAGGGTGATTATCTCGCCACTGGGGGTTGTGCCCAAAAACGAGCTGAATAAGTTTCGTTTGATTCAGCATTTGTCGTACCCGAAGGGGCTCTCGGTGAATGATGGCATTGCACAGGAATTATGTTCAGTTGAATATACATCATTTGATGCGGCGGTGCGATGGGTACGGCGATATGGGTCAGGATCGTTGCTAGCCAAGACGGATATCGAGTCGGCTTTTCGGTTGCTGCCAGTTCACCCGGATAGCATCCCGTTGTTAGGTTGTTTTTGGAATGGGGCATATTACATGGATAGGTGTTTGCCAATGGGTTGTGCAATTTCATGTTCTTTGTTTGAAACGTTTAGTACCTTTTTGGAATGGGTGGTGAAGGACCTGGCATCAGTTAATTCAGTCATTCATTATTTGGATGATTTTTTGTTTATAGGCCCTCCGCAATCGTTATTGTGTAGGAATTTGTTAGGTAATATGTTGTGGGTAGCGGAGCATTTTGGCGTACCATTGGCAAAAGAAAAGACGGAAGGCCCTTGCACAATCCTAAGTTTTTTGGGCATTGTTATTGATACAGAAAGGATGGAGTGCCGGTTACCTGAAGATAAATTGTGTCTGCTCAAGCAGGAGGTCGATAGAGTCGGGAGGTTGCGCAAGGTGACCCTGAGGGAGCTACAATCGCTGTTGGGGCGCTTAAATTTTGCATGCAGGATTATGCCAATGGGCAGAATATTTTGTCGCAGGTTGTCAGGCGCCACAGCAGGAGTGCGTGGGGCTCATCATTTTATCCGCCTAAATAAGGAACACAAGGAGGACCTGAGGGTTTGGAAGTTGTTTTTGGAAAGCTATAATGGCAGGTCATTAATCCAGCAGGAGTTTGTAAGCAGTTTTGATTGTGAGATTTTTACAGATGCTGCGGGAGGTGCTGGATACGGGGCCTACTGGAAAGGGCGGTGGAGTGTTGGGGCATGGCCGATTGGGTGGACGGAGAGGGGACTTACGAGGAACCTGGCGTTTTTGGAATTGTTCCCTATTGTTGTTGCGGTTACTATTTGGGGGGAGTGTTTTGCCAACAGGAGAATTCGGTTTCATTGCGATAACATGGGAGTGGTGTCTGTCATCAACAGGTTGTCGGCCTCGTCCCCACCGGTTATTAGGCTGCTCAGGGAACTAGTTCTTTGTTGTCTCAATTTGAACGCTTGGATTACAGCGGTACATGTTCCAGGTGTACAAAATTCTATAGCAGATGCCTTTTCTCGTTTTCAGTGGGACTGTTTTCGGGCACTAACACCAGAGGCAGGGGACGTGGGTCAAGAATGCCCTTCGCATTTGTGGCAACTGGTTATGGAGGAGCCGGACGGTTAATAAGGGAGTCCATTACGAGGCAGACCTGGGCATCATACGAGGCATCGTGGCGAGTATGGCAAAGTTGGATTCTGGAGTGGGGTGTGGTGGAAGGTGAAGGAGATAGAGAGATGGCAGTGTTGTTTCTTGTGGGAAGGGCAGCAGAGATTGGATGGTCTGTGTCAAAAGTTGGTAAATTTGTTGCAGGATTGGCATTCGGTTTTAGATTACAGGGGTTAAAAGATGTTACAAAATCGTTTTTAGTGAAGCAAGCACTTAGGGGCTTTAGGAGAGGAAGTAAAGTGTTAGATAAACGAAGACCGGTGACTTTTAGTATTTTAGAGCGGTTGGGTTTAGTGTTGGATAAGATCTGTTGTTCGGTTTTTGAAGCCACACTGTTTAGATTGGCTTTTTCATTGGCGTTCTTTGGCGCACTAAGATTAGGTGAGTTGGTGGCACCAAGTAGGAATAAGGTTGGGGGTTTGTTTGCTGAGGATGTGAGTGGTCGGAAAGGGGGCATCGAATTTTGGATTAGGAGGGCGAAGATGGATCAATTGGGCAGAGGCAAGCTAGTGGTATTGGGTGAGGTTAATGGATCTTTTATTTGTCCTAGGAGATGTTTAATGGCTTACTGGCAGGTTTGGTCGGGACGTAAGGGCCCATTATTGTGTCATAAAAACGGAGAGTTTTTGTCACGTTTTCAATTTATTGCAGTATTTAAAAAAGGGATCCGGGAGTTGGGCCTTAGTCCTGAGGTGTACGGGTCGCATTCTTTCAGAATCGGTGCGGCGTCAGAAGCGGACGGTTTGGGTTTAGGAAAGGATGTGATAAAACGCATCGGGAGGTGGAGTTCAGATCGTTATCTGTCCTATGTACGGCATTAGGTATGCGGAATGGTGGTTTTTATTTTGTCCAGAAGTGAATACCCCCCCTTTTTGGTTGTCTTATTGCAGGTGACGTCCCGTTATTAGTCTGGATTCTTGGACACTCTTTCGTTCATTGGGGGGCGCTGCGGGCGGATGTGAGGCCAAACGGTAGGCAACTGGGTTTTAGCAGAGAGCAAGTGGTGGTCCGGTGACTGGGTTTTAGAGGGATGGTATGGAGAAGGGTGCTGCCTGAATTCCATAAGGCGGCTCGTTTGGACCGGGCGCCGGACATTTTGGTGGTGCATATGGGGGGGAATGATTTGGGGGTTCGGCCAGTTAGGGAATTGATGAGGGATATTCGAATTGATTTTTTAAGGTTATGGACATCTTTTCCTGGGGTGTTGACGGTTTGGTCTGACATTGTGCCGAGAAAAAATTGGAGGGAGGCCAGATCAGTGAAGGGCATTAATAGGGCACGAGTAAAGTTGAATAGAGCCATAGCAGCTTTTGTTGGTAGAAATGGGGGTGTAAGTGTTCGGCATCTTGATCTTGAGGCAGGGGTTGGTGATTTTTGGGCAAAGGATGGGGTGCACCTGAACGATATTGGGATTGATTTATGGGCATTATCTATACAGGAGGGGATTGAGAGGGCTTTGGCAGTGTTGGGGCGCTCACGAGCCTGAGGTGGTCAGGGCTGTTCGTTTGTGGCGGGGGGTGGGGTTCTTGGAGTTGGCACAGAAGTGTCGGTGGGAAAGTTATTGGAAATTTACAGGCAGTGGCTTGATTAACCGGAGTGATCTGGCATTTGTTTTTTGGGGCTCTGGACGGGGTTTTACCCTGGGAGCTGTTTGGTGCCCTTGAGCTGGTGATGGACGGCTGAGGGTAATACGGTGGTTCGATTTCGGTTTAGTTATGCCAGATCTAATTTTTAACTCCAAGAACCCTCCCTTCTTATTTATTTGAATAATAATGTTTATATGTTAATGTTGTTTGTTAATAAAATGGCCGCTGTGGCCAAATTTATCCAAAGAAATTACAGGTGCAGTGTTTTTATTTGTTAAGGTACTTGAGGTCGGTAAGATGGGGAGGGGTCTTTCGGAACTATGGAACCCGGGTTGGCCGTACACGGTCAAGAAAGGGGCTGGAGGCATGGGAACCTAGAAGGAAGCCCCACATGACCAGGATTGGCCAGGAGGGTGCAATTTTTAAATCCCAATGGTCGGGATTGGGTATAGGCTTGGAGGGGCTGGCATTTGGATGGGGGTGGGGTAAAGGGGGGAAGAGGTATAATAGGGAAAAGTGCGGGAAAACGGGCAGTCCAGGGAAGAAGTCATTGAGAGAAGTTCCCACCCACCCACCCTCTTTTTTGTTTTCCATTGGTATATTTTGTGATTAATGGTAAAAGGGTGGTTGTTTATCGTGAAAGAATTAAAGGGGTATTTGATGTTGTGCATTATACTGAGTTATATTAAAAGTGTTATGTAAAGTTGTGTAAGAAGGTATGTCGCAGTGGCTTGGCGGGGGGTGGGGTTCTTGGAGTTGGCACAGAAGTGTCGGTGGGAAAGTTATTGGAAATTTACAGGCAGTGGCTTGATTAACCGGGGTGATCTGGCATTTGGTTTTTGGGGCTCTGGACGGGGTTTTACCCTGGGAGCTGTTTGGTGCCCTTGAGCTGGTGATGGACGGCTGAGGGTAATACGGTGGTTCGATTTCGGTTTAGTTATGCCAGATCTAATTTTTAACTCCAAGAACCCTCCCTTCTTATTTATTTGAATAATAATGTTTATATGTTAATGTTGTTTGTTAATAAAATGGCCGCTGTGGCCAAATTTATCCAAAGAAATTACAGGTGCAGTGTTTTTATTTGTTAAGGTACTTGAGGTCGGTAAGATGGGGAGGGGTCTTACGGAACTATGGAACCCGGGTTGGCCGTACACGGTCATGCCTTTGCCCTGTTGCTCTTCCCTCTTCTGCACTGCCATTTATGTGAACTGAGAATGTCACGAGACCTAAAGGTCTCTGTGGGATCTACAGTCTTTAGACAGACTGAATAGTGGAGGAAGGATCTGTTGGCTTCCTGCTCCGCCATTATATTCAGCTGTATCTGTGTCCTGAGAACCTCTTCGGATAACGGGACAGCTCCCCAAATTTTGGACTGTCCAGGTGGATCATGAATCAATAAATATATTTTTAACTCTTGGTTATTCTTCGGTTTCAGTAGGAGCTGGAGAAACGGCTGAAATTTCCAATAACTGTTCCTGTCTCCTGTTTTCTTTATCCTGTACGTCAGCTCCCACACATTCTTTCCTTTTCTAATTGGTTTCCATAAAGCATGTAGCAGCTAGTTTTATAACAAGACCGAAAGCAAACTGACAATTTAGATTATTTTCTGCAGGCCCAAGCGGCCCCATTGTCATTCCTAAAACAAAGTAACATTTACTGGAGGAAAGAAAGTCTAAAAATGACCCCAAAGAATCTCATCTACTGTAAACAATTATTTATTTAATGGAAGCAAATTACCATGATATCATCTAAAGTATCACGTTGAAGATCCAAAATTCTGGAACATGAGGAGGCCTTCAGGCTATCGTAAAGCTACAACTCTATAGCTACACCCTGTCCAGCACCACCCTATGAATAGCTTCCAGCAGTCCTGAGTTTGCCGGGACTGTCTCAATCGTTCAAATACAGTTCATGTATTTCCCGGACTGAAACAGGGTGCTGTTTTATGCAAATCCCACCCAAAAGTGGACAGCTAGGGGGCATTCGCAGGCGGGACAGAGGTGGGACCCTATGCTACCAACCATAATGTGTGCACTAAAATAATTACATAACATAAAGCATCAAGAATACACAACCACATAGACCATGCTTTCCGATTCTTCTGGAAAGTCATGAACGTGCATGGAAAAAGGGGAGGCCTGCAGACTCCCTGAAGAGTTGGTGTCACAGAAGTCACCCTAAAATCAGTTTTCCACCAATGTTTTTCATTTTCGCGATGCCGACCACTGAAGCCACGGAATTGTTGTTGACGATGGTTAAGATGTCCCTCACTTCCTGCCCAGGCATAGGGGCTCGGACAATGTTGGCTCCCTACCTTCTCTAAAGTTTTAAAAAGTAGTGGCATCCCCTTTTAGAGCATTGAGAATGGTAATGAAGGCATCTCAGCACCACGCCAAGAAATGTTCAGGTAGAGCTGTGTGGCACCCCAGAGGGTCTGGTTGCCACAGTGGTAGTAATACCATGTCTGGGAGCAAAACAGGGGTTTCCTGGCCAGGAACACATTACATGCAACACCTCCTGCTCCAGACCAGAAAGGGGAGGATCCTGCCCTTTATAACTGGGTCTGGAGGCGGGGTTAGTCTAAATCTAAGTCTAAGTCAGAGTGAGGAGTCAAGTAGGACGCAAAAGGAGCAAGGAGCCAGGGACTGGAGCTGGAGTTAGCTCTCCTGGCCAGTATACACAGAGGACCGGACACCGGAGTCCGAGGCTGTTGGACCCTTTGGGCCCAGCAGCAGATACCGCAGGGCAGGGGATTGCAGGTCTCCTGGTCCAACAGAAGCCTGGAGGCTCAGCCACACAAAAGGACCAGTACCACCACAGAGGAGCGAGAAATCCGCGAGGTCCGAGTCGCCAGCCATACGGGTGAGCACAGCACGTTACACTCAGGGACGTGGGCTACAACACGACTATAAGCGTGATAGCCAGAGAGTACAATCAGAACGGCAGGCCTACAACTCCACCTGGCCAGGAGGATTCTAGGATTGCTCCCAGACTGACCAGGACCTCATCCCTAGCACGTACTCCCGTTGGGGCCTATATAATTGCCACCAGTAAAGACCCTAGGACTGCACTGCAACGACTCCGTGTTATCATTACTGATCCCGGCACTATCACCACCATCATCCATACACGCTGCCCTGAAGCTCCACTCTTCCTGTGGGGAGTCACATCACCTTGCTGCACACACCATCAGCTTCAGTGGACTGCTCCGCAGCGGCGGTTCCCAATTACCGCATTCCACAGGTGGCGTAGTCGGACTATACATAAACTACCCTGGTTTGACCGCCCTGGGTCACGGGCCAGGTCGCCGCCACGGTGACTACAACCCCCAGCATCTACAGGCCTGGTTCCGGGTACCCCACGGCCCAGGGGGCGCGTCAACTTTGGCGTAGTCGGCAGGATTGCGTGCCCGCGACCACCGGGTACAGCACACCTTCACAGACTGTGTCGCATACCGTGGTGAAGATTTCCCGCCATTTGTCGCCATTTTCCCGCCATTGTCCGCCATTTTCAAGTCGCTGCGCGGGAAGAAGAGGGGCGTGATTGCTGGAAACGCGCGAAGTCCAAAGCCCCGCCCCACGCACGGACGCAGCGCCAGGTCCTGGAAGGAGCCACAGCGAACGTTGACGTCAGACGCGTGCGACGCCAGGTCCTCGATGGAGATCATCGCCTGCGGAACTGCGGCCTACGGAAGGAAAGAGAAGGAAGGTAGGCCACGGTTCACTAGGGGGGAAGCAGACGCCCAATATGGAGGGAACTTCAATCGCCGGCGCGGCCGCTGCCTCAGTAATGACATTCACCATGCCTTATATCCCGGGGGCAGCGTGGTTGCCCCAGTACTCAGGAGAGTCGCACACCCTGAGTGACTTCAAGGAGAGACTAAGCAGTTTATTTAAAGTATATCCCCTGTCCGAAGAGCAGAAAGTGAGCATCCTCATAGGCCAGTTGCTTGGTGCAGCCCAGAGAGAAGTAAAGTCCTGGTCAGCCAGAGAAAAAGGGACTGTAAAAGAGATACTGGCCCGCCTAAAGGACACTTTTGACACTCGTACTGCGGCAGAGATAAAAATGAAGTTTTATGGGTGCAAACAACGGGCACAGGACAGTGTACGGGACTATGCTTTAAACCTGCAGGAGGCGCTGAGGGCCATCAAACAGGTAGACCCTGACAGTGTGCGTGATGAAAACAGACTGTTAACTGAGCAATTTATTGAGGGTTTACTGTCCAGTGCCCACCGATCCCAGCTGCGCATAATGGCTCTGCAAAACCCTGACTTGGACTTTGCTCAGTTTAAGGACAGGGCCATCCGGGTGCTACGAGAACCAGCACCAGGTGGCGCTACAGCTCACCGGCGCCCAGCTATCACCTACCACCAGGAGGTGGCACGCTTTTCCCCGGAGCCTGTAGGAGCTGATGCACAAACTCTGGACAGTGCCCCGTCAACAGACCTGCACCATCAGGTCCAAGAGCTAACCAAAAGTGTAGCTACGCTAACCAAAACTGTGCAGTCCTTGCAGGTGTATCCCAAAGGAAAGATCCAGCTGGCTTCCAGTCCGGAGGATGTCCCGTGGCGCCGACAGAAGAGGATTCCACCATCCAGAGGGAGGAACAGCGACCGCTACGACCAGGACGGACAACCCATCTGCCGCCGCTGCAACCAGCCAGGACATTATGCAAGGTACTGTCATTTAAACTAGCAAAACCTGGGGCAGAGGGCCAACCCCCAGGCATAAGACCACCAGGCCCATCAAGCTAGCGAGACAAATATGTGGGAGGACGACCGGTCCTACCTGTCGTGCTGGACGGCTTTCCAATGAACGCGTTGCTGGACACTGGATCCCAGGTGACCACCATCCCCTACATTCTTTTCAAACGGTACTGGACTGACTCTGATATTACCCGTCGTCCAGATGAACATTTGAGCATTTATGCCAGCAATGGTCAACCCGTACCTCAGGTGGGGTTCAAAGAAGTGACCATAAAGGTTGGCAAAGTCGAACTGCCAGCACAAGGACTGATTATTGTCGACATTGATCGCCGAGAAAGTCATCCTATGATAACTTTAGGCACTAATGTCATTGAAAATTGTCTTGCAGAAATAATTGTCTTGTTACAGCAGGTTGCGGAGACCGCCAGTTCCAGCCAGCAGCGGGTTCTACAAAGAGAGATCAGAGCCCTGATGAGAAGACAACAGGTAGAACTGTCTGGTGGTGAGATTGGCAGTGTTAGGATGAGTGACCCGTTCCCCATTGCCATGCCCCCAAGAAGTGAAATGCTGATATGGAGCCGGGCAGCCATCGGTCTAAGGGGTAGAGATTACCAGGCCCTGGTAGAGCCCGTCTACTCTGACAGTAGGCCCACCATTTTGACAGCCAGGGGGGTGGTTGATGTCCGCCATGGGAGAGTGCCAGTCCGCATCCTGAACATTGGGGAAAAAGAAGTCCATTTGCCCCGGTATGCCACCCTAGCCAAACTGTTCACCGTCAATCAAAATTCTATAAAGACAGTGGAACCCTTACCTCCATCCAAACAGGCGGAGGATAATGGCTCCAAGGGACAGATGGAGGACTGGTGTCAGAAGCTGCATGTGGGCACTGACTCCACCCCTCCACATCAAAAACAAAGAGTATACCGGGTGGTCCAAGAGTATGAGAGGGTCTTCAGTAAACACCCACTCGACTTCGGGCAGGTAAAGGGGGTTCAACACCATATCCCCATGGGAGACCATCCACCCATTAAAGAAAGGTACCGGCCTGTACCGCCAGCACACTACCAAAATGCCAAAGGGATGTTACGAGAGATAAAGGAGGCTGGGGTAATAAGAGACAGTTGTAGCCCCTGGGCAGCTCCATTAGTTCTTGTAAAGAAAAAGGATGGCACAATGACAATGTGTGTAGACTACAGGCAAATTAACCGCATAACTCATAAAGATGCATACCCGCTACCCAGGATAGAGGAGTCACTAGCTGCGTTAAAATCTGCTAATTATTTCTCTACTTTGGATCTTACTAGTGGGTATTGGCAGATTCCTGTAGCAGAGGCGGATAAGGAAAAGACCGCATTCACCACCCCAATGGGCCTCAGTGAGTTCAACTGCATGCCGTTCGGGCTCTGCAACGCCCCAGGAACCTTCCAGCGGTTGATGGAGTGCTGTCTAGGACATAAGAATTTCGAGACAGTCCTCCTGTACCTGGATGACGTCATAGTATACTCCAAAACATATGAGGATCATCTGAAGCACCTGGCGGAAGTGTTTTAAGCCCTGGCTGGCTTTGGCCTGAAGGTGAAGCCGTCTAAGTGCCACCTGCTGAAGCCCAAAGTACAGTACTTAGGACATGTGGTAATCGCTGACAGTGTAGCACCAGACCCCGACAAGGTCACCGTAATCAAGGACTGGCCGAGACCTTCCTCCATCAAAGAAGTGCGGAAGTTCCTCGGGTTGGTAGGCTACTACCGAAGGTTCATACCAGGCTTCACCAAGATGGCGGCACCCATGCAGGACCTCCTGATAGGCCAGTCCAGAAAGGCCAAGAACCAGAAACCACCATTCAAATGGGACAAGCTGGAGGATGAGTCCTTCACCGGGCTGAAGATGGCTCTCATCGGAGACGAGGTCCTGGCCTACCCTGATTATGGACAGCCCTTCATCCTCCATACGGACGCGAGCAACGTGGGACTGGGAGCGGTGCTGTCTCAGATCCAAGAAGGCAGAGAAAGGGTAATAGCCTACGCAAGCAGGAAGCTCCGGCCCACAGAAAGAAACCCAGAAAACTACAGTTCCTTCAATTTGGAGTTCCTTGCCATCGTCTGGGCTGTGACTGAGCGCTTCAAACAGTATCTTGCCTCTTCCAAATTCACTGTGTACACGGATAATAACCCGCTGACACACCTGGATACTGCAAAACTTGGTGCCCTGGAACAAAGATGGATGGCCCGCCTGTCTAATTATGAATTCACCATCAAGTACCGGGCTGGGCACAAGAATGCAAACGCAGATGCGCTGTCCAGAATGCCTAACTTGCCAGATGGGGGAGAAGACCCAGAGGAGCTGGAAGAGATAGAAATCCCCCCCGTTCCACAGCCATGGGATAAAGCAGTGCTCCCATTGTGTGAAGAACAGGTGCTCTGCCAACAGAGAAGCCACGTTCAATCCATTGCCCCTCCGGGGATGGGCAGAAACACAAGACAGTGACCCGGCTGTTCGCCTAGTCAAAGAGTTGCTGACACAAGTTGACTCATACCCTGATTCAGATGCTCCAGAAGAGACCAAACAGCTGTGGAAAGAAAAGAGCAAGCTGTTCATCTACCGTGTCGGAGAACTGTCAACTCCCGGACACATGAGCTGGTCTGGCAGGTGGTAGTCCCAAGGCGAGATGCATCTATGGTCCTGGAAGCGTACCACGATGGAGCGGGACATTTTGGATGGAAGAAGCTGGAAGTCCTGCTATGTGAACGGTTCTATTGGGTTGGCATGAGGAAAGCAGTCGAGAGGTGGTGTCGAGAATGCAGACCATGCAACCTGAGAATAAAAGACGGTGACAGCCAGAGGGCTCCCCTGCAGCCCATCATCACCAAGCAGCCACTAGAACTGGTAGCCCTGGACCATGTGAAGCTATCCCCGAGCAGGTCAGCCTATGTCTACGCTCTCACCATCGTAGACCACTACTCCCGGTTCCTGGTAGTAGTGCCAGTCAAGGACCAAACAGCTCAGACAGCAGCCAGAGCTTTCCAACAGCACTTCTGCCGCCCGCATGGTTACCCAGAACGTGTGCTAACTGACCAAGGTCCGGCCTTCGAAGCAGAAGTATTCTAGGAATTCTGCAACCTGTACGGCTATAAGAAGATCAGGACAATGCCTTATCACCCCCAGACCAACGGGATGTGTGAAAAGATGAATCAGGTGGTGATAGACCTACTGAAGACGTTGCCCCTGGAGGAACGCAGCCTGTGGCCAGAAAAGTTACCAGACCTGGTGGATCTCTACAACCACATCCCAGTGAATACCACCAACTGCACACCAGCTTACCTGATGAGAGCGAGACCTGGTAAACTGCCCATCGATCTGGATATGGGAGTTCTGACACCAGAGGACGCCTCACCGGATGCGGATTGGGACACTGAGCGGCAACAGCAATACTGTAAGGTACAGGAAAGTGTTGAAAGAAGTCTGTCCCAAGCAAGAGAAAGGCAAGAGAGGACTTACAATCAACATGCACCTGCTGCCCCCTTGTCACCGGGAGAGCAACTCATAAAGAGAAAAAGGCGGCTCCATAAATTGGATGACCAGTGGGAAAAAGAGCCGTACACCATTCTACCATCAAGTCATGATAACACCAAGGTGTACCTCATAAGTAAGGATGGAGGAGAAGCGACAGCAACTGTTTCCAGAGACCACCTGAAGAAATGTCCCGAGCAGCTACAGCATGCTGAAGAATGCCAAGATATCCCTCAACCCGCAGAGGAAGTGGAAGAAATGGTCAGTACGGTACTCGGAGAATTTCCCCGGTCATGGACGCAAGTGAATAATGCCATTGTTGTGCCAGTCCTTACATTTCTCCAACCAGCCCCTCAAGAAGCTACAGAAGTCTCAGTAGAGTTAGAAGAACCATTGGCCCCAGAGGCAGAAGATTCCTCATCAGCAGACCAGGAGAATCTACCCTCTGCTAGTAGCGAACCTGCCATACCCACTGTAAGCCACAGAACACGTAGGAAGTTGCCCAACCTACCAGTGACACCTCAAAATACCAGTAGTGCAGATCACACAGTGCCCACTACACCAGGGGTAAATACAGGGGACCAAGGTAGAACACAGACAGACAGTGTATTACGTAAGTCTACCAGAATCACCAGAGGTCCGATCCCTGCTCGATGGAGAATTTGAAATGTAAAATATAACTGAAATTTTAGTATGTGTGTATTAAATATGTTGTTCCAGTTACCCGACAGGGTCCAAAAAGACTTTCAGGTTATGGACAATGAATAACCAAAAACTTTACCTTGTAAATAGTTGCACCTGTAAAAAGTGCCCCTTTATGCCAGACCACAGAACAAAAACCCGTGGAGGTGGCTGAAGACGTGGTCCAACATCCGGATCATCAATGCCCTGTAGCCACCCCAGGGCCTCCGTGGAGGGTTTGGGACAGGTCCCTCAAGAAGTGCACCTTGTTGGGTGAATTGGACACCTGGTTGCGGATGACGCCGTGACCTAAAAAGACTATAATGCTTGTAAATATTCTAATGTACCTTGTATTTACTATTGTATTTGTTACCTGTTGTTTTTGCAAAATATGTTCAGTCCCGGAGTACTGAAATTTACTAGGGGGGAATGTGACTCCCCAGAGGGTCTGGTTGCCACAGTGGTAGTAATACCATGTCTGGGAGCAAAACAGGGGTTTCCTGACCAGGAACACATTACATGCAACACCTCCTGCTCCAGACCAGAAAGGGGAGGATCCTGCCATTTATAACTGGGTCTGGAGGTGGGGTTAGTCTAAGTCAGTGTGAGGAGTCAAGTAGGACACAAAAGGAGCAAGGAGCCAGGGACTGGAGCTGGAGTTAGCTCGTCCTGGCCAGTATACACAGAGGACCAGCAGCAGATACCGCAGGGCAGCAGATTGCAGGTCTCCTGGCCCAACAGAAGCCCGGAGGCTCAGCCACATGAAAGGACCAGTAACGCCACAGAGGAGAGAGAAATCCACGAGGTCCGAGTCGCCAGCCATACGGGTGAGCACAGAACGTTACACTCAGGGACGTGGGCTACAACACGGCTATAAGCGGGATAGCCAGAGAGTACAGTCAGAACGGCAGGCCTACAACTCCACCTGGCCAGGAGGATTCTAGGATTGCTCCCAGACTGACCAGGCCCTCATCCCTAGCACGTACTCCCGTTGGGGCCTATATAATTGCCACCAGTAAAGACCCTAGGACTGCACTGCAATGACTCCGTGTTATCATTACTGATCCCGGCACTATCACCACCATCATCCATATACGCTGCCCTGAAGCTCCACTCTTCCTGTGGGGAGTCACATCACCTTCCTGCACACACCATCAGCTTCAGTGGACTGCTCCGCAGCGGCAGTTCCCAATAACCGCATTCCACAGGTGGCATAGTCGGACTATACATAAACTACCCTGGTTTGACCACCCTGGGTCACGGGCCGGGTCGCCGCCACAGTGACTGCAACCCCCAGCATCTACAGGCCCGGCTCTAGGTACCTCACAGACCAGGGGGCGCATCAGCTGCTTTCTGGAAGACTACTTCGGAGATCTGCCAATTCTTTCAAGAGGTCTCTTCTTTTTCCTAATGTTTTGGAAGGGTTTGCAAGTATCGCATAAACCTAGGATAAGTTTCTGCCTCAGTACTGACCTGGCTGTTTCCCCAGCATCACCTGTGCCACTCAGTGGCCAAAACTGATAGAGTACCCATGATTTAGCAGATAGAATCTTTTCTCTGAGTTTTCAATGGAAATCCAGAACCATCACTCTGTTCCCATGTCTCCTCTTCTTGAAAGATGTTTATGATTAATCTTAGGCCTTAATCAGACATCAGTAAGTTTTCTCGTACACAAAAATGGTCCAAATTGTCATTACTGTTAAGGATGCATACACGCATGAAACCAAGCTCCCTTCCCGGCTGTACGGGGAATCTGGGGCACCAGAGTTGTCCTAGGTTCAATCTCCCACTGCTCATCCAGATTAATTTCTTGCTATCATTGCTGCTCCCTTCCTTGCGCACACTACAGCATTGCAGCTAACTGGAACCAATCATCTACCTTCCAACAAACTAAAGTTCATATTCAGACATCTGTGATTTTTCGTGTATGCAAAACAAAAAACATTTGTAGCCCCCCTAAACAGCCACTATGTCTCTGCTCCATGCTATTTCTGCATACTAAGGCTTTGAAATCTTTTATGCCTGTGTAGCAACTCACTCAGGAAAATAGGTTATACAATAAAAACTGCAAATGACCCTGCCAGTTCCTGTACAGACTAGATATCCTGATCCTGACTCCACAGTCTATAGTGGTGTCTGCGGGTGCAGAGATAGTCCTAACAAAAACTAGGAGATGGCAACTCAGACCAAATGCCTAAAAGGCAGTTGAATTGCTTCATGTTTCTCCTAAAGAACCAGAGGGCAGAGCAAAGTGTGAATTATCAAGAAGAGGAGAAGTGTGCTGAACAAAGGAAAGATCCCAGAGTGAGTAAAGTAAATAACGAAATACCAAACAAGGAATAAAGCAAGTACTGCTAACAAATCTACTGCCTACTTCATAAAGATAAACAGAAGATAGGTGCAAAGTATAGAAAAGAAACAATAAAGCAAAAATACTTAGCTGGAGTTTCACAGACTGGCTCCAAGTGTCAATAGAATGTCTGAAAATCCAAATAAATCTATCACCAGCAGGAAACACCAGCAGGGGGACATTATATAAAGCTGCACCCAAAAGGTGATAGGCAGACAAATGAAAACACTTATGTTAAGCTAGACAGACTGTAGCCAGAATAGCAGAACCCAAACACCCATAGGAAAAATGTGTCTCCTGTGGCTTGGCAGAAAGAGAAGATGACCACAGAACACAATCTCAAGGGATCGAATCCAGGAGCATGACACAATCTCTGTAAAGCTAGAAAATCAAGTTTTATTCTATGCAAATGTCCCAGGAGTAGTCCAATGGGGAATTTTTTTCTGGACTAGTCCTGCCTATCATCGTGTAAGCGCGCCTTTCTATGCACGATTTACATAATTTGTAAGAGTGACATCACTGTCAGCTCCATGCAAATGTGCACAGTGTTCTGCCTCTCTTGTAATGTGCAATGAAGCCGGGAGCACTCTGCTTTCCATGTTACTATGTGACGGAGAACTCTGCTTTCCACCTTACTATTTGCTCTGCCTAGGGGCGGACCTACCGCCCGTGCAGCCGGTTCATTGAACGGGGGCCCCCGAGGGAGAGGGGGCCCCTCCAGCCTCCAGCAGGGCCGCCATCAGGGCATGACTGCCCTGACTCCCGCATGGGGCCCGGCCGGTCGGGGCCCCCTCGGAGCCCCGTTGGGCCCCCCTCTTGTGCGTCTCCTCATGGGCTCCCGGCCCCATGCTGAGCGCAGGGACATCTCCGGTCATGTGACGGCGCCGGTACAATACTTACCCCTCCCCGTGCTTCCGCAGCGTCTTCAGCGTCCTCTGACTGTGGCGTCTCAGAGGGCGCGGTGATATGTTTACACCGCGCGCGATCTCTCCTGAGCTGTCACAGCGCGAAGACGCGGGCGGTGCTGGAGTCCGGATCAGCATCAGGTGAGAAGTGAGGTGAGTATTTGATTTTTTTTTTTTTATGTATGGGGGCATGGGGCATTATATGGTGGGGGGAGAGTGGGTGTGACATCCTGCATGGGACATTATATGGGGGGGGTGACATCCTGCATGGGACATTATATGGGGGGGTGACATCCTGCATGGGGCATTATATGGTGGGGGGAGAGTGGGTGTGACATCCTGCATGGGGCATTATATGGGGGGGTGACATTCTGCATGGGGCATTATATGGGGGGTGACATCCTGCATGGGGCATTATATGGTGGGGGGGAGAGTGGATGTGACATCCTGCATGGGGCATTATATGGGGGGGTGACACTCTGCATGGGGCATTATATGGGGGGGTGACATCCTGCATGGGGCATTATATGGTGGGGGGAGAGTGGGTGTGACATCCTGCATGGGGCATTATATGGGGGGGGTGGTGTGACATCCTGCATGGGGCATTATATGGGGGGGGTGACATCCTGCATGGGGCATTATATGGGGGGGTGACATCCTGCATGGGGCATTATAAGGGGGAGAGGTGACATCCTGCATGGGGCATTATAAGGGAGGGGCGTGTGACATCCTGCATGGGGCATTATACGGGAGGGGGGGTGACATCCTGCATGGGGCATTATTTGGGGGGGTGTGACATACTGCATGGGGCATTATATGGGGGCGGTGACATACTGCATGGGGCATTATAAGAGGGGAAGGGGGGAAGTGACATCCTGCATGGGGCATTATAAGGGAGGGGGTGTGACATCCTGCATGGGGCATTATAAGAGGGGGAGGGGGGAATTGACATCCTGCATGGGGGCATTATATGGGGGTGGGGGGGTGTGACATCCTGCATGGGGCATTATAAGAGGGGAAGGGGGAAGTGACATCCTGCATGGGGCATTATAAGAGGGGAAGGGGGGAAGTGACATCCTGCATGGGTCATTATAAGGGGGGGGGGTGACATCCTGCATGGGGCATTATAAGAGGGGGAGGGGGGAATTGACATCCTGCATGGGGCATTATATGGGGGTGGGGGGGAGTGTGACATCCTGCATGGGGCATTATAAGAGGGGAAGGGGGGAAGTGACATCATGCATGGGGCATTATAAGGGGGGAAGTGACATCCTGCATGGGGCATTATAAGGGAGGGGGGAATGACATCCTGCATGGGGCATTATAAGGGGGAAACAGCCTGCATGGAGCATTACATGGGGGCCAATATTCTGTATGGAGTGTTATATGGGGTTCAGTATTCTGTATGGAGCGTTATATGGGGACCAGTATCCTGTATGGAGCATTATATGGGGACCAGTATCCTGTATGGAGCATTATAAGGGGGTCAGTATCCTATATGGAGCATTATATGGTGCCCATAATACTGTATGGAGGACTATACTGTTCGGTCTGCACTGTGCGCTGTGAGGATTCGCCGGTTTCTGAGCTATTATAGAATTTACAATAGATATCGCTCGTGTAATGGGGCATTATAAGGGGGGAACAGCCTGCATGGAGCGTTATATGGGGGCCAATATTCTGTATGAGGCGTTATATGGGGGTCAGTATTCTGTATGGAGCGTTATATGGGGGACAGTATTCTGTATGGAGCGTTATATGGGGGCCAGTATTCTGTGTGCAGTGTTATATGGGGACCAGTATCCTGTATGGAGCGTTATATGGGGACCAGTATCCTGTATGGAGCATTATATGGGGACCAGTATCCTGCATGGAGCATAATAAGGGGGTCAGTATCCTGTATGGAGCATTATATGGGGACCAGTATCCTGTATGGAGCATTATAAGGGGGTCAGTATCCTGTATGGAGCATTATATGGTGCCCATAATACTGTATGGAGGACTATACTGTCCGGTCTGCACTGTGCGCTGTGAGGATTCGCCGGTTTTCTGAGCTATTATAGAATTTACAATATCGCTCGTGTAATGGGGCATTATAAGGGGGGAACAGCCTGCATGGAGCGTTATATGGGGGCCAATATTCTGTATGGAGCGTTATATGGGGTCAGTATTCCGTATGGAGCGTTATATGGGGGACAGTATTCTGTATGGAGCTTTATATGGGGGACAGTATTCTGTATGGAGCGTTATATGGAGGCCAGTATTCTGTATGCAGTGTTATATGGGGACCAGTATCCTGTATGGAGCGTTATATGGGGACCAGTATCCTGTATGGAGCATTATATGGGGACCAGTATCCTGTATTGAGCATTATAAGGGGGTCAGTATCCTGTAAGGAGCATTATATGGGGACCAGTATCCTGTATGGAGCATTATAAGGGGGTCAATATCCTGTATGGAGCATTATATGGTGCCCATAATACTGTATGGAGGACTATACTGTCCGGTCTGCACTGTGAGCTGTGAGGATTCGCCAGTTTCTGGGCTATTATAGAATTTACAATATCGCTCGTGTAATGGGGCATTATAAGGGGGGAACAGCCTGCATGGAGCGTTATATGGGGGCCAATATTCTGTATGGAGCGTTATATGGGGTCAGTATTCTATATGGAGCGTTATATGGGGGACAGTATTCTGTATGGAGCTTTATATGGGGGACAGTATTCTGTATGGAGCGTTATATGGGGGCCAGTATTCTGTATGCAGTGTTATATGGGAACCAGTATCCTGTATGGAGCGTTATATGGGGACCAGTATCCTGTATGGAGCATTATATGGGGACCAGTATCCTGTATGGAGCATTATAAGGGGGTCAGTATCCTGTATGGAGCATTATATGGTGCCCATAATACTGTATGGAGGACTATACTGAGCTATTGTAAAATTTACGATATCGCTCATGTAATGTAGTAAGTGAAATCCTTGGCCTTATACTATCTATATATATAATTGTCTTATCCTGTCTGTCTGTCTGTCTGTCCTGGAAGTCCCGCATCGCTCATTGGTCCGGCAGCGGCCAATCAGCGCCGCGGGATTTCTGAAAAAAGATGGCGGCCGTTAGCGGCTCATCTGCGGGACGGAGCTCAGCGGCGATGCAGCCGGGAGATGAGCGCCGCGAGGCGCTCATCTCCGGGCCGGTAGCAGTGGAAGGACCCCGACCGCCGGCGCCTCTGACCTCCATGCGGAAGGGAGGACCGGGGAGCGGCGCTGCGGGTCAGGATACTTCTGCTGCGAGCGCCCGCTCATGTCCCGGGTTCTCGCAGCGGAAGTATCCGCACAGGCAGCGCCGCTGACATCCATGCGGCTAGGGTGTGAAGGGAGGACCGGGGAGCGGCGCTGACATCCAATTGGTCGCAGCCGCTATTTAAAAGTGCCGCACAAATCGGTGATTGGTCACGGTCTTGGCCCGCAACCAATCACTGATCTTGCCGCAAAAGTTAAACACTACTGTGCTGATTGGTCGCGGACGCTGCCCACGACCAATCACCGATTTGGGCGCCACATTTAAATATTGGCCGCGACCAATCACCGATCTTGGCGCCACATTTAAACACCGCTGTGCTGATTGGTCGCCGACGGTGGGAGCGACCGATCACCGATTTGGGCGCCACATTTAAATATCGGCCGCGACGAATCACCGATTTTGGCGCCACATTTAAATAGCGTCCGCGACCAATCAGCGAGATTGGCGCCAAATTTAAACAACACTCTGCTGATTGGTCGAGGCCGCCGGCCGAGAACAATCAGCGATTTTGGCGCCAAATTTAAACCCCACTCTGCTGATTGGTCGCGGTTGCCGGCCGCGACCAATCAGCAGTATTGGCGCCAAATTTAAACACCGCTCTGCTGATTGGTCACGATGGCCAGCCGCGACCAATCAGTGATTTTGGCGCCAAATTTAAACACCGCTCTGCTGATTGGCCGCGGCCGGCGATTGCGACCAATCAGCATTATTGGCGCCAAATTTAAACCCCGCTCTGCTGATTGGTCACGATGGCCAGCCGCGACCAATCAGTGATTTTGGCGCCAAATTTAAACACCGCTCTGCTGATTGGCCGCGGCCGGCGATTGCGACCAATCAGCATTATTGGCGCCAAATTTAAACCCCGCTCTGCTGATTTGTCGCGACCGCCGGCCGCCACCAATCAGTGATTTTGGTGCCAAATTTATACACCGCTCTGCTGATTGGTCGCGGCCGGCGATTGCGACCAATCAGCATTATTGGCGCCAAATTTAAACACCGCTCTGCTGATTGGTCGCGGTGGCCAGCCGCGACCAATCAGTGATTTTGGCGCCAAATTTATACACCGCTCTGCTGACTGGTCGCGGCCGGCGATTGCGACCAATCAGCATTATTGGTGCCAAATTTAAACCCTGCTCTGCTGATTGGTCGCGGTTGCCGGCCGCGACTAATCAGCATTGTTGGCGCCAAATTGCCGGCCGCGACTAATCAGCATTATTGCCGCCAAATTTTAACACCGCTCTGCTGAATGGTCGCGGCTGTGACCAATCACCATTATTGGCGCCAAATTTAAACACCGCTTTGCTGATTGGTCGCGACCGCCGGCCGCAACCAATCAGCATTATTGGCGCAAAATTTAAACCCCGCTCTGCTGATTGGTCACGTTCGCTGGCCGCGACCAATCAGCATTATTGGCGCAAAATTTAAACCCCGCTCTGCTGATTAGTCGCGACTGCCGGCCATGACCAATCAGCGATATAGTCACCAAATTTCAACACCGCTTTGCTGATTGGTCGTGGTTGCCGGCCGCGACCAATCAGCGATTTTGGCGCCAAATTTAAACACCGCTCTGCTGATTGCGCCCGGTCAGCCGCATACATATTCTAGAATACCCGATGCGTTAGAATCGGGCCACCATCTAGTCTACTATATAATTGTCTTATCCCGTCTGTCTGTCTGTCTGTCTTTCTGTCTGTCCTGGAAATCCCGCGTAGCTCATCGGTCCGGCAGCGGCCAATCAACGCCGCGGGATTTCTGAAAAAAGATGGCGGCCGTTAGCGGCTCATCTGCGGGACGGAGCTCAGCAGCGATGCAGCCGGGAGATGAGCGCCGCGAGGCCGGTAGCAGCGGAAGGACCGCCGGCGTCGCTGACCTCCATGCGGAAGGGAGGACCAGGGAGCGGCGCTGCGGGTCGGGATACTTCTGCTGCGAGTGCCCGCTCATGTCCCAGGTTCTCGCTGCGGAAGTAGTCGCACAGGCAGCGCCGCTCCCCGGTCCTCACCAAGACAATTCGATGATTGGTCGCGGTCTTGGGACTGATCTTACCGCAAAAGTTAAACACTACTGTGGTGATTGGTCGCGGACGCTGCCCGCGACCAATCACCGATTTGGGCGCCAAACTTAAATATCGGCCGCGACCAATCACCAATCTTGGCTCCACATTTAAACACCGCTGTGCTGATTGGTCGCCGACGCTGGGCGCGACCAATCACCGATTTTGTCGCCACATTTAATAGCGTCCGCGACCAATCAGCACCGCGGTGTTTAAATGTGGAGCCAAGATCGGTGATTGGTCGCGGCCGATATTTAAATTTGGCGCCCAAATCGGTGATTAGTCGCAGGCAGCGTCCGCGACCAATCAGCACAGTAGTGTTTAACTTTTGCGGCAAGATCAGTGATTGGTCGCGGGCCAAGACAGCGACCAATCACCGATTTGTGCGGCACATTTAAATAGCGGCCGCGACCAATTGGATGTCAGCGCCGCTCCCCGGTCCTCCCTTCACACCCTAGGCGCATGGATGTCAGCGGCGCTGCCTGTGCGGATACTTCCGCTGCGAGAACCCGGGACATGAGCGTGCGCTCGCAGCAGAAGTATCCCGACCCGCAGCGCTGCTCCCCGGTCCTCCCTTCACACCCTAGCCGCTGATGTCCCCACAGTATCCGCATGGTGTTACAAAGGTCCGGACATTTGTGTTAAAAATCGCTGATTGGTCGCCGACGCTATTTAAATGTGGCGCCAAAATCGGTGATTTTTAACACAAATGTCCGTACCTTTGTAATACCATGCAGATACTGTGGGGACATCAGCGGCTAGGGTGTCAAGGGAGGACCGGGGAGCGGCGCTGACATCCAATTGGTCGCGGCCGCTATTTAAATGTGCCGCACAAATCAGTGAATGGTCGTGGTCTTGGCCCGCGACCAATCACTGATCTTGCCGCAAAAGTTAAACACTACTGTGCTGATTGGTCGCGGACGCTGCCCGCGACCAATCACCGATTTGGGCGCCAAATTTAAATATCGGCCGCAACCAATCACCGATCTTGGCTCGACATTTAAACAGCGCTGTACTGATTGGTCGCGGACGCTATTTAAATGTGGCACCAAAATCGGTGATTGGTCGCGCCCAGCGTCGGCGACCAATCAGCACAGCGGTGTTTAAATGTGGAGCCAAGATCGGTGATTGGTCGCGGCCGATATTTAAATTTGGCGCCCAAATCGGTGTTTGGTTGCTGGCAGCGCCAGCGACCAATCAGCGATTTTTAACACAAATGTCCGGACCTTTGTAACACCATGCGGATACTGTGGGGAGATCAGCGGCTAGGGTGTGAAGGGAGGACCGGGGAGCGGCGCTGCGGGTCGGGATACTTCTGCTGCGAGCAGTCGCTCATCTCCCGGCTTCTCGCAGCGGAAGTAGCCGCACAGGCAGCGGTGCCCCCCGGTCCTCACTAATACGATTCCGCTCCTCGGTCCTCACCAATACGATTTGCTGATTGGTCGCGCTCTCCGCACGCGTCCAAACAGTAATCTTGGCGCTAAAGTTAAACACCGCTCTGCTGATTGGTCGCGGCCGCTGCCAGCGACCAATCACCGATTTGGGCACCACATTTAAATAGCGGCCGTGACCAATCACCGATCTTGCCGCCACATTTAAAAACTGCTGTGCGGATTGGTAGCGGACGCCAGACGCGACCAATCAGCGAGCTTGACATCAAATTTAAACAACGCTCTGCTGATTGGTCGCGGACACCAGACGCGTCCAATCAGCGAGATTGGCGCCAAATTTAAACACCGCTCTGCTGATCGGTCGCGGACTCCAGCCGCGACCAATCAGCGAGATTGGCGCCAAATTTAAACAACGCTCTGCTGATTGGTCGAGGCCGCCGGCCGCGACCAATCAGCGATTTTGGCGCCAAATTTAAACCCCGCTCTGCTAATTGGTCGCGGATGCCCGCTGCGACTAATCAGCATTATTGGCACCAAATTTAAACACCGCTCTGCCGATTGATCGCGGTCGCCGTCCGCGACCAATCAGCAATATTGGCGCAAAATTTAAACACCACTCTGCTGATTGGTCGCGGTCGCCGTCCGCGACCAATCAGCAGTATTGGCTCCAAATTTAAAGCCCGCTCTGCTGATTGGTCGCGGTCGCCGGCCTTGACCAATCAGCAGTATTGGCGCCAAATTTAAACCCCGCTCTGCTGATTGGTCGCGGTTGCCAGCCGCGACCAATCAGCAGTATTGGCGCCAAATTTAAACACCGCTCTGCTGATTGGTCGCGGTGGCCAGCCGCGACCAATCAGCGATTTTGGCGCCAAATTTAAACACCGCTCTGCTGACTGGTCGTGACCGCCGGCCGCCACCAATCAGCGATTTTGGCGCCAAATTTAAACCCCGCTCTGCTGATTGGTCGCGGTTGCCGGCAGTGACTGATCAGCATTGTTGGCGCCAAATTGCCGGCTGCGACTAATCAGCATTATTGCCGCCAAATTTAAACACCGCTCTGCTGAATGGTCGCGGCCGTGACCAATCACCATTTTTGGCGCCAAATTTAAACACCGCTTTGCTGATTGGTCGCAACCGCCGGCCGCAACCAATCAGCATTATTGGCGCAAAATTTAAACCCTGCTCTGCTGATTGGTCACGTTCGCTGGCCGCGACCAATTAGCATTATTGCCGCAAAATTTAAACCCCGCTCTGCTGATTAGTCGCGCCCGCCGGCCGTGACCAAACAGCGATATAGTCGCCAAATTTCAACACCGCTTTGCTGATTGGTCGCGGTTGCCGGCCGCGACCAATCAGCGATTTTGGCGCCAAATTTAAACACCGCTCTGCTGATTGCGCCCGGTCGGCCGCATACATATTCTAGAATACCCGATGCGTTAGAATCGGGCCACCATCTAGTATATATATATTTCTCTGTGGTATCTGTGCATCATGAATCGTGGTATGTGTTAAAGGGGCCCACTGAAACTCTGTCGCCCAGGGCCCACAAAAACCTGGAGCCGGCCCTGGGGGTAAGTACAGTATAACAAGTTTTATTTTTTTTAAATACAATTAATTAACTATGAGTGGGGGGAATCAGAGATGCACGGCCTTCATGCCCCCTATGAAGGGCAGGGGGGGGGGGGGCCCAAAAAAATTCTTGCACAGGGGCCCACTACAGTCTGTGTCCGCCCCTGGCTCTGCCTTCCGCTTAATATTTGCTTCCCTTGTGGTATTACTCATCTAACACACTATTCCCAAAAATTATGTCAGGCCTCATTTCACCCTGGCATACCAACATTCGACTGGCTCTGCCAACTATTTTGCGTCATACGACTGTCAAGGTGCAAAACTATAATAGGTGCAAGGGTTGCAATCACACTGAGGCCCGGGAGCCAAGGGGAGGGCAAAAGGTTGCTTTTGACCATATAAAAAGACCATTCCTATTAAAGAGTTGCAATAATTAGGGGCCCTGTTGGAGCTTTTGCATTGGGGCCCATGAGCATCAAGATACGCCACTGCTGCTATCACCCAAAGATCAGTAAACTCCTTTTTTCATACATTACTTTTTGTACAAAAAAAAGATTTAGAAGTAAAGCTAGCAACAATGTAAATAGCATACTAAAGAACAACATTGTAAATAGCATGCTAAAGAACAGCAATGTAAACAGCATACTAAAGAACAAAAATGTAAACAGCATACTAAAGAACAACAATTAGTGTTGATCGAGCACTAAAATGCTCAGGTGCTCGAATCTCGGGCCGAGCTCATCGTGATACTCGGGTGCTCGACCCGAGCAACGAGCTCAATGTTAGTCTATGGGAGACCCGAGTATTTTTGCGGCGGCACCCCCGGCAGTCTGTAGAAAGCCTAAAATGTGCCCAAAACGATAGTGATAGTGTTCAAATGACATGGGGACAGCATGGGGATCGCCCCAGGAAGCATTTCTGACCCCCAGGTCACTGCTGTCAACAACGTGGTCAGAGGTATTATGCCACTTTTACGGGCGTACAATAAAACGTTCAAAAACGAAACTGAAACTGTTTTCCTGTGAAATATGTTAAGGGACATCCTTTCCAGGGTAAAGACTTGTGTATAAGGTAAAATAAATAACCAAAAACAAAAATACTCCTCCACACCTTGGGCTATGTTCACAAGTAGCATTTTTTATGCCTTTTTGCACTTTTGTATTGCTTTCAACCATGACAAATGTGTTACGCACACGCCCGGACAGACTGGCGTGAGCGGGATTAATGATCCCATTGTACCATGAACCGAGGAGTGCCAGGAGGGGCGTAACTAAGCATCAACCCGATCCGACCAAGGTCACATGGCGGCTCAGTCGACTCCGTGAACCAGGGAGGAACCGAGCAGAGGGACCAGGTGCTACTCCAGGTCAGACCCCGGTCACAGCTGTTGACCCACACCGGGGAATGCAGGAACAGGCAGGTTAAACTGGCATATTGAATGGTGGGTACTGGCAGGCACAGCTGGTATGCAGACAGGTGGATATTGACAGACACAGCTGGTATACAGGCAGGTAGGCGGTGAACTAGCAAAGCAGAGCAAAACCCGCAGATGCGGTGAACAAGCAAAGCAGAGTAAAACCGCAGATGCGGTGAACAAGCAAAGCAGAGCAAAACCAGCAGATGCGGTGAACAAGCAAAGCAGAGCAAAACCGCAGATGCGGTGAACAAGCAAAGCAGAGCAAAACTGCACATGTGGTAAACAAGCAAAGCAGAGCAAAACCCGCAGATGCGGTGAACAAGCAAAGCAGAGCAAAAAAGCAGATGCGATGAACTAGCAAAGCAGAGCAAAACCGCAGATGCGATGAACTAGCAAAGCAGAGCAAATCCCGCAGACGCGGTGAACAAGCAAAGCAGAGCAAAACCGCAGATGCGGTGAACAAGCAAAGCAGAGCAAAACTCGCAGATGCGGTGAACAAGCAAAGCAGAGCAAAACCGCAGATGCGGTGAACAAGCAAAGCAGAGCAAAACCCGCAGATGCGGTGAACAAGCAAAGCAGAGCAAAACCCGCAGATGCGGTGAACAAGCAAAGCAGAGCAAAACCGCAGATGCGGTAAACAAGCAAAGCAGAGCAAAACCCGCAGATGCGGTGAACAAGCAAAGCAGAGCAAAAAAGCAGATGTGGTGAACAAGCAAAGCAGAGCAAAACCCGCAGATGCGCTAGACAGGACAGGGCTCTGTTCACATGGAACAGACTGGAAAACACAAGAAGATAGCTGGAACACAGGAGTTAGATACAGAGGGAGGGAAACAGAACGAGCAGAACCAGATACACACAAGGTGCTTACAATGAAGTAGCGAGTGGACACAAGACTCACAAACAGAAGTACAGAGACAACGAGTTGGAGTTAGGTGCAGGTTCAGATACTGCAGGAAAGAGGGAAGATACAGACATAGAGACAAACAAGTAACGGACTAGGACACTGTTCAGACAGGATCTGAACCAGGAACAAGATACAGGAACGAGCCTGGGAACTCAGCCCCCAGGGTGGCAGAAACTGACTAGAAGTCACAGGTACAGGTAGAGGCCCTGGGTACTCAGCCCCCAGGGTGGCGGACAGACTAGAGTCAGGACAGGACCTGGCAACTCACAGTTGCACAGAACAGACTGTAAGAAAGTGTTGCTCAGGCACCTCCTACTGGATGGAGGGGGTTTAAGTATCCAGTGACTCACAGCAATAGGCTGGGGACGTATTAGGACTGCGCACACTGTAGCTTTAAGAATCAGAAAGCAACAGCGCCGACGCCCTAAGGCAGCAGACAAGAGATATACAAACTGCAGGTACTGGAGCAAAAATGTGCAGCCTGGCCTGAAAGGTAAGATTGCGGTCTTGCATGGTGGGAGATGGTAAGCCATGCAAGCACGCCGCCAGGGATGTTACAAAATGCATTCACCGGGAAATGTCATTTTAACATTTTACAACCTTATCTGGCCATGTGCTGTGTGACACATGCATACAGTGCTGCATAGACATGGGAACAGCATGGGGAAGAACCCTGGAAGCATCTCTGACACCCTGGTCACTGCTTAAAAGTGTGCCCATCAGAAGTGATCCTTGCCGCATCAGAAGATGCAGACTTGCAACTATCCCCGTGCAAGTTCTTGTCCCAGGGCAGTGTTCAATTGTACCTCCCGCATTCCTTGCAATGCAAGCGCAAGTATGCAGCCTGCCACCCACCCACCCCCAGGCTGCAATAAAATACTGCCTGCTTGCTTGCACTTGAAATTGGGCCTTTTAGGCATGTGGAGGCAGAATCTGGCCACCACGTCATGGCTGCGTCGGCGGCCTGGTATCCATACTCAGTCCCCAGCCGCCCGGTGGCCGGGTGTCCACGCTTGGTCCCCAGCCTCCAGGGGGCGGCCGGGTGTCCATACTCGGTCCCCAGCCACCCCGCGGACGGGTGCCCACACACGGTCCCCAGCCGCCTGGGGGCGGCCGGGTGTCCATAAATGGTCCCCAGCCAACCCTATTTGTCCCAGTGCACCTTATACACAAGCGCGCATACCAAAATATTACCTGTGCCCTCCCCATTGCATTTAGTGGGAAGGACAGCCTAACCACAAACACGTGGACAAGTGAATTTGGCCAGGGATGGTCCATCTCACTGACGCCTTCACACTGGGTTAATATTGTGGAAGCCAGGACACAGTTGGACACTGGGATGCAACACGTCCTCCAGACATAGAGGATTGCGGGTCCTGGGTCAATCAGGCTTCAACACAAAGTTCAGAAGGTAGACAGCAGCAGTGGTCGGCCTTCTACACAACGAGTAAATTATTCATGATCATGAGGCCATCCATCTCCTTAGCTTTCTGTTCCTTGGAATGCAAGCGCATGTATGTAGTAGCGGCTAGGCCTGAGGTGGTCAGCGTTTTGGCGCATATCCTACTTCCTCCGAGGATTGCTGGATGATTTCCTGCTACTATCCCAGTTCTATGACTCCCGTTAAAACAAAGCTTCAGGTGATGAATGATAGATGAGGTATTGGCAAAGGAGAAAGAGCAGGAGGAACAGGGACCATTCACATCAATATCAGGCCAGTCAACCACACATGTCTTGTAGGATACGTTTCTGTACCAAAAGGAGCGGTTTGGCTACACAGTTATAGGGCATACAGTGAGTGCAATGCCTACCAAAAATTTAGAGGCACTCCAATGCCCCTTGGAAGTGACATGGAGGACAGAGGGACTTAACTAAGCCTTTTTTTCCATTTATAGCAACTGGGTGTTCTGTACACTGTTGGCCTAAGCAGTGAATGGAAGGCTTTCCAAAAATTATGAGGAACTGCAATGCCCCTTGAAACACACGTGGATTACAGCGTACTAAAATCCTTCTACCCATTATTGGGGAGTGGGTCTCCCTTAGTGTTCGCCTATGCATTGAAAAGCAAAAGCTGACTAAAATTAGGAGGAAATGCAATGCCCGTTGGAAGAGTCGTGTAGGTTAGAGGTAATTAAAAACAACATTTCAATGCCCCTTGGAAGAGCTGTGGAGTTCAGAGTGGTTTAACAAGACGGTTTTAATGCCCCTTGGAAGAGAAGTGGAGGTCACAGTAGTTTAACAAGACAGTTTAAATGCCCCTTGGAAGAGACGTGGAGGTCCCAGTGGAATAAAAAGACAATATCAATGCCCCTTGGAAGAGTGGTGGAGGTCGCAGTGGAATAAAAATACAATATCAATGCCCCTTGGAAGAGTGGTGGAGGTTGCAGCGGAATAAAAAGACAATATCAATGCCCCTTGGAAGAGTGGTGGAGGTCCCAGTGGAATAAAAAGACAATATCAATGACCCTTGGAAGAGACGTGGAGGTCACAGTAGCTTAACAAGATGATTTTAATGCCCCTTGGAAGAGACGTGGAGTTCAGAGTGGTTTAACAAGACGGTTTTAATGCCCCTTGGAAGAGACGTGGAGGTCACAGTAGCTTAACAATACGGTTTTAATGCCCCTTGGAAGAGACGTGGAGGTCCCAGTGGAATAAAAAGACAATATCAATGCCCCTTGGAAGAGTGGTGGAGGTCGCAGTGGAATATAAAGACAATATCAATGTCCCTTGGAAGAGACATGGAGGTCACAGTAGCATAAACAAGACGATTTTAATGCCCCTTTGAAGAGACATGGAGTTCAGAGTGGTTTAACAAGACGGTTTTAATGCCCCTTTGAAGAGACGAGGAGGTCACAGTAGCTTAACAAGACGGTTTTAATGCCCCTTGGAAGAGACGTGGAGTTCAGAGTGGTTTAACAAGACGGTTTTAATGCCCCTTGGAAGAGACGTGGAGGTTCCAGTGGAATAAAAAGACAATATCAATGCCCCTTGGAAGAGTGGTGGTGGTCCAAGTGGAATAAAAAATCAATATCAATGCCCCTTGGAAGAGTGGTGGAGGTTACAGTGGAATAAAAAGACAATATCAATGACCCTTGGAAGAGACGTGAAGGTCACAGTAGCTTAACAAGACGATTTTAATGCCCCTTGGAAGAGACGTGGAGACGTGGAGTTCAGAGTGGTTTAACAAGACGGTTTTAATGCCCCTTGGAAGAGACGTGGAGGTCACAGTAGCTTAACAAGACGGTTTTAATGCCCCTTGGAAGAGTGGTGGAGGTCGCAGTGGAATAAAAAGACAATATCAATGCCCCTTGGAAGAGTGGTGGAGGTCGCAGTGGAATAAAAAGACAATATCAATGCCCCTTGGAAGAGTCGTGGAGGTCACAGTAGCATAAACAAGACTATTTTAATGCCCCTTGGAAGAGACGTGGAGTTCAGAGTGGTTTAACAAGACGGTTTTAATGCCCCTTGGAAGAGACGTGGAGGTCACAGTAGCTTAACAAGACGTTTTTAATGCCTCTTGGAAGAGACGTGGAGGTCCCAGTGGAATAAAAAGACAATATCAATGACCTTGGAAGAGACATGGAGGTCACAGTAGCTTAACAAGATGATTTTAATGCCCGTTAAAGAGCCAAGCAGTACAGCATATTAAAAACATTATTCCCATTATTGGGGAGTGGGTCTCCCATAGTCTTTGCCTATGCCTTCCAAGCAAAAACTGCCAAAAATTAGGACGGAGGAACTTGCAATGCCCCTTACAAGAGCCACAAGAGCCATGCAGTATAGCATATTAAAAACATTATTCCCATTATTGGGGAGTGGGTCTCCCATAGTCTTTGCCTATGCCTTCCAAGCAAAAGCTGCCAAAAATTAGGACGGAGGAACTTGCAATGCTGGCAACACGGACCACGGTCACCCTGGTGGTATAGTGGTGGTGGAGGCTGAGGATAAGGAGAAGAGCAAAAAACAGCCGAAATGAGGAAGCGTATACCCATTTGTGGGTGTGAAGCGGTGCATGGGAATACACCTCCCGAAATAACACAGTGGATTTGACTTTATGTTACTCTGCTGTCATTTGGTGGTGATGAGAAGTCTGGCCCAATCTAGCCCTTGTTCATTTTGATAAGGGTCAGCTTGTCAGCATTGTCAGTTGACAGGCGAGTGCGCTTATCAGTTATAATTCCCCCAGCGGCACTAAAAACACACTCCGATAACACGCTAGCAGCAGGGCAGGCCAGGACCTCCAAGGCATACAGAGTGAGTTCATTCCAAGTGTCCAGCTTGGATACCCAATAATTAAAAGGCACAGAGGAATCACGGAGGACGCTGGTACGGTCGGCAAGGTACTCCCTCACCATCTTTTGAAACTTTCCACTCCTTGTGAGAGTACCCAGAACGTTGACAGTGTTCCCCTTCCTCTGCTGGATTGGAGTTGCGTCTCTGTCGCCTGTACGCCTTGGTTGGGCAACGAACTGTGACCTCTGCCGCTAGCGTGTTCAGATGGGAATTTTTTTAACAGTTCTGCAGCAAGGGCCTTCTGGTACTGCCCCATTTTTGTAGACTTCTTCACCTCAGGAATAAGAGAGTGAAAGTGCTCCTTGTAGCAGGGGTCTAAAAGTGTCACCAACCAGTAATGACTGTCACCCAACATTTTGACAACGCAAGGGTCACGGTTAAGGCAGCGTAACATAAAGTCAGCCATGCGTGCCAGAACGGTAACGGGCAAGACTTCCGTTGCCCGTCCACACCAAGATGACGACTGACCATGCTCTCCTCCTCCTCCTCCTCCCCGCTGTCCTCAGGCCACCCACGCTGAACCGACGGTATGACAGTTGTACAGGTACTACCGTCTACAGCGCATGATACTAGCTCCTGTTCTTCCTCCTCCTCCTCCTCTCCCTCATTGTCCCCCAATGCACGTTGGGATGAGATGAAGCTGGGCTGTGTGTAATCGCCCGCTACGGCTTCTTGATCCATCTCATCATACTCTGGCTGCAATGCCTCCTCTTTAATTCTCTGCAGAGAGCATTGCAAAAGACAGACAAGTGGGATGCTGACGCTAATGATGGCGTCATCACCACTCACCATCTTGGTGGACTTCTCAAAGTTTGTCAGGATGGTACATATGTCAGATATCCAAGTCCACTCCTGAGGTCTTATGTGTGGAGTCTGACCTGAATATCGACGGCCTTGCTGCAGCTGGTACTCCACAACTGCTCTCTTCTGCTCACAAATCCTTTGCAACATGAGGAGGGTAGAGTTCCAACATGTGGGGACATCACACACAAGTCGGTGTTCCGGAAGCTGCAAACGCTGCTGCAACACAGCAAGGGCGGCGGAAGCTGTAGTCGACTTCCGAAAATGAGCTGACAGGCGGCGTACTTTGACGAGCATATCTGGCAACTCGGGGTATGATTTAAGAAACCGCTGAACCAGGAGGCTAAGTGTAACGAGTCCGGGAGGCGGAACCTCTGAGCTACTATACAAGGGGGCGGCCCTTGTAAGGGAGCGGGTGGCAGTCTCTGGGTGAACGGACAGGGAGTTACGGCAAGTGATCAGGGCAGTCTCTGGGTAAGGGGTAGGTACGACCTGTTATGGCAGAGCCTCCGGGTAGGCTAGCAGGCAGATGGTAGATGTGTGCTCCCAGGTGAGCAAGCGAGAGTCTCTGGAATAGCAGGTGGTCACGGCACGTGACGGCGGAACCTCCGGGCTGGCAGGCAGGTAGGTAACGGAGAAGCGCTCCCAGGTGAGCGGGCAAGAGTCTCTGGAATAGCTGGTGGTCACCGCACGTGACAACGGGACCTCCGGGCTGGCAAGCAGGCAGGTAACGGAGATGCGCTCCCAGGTGAGCGGGCAAGAGTCTCTGAGATAGCTGGTGGTCACAGCACGTGACAACGGAGCCTCCGGGCTGGCAAGCAGGCAGATAACGGAGAAGCGCTCCCAGGTGAGCGGGCAAGCTGGTCCATAGACAGACTGACCGGAGTAGTAAGGCAGACCGTCGGACCTCAGGCAAGCAGGCAGGTAGCTGATATGCGCTCCCAGGTGAGCGGGCAGGCTGGTCCTTTAGACAGACTGACAGGAGTAGTAAGGCAGACCGTCGGACCTCAGGCTGGCAGACAGGTAACAAGTATTCAGGCAGAAATCAGGCAGGTAACTAGCAGGAAACTGGCAGGAAACTGGCAGGTAACTGGCAGGTAACTGGCAACGGGACCTGAGGGCTGAAGCACAGGTGAGACACAGGTGCAAACAACATTGCTCGGGCACCTCCATTTTGGAGGAGGTGCCTTATATATGATGAAGTCCTCCGGCCATTGGCCGGGGACTCCTTAGGACGGCGCGCGCGGCCCCTTTAAGAGGAGGGGAGCGCGCGCGCGCGCGCCCTAAGCACAGGGGCCGGGAAGGAGCGCGCGCTGAGAGCAGAGCGGGAGGAGGACGCCAGGAAGGAGCGCGCGCTGACAGCAGAGCGGGGAGAGGACGCCGGGCACGGAGCAGAGCGGTGAGGGGAGCAGCGTCCCTGCCTAGCAGAGGGCAGGGACGCCAGCGCTACAGTACCCCCCCCTTTAGGCCCCCCCTTTTTTAGGCCAGACAGAAATTTAGCTAGGATGAGAGGGGCATGGATGTTCTCCCGGGGCTCCCACGTTCTCTCCTCAGGACCAAACCCCTTCCAATCTACCAGAAAAAAGGTCTTTCCTCTTACCCTTTTGGTGGCAAGAATGTTCTCTACCTCAAACTCGTCCTCAGCAGAAACCGGAGCAGGAGGCGTACCTGTAGACTTGGAAAAAGAGTTAAGCACCACAGGTTTGAGGAGAGACACATGGAAGGAGTTAGGGATCCGTAAGTTGGCCGGGAGTTTCAATTTATAGGCCACCGGGTTGATCTGACTGATGACCTCCAGTGGACCGATGAACCGAGGCCCTAACTTATAGGAAGGGATCTTGAGCCGGACATATTTGGACGAGAGCCAGACTTTATCCCCAGGGCGGAATTGAGGAGGGTCCAGACGTTTTTTGTCAGCGTGTCTTTTCATACGCTCGGATGACAGAAGGAGTGCGGACCGGGTACTCTCCCATATAGAGGAAAATTTGTTAACAAGAGATTCCGCAGCCGGATTGTCCGCCGAGGTGGAGACGGGAAACGGGATCCGAGGATGCTGACCGTAGACTACAAAAAACGGGGATTTGGAGGAAGACTCGCTCTCGTGATTGTTGTACGAGAATTCGGCCCATGGCAGGAGATCCACCCAGTCAGAATGGTGGGCATTAACGAAGTGCCGAAGGTAACTGGTCAGGTTCTGATTGATCCGCTCCACTTGACCATTAGACTGTGGGTGGTAAGCGGAGGAGAAGTCCAGGGTGACGTCCAGCAATTTACAAGTGGCTCTCCAGAAACGGGAAGTGAACTGTACCCCACGATCCGACACGATGTGACGGGGCAGGCCATGAAGACGGAAGATGTGGCGGATAAAGTCTTTAGCCAGCTCGGGTGCAGACGGAAGACCTGGCAGTGGAATGAAGTGAGCCATCTTGGAGAAGCGGTCAGCGACCACCCAAATGACCGTACAACCGGCAGAGACGGGTAGATCAGTAATGAAGTCCATCGCTATATGCTGCCAGGGGGCAGCAGGTACTGGCAGAGGTAGGAGGCGGCCGGCCGGCAGGTGTCTCGGAACTTTGTTGCGGGCGCAGGACACACAGGCAGAAACAAAGTCTATTACATCCTTGTGCAGGTTAGGCCACCAGTAGTGCCGGGTAATAAGCTGGAGGGTCTTTTTCTGACCGGCGTGGCCAGCTAGTTTAGAAGAATGACCCCAGTGTAGGATCTTCTCCCGATCAGGTACTGGTACGAACGTCTTACCAGGAGGAAGACGATTTAGACTCACGGGAGCCACCTGCATTACTCTGGCGGGATCGATGATATGTTTCGGATCCTCCTCGAGATCAGACACCAGAAAGGACCGAGACAAGGCGTCCGCCTTGACGTTTTTGTCAGCCGGGCGAAAATGAAGGACAAAATCAAAACGAGCAAAAAACAAGGACCACCGGGCTTGGCGCGGGTTAAGTCTCTGGGCATGCTGGAGGTAAGCCAAGTTCTTGTGGTCAGTGTAAATTATTACCGGGTGAAGAGCCCCCTCGAGCAGGTAACGCCACTCCTCCAATGCCAGTTTGATGGCCAATAACTCTCGGTCTCCTATGGAATAGTTGCGCTCAGAGGAGGAGAAGAGTTTAGAGAAGAAGCCACAAGTTACCATCCTCCCGGAAGATGATTTTTGAGTAAGTACCGCTCCGGCTCCAGAGGAGGAGGCATCAACTTCCAGGAAGAACTGTTTGTTGCCATCTGGGCGATGCAGCACCGAGGCGGAAGAGAAGGCCTGTTTAAGGGAAAGAAAGGCCTCCTCAGCTTCGGGTGGCCACTCTTTGGGATTAGTACCTTTACGGGTGAGCGCAGAAATTGGGGCCGTCCGGGAAGAGAAGTGTGGTATGAAGAGGCGGTAGTAGTTGGCGAAGCCCAGGAATCGCTGAATGGCTTTCAACCCCTCCGGTCGGGGCCATTTCTCGATGGCAGACAATTTCTCAGGATCCATTTGTAGGCCGGTCTGAGAGATAATGTAGCCCAGAAACGGAAGCGAGGTCTGCTCAAAGAGGCACTTCTCAAATTTAGCGTAGAGATGGTTCTGCCTTAGCCTGAGCAGGACCTGACGAACGTCCCTCCGGTGAGTCTGGAGATCCGGAGAGAAGACCAAGATGTCATCCAGGTACACCACTACGCAGGAGTAGAGAAGGTCCCGGAAGATGTCATTGACCAACTCTTGAAAGACGGCAGGAGCGTTACAGAGACCAAAGGGCATTACCAGGTATTCATAGTGGCCGTCCCGGGTGTTGAATGCCGTCTTCCATTCATCCCCCTGACGAATACGAACCAGGTTGTACGCCCCACGAAGGTCCAGTTTGGTGAAGATCCTAGCCCCCCTCAGGCGATCAAATAATTCTGGAATGAGCGGAAGGGGGTACTTATTCTTCACCGTGATCAGGTTTAGGCCTCTATAGTCTATACAGGGACGGAGAGAGCCGTCCTTCTTTTTGACGAAAAAGAAGCCTGCTCCCGCCGGGGAGGTAGATTTCCGGATGAATCCTCTGGCCAGATTCTCCTCAATATATTCGGACATTGACCGGGTCTCAGCAGCGGATAAAGGATAGATACGCCCACGGGGAGGAGTAGTACCGGGTAGCAGATCGATGGGACAGTCGTATGGTCTATGTGGTGGTAATGTCTCTGCCTCCTTTTTATTAAAGACATCTGCATAAGACCAATAAGGAATCGGAAGTCCAGGTAGATTAGCTGGGGTAGGAGAGGGACGGACGGGATGGACGGGAACCAGGCAGGTTTTATGACAGTCTTGTCCCCAGCGAAGGACCTCTCCGGTTTGCCAGTCTAGCACGGGTGCATGTCTCTGGAGCCAGGGCAGACCTAGCAAGAGGGCGTGAGAGAGTCCAGGCAGAACATGAAAGGAGATACTTTCAGAATGCAGCATTCCCACCTGCAGGGTAATGGATTCGGTGATGAGTTGAATGGGGCGAGGTAAGAGGCCCCCATCCACGGCAGCGACAGACAAGGGTACAGCCAGAGGTTTGGTGGGGATGCGGTATTTCTCAACCAGGGACTGTGAAATAAGGTTCCCGGCTGCTCCAGAGTCAAGTTGGGCTAGTTCGAAATAACGGTTCTCCCCGTAGATGATCGAAACTGACAATAGCAGGGATGGAGAGGATTTATTCTTGTCTAGGTGGACCTCTCTGAGCGAACCTAGACACAGGCGTTTCCCGACCTCTCCGGGCAGGCACGGATCCGGTGCTCCTTACTGCCACAGTAGAAGCAGCTCCCCTCGGCACGGCGTGAGTCCTGACGGGTTTTGACCATCTTGGTCTGGTCGACCTGCATAGGCTCAGGAGAGTGTACCTGGGGAGAGATGGAGGGAATGACGGGTTTCTGGAAAGTAGGAGCTAAACGTGGAATCCTTCTCTCACGGGTGACCTCTTTGGCACGCTCCTGGAACCGAAGGTCAATCCGGGTGGCAAGGGTTATTAGATCATCGAGAGAGGTAGGAATGTCCCGACCAGCAAGTTCATCTTTAATACGACCGGACAGACCCTCCCAGAAGACGGATACCAGAGCGTCGTTATCCCAGGCCAGCTCCGAGGCAAGGGTGCGGAACCGTATGGCATATTGGCCCACGGTGAGACCCTCCTGACGGAGGCGTAGCAGAGAGGATGCGGATGAGGTCTTCCGTCCGGGTTCGTCGAAGACTTTCCGGAAAGCCGAGAGAAAAGCAGGCAAATTGGACACCAGGGGGTCTCCTCTCTCCCATAGAGGATTTAGCCAGGCCAGGGCCTCCCCGGTGAGATGGGACATGATAAAGGCAATTTTGGCCCGGTCGGAATTAAACTGATGGGACAAAAGTTCAAAGTGCAGGGTGCACTGATTTATGAAGCCCCGAGCCTGGACGGGGTCGCCTCCGAAGCGAGGAGGTGCAGAAAGCCGGGGTCCGGGGTAGGATACCATAGTATTAGTGGGCAGCGGAGCTGCCGGATTGCAAGATATAGCACTGGCGGAGGTTGTTGGTGGATCAGACAGAGTGTTCAGGCGAGTATTAACATTCCGCAGGTGACCCAGGATGGCCTCCTGTTGGGACCTCTGACGGGACAGTTCAAGACAGAGGTCCGAGAGCGAGGGAGCTTGGGTGCCACCGGGTTCCATGGCCCGAGCAAACTGTAACGAGTCCGGGAGGCGGAACCTCTGAGCTACTATACAAGGGGGCGGCCCTTGTAAGGGAGCGGGTGGCAGTCTCTGGGTGAACGGACAGGGAGTTACGGCAAGTGATCAGGGCAGTCTCTGGGTAAGGGGTAGGTACGACCTGTTATGGCAGAGCCTCCGGGTAGGCTAGCAGGCAGATGGTAGATGTGTGCTCCCAGGTGAGCAAGCGAGAGTCTCTGGAATAGCAGGTGGTCACGGCACGTGACGGCGGAACCTCCGGGCTGGCAGGCAGGTAGGTAACGGAGAAGCGCTCCCAGGTGAGCGGGCAAGAGTCTCTGGAATAGCTGGTGGTCACCGCACGTGACAACGGGACCTCCGGGCTGGCAAGCAGGCAGGTAACGGAGATGCGCTCCCAGGTGAGCGGGCAAGAGTCTCTGAGATAGCTGGTGGTCACAGCACGTGACAACGGAGCCTCCGGGCTGGCAAGCAGGCAGATAACGGAGAAGCGCTCCCAGGTGAGCGGGCAAGCTGGTCCATAGACAGACTGACCGGAGTAGTAAGGCAGACCGTCGGACCTCAGGCAAGCAGGCAGGTAGCTGATATGCGCTCCCAGGTGAGCGGGCAGGCTGGTCCTTTAGACAGACTGACAGGAGTAGTAAGGCAGACCGTCGGACCTCAGGCTGGCAGACAGGTAACAAGTATTCAGGCAGAAATCAGGCAGGTAACTAGCAGGAAACTGGCAGGAAACTGGCAGGTAACTGGCAGGTAACTGGCAACGGGACCTGAGGGCTGAAGCACAGGTGAGACACAGGTGCAAACAACATTGCTCGGGCACCTCCATTTTGGAGGAGGTGCCTTATATATGATGAAGTCCTCCGGCCATTGGCCGGGGACTCCTTAGGACGGCGCGCGCGGCCCCTTTAAGAGGAGGGGAGCGCGCGCGCGCGCGCCCTAAGCACAGGGGCCGGGAAGGAGCGCGCGCTGAGAGCAGAGCGGGAGGAGGACGCCGGGAAGGAGCGCGCGCTGACAGCAGAGCGGGGAGAGGACGCCGGGCACGGAGCAGAGCGGTGAGGGGAGCAGCGTCCCTGCCTAGCAGAGGGCAGGGACGCCAGCGCTACACTAAGCACATGAGCCAGGCATGGTACATGTGTGATCTCGCCTCGCCTCAGAGCCGCCACCAGGTTACGGCCAATGTCGCACATGACCATGCCTGGATGTAGGTTCAGCGGTCTCAGCCACAGATCTGCCTGCTCTTTCACAGCTGTCCACAACTCACAAGCAGTGTGAGATTTATCATCTAAGCTTATGAGTTTCAGCACAGCCTGTTGCGGCTTGGCTGAGGCAGAACTGCAGTGCTTCCAGCTTGTAACTGATGTGGTAATATCTGAGATGGAGGCTGAACATGAGGAGGAGGATGATGCGCAGGAGCTGTACATTGTGGGTGAAACTCTGACTGATATAGGGCCCGCAATCCTCGGTGTGGGGAGGATGTGTTCCGTCCCAAGGTCCGACTGGGTCCCGGCTTCCACTATGCTTACCCAGTGTGCCGTCAGGGAGATGTACCGTCCCTGGCCACAAGCACTTGTCCACGTGTCCGTTGTCAGGTGGACTCTCCAAGTAACTGCGTTGTTGAGGGCACGGCAGATGTTTTGGGACACGTGCTTGTGTAGTGCGGAGATGAAACACCGGGCAAAATAGTGTCGGCTGGGGACCGAGTACCGAGGGATGGCCACTGCCATAAGGTTGCGGAAGGATTCCGTCTCCACCAGCCTAAAAGGCAGCATTTCCAACGCAAGCAGTTGTGAAATGTGCGAATTTAGGACTGTGACCTGTGGGGCATTGGCTGCGAATTTGCGCTTTCATTCAAAGGTCTGGGATATGGACAATTGAACGCTGCGGTGGGACGTGGACGTGGGCGTTGATGCTGTTTCTTCAGAAACTGCCATAACAAGTGAAGACTGAGAGGAGGGGGCATCTTTGCATGCAGTATGGACAGGGGATTGCCTTGCACGCACAACAGGGGGTTCTCTTACACGCACAACAGCGGAAGAAGCAGTGGTGACACCCACTGACACTGGTCGTGGACCCTGTGGTTCGCCCCACAAAGTCGGGTGCTTTGCTGACATGTGCCTGATCATGCTGGTGGTGGTCAGGCTGGTAGTTTTGTCACCCCTGTTGATGCTGGCCTGGCAGGTGGTACAAATGGCCTTTTTGGGGTTATCAGGAGAGTCTTTAAAAAAATTCCAGACTCTGGAAGACCTACCGGTTGTACTGGCAACGTCCCTCGTGTTGGTGTTATGGGGAACGGTTGCCCGCCTTCTGTCTGCGGCCACCACACTGCTTCTTCCTGCCTGTTGGGGTACTCTGCCTCCGTCCCCCTGTGTGCTGCTGGCCTCGCTCTGCGTGTCCTCCTGCCACGTTGGGTCAGTTGCCAGATCATCCACCACCTCCTCCTCTTCCACTTCCGCACCACGGTCCTCCTCACTTCGTGGCAATTGTGTCTCGTCATCGTCCACCTCTTGTGACAAATTGCCAGCGTCGACTTCCTGTGGCTGTGGCTGTTCAAATATTTGGCCATCGCTACATGGGATCTCCTCTTCCACCACTTCAAGCGTATCAGGCGAGGGGCCCAAATATGGAAATGGACCAGTGAACAGCTCTTCAGAGTGTCCAAGCGTGGGATCAGTTGCTGTCTGATGACACTCGGCATCGTGGGAGGAAGGAGCATCAGGGTGAGGAGGAGTATGCGGTCGAGACTCACGGCTACTAAGACTTGACCGTGTGGAAGACATACCAGAGGTGGTGGTGTCCTGGTGACTGGAAGTATTATCTGCTATCCAATAAATAGCCTGTTCACACTGATCAGTTCGCAATAGTGGTGTTGTTGTGTGCTTCCCTAGTAATACGGTCAAGAACTGGGAGCGAGAAGATGTGGCTGTTGGTTGTGGCACATTTTCACCTTGGCCACGGCCCAGTCCTCTGCACGCACCATCACCAGAACGTCCAGTTCCACGTCCCTTGCCACGCGCCTTGCCCATTGTAAATGAAGTAAAATAGCACTATCAATGGCAAAAGGGTAATAAAAAGGAGATTAGAACCGTGGAAGAGGAAAACCACAGTTCTATTTCTCTGGCCTACACCAGAATCTTTTAAACAGATATATTTGTGTCTGAACAGTCAGCGAGACACTCAAACTGTTTTTTTTTATGGAAAAAAGGCAAAAAGTGGATAATACAGAGATCTGAACCGTGGAACTGCAAAACCACAGTTCTAGTTATCTGGCCGAAACCAGACTCTTTAAACAGATATATTTGTGTCTGAGCACTCACAGACACACTCAATTTTTTTTTTTTGGGGGGGGGATACCAAAAGGTTAATAAGACGGGTATTTGTACAGTCTGACTGAAGGAAAAAAAAAGGATTTTTCCTGGCCCCTGAGACCTGGGGCTGTCTAGCAATTTGAGAAGCAGCACACAGGACTGTAATGCAGTGTTTGTTGGTATAACCACTGCATCTCCTATACAACCTGCATGCCTGACTGATATCTGGGATGGATATTAGTCCTCAAAAGGACTGTTTGTTTGATTTTGCAGGCGTTAGAGACCCTACACTACCTATTTCGCAGTATAAATCTCTCACTAGCTCAGCAGCACTCTCCCTACACTGCCTGATCCGGAGCGACTGTGTCCAAGATGGCGGCACCCAGTTTTAAATACTTGAGGTGACGCTGTGCGGCCAGCCAATCACTGTAATGCCCACAACCAACATGGCTGCGGCATTACAGTGACTGGCTGGCAATCCCTGCATGTTCATTGGCTCTGTAAAGAGCGCCAAACATGCAGGGCGGAGACCCGATCTCCCGCCCGAGTAACCCGGAAATGGTCGGTGCTCGCCGAACATCCCGAGTAGTGAGATGCTCGGGCGAGTACCGAGCAGTGTCGAGCATGCTCACTCAACAATAACAACAACGTAAATAGCATACTAAAGAACAGCATTGTAAATAGCATAGTAAAGAACAACAATGTAAATAACATACTAATAATAATCTTTTTATTCATATAGTGCCAACATATTCAACAGCGCTTTACAATTCAGACAATTTACAGACATTATCGACACTGTCCCCATTGGGGCTCACAATCTACATTCCCTATCAGTATGTCTTTGGAGTGTGGGAGGAGACCGAAGAACCCGGAGGAAACTCACGCAAACACGGGGAGAACATACAAACTCCTTGCAGATGTTGTCCTTGGTGGGATTTGAACCCAGGACCCCAGCGCTGCAATGCTAACAACTGAAACACCGTGCTGTCTGATAAAGAACAACAATGTAAATAGCATACTAAAAAACAGCAATATAAATTGCACACTAAAGAATAACAATGTAAATAGCATACTAAAGAACAACAATGTAAATAGTACACTAAACAACAACAATGTAAATAACATACTAAAGAACAATAAAGTAAATAGCATACTAAAGAACAACAATGTAAATAGCATGCTAAAGAACAACAATGTAAATAGCATACTAAATAACAACAATGTAAATAGCATGCTAAAGAACAACAATGTAAATAGCACACTAAAGAACAACAATGTAAATAGCATACTAAAGAACAACAATGTAAATAACATACTAATAATAATAATATTTTTATTTATATAGCGCCAACATATTCTGCAGCTCTTTACAATTCAGACAATATACAGACATTATGGGCACTGTCTCCATTGAGGCTCACAATCTACATTCTACATTCCCTATCAGTATGTTTTTGGAATGTGGGAGGAAACCGGAGAACCTGGAGGAAACCCACGATAACACAGGGAGATCACACAAACTCCTTGCAGATGTTGTCCTTGATGGGATTTGAACCCAGGACCCCAGCACAGCAATGCTAACCACTGAAACACCGTGCTGCCCAATAAAGAACAACAATGTAAATAGCATACAAAAAAACAACAATGTAAATAACATACTAAAGAACAACCATGTAAATAGCATACTAAAGAACAACAATGTAAAAAGCATGCTAAAGAATAGCAATGTAAATAGCACACTAAAGAACAACAATGTAAATAGCACAGTAAAGAAGAAAAATGTAAATAGCACACTAAAGAATAACATTGTAAATAGCACAATAAAGAACAACAATGTAAATAACATACTAAAGAATAACAATGTAAATAGCACACTAAAGAACAATGTAAATAACATACTAAAGAACACATCTTTAGCATACTAAAGAACAACAATGTAAAATAGCATACTAAAGAACAACATTGTAAATAGCACACTAAAGAACAACAACGTAAAAGAACAACAATGTAAATAGCATACTAAAGAGCAACAATGTAAATAGCATGCTAAAGAACAACAATGTAAATAACATACTAATAATAATAATATTTTTATTTATATAGCGCCAACATAATCTGCAGCTCTTTACAATTCAGACAATATACAGACATTATGGGCACTGTCTCCATTGGGGCTCACAATCTACATTCTACATTCCCTATCAGTATGTTTTTGGAATGTGGGAGGAAACTGGAGAACCCGGAGGAAACCCACGCAAACACGAGGAGAACATACAAACTCCTTGCAGATGTTGTCCTTGGTGGGATTTGAACCCAGGACCCCAGCACAGCAATGCTAACCACTGAGCCACCGTGCTGCCCGATAAAGAACAACAATGTAAATAGCATACAAAAAAACAACAATGTAAATAACATACTAAAGAACAACAATGTAAATAGCACAGTAAAGAACAGCAATGTAAATAACATACTAAAGAACAGCAATGTAAATAACATACTAAAGAACAACAATGTAAATAGCACAGTAAAGAACAGCAATGTAAATAGCATACTAAAGAACAGCAATGTAAATAACATACTAAAGAACAATGTAAATAGCATACTAAAGAACAGCAATGTAAATAACATACTAAAGAACAATGTAAATAGCATACTAAAGAACAACAATGTAAATAGCATACTAAAGAACAACAATGTAAATAGCATACTAAAGAATAACAATGTAAATAGCACACTAAAGAACAATGTAAATAACATACTAAAGAACAACAATGTAAATAGCAAACTAAAGAACAACAATGTAAATAACATACTAAAGAATAACAATGTAAATAGCACACTTAAGAACAACAATGTAAATAACATACTAAAGAATAACAATGTAAATAGCACACTAAAGAACAAAAATGTAAATAACATACTAAAGAATAACAATGTAAATAGCACACTAAAGAACAATGTAAATAACATACTAAAGAACAACAATGTAAATAGCATACAAAAAACAACAATGTAAATAACATACTAAAGAACAACAATGTAAATAGCATGCTAAAGAACAACAATGTAAATAGCATACTAAAGAATAACAATGTAAATAGTAGACTAAAGAACAACAATGTAAATAACATACTAAAGAACAACAATGTAAATAGCATGCTAAAGAACAACAATGTAAATAGCATACTAAAGAATAACAATGTAAATAGCACACTAAAGAACAATGTAAATAACATACTAAAGAACAACAATGTAAATAGCATACAAAAAAACAACAATGTAAATAACATACTAAAGAACAGCAATGTAAATAGCATACAAAAAAACAACAATGTAAATAACATACTAAAGAACAACAATGTAAATAGCATACAAAAAAACAACAATGTAAATAACATACTAAAGAACAGCAATGTAAATAGCATACAAAAAAACAACAATGTAAATAACATACTAAAGAACAACAATGTAAATAGCATGCTAAAGAACAACAATGTAAATAACATACTAAAGAATAACATTGTAAATAGCACACTAAAGAACAACAATGTAAATAGCACAGTAAAGAACAAAAATGTAAATAGCACAATAAAGAACAACAATGTAAATAATATACTAAAGAATAACAATGTAAATAGCACACTAAAGAACAATGTAAATAACATACTAAAGAACACATCTTTAGCATACTAAAGAACAACAATGTAAAATAGCATACTAAAGAACAACATTGTAAATAGCATGCTAAAGAACAACAATGTAAATAGCACACTAAAGAACAACAACGCAAAAGAACAACAATGTAAATAGCACACTAAAGAGCAACAATGTAAATAGCATGCTAAAGAACAACAATATAGATAATACACTAAAGAACAACAATGTAAATAACATACTAAATAACAACAATGTAAATAGCATGCTAAAGAGCAACAATGTAAATAGCACACTAAAGAACAACAATGTAAATAACATACTAATAATAATAATATTTTTATTTATATAGCGCCAACATAATCTGCAGCTCTTTACAATTCAGACAATATACAGACATTATGGGCACTGTCTCCATTGAGGCTCACAATCTACATTCTAAATTCCCTATCAGTATGTTTTTGGAATGTGGGAGGAAACTGGAGAACCCGGAAGAAACCCACGCAAACACGAGGAGAACATACAAACTCCTTGCAGATGTTGTCCTTGGTGGGATTTGAACCCAGGACCCCAGCGTAGCAATGCTAACCACTGAAACACCGTGCTGCGCGATAAAGAACAACAATGTAAATAGCATACTAAAGAACAGCAATGTAAATAACATACTAAAGAACAACAATGTAAATAGCATACTAAAGAACAACAATGTAAATAGCATACTAAAGAACAACAATGTAAATAGCATACTAAAGAATAACAATGTAAATAGCACACTAAAGAACAATGTAAATAGCATACTAAAGAACAACAATGTAAATAACATACTAAAGAATAACAATGTAGATAACATACTAAAGAACAATAAAGTAAATAGCACACTAAAGAACAATGTAAATAGCATACTAAAGAACAACAATGTAAATAGCATACTAAAGAACAACAATGTAAATAACATACTAAAGAACAACAATGTAAATAGCATACTAAAGAACAACAATGGAAATAGCATGCTAAAGAACAACAATGTAAATAACATACTAAAGAATAACATTGTAAATAGCACACTAAAGAACAATGTAAATAGCATACTAAAGAACAACAATGTAAATAGCATGCTAAAGAACAACAATGTAAATAGCATACTAAAGAACAACAATGTAAATAGCATGCTAAAGAACAACAATCTAAATAGCACACTAAAGAACAACAATGTAAATAGCATACCAAAGAACAACAATGTAAATAACATACTAATAATAATAATCTTTTTATTTATATAGCGCCAACATATTCTGCAGCTCTTTACAATTCAGACAATATACAGACATTATGGGCACTGTCTCCATTGAGGCTCACAATCTACATTCTACATTCCCTATCAGTATGTTTTTGGAATGTGGGAGGAAACCGGAGAACCCGGAGGAAACCCACGATAACACAGGGAGATCATACAAACTCATTGCAGATGTGGTTCTTGATGGGATTTGAACCCAGGACCCCAGCACAGCAATGCTAACCACTGAAACACTGTGCTGCCCAATAAAGAACAACAATGTAAATAGCATACAAAAAACAACAATGTAAATAACATACTAAAGAACAACAATGTAAATAGCATACTAAAGAACAACAATGTAAATAGCATACTAAAGAACAACAATGTAAATAACATACTAAAGAACAACAATGTAAATAGCACACTAAAGAACAACAATGTAAATAGAATGCTAAAGAACAACAATGTAAATAACATACTAAAGAATAACATTGTAAATAGTACACTAAAGAACAACAATGTAAATAGCACAGTAAAGAACAAAAATGTAAATAGCACAATAAAGAACAACAATGTAAATAACATACTAAAGAATAACAATGTAAATAGCACACTAAAGAACAATGTAAATAACATACTAAAGAACACATCTTTAGCATACTAAAGAACAACAATGTAAAATAGCATACTAAAGAACAACATTGTAAATAGCATGCTAAAGAACAACAATGTAAATAGCACAATAAAGAACAACAACGTAAAAGAACAACAATGTAAATAGCATACTAAAGAGCAACAATGTAAATAGCATGCTAAAGAACAACAATATAGATAATACACTAAAGAACAACAATGTAAATAACAACAATGTAAATAGCATGCTAAAGAGCAACAATGTTAATAGCATACTAAAGAACAACAATGTAAATAACATACTAATAATAATAATATTTTTATTTATATAGCGCCAACATAATCTGCAGCTCTTTACAATTCAGACAATATACAGACATTATGGGCACTGTCTCCATTGAGGCTCACAATCTACATTCTACATTCCCTATCAGTATGTTATTGGAATGTGGGAGGAAACTGGAGAACCCGGAGGAAACCCACGCAAACACGAGGAGAACATACAAACTCCTTGCAGATGTTGTCCTTGGTGGGATTTGAACCCAGGACCCCAGCGTAGCAATGCTAACCACTGAAACACCGTGCTGCCCGATAAAGAACAACAATGTAAATAGCATACAAAAGAACAACAATGTAAATAGCATACTAAAGAATAACAATGTAAATAGCACACTAAAGAACAATGTAAATAACATACTAAAGAACAACAATGTAAATAGCATACTAAAGAACAACAATGTAAATAACATACTAAAGAATAACAATGTAAATAGCACACTAAAGAACAACAATGTAAATAACATACTAAAGAATAACAATGTAAATAGCATACTAAAGAACAACAATGTAAATAACATACTAAAGAATAACAATGTAAATAGCATACAAAAGAACAACAATGTAAATAGCATACTAAAGAATAACAATGTAAATAGCACAATAAAGAACAATGTAAATAACATACTAAAGAACAACAATGTAAATAGCATACTAAAGAACAACAATGTAAATAACATACTAAAGAATAACAATGTAAATCACACACTAAAGAACAGCAATGTAAATAACATACTAAAGAATAACAATGTAAATAGCATACAAAAGAACAACAATGTAAATAGCATACTAAAGAACAACAATGTAAATAACATACTAAAGAATAACAACAATGTAAATAGCACACTAAAGAACAGCAATGTAAATAACATACTAAAGAATAACAATGTAAATAGCATAAAAAGAACAACAATGTAAATAGCACACTAAAGAACAATGTAAATAACATACTAAAGAACAACAATGTAAATAGCATACTAAAGAACAACAATGTAAATAACATACTAAAGAATAACAATGTAAATAGCATACAAAAGAACAACAATGTAAATAGCATACTAAAGAATAACAATGTAAATAGCACACTAAAGAACAATGTAAATAACACTAAAGAACAACAATGTAAATAGCATACTAAACAACAACAATGTAAATAACATACTAAAGAATAACAATGTAAATAGCACACTAAAGAACAGCAATGTAAATAACATACTAAAAAACAACAATGTAAATAGCATGCTAAAGAACAACAATGTAAATAGCATACTAAAGAATAACAATGTAAATAGCACACTAAAGAACAATGTAAATAACATACTAAAGAACAACAATGTAAATAGCACACTAAAGAACAATGTAAATAACATACTAAAGAATAACAATGTAAATAGCACACTAAAGAACAACAATGTAAATAACATACTAAAGAATAACAATGTAAATAGCACACTAAAGAACAAAAATGTAAATAACATACTAAAGAACAACAATGTAAATAGCATACTAAAGAACAACAATGTAAATAGCATACTAAAGAATAACAATGTAAATAGCACACAAAAGAACAATGGAAATAACATACTAAAGAACAACAATGTAAATAGCATACTAATGAACAACAATGTAAATAACATACTAAAGAATAACAATGTAAATAGCACACTAAAGAACAACAATGTAAATAACATACTAAAGAATAACAATGTAAATAGCACACTAAAGAACAATGTAAATAACATACTAAAGAATAACAATGTAAATAGCACACTAAAGAACAAAAATGTAAATAACATACTAAAGAATAGCAATGTAAATAGCACACTAAAGAACAATGTAAATAACATACTAAAGAACAGCAATGTAAATAGCATACAAAAAAACAACAATGTAAATAACATACTAAAGAATAACAATGTAAATAGCATACTAAAGAACAACAATGTAAATAGCATACTAAAGAACAACAATGTAAATAGCATGCTAAAGAACAACAATGTAAATAACATACTAAAGAACAACAATGTAAATAGCATGCTAAAGAACAACAATGTAAATAACATACTAAAGAATAACAATGTAAATAGCACACTAAAGAACAAAAATGTAAATAACATACTAAAGAATAACAATGTAAATAACATACTAAAGAACAACAATGTAAATAGCTTACAAAAAAACAACAATGTAAATAACATACTAAATAACAACAATGTAAATAGCATACTAAAGAACAACAATGTAAATAGCACAGTAAAGAACAAAAATGTAAATAGCACAATAAAGAACAACAATGTAAATAACATACTAAAGAATAACAATGTAAATAGCACACTAAAGAACAATGTAAATAACATACTAAAGAACACATCTTTAGCATACTAAAGAACAACAATGTAAAATAGCATACTAAAGAACAACATTGTAAATAGCATGCTAAAGAACAACAATGTAAATAGCACACTAAAGAACAACAACGTAAAAGAACAACAATGTAAATAGCATACTAAAGAGCAACAATGTAAATAGCATGCTAAAGAACAACAATATAGATAATACACTAAAGAACAACAATGTAAATAACAACAATGTAAATAGCATGCTAAAGAGCAACAATGTAAATAGCATACTAAAGAACAACAATGTAAATAACATACTACTAATAATAATATTTTTATTTATATAGCGCCAACATAATCTGCAGCTCTTTACAATTCAGACAATATACAGACATTATGGGCACTGTCTCCATTGAGGCTCACAATCTACGTTCTACATTCCCTATCAGTATGTTTTTGGAATGTGGGAGGAAACTGAAGAACCCGGAGGAAACCCACGCAAACACGAGGAGAACATACAAACTCCTTGCAGATGTTGTCCTTGGTGGGATTTGAACCCAGGACCCCAGCGTAGCAATGCTAACCACTGAAACACCGTGCTGCCCGATAAAGAACAACAATGTAAATAGCATACTAAAGAACAGCAATGTAAATAACATACTAAAGAACAACAATGTAAATAGCATGCTAAAGAACAACAATGTAAATAGCATACTAAAGAATAATGTAAATAGCACACAAAAGAACAATGTAAATAACATACTAAAGAACAAAAATGTAAATAACATACTAAAGAACAACAATGTAAATAGCATACTAAAGAACAACAATGTAAATAGCATACTAAAGAATAACAATGTAAATAGCACACAAAAGAACAATGGAAATAACATACTAAAGAACAACAATGTAAATAGCATACTAAAGAACAACAATGTAAATAACATACTAAAGAATAACAATGTAAATAGCACACTAAAGAACAACAATGTAAATAACATACTAAAGAATAACAATGTAAATAGCACACTAAAGAACAATGTAAATAACATACTAAAGAATAACAATGTAAATAGCACACTAAAGAACAAAAATGTAAATAACATACTAAAGAATAGCAATGTAAATAGCACACTAAAGAACAATGTAAATAACATACTAAAGAACAGCAATGTAAATAGCATACAAAAAAACAACAATGTAAATAACATACTAAAGAACAACAATGTAAATAACATACTAAAGAATAACAATGTAAATAGCACACTAAAGAACAATGTAAATAACATACTAAAGAATAACAATGTAAATAGCACACTAAAGAACAACAATGTAAATAACATACTAAAGAATAACAATGTAAATAGCACACTAAAGAACAATGTAAATAACATACTAAAGAATAACAATGTAAATAGCACACTAAAGAACAAAAATGTAAATAACATACTAAAGAATAGCAATGTAAATAGCACACTAAAGAACAATGTAAATAACATACTAAAGAACAGCAATGTAAATAGCATACAAAAAAACAACAATGTAAATAACATACTAAAGAACAACAATGTAAATAACATACTAAAGAATAACAATGTAAATAGCACACTAAAGAACAATGTAAATAACATACTAAAGAATAACAATGTAAATAGCACACTAAAGAACAAAAATGTAAATAACATACTAAAGAATAGCAATGTAAATAGCACACTAAAGAACAATGTAAATAACATACTAAAGAACAGCAATGTAAATAGCATACAAAAAAACAACAATGTAAATAACATACTAAAGAACAACAATGTAAATAGCATGCTAAAGAACAACAATGTAAATAGCATTCTAAAGAACAACAATGTAAATAACATACTAAAGAACAACAATGTAAATAGCATGCTAAAGAACAACAATGTAAATAACATACTAAAGAATAACAATGTAAATAGCACACTAAAGAACAAAAATGTAAATAACATACTAAAGAATAACAATGTAAATAGCATACTAAAGAACAACAATGTAAATAGCATACTAAAGAATAACAATGTAAATAGCACACTAAAGAACAATGTAAATAACATACTAAAGAACAACAATGTAAATAGCATACTAAAGAACAACAATGTAAATAACATACTAAAGAATAACAATGTAAATAGCACACTAAAGAACAATATAAATAACATACTAAAGAACAATGTAAATAACATACTAAAGAATAACAATGTAAATAGCACACTAAAGAACAATGTAAATAACATACTAAAGAACAACAATGTAAATAGCTTACAAAAAAACAACAATGTAAATAACATACTAAAGAACAACAATGTAAATAGCATACTAAAGAACAACAATGTAAATAGCATACTAAAGAATAACATTGAAAATAGCACACTAAAGAACAACAATGTAAATAGCACAGTAAAGAACAAAATTGTAAATAGCACAATAAAGAACAACAATGTAAATAACATACTAAAGAATAACAATGTAAATAGCACACTAAAGAACAATGTAAATAACATACTAAAGAACACATCTTTAACATACTAAAGAACAACAATGTAAAATAGCATACTAAAGAACAACATTGTAAATAGCATGCTAAAGAACAACAATGTAAATAGCACACTAAAGAACAACAACGTAAAAGAACAACAATGTAAATAGCATACTAAAGAGCAACAATGTAAATAGCATGCTAAAGAACAACAATATAGATAATACACTAAAGAACAACAATGTAAATAACATACTAAATAACAACAATGTAAATAGCATACTAAAGAACAACAATGTAAATAACATACTAATAATAATAATATTTTTATTTATATAGCGCCAACATAATCTGCAGCTCTTTACAATTCAGACAATATACAGACATTATGGGCACTGTCTCCATTGAGGCTCACAATCTACATTCTACATTCCCTATCAGTATATTTTTGGAATGTGGGAGGAAACTGGAGAACCCGGAGGAAACCCACGCAAACACGAGGAGAACATACAAACTCCTTGCAGATGTTGTCCTTGGTGGGATTTAAACCCAGGACCCCAGCGTAGCAATGCTAACCACTGAAACACCGTGCTGCCCGATAAAGAACAACAATGTAAAAAGCATACTAAAGAACAGCAATGTAAATAACATACTAAAGAACAACAATGTAAATAGCATACTAAAGAACAACAATGTAAATAGCATACTAAAGAATAACAATGTAAATAGCACACTAAAGAACAATGTAAATAACATACTAAAGAACAACAATGTAAATAGCATACTAAAGAACAACAATGTAAATAACATACTAAAGAACAATAAAGTAAATAGCATACTAAAGAACAACAATGTAAATAGCATACTAAATAACAACAATGGAAATAGCATGCTAAAGAACAACAATGTAAATAGCACACTAAAGAACAACAATGGAAATAGCATACTAAAGAACAACAATGTAAATAACATACTAATAATAATAATCTTTTTATTTATATAGCGCCAACATATTCTACAGCTCTTTACAATTCAAACAATATACAGACATTATGGGCACTGTCTCCATTGAGGCTCACAATCTACATTCTACATTCCCTATCAGTATGTTTTTGGAATGTGGGAGGAAACCGGAGAACCCGGAGGAAACCCACGATAACACAGGGAGATCATACAAACTCCTTGCAGATGTTGTCCTTGATGGGATTTGAACCCAGGACCCCAGCACAGCAATGCTAACCACTGAAACACCGTGCTGCCCAATAAAGAACAACAATGTAAATAGCATACAAAAAACAACAATGTAAATAACATACTAAAGAACAACAATGTAAATAGCATACTAAAGAACAACAATGTAAATAGCATGCTAAAGAACAACAATGTAAATAACATACTAAAGAATAACAATGTAAATAGCACACTAAAGAACAATGTAAATAACATACTAAATAACACATCTTTAGCATACTAAAGAACAACAATGTAAAATAGCATACTAAAGAACAACATTGTAAATAGCATGCTAAAGAACAACAATGTAAATAGCACACTAAAGAACAACAACGTAAAAGAGCAACAATGTAAATAGCATACTAAAGAGCAACAATGTAAATAGCATGCTAAAGAACAACAATATAGATAATACACTAAAGAACAACAATGTAAATAACAACAATGTAAATAGCATGCTAAAGAGCAACAATGTAAATAGCATACTAAAGAGCAACAATGTAAATAACATACTAATAATAATAATATTTTTATTTATATAGCGCCAACATAATCTGCAGCTCTTTACAATTCAGACAATATACAGACATTATGGGCACTGTCTCCATTGAGGCTCACAATCTATATTCTACATTCCCTATCAGTATGTTTTTGGAATGTGGGAGGAAACTGGAGAACCCAGAGGAAACCCACGCAAACACGAGGAGAACATACAAACTCCTTGCAGATGTTGTCCTTGGTGGGATTTGAACCCAGGACCCCAGCGTAGCAATGCTAACCACTGAAACACCATGCTGCCCGATAAAGAACAACAATGTAAATAGCATACTAAAGAACAGCAATGTAAATAACATACTAAAGAACAACAATGTAAATAGCATGCTAAAGAACAACAATGTAAATAGCATACTAAAGAATAACAATGTAAATAGCACACAAAAGAACAATGTAAATAACATACTAAAGAACAACAATGTAAATAGCATACTAAAGAACAACAATGTAAATAACATACTAAAGAATAACAATGTAAATAGCACACTAAAGAACAACAATGTAAATAACATACTAAAGAATAACAATGTAAATAGCACACTAAAGAACAAAAATGTAAATAACATACTAAAGAACAACAATGTAAATAGCATACAAAAGAACAACAATGTAAATAGCATACTAAAGAATAACAATGTAAATAGCACACAAAAGAACAATGGAAATAACATACTAAAGAACAACAATGTAAATAGCATACTAAAGAACAACAATGTAAATAACATACTAAAGAATAACAATGTAAATAGCACACTAAAGAACAACAATGTAAATAACATACTAAAGAATAACAATGTAAATAGCACACTAAAGAACAAAAATGTAAATAACATACTAAAGAATAACAATGTAAATAGCACACTAAAGAACAATGTAAATAACATACTAAAGAACAACAATGTAAATAGCATACAAAAAAACAACAATGTAAATAACATACTAAAGAACAACAATGTAAATAGCATACTAAAGAACAACAATGTAAATAGCATGCTAAAGAACAACAATGTAAATAACATTCTAAAGAACAACAATGTAAATAGCATGCTAAAGAACAACAATGTAAATAACATACTAAAGAATAACAATGTAAATAGCACACTAAAGAACAAAAATGTAAATAACATACTAAAGAATAACAATGTAAATAGCACACTAAAGAACAATGTAAATAACATACTAAAGAACAACAATGTAAATAGCATACAAAAAAACAACAATGTAAATAACATACTAAAGAACAACAATGTAAATAGCATACTAAAGAACAACAATGTAAATAGCATACTAAAGAATAACATTGTAAATAGCACACTAAGGAACAACAATGTAAATAGCACAGTAAAGAACAAAAATGTAAATAGCACAATAAAGAACAACAATGTAAATAACATACTAAAGAATAACAATGTAAATAGCACACTAAAGAACAATGTAAATAGCATACTAAAGAACAACAATGTAAAATAGCATACTAAAGAACAACATTGTAAATAGCATGCTAAAGAACAACAATGTAAATAGTACACTAAAGAACAACAACGTAAAAGAACAACAATGTAAATAGCACACAAAAGAGCAACAATGTAAATAGCATGCTAAAGAACAACAATATAGATAATACACTAAAGAACAACAATGTAAATAACATACTAAATAACAACAATGTAAATAGCATGCTAAAGAGCAACAATGTAAATAGCATACTAAAGAACAACAATGTAAATAACATACTAATAATAATAATATTTTTATTTATATAGCGCCAACATAATCTGCAGCTCTTTACAATTCAGACAATATACAGACATTATGGGCACTGTCTCCATTGAGGCTCACAATCTGCATTCTACATTCCCTATCAGTATATTTTTGGAATGTGGGAGGAAACTGGAGAACCCGGAGGAAACCCTCGCAAACACGAGGAGAACATACAAACTCCTTGCAGATGTTGTCCTTGGTGGGATTTGAACCCAGGACCCCAGCGTAGCAATGCTAACCACTGAAACACCGTGCTGCCCGATAAAGAACAACAATGTAAATAGCATACTAAAGAACAGCAATGTAAATAACATACTAAAGAATAACAATGTAAATAGCACACAAAAGAACAATATAAATAACATACTAAAGAACAAAAATGTAAATAACATACTAAAGAATAACAATGTAAATAGCATACTAAAGAACAACAATGTAAATAGCATAATAAGAATAACAATGTAAATAGCACACAAAAGAACAATGGAAATAACATACTAAAGAACAACAATGTAAATAGCATACTAAAGAACAACAATGTAAATAACATACTAAAGAATAACAATGTAAATAGCACACTAAAGAACAACAATGTAAATAACATACTAAAGAATAACAATGTAAATAACACACTAAAGAACAAAAATGTAAATAACATACTAAAGAATAACAATGTAAATAGCACACTAAAGAACAATGTAAATAACATACTAAAGAATAACAATGTAAATAGCACACTAAAGAACAAAAATGTAAATAACATACTAAAGAATAACAATGTAAATAGCACACTAAAGAACAATGTAAATAACATACTAAAGAACAACAATGTAAATAACATTCTAAAGAACAACAATGTAAATAGCATGCTAAAGAACAACAATGTAAATAACATACTAAAGAATAACAATGTAAATAGCACACTAAAGAACAAAAATGTAAATAACATACTAAAGAATAACAATGTAAATAGCACACTAAAGAACAATGTAAATAACATACTAAAGAACAACAATGTAAATAGCATACAAAAAAACAACAATGTAAATAACATACTAAAGAACAACAATGTAAATAGCATACTAAAGAACAACAATGTAAATAGCATACTAAAGAATAACATTGTAAATAGCACACTAAGGAACAACAATGTAAATAGCACAGTAAAGAACAAAAATGTAAATAGCACAATAAAGAACAACAATGTAAATAACATACTAAAGAATAACAATGTAAATAGCACACTAAAGAACAATGTAAATAGCATACTAAAGAACAACAATGTAAAATAGCATACTAAAGAACAACATTGTAAATAGCATGCTAAAGAACAACAATGTAAATAGCACACTAAAGAACAACAACGTAAAAGAACAACAATGTAAATAGCACACTAAAGAGCAACAATGTAAATAGCATGCTAAAGAACAACAATATAGATAATACACTAAAGAACAACAATGTAAATAACATACTAAATAACAACAATGTAAATAGCATGCTAAAGAGCAACAATGTAAATAGCATACTAAAGAACAACAATGTAAATAACATACTAATAATAATAATATTTTTATTTATATAGCGCCAACATAATCTGCAGCTCTTTACAATTCAGACAATATACAGACATTATGGGCACTGTCTCCTTTGAGTCTCACAATCTGCATTCTACATTCCCTATCAGTATATTTTTGGAATGTGGGAGGAAACTGGAGAACCCGGAGGAAACCCACGCAAACACGAGGAGAACATACAAACTCCTTGCAGATGTTGTCCTTGGTGGGATTTGAACCCAGGACCCCAGCGTAGCAATGCTAACCACTGAAACACCGTGCTGCCCGATAAAGAACAAAAATGTAAAAAGCATACTAAAGAACAGCAATGTAAATAACATACTAAAGAACAACAATGTAAATAGCATACTAAAGAACAACAATGTAAATAGCATACTAAAGAACAACAATGTAAATAGCACACTAAAGAACAATGTAAATAACATACTAAAGAACAACAATGTAAATAGCATACTAAAGAACAATAAAGTAAATAGCATACTAAAGAACAACAATGTAAATAGCATACTAAATAACAACAATGTAAATAGCATGCTAAAGAACAACAATGTAAATAACATACTAAAGAACAATAAAGTAAATAGCATACTAAAGAACAACAATGTAAATAGCATACTAAATAACAACAATGTAAATAGCATGCTAAAGAACAACAATGTAAATAGCACACTAAAGAACAACAATGTAAATAGCATACCAAAGAACAACAATGTAAATAACATACTAATAATAATAATCTTTTTATTTATATAGCGCCAACATATTCTACAGCTCTTTACAATTCAGACAATATACAGACATTATGGGCACTGTCTCCATTGAGGCTCACAATCTACATTCTACATTCCCTATCAGTATGTTTTTGGAATGTGGGAGGAAACTGGAGAACCCGGAGGAAACCCACGCAAACACGAGGAGAACATACAAACTCCTTGCAGATGTTGTCCTTGGTGGGATTTGAACCCAGGACCCCAGCGTAGCAATGCTAACCACTGAAACACCGTGCTGCCCGATAAAGAACAAAAATGTAAAAAGCATACTAAAGAACAGCAATGTAAATAACATACTAAAGAACAACAATGTAAATAGCATACTAAAGAACAACAATGTAAATAGCATACTAAAGAACAACAATGTAAATAGCACACTAAAGAACAATGTAAATAACATACTAAAGAACAACAATGTAAATAGCATACTAAAGAACAATAAAGTAAATAGCATACTAAAGAACAACAATGTAAATAGCATACTAAATAACAACAATGTAAATAGCATGCTAAAGAACAACAATGTAAATAACATACTAAAGAACAATAAAGTAAATAGCATACTAAAGAACAACAATGTAAATAGCATACTAAAGAATAACAATGTAAATAGCATACCAAAGAACAACAATGTAAATAACATACTAATAATAATAATCTTTTTATTTATATAGCGCCAACATATTCTACAGCTCTTTACAATTCAGACAATATACAGACATTATGGGCACTGTCTCCATTGAGGCTCACAATCTACATTCTACATTCCCTATCAGTATGTTTTTGGAATGTGGGAGGAAACCGGAGAACCCGGAGGAAACCCACGATAACACAGGGAGATCATACAAACTCCTTGCAGATGTTGTCCTTGGTGGGATTTGAACCCAGGACCCCAGCACAGCAATGCTAACCACTGAAACACCGTGCTGCCCAATAAAGAACAACAATGTAAATAGCATACAAAAAAACAACAATGTAAATAACATACTAAAGAACAACAATGTAAATAGCATACTAAAGAAGAACAATGTAAATAGCATGCTAAAGAACAACAATGTAAATAACATACTAAAGAATAACATTGTAAATAGCACACTAAAGAACAACAATGTAAATAGCACAGTAAAGAACAAAAATGTAAATAGCACAATAAAGAACAACAATGTAAATAACATACTAAAGAATAACATTGTAAATAGCACACTAAAGAACAACAATGTAAATTGCACAGTAAAGAACAAAAATGTAAATAGCACAATAAAGAACAACAATGTAAATAACATACTAAAGAATAACAATGTAAATAGCACACTAAAGAACAACAATGTAAATAGCACAGTAAAGAACAAAAATGTAAATAGCACAATAAAGAACAACAATGTAAATAACATACTAAAGAATAACAATGTAAATAGCATACTAAAGAACAACCTTGTAAATAGCATACTAAAGAACAACCTTCTAAATAGCATACTAAAGAACAACCTTGTAAATAGTATACTAAAGAACAACCTTGTAAATAGCACACTAAAGAACAACCTTGTAAATAGAACACTAAAGAACAAACACAAGCAAAAACATGTTTACTGTGAACAAAGAGCACTGCCATATAGTGCAAAAAAAAATAATAGAGCCATAAACAGTCCAAATGATATACAGCATCCAAATAATAATAATAAAGCCATAAATAAAAGGGTATTCCTATCTAATAAACTATTTGCCTATCACAGGGATAGTGGAGAATCAGGGGCTGCAGAACTGATCCCACAGGACCCACAATCATCCAGTTCCCAGCGGACGAACCCCCACAATCATAAAGTTATAATAACAACATGCCATCACATTATAACATAGGAATATCCCTTTAAATCTCCAAATTATACTTTGCTATGTAATACTTTGCGCTCTTAGTTTACTCCGAGGACATTTGTTCTTCAGGATCCTGTGAAACCAAAAGGGACTGTAGGAAACTGCTCAGTCCCTAAAACTGTAAAATTCTCACATTAGGAGACATATAAAATAGTCCTCAAGAGCCATATTTGACAATTATAACTCATTATTTTTTACTAAATTATTAGTAAAGAAAGAAATCTATACAAGAAGATGACCTACCAGACAAGTAAAAAAAAATGAAATAAAATAAAAAGTAGCTGTTCCTGAGTTCTCCACTAGGTGTCACTATAAAATCTCTTAGGGACAGGAAGTCTTATTGATCGCCTCGATCCCCGGATTTGTTTCTGAACCTGAGTTGTTGAGTGATTTGTGTGACTTGGACATTTTTGGTAGCGACTGACCACAACGTTTTACCGCTTGTAGTGTGGACAGATTTTCCCAGAAACATTAGAGGCCTGTCATCTCCAAAATTTGTAGCGGAAGAAGTCAGATAAGTACGTAGAGCCTGCGGGGAGTAATGTAGGACGGGGTATCGATGGTGCAGTATCTCTTACAGAGGCCCAGCTTGAGGCTTCAGGGCCTAAATGCTACGTCTTGGCCAGAGCCTTCAACTACCATGTGCCTTACTGATGACTTCTCATGTGGCATCGGGGTCCGGGGGCCCCTGCAGGGGTCCATGTGCCCCTATATATACCTTACACCTTCTTATATGATGTATTTAACTCATTCCCGACATAGGACATACTTGTAAATCTTATTTAGGTGCTGGTATATGAGGGCAGACACACTGAGGTCTCACAACAGTCCCCCCGTGACTGTACTGTGACCGCCATACAATGCAGATGATCCGAAATAGAGAGGTAAGACCCCGGCCCCGAGTGAGGATTAGAAGGAGAAACCCGACACTCACTTTTGTAAAATGGCTTGAACAAACCAGTGTGTGACTGACAGGAGCTACAGAGACAGCCTAAAGGGCTGTCAGTCAGCCCCACGCAGACATCAATAGCCCCGGCCGAGCTGCGCTCCTCTGGGGATTAGATGCACTTTGCTGAAATGTCTCAAATTATCACAGGGCATTTTATTTTATTTCAAAGGTGAAATGGGGTGAGACATAAATGAGCTGAAATCACTGGATAGATTTATATGTATTAGCCAGGCCAACGCTAGAGTCACATTCTAGAAAACATATAGATATAATCTACATAAATTGGATACTTTTGTACATACATTACTGATCCTGAGTTACATCCAGTATTATACTCCAGAGCTGCGCTCACTATTCTGCTGGTGCAGTCACTGTGTACATACATTACATTACTGATCCTGAGTTACATCCAGTATTATACTCCAGAGCTGCACTCACTATTCTGCTGGTGCAGTCACTGTGTACATACATTACATTACTGATCCTGTACTGATCCTGAGTTACATCCTGTATTATGCTCCAGAGCTGCACTCTCTATTCTGCTGGTGCAGTCACTGTGTATATACATTACATTACTGATCCTGAGTTACATCCTGTATTATGCTCCAGAGCTGCACTCTCTATTCTGCTGGTGCAGTCACTGTGTACATACATTACATTGCTGATCCTGAGTTACATCCTGTATTATACTCCAGAGCTGCACTCACTATTCTGCTGGTGCAGTCACTGTGTACATACATTACATTACTGATCCTGAGTTACCTCCTGTATTATACTCCAGAGCTGCACTCACTATTCTGCTGGTGCAGTCACTGTGTACATACATTACATTACTGATCCTGAGTTACATCCTGTATTATGCTCCAGAGCTACACTCGCTATTCTGCTGGTGCAGTCACTGTGTACATACATTACATTACTGATCCTGAGTTACATCCTGTATTATACTCCAGAACTGCACTCACTATTCAGCTGGTGCAGTCACTGTGTACATACATTACATTACTGATCCTGAGTTACATCCTGTATTATACTCCAGAGCTGCACTCACTATTCTGCTGGTGCAGTCACTGTGTACATACATTACATTACTGATCCTGAGTTACCTCCTGTATTATACCCCAGAGCTGCACTCACTATTCTGCTGGTGCAGTCACTGTGTACATACATTACATTACTGATCCTGAGTTACATCCTGTATTATACTCCAGAGCTGCACTTACTATTCTGCTGGTGCAGTCACTGTGTACATACATTACATTACTGATCCTGTTCTGATCCTGGGTTACATCCTGTATTATACCCCAGAGCTGCACTCACTATTCTGCTGGTGCAGTCACTGTGTACATACATTATATTACTGATCCTGTACTGATCCTGAGTTACATCCTGTATTATACTCCAGAGCTGCACTCACTATTCTGCTGGTGCAGTCACTGTGTACATACATTACATTACTGATCCTGTACTGATCCTGAGTTACCTCCTGTATTATACTCCAGAGCTGCACTCACTATTCTGCTGGTGCAGTCACTGTGTACATACATTACATTACTGATCCTGTACTGATCCTGAGTTACATCCTGTATTATGCTCCAGAGCTGCACTCTCTATTCTGCTGGTGCAGTCACTGTGTATATACATTACATTACTGATCCTGAGTTACATCCTGTATTATGCTCCAGAGCTGCACTCTCTATTCTGCTGGTGCAGTCACTGTGTACATACATTACATTGCTGATCCTGAGTTACATCCTGTATTATACTCCAGAGCTGCACTCACTATTCTGCTGGTGCAGTCACTGTGTACATACATTACATTACTGATCCTGAGTTACCTCCTGTATTATACTCCAGAGCTGCACTCACTATTCTGCTGGTGCAGTCACTGTGTACATACATTACATTACTGATCCTGAGTTACATCCTGTATTATGCTCCAGAGCTACACTCGCTATTCTGCTGGTGCAGTCACTGTGTACATACATTACATTACTGATCCTGAGTTACATCCTGTATTATACTCCAGAGCTGCACTCACTATTCTGCTGGTGCAGTCACTGTGTACATACATTACATTACTGATCCTGAGTTACATCCTGTATTATACTCCAGAGCTGCACTCACTATTCAGCTGGTGCAGTCACTGTGTACATACATTACATTACTGATCCTGAGTTACATCCTGTATTATACTCCAGAGCTGCACTCACTATTCTGCTGGTGCAGTCACTGTGTACATACATTACATTACTGATCCTGAGTTACATCCTGTATTATACTCCAGAGCTGCACTCACTATTCTGCTGGTGCAGTCACTGTGTACATACATTACATTACTGATCCTGAGTTACATCCTGTAGATCTTTTATTATAAAAATGAAAAACATAACAAAATTAACAACCACAAAGTAAACAATGTAATGAAACTGGTCCTGCCGCTCCCTCTCTCCTCACACACATCGTCTTATCCCGTCTGTCTTTCTGTCTGTCCAGGAAATCCTGCGTCGCTCATTGGTCCGGCAGCGGCCAATCAGCGCAGCGGGATTTCTGAAAAAAGATGGCGGCCGTTAGCGGCTCATCTGCGGGACGGAGCTCAGCGGCGATGCAGCCGGGAGATGAGCGCCACGAGGCGCTCATCTCCCGGCCGGTACCAGCAGAAGGACCCCGACCGCTGGACCCATCTGCGGGACGGAGATGCAGCCGGGAGATGAGCGGAGCGAGGCGCTCATCTCCCGGCCGGTAGCAGCGGAAGGACCGCCGGCATCGCTGACCTCCATGCGGAAGAGAGGACCGGGGAGCGGCGCTGCGGGTCGGGATACTTCTGCTGCGAGCGCCCGCTCATGTCCCGGGTTCTCGCAGCGGAAGTACCCGCACAGGCAGCGCCGCTCCCCGGTGCTCACCAAGACGATTCGATGATTGGTCGCGGTCTTCGGACCCGACCAATCACTGATCTTAGCGCAAAAGTTAAACACTGCTGTGCTGATTGATCGCGGACGCTGCCCGCGACCAATCACCGATTTGGGCGCCACATTTAAATATCGGGCGCGACCAATCAACACAGCGGTGTTTAAATGTGGAGCCAAGATTGGTGATTGGTCGCGGCCGATATTTAAATTTGGCGCCCAAATCGGTGATTGGTCGCGGGCAGCGTCCGCGACCAATCAGCACAGTAGTGTTTAACTTTGGCGGCAAGATCAGTGATTGGTCGCGGGCCAACACGGCGACCAATCACCGATTTGTGCGGCACATTTAAATAGCGGCCGCGACCAATTGGATGTCAGCGCCGCTCCCCGGTCCTCCCTTCACACCCTAGCCGCATGTATGTCAGTGGCGCTGCCTGTGCGGATACTTCCGCTGCGAGAACCCGGGACATGAGCGGGCGCCCGCAGCAGTAGTATCCCGACCCGCAGCGCCACTCGCCGGTCCTCCCTTCACACCCTAGCCGCTGATGTCCCCACAGCATCCGCATGGTGTTACAAAGGTCCGGACATTTGTGTCAAAAATCGCTGATTGGTCTCAGGCGCTGCCCGCGACCAATCACCGATTTGGGCGCAAATTTAAATATCGGCCGCGACCAATCACCGATCTTGGCTTCACATTTAAACACCGCTGTACTAATTGGTCGTGGACGCTATTTAAATGTGGCGCCAAAATCGGTGATTGGTCGCGCCCAGCGTCGGCGACCAAACAGCACAGCGATGTTTAAATGTGGAGCCAAGATCGGTGATTGGTCGCGGCCGATATTTAAATTTGGCGCCCAAATCGGTGATTGGTCGCGGGCAGCGCCAGCGACCAGTCAGCGATTTTTAACACAAATGTCCGGACCTTTGTAACACCATGCAGATACTGTGGGGACATCAGCGGCTAGGGTGTAAAGGGAGGACCGGGGAGCGGCGCTGCGGGTCGGGATACTTCTGCTGCGAGCAGTCGCTCATGTCCCGGCTTCTCGCAGCGAAAGTAGCCGCACAGGCAGCGGCGCTCCCTGGTCCTCACTAATACGATTCCGCTCCCCGCTCCTCACCAATACGATTCGCTGATTGGTCGCGCTCTCCGCACGCGACCAATCAGTGATCTTGGCGCTAAAGTTAAATACCGCTCTGCTGATTGGTCGCAGCCGCTGCCCGCGACCAATCACCGATTTGGGCGCCACATTTAAATAGCGGCCGAGACCAATCACCAATTTTGACGCCACATTTAAACACTGCTGTGCTAATTGGTCGCGGACGCCAGCCGCGACCAATCAGCAGTATTGGCGTCAAATTTAAACCCCGCTCTGCTGATTGCTCGCGGTCGCCGGCCGAGACCAATCAGCAGTATTGGCGCCAAATTTAAACACCGCTCTGCTGATTGGTCGCGGATGCCGGCCGCGACTAACCAGCGATATGGACGGCAAATTTAAACGCCGCTCTGCTGATTGGTCGAGGCCGCCGTCTGCGAACAATCAGCAATTTGGGCGCCAAATTTAAACCCGCTCTCCAGTACTCAGTAACACGGTTCGCTGATTGGTCGCGCCCAGCCGGCCACGATCAATCAGCGACTGCCGCAGCACGTACGCGAATTGTCGCCGGATTTTAAACACTCAGGCCACCGTCGGGAGATCAGCGGCGACGCAGCCGAGAGATGAGCGGTGCCAGCCGCTCATCTCTTGGCTGCACGCAGCACAAGTACCCCGACCGGTAGCCGCATGGAAGTCAGCGGCGATGCAGCCGGGAGATGACCGGCGCTAGCCGTTCATCTCCCGGCTACTCACATCGAAAGTACCCGCACATCAACACCACTCCCAGTTCTCAGTAACATCGGTCGCTGATTGGCCGCAGCCGCCGCCCGCGACCAATCAGCGATATGGGCGGCAAATTTAAACCCCGCTCTGCTGATTGTTCGCGGCCGGCAACCGAGACCAATCAGCAATTTTGGCGCCAAATTTAAACCCCGCTCTGCTGATTGGTCGCGGTCGCCGGCCGCAACCAATCAGCGATTTTGGCGCCAAATTTAAACCCCGCTCTGCTGATTGGTCGCGGTCGCAGGCCGAGACCAATCAGCAGTATTGGCGCCAAATTTAAACCCCGCTCTGCTGATTGGTCGCGGTTGCCGGCCGCAACCAATCAGCATTTTTAGCGCCAAATTTAAACCCCGCTCTGCTGATTGCTCGCGGTCGCCGGCCGAGACCAATCAGCAGTATTGCTGCCAAATTTAAACCACGCTCTGCTGATTGGTCGCGGCTGGTAACCGAGACCAATCAGCAGTATTGGCGCCAAATTTAAACCCCGCTCTGCTGATTGGTAGCGGTTGCCTGCCGAGACCAATCAGCAGTCTTGGCGTAAAATTTAAACACCGCTCTGCTGATTGGTCGCGGTGGCCGGCCGCGACCAATCAGCGATTTTGGCGCTAAATTTAAACACCGCTCTGCTGATTGGTCGCGGTTGCCGGCCGCGACTAATCAGCATTGTTGGCGCCAAATTGCCGGCCGCGACTAATCAGCATTATTGCCGCCAAATTTAAACACCGCTCTGCTGAATGGTCCCGGCCGTGACCAATCACCATTATTGGTGCCAAATTTAAACACCGCTCTGCTGATTGGTCGCAACCGCCGGCCGCAACCAATCAGCATTATTGGCGCCAAATTTAAACCCCCGCTCTGCTGATTGGTCACGTTCGCTGGCCGCGACCAATCAGCATTATTGGCGCCAAATTTAAACCCCACTCTGCTGATTAGTCGCAACCACCGGCCGCGACCAATCAGTGATATAGTAGCCAAATTTAAAAACCGCTTTGCTGATTGGTCGCGGTTGCCGGCCGCGACCAATCAGCGATTTTGGCGCCAAATTTAAACACGCTCTCAAGTCCTCACTAACACGGTTTGCTGATTGGTCGCGGCCGCCGCCTGCGACCAATCAGCGATATTGCCGCCAAATTTAAACACCGCTTTGCTGATTGGTCGCGGTTGCCGGCCGCGACCAATCAGCAATTTTGGCGCCAAATTTAAACACCGCTCTGCTGATTGCGCCCGGTCTGCCGCATACCTATTCTAGAATACCCGATGCGTTAGAATTGGGCCACCATCTAGTATTATACATATATACACAATAATAACTACTCATATTACAGACTTCTGGTCTGGTTATCAAAGAAAATATTAACCACAAACAATAAATAAAATAAACATAAAATAAACAATCGCTGACAAAATATATACAAACTTTTTTTTTAAATTAATATAAAATAAATACTAACTATACAAATATATACCAGACTAAACTAAGCACCCCACACTCAAGCCCACCAGTCCCAACCCCGGCACTGACCCGAGAGCTGGTCCTGCGTCTCATGCCTCAGTCCAGGTACAACGTCCATAGGCCAGATCAGGCAGTGACAGTTTTTCACCCAAATACCCAGTGTCCCAAAGCCCCACAAGATGAACCCACCTCCCCCCCTGTCCCACCACCCAATCTAACACCTACACCCAAATCCATAGCCTTATATACAATATATACAGAAACAAACAATACAATAACAAACAATACAATGACCACAACTGACAAAGCCCAAGTTCGGCGCCTGCAGCCCTACATCACTGTCTACTGATCAAAACAAAACAAAAATATGGTGTCAGCAGCAGCGGTGTGCGTAGATCCTTCACTTTCCCTCCTGTCTCCCATTCCTGGAAGAAAGGCTGAAACCATCCCCTACAGGAGAATATCCACGGAGGAGCCCTCTCTTTCCAGAGGTTTGCAATATTGATCTTAATGAAGGTATTCACAAGGAATACTACGGGTTTGACCATACCCAACCCTTCTAGTCTCCTCGTACGGTAAGTAACCTCCCTCTTCACCAGGTTCAGTCCATTCCCCCATAACATTCGGAAGAACAAACTGTAGACCCGAGTCCAGAGAGGCTCCGGCAAGATGCACACACTGCCCAGATAGATCAGCAAAGGGAGCAGGTACTGTAAGTTTTGATCAGGTTTACCCTTTCCCTTAGGGTCAAAGACCAACCCTTCCATTGGTTCTGAGTGGCAATCTCTAGCCTGCTGTCCCAATTTTGTTTGGGGTAATCCCCCTGGCCAAATTCCATGCCAAGAACTTTTGCTGAGACTTTAGGTCCTGGAAGGGTGTCCGGGAGATCAAAACCAGGATCTCCTCCTCCCAGCCAGAGACTCTCACACTTATCCCGGTTAATCTTAGACCCGGATGCCTCTGAGTAGCGATTTACCTCTGACATCAGCCATTCTGCCTCCCCATCAGAGGAAACAAAAACGGTGATGTCATCGGCATACGCCACCACTCTCAGAGTGGCTTTTGGTGCTGCCCGGTCCATCCCGATCCCAGCCAACGGTCCATGCTCCACCCTCCTAAGAAGTGGGTCAATCGCAAACACGTACAGAAGCGGGCTCAAGGGACAACCCGGGCGAACACCACACCCAACCTTAAAAGAGCTGCCAATCCAAACGTTCACAAGTGGCTAACTCTCTGCCCCAGCATACAAGGCCTTAAGCCAATCAACAACCCCCCCCGGCAGGCCATACCTCAGAAGGACAGACCAGAGGTACTCATGATTTGTAGCATCGACGTCTCTGCCTCCTGCCGGGCAGAGACGCCGTTCCCCTCACCGCCGCAGTCCTGGTCCGGCGTCTTCCTGCTCCCCTGCTGCTGTGGAGCGCACCGCGCGCAGCTTCCCGGACACTGTGCTTAGGGCGCGCGCGCTCCCTCCCTCTTGAAGGGGCCGCGTGCGCCGTCCAATGGCCAGAAGACTTCTCCTATATAAGGCACCTCCTCCAAAATGGAAGTGGCTGTGCAAGGTTGTTGTTCCATGTGCTAACACTTGCTTCAGCCCTCAGGTTCTGCTGCCAGTCAGTCCTGCCCGCCTGTCTGTCTTACAGTCCAGCCCGCCAGTCTGTCTAATAGTTCTGCCCGCAGTTACCTGCCAAGCCCACCAGCTTGCCTTCCAGGAGCACCTGCCAGTAAACTGCAGTGCCCGCCAGCCTGCCTACCTGGAGCACCTGCCAGTAACCTGCCTTGCCCACCTGCCTACCTGGAGCACCTGCCAGTTACCTCCCGTGCCCGCCAGCCTGCCTACCCGGAGCACCTGTCTGGCTATCCGCTGTGCCCGCCTGCTTGTGTGGCGCCCCTGCGGGTTCAGTCGCCACAGAGGTACTGCATCTCACCCAGAGGTGTGGTACCTCACTCTCAGGTAAGGAGGGAGTGCTACCTGGGACCCACCCACCTACATCCAACACTACACCACTCCAGACCAGCAGGCGGGGCAAGATGCACTTATCCATTGCTGAGCCCTGTCCCTGGTTGGAAGGGGGGAACCAAGAGAGGGGGAACCATGTAGTGGGTGTGGGTAGAGGAAATAGATCAGCGGAGCACCGTCAGGAAGAGTATTAGAAGAAGGGGAACCATCTTAAGTCAGTGTGAGTACAGAGGAGAAACAGTAGGTAGTAGGAGCTCAGAAGGAGCTCCGCTCAGGAAAGAGGAGAGCAGGCCTAATCTGAGAGGCCCAGGAGAGAGAGAGTGAGAGAAGACGGGAACAGAGTGAAGGCTCCAGAGACAGAGGGGATCCCAGGGGCACGGTGAGTGCAGGAAGCCACCCATGCGCCAGAATCTACACGGACGTAGAGGGATCAGGCCGCAGAGGCGACCGGCCCCTGAACTAGTGGAGAACAAACAGGCTCAGCTAGATAACCGGAGGCTGCTGTATTTGCAAGGTGCAGCGGCCAACCACCACAATTACATCGCCGAAAAGGTGGCCGCATAGGGTCCAGGGGAATGCAAGTACTCCTGAGAGACTTCAGAGTTGCTGAACCCCTTCCCTGGTGAACACAGGACGACGTGGGAGGTTACACACTGGCCTGGTAGTCTTGAATAACTGTGAGTAAACCTTGAAGACTGCACCCCACTGTGTCCTGGAATTATTTCTGCGCCATCACCAGCCCTGCACTACACTGCACCAACAACATCTACCTCCATAAAATCATCATATACAGCCCTGGAGCTTAGCTCTACATGTGGAGAGCTGAACCAACTCTGCTGCGTCACCATCAGCTCCAGTGGATCTGCACTGCAGCAGTGGCCCCATATAGCCGTATACCACAGGTGGCGTCACGAACATTATCTCTAAAAACTTTATTTCCCTTTTACTTTCCCTTTAATTGACCACCCTGGGTCATGGACCGGGTCACTGCCACTGTGACATCCCCCAGCACCGACCGACCCGGCTACCGAGTACCCCACGGCCCAGGGGGCGCGTCACTTGCCTACCCGGAGCACCTGTCTGACTATCTGCCGTACTTGCCTGCTGATCTACCCGGACTACCCATATGCCTTCCTGCCGTGCTCATCCGCTGTACCCGTCAGTCCCTGTCATCTGTCCTATGGGAGTCACATGCTCTCACACAAGGTCGGTCCCAGAGTGGCACCTGGTTCACCTGCCCAGTCCCTTCCTGGTTCACGGAGTCGACTAAGCGGTCGTGTGAACTGGGTGAGACTGAGTAGGCACTTAGTCACGCCCCTCTGGTCCCTCCTTGCACCGAAGCATAGCGGTTCCACCACCCGGACCCGTAACATGATTAACCCGATCAAACGCTTTTGCCTGGTCCAATGACAGCATGTACCCCTTCCAGTGGCCAGCCCTACCCTGCTCCACCGCCTCTCGGACACAGAGTACAGCACTAATTGTACTGCGGCCAGGAACAAAGCAATGCTGAGCCCCCTAAAGGAGCCGGGGTGCAAATTTTACCAGCCGATTAAACAGCACCTTTGCCCAAACCTTCCTGTCTGCATTGAGAAGCGCTATAGGATTCCAATTCTCAATGCATGATGGGTCCTTACACTTTGACAAGATGATCAGGGCAGACCTCCTCATTGACTTTGGCAGAGTGCCCGAGGAAAGACACTCATTGAATACCTCAGTCAAGAGGGGAACCAAGGCGTCCTTAAAGGTCTTATAGAATTCAGATGTTAAGCCATCTGGACCGGGAGATTTCTTTAGGGCAAGCCCTTCAATCGCCAACTTAACTTCCTCTTCCCTGATCATCTCCGTCAAAGCGCCAAGAGAGGGGTCTACCCCTGATTCGGGGACGGCTTCAGCCAGAAAGGTCGACATCTCATCCCAATCCAGTTCCCTCTTCCCCAAGAGGTGTGAGTAGAAGGATCTGATGACCTCCAGGATCCCTGATCTGGATCTTTTCAGGGACCCCGCAGTGTCAACCAGTCCTGTAACAACTTTACTATTCACTGACATCTTGCAGTTTCTGTAAGGGTCAGGTGAGTGTTACTTCCCATAATCCCTCTCAAAAACCAAAGATGCATGTCTATCATACTGACACCTCATTAGCAAAGATTTCACTCTGGAGATCTCCTCCAGTTGAGAAAAGATGCTCGAGTTTCCTCCTCAGGCCCTTATACAGGCGGTACCTGTCCAGACTCCTGAGGCTCGAGAGCTGGTGGAAGAATCTTGCAACCCTTTTCTTGAACATCTCCCACCACTCTGACTTACTACTACAAAGATCCAGTAAGGGTACCTGGCTCTGAAGAAAATCCTCAAAGGACTGTCTTATCTCCGCTTCTTCCAAGAGAGACGAATTGAGCCTCCAAAAGCCTCTTCCCATCCGGGGGGTCTCTGTAACATTCAGGGAAAACAAAATCAAACAGTAATTGGAGAACTCCACCTCAACAACAGATACTGCTGAAAAAACGGCCTCCTCCTTTAAATAAAACCTGTCTATCCTGGACCTACAGTTACCTCTATGATAGGTGAACCCCTCGTGGCCTGGGGTGTGCTGGATGTGGACATCCACCAGATGAGCCTCACTAGCTATACTATTAAGGGCGAAAAAATCATAAGTCAGCTTGTCTCTGGAACATCCTCTATCCCGGGGCCTCGTGACAGTGTTGAAGTCCCCTCCAAAGACGACCTCCCGACTCGTAAAAAGGTAGGGCTTGAACCTCATAAAGAGACAGTTCCGGTCCCACTTAGATTGGGGACCATAGATGTTAATGAGCCGAAGCTCCTGTCCCTTCATGAGGACATCTAATATCAGGCACCTCCCCATTTCTAACTCAATAACCCATCGGCATTCTACCGGTGCGGTAAAAAGGACCACCACTCCGCTATACGGTTCGACCGCAAGAGACCAATAGGAGGGCCGGAGTCTTCACTCCCTCTTAGCGTTAAACACCTCTGCCATGTTTGGCAGCTTGGTCTCTTGCAAAAAGAAAATGTCAGCTTCAACCTGGATGAGAAAATCAAAGGCCGCAAATCTATCCATATTTGACTTAATGCTGGCGACATTAATGGATGTCAGCGTCAACGTAGTGGGTACCACCATCATTGGTGATTGAGTTAGGTGGCTTTCTTCTTCCCACTCCCCTTATCCTCTGCCTCAGACGAGGAATCCTTCCCCATCTTTAACGAAACAGAGGTGTCCATTCCCACATTTTTTCTTTTCTCGTCCTCGTCCAGACTCTGGGCTAGTCCCTCCCCCCAAGGACCTTGCATCCCCAGAAGAAGGAGATTCCAGCGCCCCCTGCAAGCTAAGGCGAAGCTGGAACCTCACCCTTGGCCTTCTCCTCAGAGGAAGAGATGTTCTCAAGGGCTTGGAACTCTTTAGAAAGACCAACCAGAGGGGAGTCAGTTTTACCTCCCTAAGGTACCTTGGTCAGAGCGGGAGAAGATGTTTTATATCTCTTATTTCTCTTCTTTTGGTGCCCCGCTTACGCTTGTCCTCTAGCCACCGCTTATTATTCTCATCCATACTTTCATAATTGGAGGATTCTGAGGCAGAGGCAGTTTCCTCCCTGTGGATCCTCCTGACCTCCTCATCCAACTCATCATCCATTGGGGCCTCAGCAGCAAGACTGGCATCCAGGACAGGGGTCGCCCCAGTAGCCAGGGGCTCGCCCCACTCCCTCTCCTGTCTGCGCTTGTCTAGACGCCTCAGCTGGGTAGGCGCCTTTTTATTGCTTTTCTTCCCTGGCCCCTCAGCTCCACCACCCCTGCTAATCCCCTCCTCAGCAGAATCGGCCTGACAGCTTTCTCCCACCGGGGTCTCGACCGCATTAGTGAAAGAGCGAGGACAACAGCTGAATGGGTGACCTAACTCACCACACAAGTGGCACCGAATCTCTACATAAGATGCAGCAAGATGGCCGACACCCCCACAAAACGAACATTTCTGCACAGTGCAGTTTGCACTAAAGTGTGTGGGGTCGCTGCAACTGTGACAGAGTTTCGGTTGCCCCTTGTAGAAGACCAGGATATGATCCCTACCCACGAAGGCAGATAACGAAATGTGGGCAACCGTACCACCTGAACGCTTAAGTTTTACCATAAACGTTCAGGCCCCTGAACAGATATCAAACTCGTTGCGTTTTTTCTTTGGCATCTCCATCACCTCTGCATACCGACCAAGCCACGTCATGATGACATAACAAGAAAGCGACTTGTTACGAGTCATCACGGTCACTTTCTTGATTTGGTTTTGGCGAGACACTGCCTGAACGGCAAAGTCTCGCCAGCCGGGCTCATTTTTTGCCAACTCATAACTCGTCCAGAAGAGCTCAAGCCCCTCCGGCCAAACAAAGCTGACATCAAACTTGAGCGTGGAATAGGGATGTGTAGCACCCTGAGGACTCGGCTGCTACAGGGGTATTGCACCTCAAACCAGAGGTGTGGTATTCCACTCCCGGGTAAGGATGGAGTGTGGGACTGAGCTCAGTAGGCTGCATGCACTACATACATCCCATTTCCGGGGGACAGAACTACGGTACTCCCACCAAGTAGATGTGCAGGTACGACAGCGTCTGTCCCTGGCTGGAGTGGGAGGGGGGGTGGAACATCCCAGTAGTGTAGGGGCAGATAGGGGAGGGGCTCTGGGCATAGAGATAGGAGCCCATTGGGTGCTGGTCACCTGGGCTCACACATAGAGGGAGTATATATGGTGGGCACCATCTAGAGATAGGGTCAGTCTGGCAGGAGAGTTCTGAGGAGGAGTTCAGCCAGGAGGGCTGACAGGGAGCTGTGGCTCCGGCTGGGCCCAGCTCCAGGGCCAGGCCTGAAGCAGAGAGGAAGAAGAAAGGCCCAGAGACGCAGAAAAGAGGGAACCCTAAGATCCCAGAAGCAAACCAAAAAGGGTGAAGGGTTGGCAGAAGAGGGCACCGGATCCCAAGCTGGCGGAGGCAAAAGTAACCCTTAACCAGGAACCGGAGGTCGTGGGCAAGCTTTGCCACGACCCTCACCACATCCACCAGGAAGGTACACCAAGAGTAGGGCCAGGAAAGCCAGAGAAGGTTTTACCATAGAAGGCCCAAGGAAACCGGACAAAGGTGGATCCCTGGTGGGGACGGCCAGGAGAAAGAGAGAGAGAGGGAAGCTCAGGACCACGCTCCGGAACTGCCTGGGGGTTGGCCGAGTCCAGCACCTGGTGGATGCAGCACGGCTCGGGTGGTCACTCAAGGCCAGAGTGACTGAAGGAACACCTGTGAGTAAAAACCCTGAAACTGCATCTCACGTCTCTGACTCTCCTTTCTGCACTATCACTACCCCCATCATCCGCACCAGCTGCCCTGAGGCCATACCCCTCCCGTTGGGGGTTATACCACCATCGCTGCACCCATACTACCGGCCTCAGCGGACTGTTCTGCAGCGGCGGCCTTGTGACCGCAAATCAACGGGTGGCATAGTCGACACAGAAACAACATCTACCAAGACTGCCACACACTTAGTTTGACACCCTGGGCACGGACCGGGTTACCGCCACGAGACTACTACCCCCATCTGATCCGGCTCCGGGTAAGCCCCCGTGCGCGCGATGCCGCACGACACAGCAGGCCCAGGGGCGCGTCAACTTTGGCGTAGTCGGCAGGATTACGTGCCCGCAACCGACGGGTACTGCGTGCCTGAAGAGAAGTTCACATTTACCGTAAAAAGGAGTCTCCCGCCAATTCCAGAGGGTCCCCGCCATCGGACGCCATCTCGGATTGTTTCCCGCCGTTTGCCCGCCATCTGCAGTCTTTTCCCGCCGTCCACGGAGTTTCCCGCCATTGGGAGACGGTTCCCGCCATCTGAGAAGATTTCCCGCCCTGGCAGAGTGGACGCCATTATGGGCGTGCCAGAGGGTGGTAAGAGACGACCTCCCATCGTGGGCCTGGTCCCAGAAGAGCGCCAAAAGCAAGGACCGCCCCCACCAGCAGAGACTGCAATGATAGAGATGTCCATCAGCGTGGGGGGACTGCCCCTGGAACTGACAATCACCAAGTTGCCCCAGGACCGCCCTCAGTGTGGGCGGATCAAGAACAAAAGAGTGAGGATGGGTGCAGCCTGGAGGAGTCTGGGGAGGTCGCACCCGGAGATGGAGGGAGAGTCAGGCAGCACCGACCCTGTGGTCAGGAGCCTGTTGCAAGCCACCACCCCACAAGACCTGGTGGAGATCTTGGCACAGCTCCCCCGAGACCGGGAGCGTGCACAGACCGCGCTGGAGGGCCTCGCACGGAGGATGGCCCAGGTGCAGCGAGAAACGCTGACTGAGTGGAGTAGGGAGATGGCCCAGCAGGCTGGAACCCGCCAGCGGAGCACGCCACCCGAGACGAGGAGTCTGACCGCCTCTGAGGATGGTGCAGGAGGAATGAAGGCCGGAGTCGACGCCGTGGAAGGAGCTGAAGAGACGGAGGCAGGTAAAGGGGACGTCACTACCCCAAGCCTAGAAACCGTGAGCCTGCCCCAGCTCCCCGTCGCAGAGCCCGAAATTCCCCCTACCGTGCCCGTCGCTGCACCGCCACCGCTCCAGACTAGGCCTCAAGCAGGAGCCGCGGCCACGCCCCCTGTGACGTCACGCGCCTCAACCCCGAGCGCGGCCAAGCAGGAGACGCCACCGGCCTGGTCGCAAGGCCTGGTGAATCCGGGCGCCGCTACTACCATCGCGCCCTCAACCTCCACCGTGCTACCCTTGGGTGAAGACCTGTTCGCCCAGCACACTTGCCCGGATGGGCAGCCCTTTGAGTGGCCACCGGAGTACCTCCATCCCCGACTCCGGAAGGAAAGGCCTCTGTGTGAGCCCCTGATTCCGGCTCCGGCGCCCGCCAAGATCATCCCACTCCCGTTGGAGGAGGCGCAGTTCGAATAGGACCCCACCGGAGAAAACCTCATTGGGTTCACCCATGAGACCCGGGCGGCTGCAGCCCAGCGAGCAGAGTGCCGCCGGCAACAGCTGGAGGTCTTCGACCGGGAACGGCGAGAGAGGCGGGTCCGCGAGGAGCGGCTGCAAGTACAGGGTGCGGAACAGAAAAGCCGGACCAGACGAAACCCCCGTGCAGCCCATGGTCCCCGCGCCACCGGGACCGTAATCAAGTTTCAACTGCAGCACGGTTGGGGTTTTATCCGGGACCACAGAACCCCCGGCGACGTCTTTGTCACCCGCAGGGACGTCGAGAGCCATCTGCCGGAGGGACACAGAGGACGTGATCTTTACCTGGGTGATGAGGTCACCTTCACCCGGCATCAATGTGCCAAAGGTCCATATGCTCTCCATGTGCACAGATTGACTGAGGAAGAGCTGCGGTTTGAGGAAGGTCAAGAGGACCCGGACGGGTCTGAAGATTACCCTCAAGAAGGAGCAGGAGGATGCCGTTATTAAAGTACGGTACAGTGAAGCTGTAAATAGTTACCCGTAAGGGTACAAGAACTGTTACCAGTAAAGTATAGTCCCCGTAGGGACCAGCAAACTGTTACCCGTGTGTCCCTATCCCTTAACAGGCTGAGGACTGTGAGCAGCCATCCCTTATTCCCTCTACCTAGCCGAGGACTGAGAGCGGCCATACCCTTGTAAATAGTTGCGCTTCCTAAGGCGCCCCCTACCGGTTTTATAGGAGGATTACTGTTTTCCTCCCAGTGACTGTGGCACTTTACCTGGTCACAAGTGCACAGTGGCCAGAAGCTCAAGAACATTTTATATAAAAGAGTTTTATATGAAAAAGTTTATATTGCTAGAATCTGATAATGTTTATAATGTTTTATATGTTGGTGTATGTTTTAAAAAGTTTGTATGTTTTGGTATGTTTTATTCTTTTACAGCCCGAGGACGTGCTGTGATTTACCAGGGGGGAATGTAGCACCCTGAGGACTCGGCTGCTACAGGGGTATTGCACCTCAAACCAGAGGTGTGGTATTCCACTCCCGGGTAAGGATGGAGTGTGGGACTGAGCTCAGTAGGCTGCATGCACTACATACATCCCATTTCCGGGGGACAGAACTACGGTACTCCCACCAAGTAGATGTGCAGGTACGACAGCGTCTGTCCCTGGCTGGAGTGGGAGGGGGGGTGGAACATCCCAGTAGTGTAGGGACAGATAGGGGAGGGGCTCTGGGCATAGAGATAGGAGCCCATTGGGTGCTGGTCACCTGGGCTCACACATAGAGGGAGTATATATGGTGGGCACCATCTAGAGATAGGGTCAGTCTGGCAGGAGAGTTCTGAGGAGGAGTTCAGCCAGGAGGGCTGACAGGGAGCTGTGGCTCCGGCTGGGCCCAGCTCCAGGGCCAGGCCTGAAGCAGAGAGGAAGAAGAAAGGCCCAGAGACGCAGAAAAGAGGGAACCCTAAGATCCCAGAAGCAAACCAAAAAGGGTGAAGGGTTGGCAGAAGAGGGCACCGGATCCCAAGCTGGCGGAGGCAAAAGTAACCCTTAACCAGGAACCGGAGGTCGTGGGCAAGCTTTGCCACGACCCTCACCACATCCACCAGGAAGGTACACCAAGAGTAGGGCCAGGAAAGCCAGAGAAGGTTTTACCATAGAAGGCCCAAGGGAACCGGACAAAGGTGGATCCCTGGTGGGGATGGCCAGGAGAAAGAGAGAGAGAGGGAAGCTCAGGACCACGCTCCGGAACTGCCTGGGGGTTGGCCGAGTCCAGCACCTGGTGGATGCAGCACGGCTCGGGTGGTCACTCAAGGCCAGAGTGACTGAAGGAACACCTGTGAGTAAAAACCCTGAAACTGCATCTCACGTCTCTGACTCTCCTTTCTGCACTATCACTACCCCCATCATCCGCACCAGCTGCCCTGAGGCCATACCCCTCCCGTTGGGGGTTATACCACCATCGCTGCACCCATACTACCGGCCTCAGCGGACTGTTCTGCAGCGGCGGCCTTGTGACCGCAAATCAACGGGTGGCGTAGTCGACACAGAAACAACATCTACCAAGACTGCCACACACTTAGTTTGACACCCTGGGCACGGACCGGGTTACCGCCACGAGACTACTACCCCCATCTGATCCGGCTCCGGGTAAGCCCCCGTGCGCGCGATGCCGCACGACACAGCAGGCCCAGGGGCGCGTCAGATGTATCAAGGCGTAGATGTCAATCGCCTTGAAGCCTATCCTCAGCAGGATCTCCACAACTTTAGACCTTGAAGGACATGCATCACTGCCCCTCCACCGAAGACGGACACATTCCTACGCACACTGTCTGGCCCAGCTGTTGGGGAGGGACCACACTGTATTTCCCCTTTTTTGCTCTCGGAAGGCCCCGAGGCCATGCCTCTCTATCCAGAAGGATAGATCAACCTCTCAACCCTCTATCATTAGTGATCTCTCCCTCTTCTTTAGAGCCTCCAGAAGGAGCCATTGCAACATGCCGTCCCCAGAGCCCGGAGACGAGGAGGAGGATGCCCTATTTGCCCCGGAGGTGACACTGGCATAACTCTGGACAGGTGTTGACACCACCGGGGGGGGGCAACCAGACCAGTGACTACATCAGCCCCAACAGCATCACCATTACCCACCTCTATCCCACCGTCCACCAAACCAGCCATCACACCACTAGACAATGAATTGGCCTCATTCACACCCACCACCACATTCACTCCTGAAGGACCAGTAACAATGATATGATATATGAATAATCATAAAATGTGAAAATATAAATAAAATATGAATAGTAATAAAATCTGAAAATAAAAAAATAAAATAAATGAAATATGAATAAAATATTTAAAAAGTAAATAACTGAAACGTGAATAATAATAAAATATGAAAGTATGAATAGTAAAATATTAAACTAAAATATAAACAAAAATATGAATAATAAAATATTACTTTAAAAAATAATAACAATAATAATAATAATAATAATAAGGCTAAGTGCCTACAATGCAGAAATGCTGCGGATTTTTCCTGAGCGTTTCTGCATCTCCCTGGCAGGAAAAATGCATGCGGATTTTACATGCGTTTTTCCTGCCAGGTAGAAGCGTTTGTGAAGCGTTCTTCACATGCATTTCTGCATGCGGGTTATCAAGCGCTTTTCCAAGCGATTTTAGCATCACTTGGAAAGTGCTTGACAACTTGGTCACACTATATAAATCCATGCAACCGACATGGGTTTATGTTGTGTGACCAAGTTACGATGCTGAAAATGCAGCATCAATAGTTAAAAAAAGAATAAAAATGTAAAAAAAAACAAAAAAAAACAGTATACTCCCCTTCCGATGGCCCCCGGTCTCCTTCTCCGATGCGTCCGGTGTCTTCGGCTGCTCGCGGTGCTCTAAAAAGGACCTTCCATGACGTAATTTAGTCATGTGACAGATCACGCGACCACCATCAGCGGTCGCGTGACCAGTCACATGACTAAATGACGTCATGGAAGGTCCTTTGACATCACCGCGAGCAGCCGAAGAGCCAGCAGCGCCGCCGGGAGGAGACAGGAGGCCATCAGAAGGTAAGTATACTATTATTTTTTATTTTATTCTTTTTTTTTACAGGTTCTATGGTACCCGGGTTGGATGAGAGTCTCCTCTTCTCCAGACCCGGGTACCATCCGCACATTGAATCACATAATATCCGCATGTGCACATGTAGTGATGCGGATTTCATGCGTTCCAATGCAAGTCAATGGCGGCGATTTTGCCGCGATTCTGCAAAATTAATGGTAGTGCTGCAGATTTTTCCGCAATGATAATCCGCAGCGGAAATTTCCGCAGCATGTGCACAGCACATGCGGATTATCATTGGGGAACATGGCAGACGTTTTAACAAGTGTTTTAATGCGTTTTAGCGGCGGAAATGGCGCAATGGAAACGCATTAAATCCGCATCGTGGGCACGCAGCTAAAAAGCACGAAAATGCAAATCCCTTCCCCTCATTTCCCCATCCGAAAATTGAAGAAAGTACAAAATTTTAATATATTTGGCTTTGCCGCTTTCGTAAAATTCCAGTTTCTGAACATATTAAATGAATTAACCTGAATGGTAAATGGCAAAGGAAAAAAAAAACGTAGAAAAATGTCTGCGAAAGGAAGGGGTTAATTTCGCATTTACTGCTACAATAAGGGAAATCTAGGAAAATAACGCTGTTTTTGTTTCTCATAGCAACCAATCATAGCTCAGCTTTCATTTATTTTCTAGGTTTTAAAAAACGTAAGAAGCTCTATGATTGGTTGCTATGGGCAGAGCTAAAAGGAAATGCGCAGCTATGGAAGCAGTGGGCGCGGTCTAGCAGAGGGATAAACACACACACACCACGTGCTCACAGTCTGACAGACAGTTGTATGAACCAATCATATCGCGCCTTATCTATCCAATCAGCAGCTTCTTCTTGTAACTCTCCAATAGGAAGCCTTCTTGCCGGGTTACCCTGACAGCGGAGTGGGCTGGCTTTAGGTCAAGATGGCGGCTCCCATGGAGCATGTGACTGCGGTTCGCGCAGAGCTTGACAGATGGGTGAGAGAAGACTTGGAGGGCGGAGAGGTGCGGGGAGCAGACGGGGTGCGGCGGATAACCGAGCTATTCAGAGAGGCGCAGTACAGGTCAGTGTAAGATGCAGTCTATAGATCTCTGCCTCCATATGTAGAACTACAAGTCCCAGCTCGGCCGGTTCTGACTCATGCAGGGTCTTGCAGTACTCGACTGGATGATATGTTACTCTTAATGGCTTCAGGTGGGCACAGAGTACTGCAGGGACCCCCCATTCTCCCTTCATAGTTGGGGGGGGGGCTGTTCTTTTTAGGGTGGAGCTTATCCTGACACCTTTGGGCTAGGGTCATGTGACGTCCCATTAATTTTGGGGGAGAGGGAACCGCACAGAGGAAGTGTCAGATCTTCTCGCTCCCCTATGCTTTGTACTGCGGCTCTGCTTGTTCCTCTGGGACGAGAGTGGGAAGTCAAAGCGTGGAGGGCGGATTTGTAGTAAAGAGTTAGAAGTTTTTAATTATCTGCAGGATGGGTGATCACTTCTAGACCCGCACGGATAGCCAGAATGGGGCATTTCCATTAATATGTGGGTGGTCCTACCATAATTTCCGCTGTCTTGGGGTCATATCTGATACAGAACTTTCCTTTATTCTCTATATCCGATCACTTATTCACACCTTAACCCTCCGTCACATACAATATCGGTTCTAACGAGTTCACATACTATGTGACTGTCAGGCGCAGGCTTGAAAAATACCTATAATATCTAATGTTTGCAATTTCAGTGCTCTAAAAGTGATCAGTGACCTTCATAGGGATGTAATAAAAGAGACTACACATAATCAGGTGCAAAAAAAAAAAACATTTACTTAACATAAAACTAATAACTCTGAAACACAAACATTTCAAAACTCCCGCCAAATAAGAGATGTGCCTGTCAGGCCTATTGTATGTGACGGAGGGTTAAAAGCATCTCCAGAATCACCTTGAAACTGCAGAAACTCTTACTGTCACTCTTATTCACTCTCGTCTGGACTATTGCAACTCTCTTCTAATCGGTCTTCCTCTAACCAAACTTTCTCCCCTCCAATCCATTCTGAATGCAGCAGCCAGGGTTGTATTTCTGTCCAGCAGCTTCACCGATGCCTCTACCCTGTGCCAGTCATTACACTGGTTACCCATCTACTACAGAATACAATACAAACTCATCTCTCTCACCCACAAAGCTCTCCACAGTTCTGCACCGCCCTATATCTTATCATTTGTCTATCACCCTACCTTTGTCCCTTATTCTGTAACTGATCGAAGACTGACTTCCTCCATAATCCGAAACTCGAGGCTTCTCTCATGCTGCACCAGTGTTCTGGAATGCACTACCCTAGACGATCTAACTAATATCTAGTCCCCACATTTTTAATTGTGCTTTATAAGGCTTATCACTAACCTAACTCTCCCCTGTTCCCTCTTTCTCTATTTTTCTTATAAACTGCTCCTTTCTTTTTATCTCTCTTCACATCCTCCATGCACTAGATAACTGCACTCATACAGCTCCTGGCTGATGGCCGGATCATGCAGCTTTATATGAAAACCCTTATTTATAATGATGGCTGGACCTTACATTGCACGTTTTATCTATTGTGTCCCCCCTATTTCCTTATAGATGTCACAGGTGTATCAAGTCTGACAGACAGCCGTTCTGGATCTGGCTCTAGGTCACTGCGCTTGGCATTGCAGACACCTTCTTGATTCTCTCATCTCTGTAGTATAGTGATATCCTTCTCCCTTTAGAACCCAATAGTGACCTCTACCTCCTGCTGCTAATTGACACGCCCTTGCTTGGTAGTTAAAAATTCAGTGTCTCCAGTGATAGTTCTATGTACCTCTGTCCATGCCTGGAGTACTAGTAGTCAGCTAGTTTCTTCTTGGACTTCCCTTGGAGGACAGTTGGCATTATCTCTCTGGTGTCTTCTCAAGCTAAGTGTATCCCCTTTGTTTGGTTACCTTGTTGTCTTTAGTTACAGTGGGGCCTGACTAGTGTTCACCTCGTCCCCTCCCTATCTAGGGCCTAGATCTAGGGATATCCAGGGATTAGGTTTCCTGCTTAGCGATAGGTGCGGAACCTATATAGGGATCATAGGGTAGTCAAGGTGATATTAGATCTGCCTAGGGTCTCCACTCTCCCTTTCCCTAGTTGTTGGGCTCCCTTCCCCCTCTTCCCGTCGTTGTACACTTGTTCCTTCCTTAACCTTGCGTGACAATAGATTTTAAGCTTGAGAGCAACCAGACCCTCAGTCCTGTTTATGTTGAACTATGTGTTACTTTGTATTGTGTTTATTGTCTGTACATGTCCCCGAAATTTTATAGAAATAAAATTATCCCATTGAAAGATGGCAGTCAGGGGGAGTCATCGCTGAACCACCCACGCCGTGATCTCTTAAGCGAACAGCTCTCTGCTGCCCCTCTCGTCCAGACAATTACATGATTGGCCAACGGATAACGGAGGAGGCCGCAGGCTGTTCCCACTAATAGGCCAGTTATCGGAAAACTAACAGTGAGCGTATGGTATATACACATCCGGATTCCAACACATGGAATATATATACAGTGAAGGAAATAAGTATTTCATTCCTTGCTGTTTTTGTAAGTTTGCCCACTGACAAAGACATGAACAGTCTATAATTTTAAGGGTAGGTTAATTTTAACATTGAGAGATAGAATATCCCCCCAAAAAATCAAGAAAATCACATTGTACAAATTTATTTGCATTTTGCAGTGAGAAATAAGTATTTGATCCCTCTGGCAAGCAACACTTAATACTTGGTGGCAAAACCCTTGTCAGCACAGCAGTCAGACGTTGTTTGTAGTTGATGATGAGGGTTGCGCACATGTCAGGAGGAATTTTGGTCCACTCCTCTTTGCAGATCATCTCTAAATCATTCAGATTTTGAGGCTGTCGCTTGACAACTCGGAGCTTCAACTCCCTACATAAGTCTTCTATGGGGTTAAGGTTTGGAGACTGGCTAGGCCACTCCATGACCTTACTGTGCTTCTTTTTGAGCCACTCCTTTGTTGCCTTGGCTGTTTTGGGTCATTGTCTTGCTGGAAGACCCAGCCACGACCCATTTTTAATGTCTTGGTGGAGGGAGGAGGTTTTCACTGAGGATTTTACGGTACATGGCTTTATCCATTCTCCCATTGATGCGGTGAAGTAGTCCTGTGCCCTTAGCAGAGAAACACCCCTAAAACATAATGTTTCCACCTCCATGCTTGACAGTGAGGATGGTGTTCTTTGGGTCATAGGCAGCATTTCTCTTTCTCCAAACACAGCGAGTTGAGTTAATGCCAAAGAGTTCAATTTTTGTCTCAACTGACCACAGCACCTTCTCCCAATAACTCACAGAATCATCCAGGTGTTTATTGGCAAACTTTAGACGGGCCTGCACATGTGCCTTTGTAGCGTCGATATCTCTGCCTCCTGCCAGGCAGAGATGCCGTTCCCTCTCACCGCCGCAGTCTTGGTCCGGCGTCCTCCAGCTCCCCCGCTGCCACCCGGGGGTCGCGCATCGCGCGCAGCTTGCCAGGCACTGTGCTTAGGGCGCGCGTGCGCGCGCTCCCTACCTCTTAAAGGGGCCGTGCACGCCATCCTAAAGAGGCCCCTGCTCATGGTCGGAGGACCACTCCTATTTAAAGCACCTCCTTCAAAATGGAGGTGCCTGTTCAAGGTTGTTGTTTGTGTGCTAACACTCTCCTCAGCCCTCAGGTTCCAGTGCCCGCCGGCCTGTCTGTCAGCGGTGCCCGCCGGCCTGTCTGTCAGCGGTGCCCGCCGGCCTGTCTGTCAGCGGTGCCCGCCGGCCTGTCTGTCAGCGGTGCCCGCCGGCCTGTCTGTCAGCGGTGCCCGCCGGCCTGTCTGTCAGCGGTGCCCGCCGGCCTGTCTGTCAGCGGTGCCCGTCGGCCTGTCTGTCAGCATCACCTGTCAGTTTGCCTGCCTTGCCCGCCTGCTTGCCTACCCGCATCACCTGCCTGTCTACCAGCCCTGCTCATCTGCTGTGCCTGTCAGCTTCAGCCATCTGACCCGTGGGAGTCGCCTCCTTTCACACAAGGTCGGTTCCAGAATGGCACCTGGTTCACCTTCCCGGTCCCTCCTTGGTTCACAGAGTCGACTAAGCCGCCGTGTGGCCAGGGTCGGTCCGGGTAGGCACTTAGTCACTCCCATCTGGTCCCTCCTTGCGTCGAAGCACAGAGTTTCCACCACCCGGATCCGTAACAGTTTGCACAGGCCATGGAACCCAGTGGCCCCCAGGCTCCTTTGCTCTCAGACCTGTACCAGGAGGTCTCTCGCCAGAGATCCCAACAGGATACTATCCTGTCTTAACTGCGGACAGTCAACTCCCGTCTGGACGCGCTGTCCATCTCGACTGTGTCCGCCTCTAACCGATCGGCACCCTCTTCTGCGGCACCTCAACCTAGTGGCGCTGTGGCACCCGGTTTTGGATCCCGGCTTTCTGTGCCTCCATGTTTTGGTGGTGACCCTGTCCTATGTCGGGGCTTCATAAATCAGTGCACGCTGCACTTTGAACTCCTGGGACACCAGTTCACCTCCGACCTGGCCAAGGTGGCATTCATCATGTCTCACCTCACCGGAGAGGCGTTGGCTTTGCTTAACCCTCTGTGTGGGAGAAAGGGGATCCCCTGGTGTCCGATCTCCAGGCTTTCCTCGCGGCTTTCCGGAAGGTGTTCGATGAGCCTGGACGAAAATCTTCTACTGCCTCCTCACTTCTCCGACTCCGCCAAGGGAGTCTCTCTGGGACAGTATGCCGTGCGTTTCTGAACCGTAGCATCTGAACTTGCCTGGAACAATGAGGCCCTGGTGTCCACCTTTTGGGAGGGCCTTTCCGGACGGATCAAGGATGAGCTAGCCGGTAGTGACATACCTCCCTCCCTGGACGACCTGGTGTCATTAGCTACACGGATCGACATCCATTTTCTGGAATGTGCTAAGGAGACCACCCGTGAGAGGAAACCTCTGCGCCTCGCTCCAATCCTCCAAAGTCCAGTCTCGCAACCAGCACTCCCCCGCGTGTCTTCTCCAGAGCCTATGCAAATTGACCAAGTCAAGATGTCAAGTCTCGCCAGGAGACTTGCCGTTCCGTGGGGAGTTGCTTCTACTGTGGCAATATTGAACATCAGATCTGCTCCTGCCCGGTGAGACCGGGAAACTCCAGTGTCTAGGACCACTCGGAGAGGTCGTCCTAGGCAAGAGTTCTTTCTCTCCGCCCTTGATTCTGTCCGTTTCTGTTACCAGTGGTGAGACCCGCTTCTTCAAGACGGCCCATCTGGATTCTGGAGCCGCTGGGAATCTCATTCAACAGGCCGTTGTGGAGCGTTTTCAGATTCCTACCATACGTCTGGCGGATCCTTTAGCGGTTTCCTCTGTGGATGGAAAGCTTCTCCCTGAAACCATCTTGTTGGTCACTGAGCCAGTAACTCTTCAGGTGGGAATGCTACATTCGGAGAAGATATGTTTTTACGTACTGTCCGGTCTCTCTCCTCCCCTCCCCTCTTGCTTGGCCTGCCTTGGTTACAGAGAGATGAGCCCGTCCTGAATTGGAGCTCTGGTTAGGTTCTCCGTTGGGGTCAGGAATGCCATAAGACCTGTTTGGTTCCGGTTCATCCTGCTCAACCTCCGTCTACTCCGGCTAACCTACCTGGCCTGCCAGCACCCTACTGGTCCTATGTGGACATCTTTGACAAAAAGGAAGCAGAGACACTACCACCTCATAGGCCGTATAATTGCCCCATCGACCTAATACCTGGTGCTTCACCTCCTCGCGGGCGAATCTACCCCTTGTCGCTGGCCAAGACCCGTGCCATGTCTGAATACATTGAAGAAAATCTTACTAGGGGATTTATCCAGAAATCCACCTCTCCGGCTGCAGCAGGATTCTTCTTCGTCAAAAAGGAAGACTGCTCTCTTTGTCCTTGTATCGACTATAGCAGCCTAAACCAGATTACCATAAAAGATAAGTACCCCCTGCCTCTCATCTTGGAGCTAGTTGACCGCCTAAAAGGCGCAAAGATCTTTACTAAGCTCGACCTGCGTGGGGCATACCCTCTGGTCCGGATACACCAGGTAGACGAGTGGAAGACGGCATTCAACACTCGGGATGGTCACTACGAGTACCGCGTGATGCCCTTCGGTCTCTGTAATGCTCCAGCAGTCTTCCAGGAGTTAGTAAACGACAACCTCAGAGATCTCCTGTAGTCCTGCGTGGTGGTGTACCTGGACGATATCTTTGTATTCTCCCCTGATCTGTCCCCTCACCGGAGGGATGTTCGTCAGGTCCTGCTGAGGCTCCGGAAGAATCGCCTGTATGCTAAGTATGAGAAATGCCTCTTTGAGCAGACCTCCCTACCATTTCTGGAGTATATCATCTCTGAGACCGGACTGCGGATGGATCCCGAGAAGGTGTCGGTGATCTTAAAGTGGCCCCGACCTGTGGGGTTGAAGGCTATTCAGCAGTTTCTGGGATTCGCTAACTATTACTGCCTCTTCATTCCTCATTTCTCCTCCCGGACAGCTCCCATCTCTGCTCTCATCCGTAAGGGAGCAAATCTCAGGGAATGGACTTACGAGTTGGAGAATGCCTTTGTCTCTCTTAAACAAGCCTTCTCCTCCACTCCAGTACTACGCCGTCTGGATTGCAATAAACAGTTTTTCCTGGAGGTTGACTCCTCTTCCTCCGGGGCCGGAGCATTGCTCACCCAGAAATCCTCGTCCAGGCGAATGGTGACCTGCGGTTTCTTCTCCAAACTCTTCTCTCTGTCCAAGCGCAATTACTCCATAGGAGATCGGGAACTGCTGGCCATCAAATTAGCGCTGGAGGAGTGGCGCTACTTGCGTGATGGGGCTCTGCACTCGGTGATCATCTACACTGACCATAAAAACCTCACTTATTTGCAGACCGCCCAAAGACTAAACCCGTCAGGCCAGATGGTCTTTATTCTTTGCTCGATTCTGCTTCACTCTTCATTACTTCCTGGCAGACAAGAACATTAAAGCTGACGCTCTATCCCGCTCATTTCTGTCTACCGACCAAGAGGAGGAGCCTCTACACATCATTGACCCCTCCAGAATTATGACTGTTGCTACGTCCAACCTGTCTCATCTACCTCCTGGTAAGACCTTTGTAGCGGATCGGAAGAGGGTCCTACTCTGGGGTCATTCTTCCAAACTGGCTGGCCATGCCGGGCAAAGGAAGACGCTTCTGCTCATTGCCCGGCATTATTGGTGGCCCACCCTGTGCAAGAATGTTGCAAATTTTGGCGCGGCTTGTTCCTCTTGTGCCCGTAACAAGATACCTAGGCACCTTCCATCCGGTCGTCTTCTTCCTCTTCCCGTGCCTTCTACTCCTTGGCAACACATTGCTATGGACTTCAACACGGATCTTCCTGTATCGGCCGGTTGCACTGTCATTTGGGTGGTCGCCGACCGCTTCTCCAAGATGGCTCACTTCATCCCTCTGCTTGGTCTTCCATCTGCACCTGTGCTGGCTAAGGACTTCATCCGTCACATCTTCCGTCTCCACGGCTTACCCCTCCACATTGTCTCGGACCGAGGAGTTCAGTTCGCTTCTGGAGAGCCAAGTGCAAGCTGCTGGATGTCTCTTTGGATTTTTCTTTTGCCTATCATCCTCAGTCCAATGGTCAAGTGGAACGTATCAATCAGATCCTTACCAGTTTTCTTCGGCACTTTGTCAACGCTTACCATAGCGATTGGGTAGAGCTCCTGCCCTGGGCAGAGTTTTCCTATAACAGCCATGTGAGTGAGTCCTCTGCTAAGTCTCCGTTTTTTTGTGGTTTACGCCCCCGGATTCCGTTTCCTGTCTCCTCTTCTGTGGACAATCCTGCCGCGGAGTCTCTAGTCAGTGAATTTTCTGTGATTTTGGAAGACACTAGATCTGCGCTCCTTCAGTCCTCCAAGCGGATGAAGAAGCATGCTGATAAGAGACGTCTGGATCCGCCTCAGTTTCGTCCAGGAGACGAGGTCTGGCTTTCCTCCAAATATGTCTGTCTCAAGATACCATCATACAAGTTGGGTCCGCGGTTCATCGGTCTGTTCGAGATTCTGAACCAAATCAATCCCGTGGCTTACAATCTGAAACTCCCTTCCTCGGATTCCCAACTCCTTTCATGTCTCTCTCCTCAAGCCTGTTGTCCCTAATTCTTTCTCTGACGATCCAGGTACCACCCCAGCTCCAGTCTCCGCTGAGGACGTCTTTGAGGTAGAAAACATTTTGGCCATCAAGAGGGTAAGAGGAAAGTCTTTCTTGTGGATTGGAAGGGGTTTGGCTCGGAGGAGAGGTCTTGGGAACCCAGGGAGAACATTCATGCCCCTCATCTTCTAGAAAAATTTCTTGTGGGCCTAAAGAAGAGGTACTGTAGCGTTGGCGTCTCTGCCTTCTGCTGGGCAGAGACGCCGTTCCCGTCATCGTCGCTGTCCCAGTCGGGCGTCCTCCAGCTCCCCTGCTGCTGCCTGGGGTGCGTGCATTGCGCGCAGCTTCCCGGGCACTGTGCTTAGGGAGCGCACGCGCTCCCTCCCTCTTAAAGGGGCTGCGCGCGCTGTCCTAAAGAGTCCCCGACCAATTGCCGGAGGACCACTCCTATTTAAAGCACCTCCTCCAACATGGAGGTGCATGTACTAGGTTGTTGTTTGTGTGCTAACACTTTCCTCAGCCCTCAGGTTCCAGTGCCTGCCTGCCTGTCTACCTGCCGTGCCCGCCTGCTTGCCTACCCGCATCACCTGTCTGTCTACCGGCCGTGTTCATCCGCTGTACATGTCAGCTTCAGCCATCTGACCCGTGGGAGTCACCTGCTCTCACACAAGGTCGGTCCCAGAGTGGCACCTGGTTCGCCTTCCTGGTCCCTCCTTGGTTCACGGAGTCGACTAAGCCACCATGTGGCCAGGGTCGGTCCGGGTAGACACTTAGTTACGCCCCTCTGGTCCCTCCTTGCTTCACAGCACAGAGGTTCCACCACCCGGATCCTTAACAGCCTTCTTGAGCAGGGGGACCTTGTGGGCACTGCAGGATTTTAAACCTTTTAAGGTGTAATGTGTTACCAATGGTTTTCTTGGTGACTGTGGTCCCAGCTGCCTGGAGATCATTAACAAGTTCCCCCTGTGTAGTTTTAGGCTGATCTCTCACCTTCCTCGTGATCAAGGATACCCCACAAGGTGAGATTTTGCATGGTGCCCCAGATCGATGTCGATTGACAGTCATTTTGTATTTCTTCCATTTTCTTACTATTGCAACAACAGCTGTCTCCTGCTCACCCAGCGTCTTATGGTTTTGTAGCCCATTCCAGCTTTGTGCAGGTCTTTGCTCTTGTCCCTGACATCCTTAGAAACCTCTTTGGTCTTGCCCATGTTGTAGAGGTTAGAGTCTGTGGACAGGAGTCTTTTATCCAGGTGACTATGTAAGACAGCTGTCTTTAATGCAGGTAACGAGTTAATTAGGAGCATCTAACTGGTCTGTAGGAGCCAGAACTCATAATGGTTTGTAGGGGATCAAATACTTATTTCTCACTGCAAAATGCAAATAAATTTATCTAATTTATCCAATGTGATTTTCTTGATTTTTTTTTTTTTGGATATTCTATCTCTCAATGTTAAAATGAACGTACCCTTAAAATTATAGACTGTTCATGTCTTTGTCAGTGGGCAAACTTAAAAAACAGCAAGGGATCAAATACTTATTTCCTTCACTGTATATACTCCTGTACGATCACTGCTCCTCCACGATAACCCCAGACTACTCACCGCCACCACCAGTTGTTTTTACAGGCTGACTGGAAGCCTGGTTCTTGTAGAGTATGACTTTGGGGCGCGGTTACAGAACAAAAGGAACAGAAGTATTGAATTTTTTATTTAATCCAAAAGGAGGCAGTGTTTATGAAAAATATACAAAAGATTTTACAAAGGGGACAAAATAATACAGCATATACAGTTACATAAGAGATAAAACAACAAAAGAAGCCTACTACACTGATCACAGATATGATTCGGCCTAGTGAAGGAGAGTACTTTGTTTGAAGAACCTAAAGTGGACAGGAATCGTGCATACACCGAAATGTATCTCTCTACAGGAACCCGGCTTGATCTTTTCTACACACACACACACACACACACACACACACACACACACACACACACACACACACACACACACACCTCACGTGGGCTGGGTTGTTGGACGTTCTCAACCCTTCAGGATTTTATAAAATCATAACTTCACTCCTGATGGTCACAGAAGTTTGAGATTACCACCATATTTCCCATCGGGATTTTACCTTTCCATAGATAGATGATAAGCATGGCATAGCTGTTGTCAGTTATCTCTGCACTGTGGATTTGTGGCTCATAGGCAGAGGTTACTGTTATGAAAAATTATGCATCTGACTGCTCTGTGACCATACCCCAATACACAACAGTATTGCTGCGCTCCCCATCACATCAGCGAGCCTGGGACGCCCATTACTCTGTCGTGAGTTTCCTGGTTATGGTTCCTTCATCCAGTCTTGTTGGATACTAACCACTATATCCTGGGACCTTCCCTCCCCCCTGTGAGAGTTGGCGGTCCTCCCCTGGGACCTTCCCTCCCCCTGTGGGAGCTGGCGGTGCCCCCCTGGGAGCTTTCCTCCCCCTGTGAGGGTTGGCGGTTCTCCCCTGGGGGAGTTTTCCTCCCCCTGTGAGAGCTGGCGATCCTCCCCGAGAAGCTTCCCTCCTCCTGTGAGGGTTGGCGGTGCCCCCCTGAGGGAGGTTCCCTCCTCCTGTGAGGGTTGGCGGTCCTCCCCTGGGGGAGCTTTCCTCCCCCTGTGAGAGCTAGCAACCCTTCCCCGAGAAGCTTCCCTCCCCCTGTGAGGGTTGGCGGTCCCCCTTGGGGGAGCTTCCCTCCCCCTGTGAGGGTTGGCGGTCCCCCTGGGGGGAGCTTTCCTTCCCCTGTGAGAGCTCGTGGTCCCCCCCCCCCTGGGGGGAGATTTCCTCCCCCTGTGAGGGTTGGTGGTCCAGATTTCACCCCTTCACAAGAGTTTACTGTCCCCCTGGGAGCTTTCGACCCCCCCCCCCCACCACCTCCGTGACTGTTAGTGGGTTTCCCCCCCCCCCTCACCCCGCCTTTTGGTGATACTGTGACATCACAATTTGTAACGTGCCCATTTTTCGTGCCCCCTAATAACTCCACCCCCCGTTATCACCAAATAATCAGCTGTCATTACCTATAAAGCTATAGAGATAAGACACAGATTTGTCGATACTTCATTATTATTATCCTCTCCGGCTCGTGGTTTCCTGCCTGTCCCGGCCTTATCCGTCCTTGTGATCCCGCCTTACTTCCTCCCAGCTGGCGCACATTTGCCATTTATTTGCTTTGCCGGCCTATACATACATCTATCTATCTAATCGTCTTATCCCGTCCGTCTGTCTGTCCAGGAAATCCCGCGTCGCTGATTGGTCCAGCCGCGGCCAATCAGCGACGCGGGATTTCAGAAAAAGATGGTGGCCGTTAGCGGCTCATCTGCAGGACGGAGGTCAGTGACGATGCGCGGCGCTAGCCGCTCATCTCCCCGCTGCTGGCAGCACAAGTACCCCGACGTGCGGCGCCGCTGACCTCCATGCGGCTACCGTCGGGAGATCAGCGGCTTGGGCCGCTGTTCTCCCGCCGGCAAGTGTGAAGGGAGGGACGGCGCTGCTGCCCGGTCATCAGTAATACGGTTCGCTGATTGGTCACGGCCGCGACTAATCAGCGAGATTGGTGCAAAATTTAAACACTGTTTTGCTGATTGGTCGCGGTTGCCGGCCGCGACCAATCAGCGATTTTTGGCGCCAAATTTAAACAACGCTCTGCTGATTGCGCCCGGTCGGCCGCATACATATTCTAGAATACCCGATGCGTTAGAATCGGGCCACCATCTAGTACATACATACGATACAGCTGTGCGGCAGTAGTTGGCCTCTCCCATGTGGTAAACCAGAGATGGAGCGGAACGGTGCCGCTCGCTGAAATGAGTCTCTTAACTCCAGAACGCTTGGGGTATGTGAAAACAAGAACTTCACAGCGTCTTTAACTCCAAAACTGCCAGGGATGCAGATTTAAACTATGGTGTAATTTTATATGGATACGCTTCAATTTTGGCTAAGTTATGGCCATCTGCAAAACCATGAAGTGTAGTACTCGTTTTGGCCTCACTGTGGCAGTGTTGTTAGCAATGATTCTCACATGCAAATTAGCTCTCTCCCAGGAGGAAGATTCCACCTCCGGCACTTGATTTGGTTCATTATATGTTAGTTTTCTTGTATTTTTGCTTTTTGTTTGCCTTTTTTGTGTCATGCTTTGCCATCTTTTGCACCAAATTCCTCTAAACAGTACACACGGGTAGATGAATTTTGCAGAAATCAAAGATGCTTTTTTTGCACTTTTTTTTTTTTTTTTTTTTTAAAGCAAAAAGTTGCATAATCGTTTAAAATGTCACAGACGGCTCTAATATTTGCGCATACCATGTTTGGCAAGCAAAATATCACTCTGCGAGGTGAAGGTTGGAGAACATTTGCACACAAATTTAGTAGCAAAACTCATACATGGTGAAAATCACCTTTTTAAAAGGGCTGCCTGGTTTCTGTAAAAAAAAAATACATGACGAGGCTGGTTATCTTGTGAAATACAACAAGCAGTGTCTACGTATGGTTGCCCTAGATCAAGGATGAAGAACCTTTTTTTATGTCTGGGGCCATTTGGGTATTTGCTATCATTTGGAATCCGTACACCAAGAATGCTGTATGTACAGTACAGACCAACCGTTTGGACACACCTTCTCATTTAAAGATTTTTCTGCATTTTCATGACTATGAAAATTGTACATTCGCACTGAAGGCATCAAAACTATGAATTAACACATGTGGAATTATATACTTAACAAAAAAGTGTGAAACAATTGAAAATATGTCTTATACTAGATGGTGGCCCGATTCTAACGCATCGGGTATTCTAGAATAGGTATACGGCCGGCCGGGTGCAATCAGCAGAACGTTGTTTAAATTTGGCGCCAAAATCGCTGATTGGTCGCGGCCGGCAACCGCGACTAATCAACAAAACGGTGTTTAAATTTGGCGGCAATATCGGTGATTGGTGGCGGCCGCCACCCGTGACCAATCAGCGAACTGTGTTAGTGAGGACCGGAGAGCTTGTTTAAATTTGGCGAAAAATCGACCAATCAGCAGAACGTTGTTTAAATTTAGCGCCAATCTCGCTGATTGGTCGCGGTGGCCGGCTGCGATCAATCAGCGTCGTATTAGTGTGGGCCCGGGAGCGGCGCTGCTTGTGCGGCTCCGTATTAGCGAGGACCGGGGAGCGGCGCTGCCTGTGCGGCTCCTTCTGCTGCGAGAAGCCGGGAGATGAGCGGCTACTCGCAGCAGAAGCATCCCGACCGGCGGCGCCGCTCCCCGGTCCTCCGTTCACACTTGCTGTCGGGAGATCAGCGGGCCAAGCCGCTGATCTTCCGACGTTAGCCGCATGGAGGTCAGCGGCGCCGGTCGGGGTAGTTGTGCTGCTAGCGCCGCTCATCTCCCCGCTGCATCGCCGCTGACCTCCGTCCTGCAGATGAGCCGCTAACGGCCGCCATCTTTTTTCAGAAATCCCACGGCTCTGATTGGCCGCTGCCGGACCAATGAGCAACGCGGGATTTCCAGGACAGACAGACAGACGGACAGGATAAGACAATTATATAGTAGATTCTAGGTTCTTCAAAGTAGCCACCTTTTGCTTTGATGACTGCTTTGCACACTCTTGGCATTCTCTTGATGAGCTTTAAGAGGTAGTCACCGGAAATGGTTTTCACTTCACAGGTGTGCCCTGTCAGGTTTAATAAGTGGGATTTCTTGCCTTATAAATGGGGTTGGGACCATCAGTTGTGTTGTGCAGAAGTCTGGTGGATACACAGCTGATAGTCCTACTGAATAGACTGTTAGAATTTGTATTATGGCAAGAAAAAAGCAGCTCAGTAAAGAAAAACGAGTGGCCATCATTACTTTAAGAAATGAAGGTCAGTCAGTCCGAAATATTGGGCAAACTTTGAAAGTGTCCCCAAGTGCAGTTGCAAAAACCATCAAGCGCTACAAAGAAACTGGCTCACATGAGGACCGCCCCAGGAAAGGAAGACCAAGAGTCACCTCTGCTTCTGAGGATAAGTTTATCCGAGTCACCAGCCTCAGAAATCGCAGGTTAACAGCAGCTCAGATTAGAGACCAGGTCAATGCCACACAGAGTTCTAGCAGCAGACACATCTCTACAACAACTGTTAAGAGGAGACTTTGTGCAGCAGGCCTTCATGGTAAAATAGCTGCTAGGAAACCACTGCTAAGGACAGGCAACAAGCAGAAGAGACTTGTTTGGGCTAAAGAACACAAGGAATGGACATTAGACCAGTGGAAATCTGTGCTTTGGTCTGATGAGTCCAAATTTGAGATCTTTGGTTCCAACCACCGTGTCTTTGTGCGACGCAGAAAAGGTGAACGGATGGACTCTACATGCCTGGTTCCCACCGTGAAGCATGGAGGAGGAGGTGTGATGGTGTGGGGGTGCTTTGCTGGTGACACTATTGGGGATTTATTCAAAATTGAAGGCATACTGAACCAGCATGGCTTCCACAGCATCTTGCAGCGGCATGCTATTCCATCCCGTTTGCGTTTAGTTGGACCATCATTTATTTTTCAACAGGACAATGACCCCAAACACACCTCCAGGCTGTGTAAGGGCTATTTGATCAAGAAGGAGAGTGATGGGGTGCTACGCCAGATGACCTGGCCTCCACAGTCACCAGACCTGAACCCAATCGAGATGGTTTGGGGTGAGCTGGACCGCAGAGTGAAGGCAAAAGGGCCAACAAGTGCTAAGCATCTCTGGGAACTACTTCAAGATTGTTGGAAGACCATTTCCGGTGACTACCTCTTGAAGATCATCAAGAGAATGCCAAGAGTGTGCAAAGCAGTCATCAAAGCAAAAGGTGGCTACTTTGAAGCACCTAGAATATAAGACATATTTTCAGTTGTTTCACACTTTTTTGTTAAGTATATAATTCCACATGTGTTAATTCATAGTTTTGATGCCTTCAGTGTGAATGTACAATTTTCATAGTCATGAAAATACAGAAAAAAAATCTTTAAATGAGAAGGTGTGTCCAAACTTTTGGTCTGTACTGTACAACACATGGGAGACGCAGAGGCTGGTGTGCATGCGTCACATGGGAGACGCAGAGGCTGGTGTGCATGCGTCACATGGGAGACGCAGAGGCTGGTGTGCATGCGTCACATGGGAGACGCAGAGGCTGGTGTGCATGCGTCACATGGGAGACGCAGAGGCTGCTGTGCATGCGTCACATGGGAGACGCAGAGGCTGCTGCGTATGTGAGACTTTGGGGGAATCTGTCCAGGAGAAAATCTGCTGGAGAAAATGACATTGCATGATGTAAACAGCCCGGAGGTTCCTCACCCCTGCTGTAGATGCTCCAGGAGTGAGGTCACATCTACAGCAGATGACCACTAGAGCCACTGGGCTCAGAGACCACATTGAGGTCGATGGTACAGCACAAAATGGCTTAGCCCAATGATTGGTTGCAGCGGTAATGTGCTGTAGACATTACATCACCACTGCAGCTATGTTAAGTAAGCCCAGTGTTTCCAGCAGTGTCCCTTCATGTGATCAGCATTTTTTTTTTCTGGGGGAACCCTTCTAAAGTGTGTTGCACTAATTCTCGCTGCAGAATGAGCTAACTGAGAATCTGTCAGTTAGCTCGTTCTTACAGGAGAGTTTATAATGCTTTTTATCAAATTTTTTTATTTTATTTTTTAAAGGGTTTTGTTAAAAGTTGGGTTCAGTTAGAAGATTTGCAGAACCGTGGTCCAACAGTCACATCGGCAGTAGTCCGTAGCTGCTGGACCCAGGGCCCTTCTGGGAACCCTGACACGTCTTCTGATGTCTTGCTGGACCTACTAATGAGCAAAGGAGGTGGGATGCTGACAGGTAGGAGGAGGTTCACAAGGCCATGGATGACCGATCTGACGTTTGGACTAGGATTCTCAATCTTTCTGCACAAGCGTATTTTTACAACCCCTTTTAAAAAAAAAAAAAAAAAAAAAAGTTACACCTAGCATGGGCTGTAGGGCATCGCCCGTTACTGCACAGTAGTTGCGGATTACTTGTATATACTTTTATTCGGGCGGAACGATCGAGTGATGCATTTTGGGCCGTGGCACACCACTAATGCCTCCGTCCGAGAGACCAACCGAGTGCCGCCAAACTGTGAGGTTTGCGGCTGGTGGATCAGGTGAAGGGAGAAAAGAAAAATGACCTCACTTTTTCCTTTTTCTAAAATCGTCTTAAATTGTATTTTTATAGCCTCCATTCTGTAAATATGAATTAACCATTTCCATATGCTTTCCTAATCAGTGCTATCCCGGCCCATCAGGCCACAGCGGTTGGGTTATTTCTGCCTAGTGTGCCCCTTTTAAAGCCATCTCCTTCCCACAATGTAAGAATCTATTTTTTTTTTTTTTTTTTTTTTTTTTAAAGGGGGCCGATCGGTTCTGAGAAAAGCATAAAAAATTACAGTAGATGGAATGATAAAACTTTTCTTAAATATATGTCTTTAGCAATTCAGGTGATTTCACTCAATATTATAAACGCAGGTTTTACTTGGACTTTATTAGTGTTAGCGTAAAATGTATTGAGATTCTCTTTTGTGGGAGATGCCTACTGTGAGGTGGGGGGAAAGGTGTTAATTCTCTACATCCTCTTGTGCCTATTTTGCCATTTTGTTGACACTGCTGATCAATAGAAGAATCAGTTGTCCTATTTTTCACATAAATATGTCAAAAATAAAGTGGCCAAGCGCAGATCATTGAAAAAAAACCGAAACCTCAAACTGAATTATTTACCTATTGTGTAACGACTCTTCTTTCCTTTGTATAAAGCAGCCCTTGTAAAGGAGGATGGTACAGCTGCCTGTAAAGGGTTAATTTGCCAGAGGAGGACATAGCTGCCTGTAAAGGGTTAATTTGCCCGAGGAGGACATAGCTGCTTAAAAAGGTTAGCCTGCAGAAGGAGGAATCGGCTGGCTGTAAAAGGTTAATCTAAGTATTTCCTTACATGGACCACAGCACACTAGGGCTAATTTCACACGTCTGACAATCCCGGTCCTAGTACGGGATGCTATTTCCAAAGGTGAGTAGCTCATCCGTCCAGTCCATAATTGGACCATGAATGTTGAACGTGTGAAATCCGTCTAAGGGAAGAGTCAGGCGGCCGTATAACTCGGACACTGATCGTAGCGCAATGCTCGGACTGGCTGACTGCTCTCCCAACCCGAGCGTGACGGCGTGTATTTCTACGCAGCTATCACGCTTGAGTCCGGAGAGCCGCCGGCCAGTCCGAGCATTGCATTGTGATCCTTGTCCAAGTTATATGGCCGTCTGACTTTTCCCCTAACAAGAAGAAATGAAAGGATTGCAGTTGCTGTTTCTAGCTTTCTCATTTTTCCTCCGGGTGCGTCATATCACACATGAATCCATATCCATATTACATCTCTTCTTTCCTACTGTTGAGCTCATGAGTTGAGGTGGATCCTCCAAGCCCAAGTTTCGCGTGAGCACACAGGCATCTGTGCAGCAGGCAGGTGAGGTGCATGGGAAAGAGGTAGAAAATGTCCTGGAGACTGCAGGCGGACAGGAGGCCGGGCACGTGCAGCTGAGGCCCCGGAGGCCGCAGGCGGACAGGAGGCCGGGCACATGCAGCTGAGGCCCCGGAGGCCGCAGGCGGACAGGAGGCCGGGCACGTGCAGCAGAGGGCCCGGAGGCCGCAGGCGGACAGGAGGCCGGGCACTTGCAGCAGATGCCCCGGGGGCCGCAGGCGGACAGGAGGCCGGGCACGTGCAGCAGAGGCCCCGGAGGCCGCAGGCGGACAGGAGGCCGGGCACTTGCAGCAGAGGCCCCGGAGGCTGCAGGCGGACAGGAGGCCGGGCACGTGCAGCAGAGGTCCTGCAGGCGGACAGGAGGCCGGGCACTTGCAGCAGAGGCCGCAGGCGGACACGAGGCTGGGCACGTGCAGCAGAGGCCCCGGAGGCCGCAGGCGGACAGGAGGCCGGGCACGTGCTGCGGAAGCTGCAGGCGGACAGGAGGCCGGGCACGTGCTGCGGAAGCCGCAGGCGGACAGGAGGCCGGGCACGTGCAGCGGAAGCCTCAGGCGGACAGGAGGCCGGGCACGTGCAGCAGAGACCCCGGAGGCCTCAAGCAGACAGGAGGCCGGGCACGTGCAGCAGAGGCCCCGGAGGCCGCAGGCGGACAGGTGTGTCTCTTGGTGAGCCTTATATAGGTCCAGGCAGATGATCACATGAGATCATGCCTCACCATCTGCAAAACCCAATGTGAAGCACAACAGAGTTCAGCGGACCTGGGTGAGGGGAGCACAGCATGGATCTGGGACAACTGCGTATCAACTACATACAGAATAAAGGTAACAGCACCCCCCCCCCGCCCCCTATGTTTCCACAGTGCACTCTCCCAGTCTTCCCCCTACATAGTGGATTCTCCTAGCTCAGAAGCAGGAAGTCTCATGAGACAGTGGAGAGCCCCAAACTGCAGCTTTTTCTTTCTTAAAGGGTCATAGTTATCATTGTGACAAAAATATTTTAGTTTTCCTACATATATTCCACTTATGAGGAACTGCATCAGATATTGTGTATCGACGGGAATATTGAATGTTTTTAAATGCTGGTGTAATAAAGACATTTTATATTGGTGGGGCTTGAGAATTTTTTGCACTCTGTTTAACTCTTTGTTTTTCGGCACATTCAACTTTGCTGATCACAACGTGTCCCCTGCCAAGCCCATATGACCTAGTCGAATGTCTAGACGTTACATGCAGGTCGTGTTTCTCTCCAGATCTTCCTTCCATCCTTTATCTATTGTGTCTTCTCTTCCAGGGAAGCGGCGGATGAGAAGATTTTCACCTTGATATCACAGATTCTGTCACAAGCACTGGAGGAGATCCAGACGCGGATTGTCACGTCCGATCCCTCTAGGGAACGCTGGTACGACTTATCAGCCGAATGCTTCCGGTGCTTGAGGAATGCCTGCATACAATGCCCTGCCAATCAGGATACCATCAGGTGAGCGCTGGGCCTGGAGGATGGAGATTCACCACTGATGGATGGTTTCTGACCAGAACATGGGAACAAAGAATTGCTGGGTGGACGCAGAAATTCTGCTATTGTGGACGGAAGTCCTACACTTGTGTACGGAACGCCTAGTATTCATGAAGGGTATAAATATACGAACACTCCAGGAAGACCCTGGAGATTGTTGGAAATTGCATACCTCTGTGTTCCTGTGTACCAAAATTATCAGGTAGTCTCTGTATAGGTGATGATTGTTAGATCAGGTTGGGTCCTACTGCTGTGACCCCCACTGATCGCTTTTAAAGGGACTTATATCTTTCTTTCTACCCTGGAAGCAACACTGGCTAGGACGAGCTAAATAGGGTGATGGACTAGCGTCCCTTACTCCATTCAAAAGCTATGGCAATACACCGTGCTTTGCTATCATCATCGGTCATTCTAGCAATGAGGTAGGAAGCGGTCCCGTTCTGGTGATCGTGGGGGGGGGGGGGGCAGTTGTGTGGGGAAACCTTGTGTGTGCGTGTGGCGGGGGGTCCCGTCGTGGCGATCAGGGGGAAGGGTCCCGTCGTGGCGATGAGTGGGGGGTCATAGCTTAGGACCCGCACTAATATAGCAATTCTCACCCAGCATGAATGATGATCGTGAAAGTCTAAATGCAAGGCGGACCAGCGAGGACCACTGGGTAAAATTCAGTCCGCCTGCTGACACCACTAGGGGGAGCTCACTGAAGACAGCTTTAATGTGCTGTTTGAGAGCTGTAGGTCTCAGTATGCAGAGAGCGCCACCTAGTGGTGGCTGCAGTCAAACAGAATCTAATGTGTTGAAATGTGCGTATATTAGTGTGACTTAACACAACTTGCCCATCTGCCCTTGATCGTCTGATATAAACTCCAGAACGGCCATTTAGTCTCTGGAGGGGCTTTTTCCTCTGAAAGGTTTTGTAGTTACTGCACAGGTTAAAGGAAAGCCCTGTGTAAGCACAATGTCCGCTGCCTTGGCACGTCGTGCCCTGTATGTTCGTGCGGTCTCGCTGTGTGAGGCTGAAGGCTTTCCCTTTAATTAGGCAGAGAAAACTTGCATAATGTTACCACAAAGCTCAGCGAGCCGCTCAGCAGATGTCACTGCTAGGTCTGCGGATCCAGGGAAGGGTCTACAGCCGCGCACCATTCACCCCATCTCCTCCAGCCAGAGCTGCACTTCCTTAAAGGATCCACCCATCCACTAGCCCCTATTATTTATCAGCTCCTGGTATAAATCTGGCAACTACTTTCCTTTACTCACCTTTATATTGCATCATTGTTGATCTCTAGTCCCTGCCAAAGCTGCATCGAGAATTCAGCCAACTGATACACACATTTCACAGCCTAGCCATAATCCCACACTGCACTGCGAAACGTAATGTTTCCTATATGAGACCATAGTAGAGAATTAAAGGGGCCCTCCGCCTTTTGGGGCCAAATATATATACAGTTGAAAGCAGAAGTTTCCATACACTATATAAAAAGACACGTCCATGTTTTTCTCAATATCTGACATGACATCAGAATAAACCTTTCTCATTTTAGGTCAATTAGGTTTCCAGAATTTTTAATATTTGCCAAATGCCAGAATAATGAGAGAGAGAGAATGTTTTAAGACATTTTTATTACTTACTGCAAAGTCAAAAGTTTCCATACATTTCATTAGTATTTGGTACCATTGTCTTTAAACTGAATGACTTGGGTCACACGTTTGGGATATCCTTCCACAAGCTTCTCACAATAGTTGGTCGGAATTTGGGCCCATTCCTCCTGACAAAACTGGTGTAACTGATCCAGGTTTGTAGGTCGTCTTGCTCGCAGCCTTTTCAGCTTTGCCCATAAATTTTCAATAGGATTGAGATCAGGGCTTTGTGATGACCACTCCAAAACATTGACTTTCTTATCCTTAAGCCACTTTGTTACCATTTTGGCAGTATGCTTCGCCCAACCCATTGAAGCCCATGTCACCTGAAATAGAAATAAAATAATGAAACCACATAATCCTCACCGGTCCCCGACGTGAAGATAATCCATTTGTCCGCATGGTCTGAGTGCCGTCCGATTTACTTTTTAAGTGGGGCTTAAGTCACTTTTTTTTTTCCCATTTATTATCTTGTGGTATTTGGTGACTTTTTTATTGCGCCCAATTTATTGAAACACCACGGGTGGTTCATGAAGTCCAAAATTCTTTTATTTTCTGTCTTAACCACTTTAGCAACTTTTAAAGTAAAATTAAAAAAAAAACAAAAACTTAAAAATAAAAAGAAAGTCGCATCTTTTTTTAAAATGTTGGTAAAATTGCTCCAAATTTTCTGCCGTACATAAAATCAACCCAGGACATTTTTGAAAAGTCGAAAAATGAGTCAAGAACAATTGGAAACCCTAAAACCTCCCCGAAAAAATAATAGTAATGTAGGTTGAATAAAGACCTGGGTCCATCAAGTTCAACCTTCCTCCCCCAATTATACTCCCTACACTAACACAAACTATTATTTTTTGGGGGGGGAGGTTTTAGGGTTTCCAGTTGTTCTCGACTCATTTTTGACTTTTTAAAAAAAACAACAACAAACAGTCAAATTTAAAAAAGAAATAAAACAGGTGAACGCATATAAACTTTAAAAAGGATGGAAAGATAAATTTGGTGCATACAAGGGCAGCACGGTGGATCAGTGGTTAGCCCTGCAGCCTTGCAGCGCTGGGGTCCTGGGTTCAAATCCCACCAAGGACAACATCTGCAAGGAGTTTGTATGTTCTCCTCGTGTTTGTGTGGGTTTCTTCCGGGTTCTCTGGTTTCCTCCCACACTCCAAAGACATACTGATAGGGAATGTAGATTGTGAACCCCAATGGGGACGGCGATGATGATGATGATGATGAAATCTGTAAAGCGCGGTGGAATTAATGGCGCTATATAAAAATAAAGATTATTATTAGTATTTATTATTATTATTATTATTATTATTATTATTATTACAAGCAAAGGGCACGGATCAGTGCATTACTCTGGTGATCACGTTGCTTTCAGTTGTCACTGTGTAATACTCCTGCTCTCCTGCGGAGGAGCTGCAGGGAAATGGAACACTTCTAGGTAAAAATGATTGTGTTTTTACGGTTCTGGGACACTATTCTATAGCTGGAAAATATTCTTCTGATTATGTCTTTTTTTTTTTTTGTTGGAAATAGAAACGTGGGACTGATTAACACCGCCACGACGCTCCTCCAAGTCTTCAGCACATCGGGTTCCACCCAAGAATCGCCTCTAGTCGGTGAGCGGCGCCACAAGTGTATATAATATCCCGGTCTTTTATCATTGTCCTGGATAAAGAAGTACTTGGGGGCATTTTACTAGGTTATACCATTCGTTTATGATCAGTGAGATTGTATTACATCCCCTTCCCTCCAGAGCAGCGCTCCCAGCTGTCAGTAGAATGGAGCTGCACAGGGTAGGACTGGATTTGTACTGCATCCCCTTCTCCTTCTCCTTCTCCTCCTCCTCCTCCTCCTCCTCCTCCTCCTCCTCCTCCTCCAGACTATATTTGTGGCCTGGTAATTGCTAGTAAAAGTTCAGCCTGTGTTATAGGACGGGGATGGCTAGGAAATAGTGCGTGCACGGCCGCTGGCACAACTTCTAGCAGCGCGGTCTCTGACAACTCCATATTCCTCTCCACGAAGCTGCAGGGTTGTCATTAAATAGACGGTGATTTATTAACTGCAGAAAATGAGAACCAGCTTCTCCTCGAAAAGCAGTCCTGAGCCGGTCTTACACACAGCAATGAGGACCGAGTGCCAACATTGGGGCCACCACAGGGGGGCAGTGTAACATTGGCTCTGGTTGCCATATTAATGCCTAGCTTGCCACTTATCCTTTTGAAGCCATACGTGCGGCGAGACAAGACAATGGCCTCTGTGTAGCAACAACGGCATAATTTCCTAGATCTAATATTAAAGGTTTTTACACCTGGTGAAACATCCCCTTTAAATAGGACCTGTCGGGTTATGTCCTAAATCATCTGAGAGGAGCTCCGAAAAAAAACCCAAAAGTTACACTCCAGTAAGGCTGTCAGAAGAATGAGCTCGCTGATAAATTCTCACTTAACTCTTTCTGCAGCCAGCAATAAAGCTAGAAAAGGCACACTCTTTTAATTTTGCCCAAAACACGAGTTAATACATTGTCAAACCCTATTAAAGGGTTATTAATAAAACAAGTAATTCCGCCCTCCCATGCATTGGATACGGAATAACTTGCTGATCGCTGAGGGTTGATCTTGAAAATAGGGCTCTGCAGCTTCATAGATCAGTGATCGAAGGACATGATCGAGGGAGCTGCAGCTGGCTGGAACTGGCACAGCGCCGTGCATTGTGTAGTGGCCGTGAGTGGTACTGCAAGCTCGATCCCATAAAAATGGGAAGGACCCACTCTAAATCCTCAGTGGACACCATTAATGGGTGAGGAGTTCACCGTGGAAGGGGGAGGTACAGTAATTAAGAGATTAAGGGGGAGGGTGTTAACAATTTAGGCTGATTTTTCACTTTAAGAATGTTGCGCCAGACATCTGTCATTGCGGGTTTCTTGCTCCTCTCTAATCGCGTGCACTCCTTCTGAACTCTGCACGCTTGATTAAGATTGGCGCCGCTTCTGAGAAGCTCATGCAGAACCTCGCCCCCGTCCGCATGATCTACCGTTGCGCCACATTACACATGAACTTCCTGCAGGACCGCCGCTAAACGGATTGCCAAGAGCTGTCGCGTTTTGGTTCCCAGTGCGGAAACCTATATCTATGGCTGATTTATTATTTTTTTTTTTTTCTTTCATTTTATTTTATATATTATATTTGCTATATATTTTTTTTATTTCAAGAATTACTAAGTAAGGAGCCAGGTCTGCTCTGTTGCCTCTGAAGACAAGGCTGTTATTACTCTGTCAGCTTAGAATTTATATATATATATTTTTATTTTATGGAATTATGGAAGTGTGACAAATATCTGAAATTTACATGAGTATAATATATATATATATATATAAATATATATATAAATATATATATATATATATATATATATATATATATATATATATATATATATATATATATATATATATATATATATATATATAATTGTCTTATCCTGTCTGTCTGTCTTGAAAATCCGGCAGCGGCCAATCAGCGCCGCGGGATTTCTGAAAAAAGATGGCGGCCGTTAGCGGCTCATCTGCGGGACGGAGGTCAGCGGCGATGCAGCGGGGAGATGAGCGGCGCTAGCAGCACAACTACCCTGACCGGCGCCGCTGACCTCCATGCGGCTAATGTCGGAAGATCAGCGGCTTGGCCCGCTGATCTCCCAACAGCAAGTGTGAATGGAGGACCGGGGAGCGGCGCCGCCGGTCGGGATACTTCTGCTGCGAGCAGCCGCTCATCTCCCGGCTTCTCGCAGCAGAAGGAGCCGCACAGGCAGCGCCGCTCCCCGGTCCTCGCTAATACGGAGCCGCACAAGCAGCGCCGCTCCCGGGCCCACACTAATACGACGCTGATTGGTCGCGGTGGCCGGCCGCGACCAATCAGCGATTTTGGTGCCAAACTTAAACAACGCTCTGCTCATTGGTCCTGGCCGCCGGCCAGCCGAGACCAATCAGCGAGATTGCCGGCAAATTTAAACAACGCTCTGCTGATTGGTCGATTTTATCGCCAAATTTAAACAAGCTCTCCGGTCCTCACTAACACAGTTCGCTGATTGGTCGCGGCCGCCACCCATGAACAATCAACGATTTTGGCGCCAAATTTAAACAATGTTCTGCTGATTGCGCCCGGTTGGCCGCATACATATTCTAGAATACCCGATACGGTAGAATCGGGCCACCATCTAATATATATATAAATATAATATTTTATGTGTATGTACAGTGCTGGCCAAAAGTATTGGCACCCCTGCAATTCTGTCAGATAATACTCAGTTTCTTCCTGAAAATGATTGCAATCACAAATTCTTTGGTATTATTATCTTCATTTAATTTGCTTGCAAGGAAAAAACACAAAAGAGAATGAAGCAAAAATCAAATCATTGATCATTTCACACAAAACTCCAAAAAAGGGCCGGACAAAAGTATTGGCACCCTCAGCTTAATACTTGGTTGCACAACCTTTAGCCAAAATAACTGCGAACAACCGCTTCCGGTAACCATCAATGAGTTTCTTACAATGCTCTGCTGGAATTGTAGACCATTCTTCTTTGGCAAACTGCTCCAGGTCCCTGATATTTGAAGGGTGCCTTCTCCAAACTGCCATTTTGAGATCTCTCCACAGGTGTTCTATGGGATTCAGGTCTGGACTCATTGCTGGCCACCTTTAGAAGTCTCCAGTGCTTTCTCTCAAACCATTTTATAGTGCTGTTGGAAGTGTGTTTTGGGTCATTGTCCTGCTGGAAGACCCATGACCTCTGAGGGAGACCCAGCTTTCTCACACTGGGCCCTACATTATGCTGCAAAATTTGTTGGTAGTCTTCAGACTTCATAATGCCATGCACACGGTCAAACAGTCCAGTGCCAGAGGCAGCAAAGCAACCCCAAAACATCAGGGAACCTCCGCCATGTTTGACTGTAGGGACCGTGTTCTTTTCTTTGAATGCCTCTTTTTTTTTTTCCTGTACACTCTGTTGATGCTTTTTCCCAAAAAGCTCTACTTTTGTCTCATCTGACCAGAGAACATTCTTCCAAAACGTTTTAGGCTTTCTCAGGTAAGTTTTGGCAAACTCCAGCCTGGCTTTTTTATGTCTCTGGGTAAGAAGTGGGGTCTTCCTGGGTATCCTACCATACAGTCCCTTTTCATTCAGACGCCGACGGATAGTACGGGTTGACACTGTTGTACCCTCGGACCGCAGGGCAGCTTGAACTTGTTTGGATGTTAGTCGAGGTTCTTTATCCACCATCCGCACAATCTTGCGTTGAAATCTCTCATCAATTTTTCTTTTCCGTCCACATCTAGGGAGGTTAGCCACAGTGCCATGGGCTTTAAACTTCTTGATGACACTGCGCACGGAAGACACAGGAACATTCAGGTCTTTGGAGATGGACTTGTAGCCTTGAGATTGCTCATGCTTCCTCACAATTTGGTTTCTCAAGTCCTCAGACAGTTCTTTGGTCTTCTTTCTTTTCTCCATGCTCAATGTGGTACACACAAGGACACAGGACAGAGGTTGAGTCAACTTTAATCCATGTTAACTGGCTGCAAGTGTGATTTAGTTATTGCCAACACCTGTTAGGTGCCACAGGTAAGTTACAGGTGCTGTTAATTACACCAATTAGAGAAGCATCACATGATTTTTCAAAGGGTGCCAATACTTTTGTCCACCCCCTTTTTTAGGTTTGATGTGGAATTATATCCAATTTGGCTTTAGGACAATTCTTTTTGTGTTTTTTTCATTGAAGACCAATTAAATGAAGATAATAATACCAAAGAATTTGTGATTGCAATCATTTTCAGGAAGAAACTGAGTATTATCTGAATAATACTTTTGGCCACCACGCTGCCTGTGTGGGTACTTCCGCTGCGAGCAGCTGGGAGATAAGCGGCTGCTCGCAGCAGAAGCATCCCGACCGGCAGCGCCGCTCCTCGGTCCTCCGTTCACAGTTGCCGTCGGGAGATCAGAGCGTTGTTTAAATTTGGCGCCAATCTCGCTGATTGGTCGCGGCTGGCGTCCGCGATCAATCACCAATCAGCGATATTGGCGCCAAATTTAAACACCGCTTCGCTGATTGGTGGCGGTGGCCGGCCGCGACTAAGCAGCGACTTTGGTGCCAAATTTAAACACCGCTCTGCTGATTAGTCGCGACTGCCGGCCTTGACCAATCTGCGATATAGCCGCCAAATTTTAACACCGCTTTGCTGATTGGTCACGGTCGGCCGCATGCATCTATACATATAATCGTCTTATCCCGTCTGTCTGTCTGTCTGTCTTTCTGTCTGTCCTGGAAATCCCGCTTCGCTCATTGGTCCGGCAGCGGCCAATCAGCGCTGCGGGATTTCTGAAAAAAGATGGCGGCCGTTAGCGGCTCATCTGCGGGACGGAGCTCAGCGGCGATGCAGCTGGGAGATGACCGGCGCGAGGCGCTCATCTCCCGGCCGGTAGCAGCGGAAGGACCGCCGGCGTCGCTAACCTCCATGCGGAAGGGAGGACCGGGGAGCGGCGCTGCGGGTCGGGATACTTCTGCTGCGAGCGCCTGCTCATGTCCCGGGTTCTCGCTGCGGAAGTAGCCGTGCAGGCAGCGCCGCTCCCCGGTCCTCACCAAGACGATTCGATGATTGGTCGGGTCCGAAGACCGCGACCAATCACTGATCTTACCGCAAAAGTTAAACACCGCTGTGCTGATTGGTCGCGGACGCTGCCCGCGACAAATCACCGATTTGGGCGCCACATTTAAATATCGGCCGCGACCAATCACCGATCTTGGCTCCTCATTTAAACACCGCTGTGCTGATTGGTCGCCGACGCTGGCCGCGACCAATCACCGATTTGTGCGGCACATTTAAACAGCGTCCGCGACCAATTGGATGTCAGCGCCGCTCCCCGGTCCTCCCTACACACCCTAGCCGCATGGATGTCAGCGGCGCTGCCTGTGCGGATACTTCCGCTGCGAGAACCAGGGACATGAGCGGGCGCTCGCAGCAGAAGTATCCCGACCCGCAGCGCCGCTCCCCGGTCCTCCCTTGCCACCCTAGCCGCTGATGTCTCCACAGTACCCGCATGGTGTTACAAAGGTCTGGACATTTGTGTTAAAAATAGCTGATTGGTCAATGGCGCTGCCCGCGACCAATCACCGATTTGGCCGCCACATTTAAACACCGCTGTGCTGATTGGTCGCGCCCAGCGTCGGCGACCAATCAGCACAGCAGTGTTTAAATGTGGCGGCAAGATCGGTGATTGGTCGCGGCCGATATTTAAATGTGGCTCATAAATCGGTGATTGGTCGCGGTCTTCAGCCGTAACCAATCACTGATCTTGCCGCAAAATTTAAACAACGCTGTGCTGATGGGCCGCGGACGCTGCCTGCGACCAATCACCGATTTGGGCGCCACATTTAAATAGCGTCCGTGACCAATCAACACAGCGGTGTTTAAATGTGGCGCCAAGATCGGTGATTGGTCAAGGCCGATATTTAAATGTGGCGCCCAAATCGGTGATTGGTCGCGGCCAGCGCCCGCGACCAATCAGCGATTTTGAACACAAATGTACGGAGCTTAGTAACACCATGCGGCTACTATCGGGAGATCAGCGGCTAGGGTGTGAAAGGAGGACCGGGGAGCGGCGCTGCGGGTCGGGATACTTCTGCTGCGATCGGCCGCTCATCTCCCAGCTGCTCGCAGCGGAAGTAGCCGCACAGGTAGCGACGCTCCCCGGTCCTCACCAATACGATTCCGCTCCCCGGTCCTCACCAATACGATTCGCTGATTGGTCGGGTGCGGAGACCGCGACCAGTCAGTGATCTTGGCGCAAAATTTAAACAACGCTGTGCTGATTGGTCGTGGGCAGCGGCCGCGACCAATCACCGATTTGGCCACCACATTTAAACACTGCTGTGCTGATTGGTCGCGGACGCCAGCCGTGACCAATCTGCGATATAGGCGCCAAATTTTAACCCCGCTTTGCTGATTGCGCCCGGTCGTCCGCATACATATTCTAGAATACCTGATGCATTAGAATCGGGCCACCATCTAGTATTCTAGAATACCCAATGCATTAGAATCGGGCCACCATCTAGTATATATATATATTTACAGTACAGACCAAAAGTTTGGACACACCTTCTCATTTAAAGATTTTTCTATATTTTCATGACTATGAAAATTGTACATTCACACTGAAGGCATCAAAACTATGAATTAACACATGTGGAATTATGTACTTAACAAAAAAGTGTGAAACAACTGAAAATATGTCTTATATTCTAGGTTCTTCAAAGTAGCCACATTTTGCTTTGATGACTGCTTTGCACACTCTTGGCATTCTCTTGATGAGCTTCAAGAGGTAGTCACCGGAAATGGTTTTCACTTCACAGGTGTGCCCTGTCAGGTTTAATAAGTGGGATTTCTTGCTTTATAAATGGGGTTGGGACCATCAGTTGTGTTGTGCAGAAGTCTGGTGGATACACAGCTGATAGTCCTACTGAATAGACTGTTAGCTGCTTTTTTTCTTGCCATAATACAAATTCTAAGTAAAGAAAAATGAGTGGCCATCATTACTTTAAGAAATGCGAAAAATTGGGCAAACTTTGAAAGTGTCCCCAAGTTCAGTTGCAAAAACCATCAAGCGCTTCAAAGAAACTGGCTCACATGAGGACCGCCCCAGGAAAGGAAGACCAAGAGTCACCTCTGCTTCTGAGGATAAGTTTATCCGAGTTACCAGCCTCAGAAATCGCAAGTTAACAGCAGTTCAGATTAGAGACCAGGTCAATGCCACACAGAGTTCTAGCAGCAGACATATCTCTACAACAACTGTTAAGAGGAGACTTTGTGCAGCAGGCCTTCATGGTAAAATAGCTGCTAGGAAACCACTGAAAAGGACAGGCAACAAGCAGAAGAGACTTGTTTGGGCTAAAGAACACAAGGAATGGACATTAGACCAGTGGAAATCTGTGCTTTGGTCTGATGAGTCCAAATTTGAGATCTTTGGTTCCAACCACCGTGTCTTTGTGCGTCGCAGAAAAGGTGAACGGATGGACTCTACATGCCTGGTTCCCACCGTGAAGCATGGAGGAGGAGGTGTGATGGTGTGGGGGTGCTTTGCTGGTGACACTGTTGGGGATTTATTCAAAATTGAAGGCATACTGAACCAGCGTGGCTACCACAGCATCTTGCAGCGGCATGCTATTCCATCCGGTTTGCGTTTCGTTGGACCATCATTTATTTTTCTCCTTCCCCCATGACGGCACCACGGAGAGAGGGGATCCGCCCTTCAAGGACAGGAAACCTACAGATAAAAACGCGGTGCCTCTCTCCCGCATCAGTTGGTTTCCTGTCCTTGACGGGATCCTACAGTCCTTAGGAGGCATACCTGCGGGGTGCCAAAAGATGGACGTGTTGGAATGCCAGGCCCGACTAGTCCGATCCAGGCCCCCCTGGTTGCGGAGGTGAGAGCGCGGCGCTGCCCGGTGGCGTGCATTTGAACTTCCGGGTCTGCCGCGCGTGCGCATGGGGCGCCCCTGGATGACGCAGCGCCCCCTCCTCACATGCAGGGGAGGAGGGGGCGTCGGGTCAACACAGGCACTATGGGAGGGACTCCCAGTGCCTTAAAAGACAGCGAAGGACGCCAGTAGTTGCTCATCAGAGCTCGGGCACGCTGTGAAGAGAGAAAAAAAAAAAGTGTATAAAATATAATATATATATATATATATATATATATATATATATATATATATATATATATATATATATATATATATATATATATATATATATATATATATATATATATATATATATATATATATATTATGAGTGACCAGGAGCTACCTGAGGAGCAAGACCTACATCCTCAGTCGGCACCAGAACAGTGGAAGCGGCAGATCGTCGCAACGCAGCAAGGACTCCACCTCGGCATCTTCCATGAGGACTCCGTCTACAAAGATGGCTCCACCTCCTGAACCGGTACCCGCTCTTCCGTCTGGTTGGTAAGTGAGCTTCGTGAAAGTCCACTTTGTAACTAGGGGCCCTTGCTCTCTCTCTCTTTTGTCTCCTATAGGGAAAAAAGAGTAAAGGGAAAACAAAAAATAGGACTTGTGCACTATGCACTGAAACCTTGCCCACTACTTGGGACAAGAGACTCTGCAGCTCCTGCATTGAGCAGACTATATGCGAGGGAACCCCGAGATTTGCCTCTGAACTTAGAGACCTAATTAAATCGCAGGTCGAAAACACCATTAAATCTTTTCAGGGGGGCAAAAGGTTAAGGAAAACTAAAAACATATCCCCCGAGTCCAGGTCTAGCAGTTCTGAGGATGGCGGAGATTCGGACACTTCCACCTCTTCTTCCTCCTCCTCTTTCTCGTCTTCAGATAAAGGAGGACGGAGCTGTTTCCTTATCGAGGAAACAGATGGCCTCCTCAAGGCTGTCAGATCTACCATGGGGTTAACTGATCCCCGGCCCAAAAAATCCATACAAGACATGATGTTCAGTGGTCTAGAACAAAAAAAAGAGGAGATCTTTTCCACTCAACGAACATGTTCATTCACTGATTAAGAAAGTGGAAAAGACCGGACAGGAAGGGCTTCCTTTCCCCTAAACGAAAGTACCCGTTTGAGGACCCAGCATGTTCCTTTTGGGAGAAAGCACCAAAACTGGATGTCGCCATAGCCAAGGCCTCAAAGAAATACTCCCTTCCATTTGAGGACATGGGCATCTTAAAAGACCCCATGGATAAAAAGGCAGACACCTTCCTAAAGGGTTCCTGGGAAGCCGCTGGGGGGGGGGGGGGGTGTTAAAACCTGCGGTAGCTGCCACGTGTGCGGCCAGGTCACTAATGGTCTGGCTGGATCAACTTGAATCACAACTGAGGCAAAAAACATCGAGAGACACAATCCTTGAATCTATCCCGATAATGAAAGGGGCAGCGGCCTTCCTGGCTGACGCCTCAGCGGACTCCGGCAGGTTAGGTGCTAGAGCAGCAGGGCTTGCTAACGCAGCTAGACGAGCCCTCTGGCTTAAATGTTGGCCCGGGGATCTGCAGACTAAATCTAGGTTGTGCTCCATCCCCTGTGAGGGCGAGTTTCTATTTGGGCCCGCAGTTGATGACATCTTGGATAAGGCAGGGGACAATAAGAAGCGGTTTCCTATCCTGTCTAACACTACTTACAGGAAACCTTTTCGGAGTAGAAGGTTTATACGTAGGAAGCCCCCTAAATAACAGGATAGGTGGGAAGACAGGAGAAGAAAGACCAAGGGATTCCTATTGAACAAGCCCTCCAGTGATAACAGAAAGGCCCCCCCCCAATGAAGATTTGCCCCGGGTGTGGGGGTGTGGGGGGCTATCAAGTTTTCTCCCGGCCTGGGAGCTAATATCCAACAGCCCATGGATTCTGAGCCTAATACAATCGGGCCTGAAACTCCAGTTCCTCAAATTCCCTCAGCAAAACTTTGTTATAACCCCCGAAAGGTCTTCAAACGAGGAGCAACTGGCCTTGGAGCAGGAAATCCAGGGACTAGTAGGGAAGGCAGTCCTTCAGGAGGTCCTGGGGAAGGGGTGGGGGGGGGAATGGGCTTCTATTCTCCATTATTCCTGAGGAAAAAAACAGATGGGACATACAGGACCATTGTGAATCTAAAAAAACTGAACAAACTGTTGAAGGTGGAAGCCTTCAAAATGGAAACAATAAAATCTTCAGTGAAAATGCTGTTTCCTGGTTGTTTCATGGCCGTCCTGGACTTAAGACTCTTATTATCACGTCCCGATACATAAAGACTACCGGAAGTTCCTCAGGGCAGCAGTTCCTATGGGTGGAGTGGTCAAACACTACCAATATACAGCCCTCCCATTTGGCTTCGCCATAGCCCCAAGGGTCTTCACCAAAGTTGTTGCAGAGGTGATGGCTCATCTAAGGGAACAGAACACCCTGGTCGTCCCATACCTGGTAATAGGCAGCTCCTTCCTAGACTGCAAATCCCATCTGAAAAAGGTCATGGATTCCTTGACTCGCTTAGGATGGCTTTTGAATCTGGAAAAGTCCAAAACAGAACCATGCCAAATACAGGAATATCTAGGCATCGTGCTGGATTCAAAAGGTCAGGAGTGTCGTCTCACCGAAGGGAAAATTCAAAAAATCTTAGGCCAGATATCACGGGCAAAGTCCCACCCGTCTATGTCCCTTCGGAAAGCCATGTCCCTGCTAGGTTCCCTGACAACATGCTTTCCGACCGTCCAATGGGCTCAAATACATACCAGAACCCTTCAGTGGGAAATCCTAGAGGCAGAAAAAGCCCTAAAAGGGCATTTAGAAGCGCTATTAACACTATCTGCAAAAACCACACTTTCCATAGAGTGGTGGGGGAACATAAACAATCTAGCCCGGGGGATTCCTTGGACAATCCCAACACCGCAAATCTTGACCACAGATGTAAGTCCCGAGGGCTGGGGGGCTCACCTCAACAACCTGGGAGCTCAGGGGGTCTGGACAGAACGCCTAAAACTAATGTCTTCAAACATGAAGGAGCTCCTAACAGAGGTCATCTTTCACTTAGCCGAGGAGAACTTACAATCCCTATCCGCTCTACACATAAAAGGTATAGTAAATCGCACCGCAGACTTTCTGAGTCAGACACAGCTGAAGCAGGGCGAGTGGGAATTAAGTCAAGCAGTTTTTCGGCAGAATGTACAAAGGTGGGGCTGGCCCTCCATAGATCTGTTCGCCAACAATCAGAACAAAAAAAACACGCTCTTTTTGCTCCCTAGATCCCAAAGGGAACCCCGTAGCTGTGGATGCCTTCATGATCCCATGGAATTACCCTCTAGCTTACGCTTTTCCTCCGACCACTCTGATTCCAGTTGTTCTGAGGAAAATCAGAGAAGAGGAAGTGAGGGTAATCTTGATAGCCCCCTTTTGGCCAAAGAGGCCATGGTTTTCATGGCTGAGGAGGTTATCAATCTCCGACCCATGGGTTCTTCCGGAGCTCCCGGACCTTCTTTCTCAGGGTCCGGTCCTCCATCCTCGGGCGCCAAGCTTACACTTGACAGCCTGGAATTTGAGAGGGCTCTTCTGAAAGACAAAGGTTTCTCCCCAAATCTTATCACCACACTACTTCAGAGTAGAAAACCAGTCACCACCAAGCTGTACGGGAAAACCTGGAAAAAATTCCTTTCAGTCTCAGGTTCCAGGTTGGGTGGGGAGGTTCCATTGACAGTCATCCGAGAATTTTTACAGAGGGCGTTGGAGCAGGGCCTGGCCACAAGTACCTTTTAAAAGTTCAAGTTGCGGCCCTGGGAGCGCTCTATAATTTTGACCTGGCTAAGGATAGATGGGTATCTAGGTTTATTAAGGCATCAGCTAGATCCCATCCCATCCCATCCCAAAATACTACACCCTGGGATTTAAACTTGGTCCTTTCAGCTTTAGCGGAGGCCCCCTTTGAACCCCTGTCGGAAGCATCCCTAAAAATTCTGTCCCTAAAGACGGCACTCTTGGTAGCTCTCACATCCGCACGCAGGGTTAGTGATATTCAGGCTCTATCGGCAGGCTCCCCCTTCACACAAATCTTGGAGGATAGGGTTATTCTGAAAACCGACCCTGCCTATCTACCAAAAGTGGCGTCAAGATTTCACAGGTCCCAAGAAATCATCCTTCCTTCTTTCTGCCCTAACCCTAGGAACACGAAAGAGAAGGTCTTGCATACACTGGACGTCAGAAGATGCCTAATCCAATATCTAGAGGCGACACAAGAGTGTAGGCAGGATAGTTCTTTGTTTGCTTTCAGGGCCCTCGTAAGGGGAAGAAAGCTTCTAAGGGACGCTGGCCAGATGGATAAGGGAGGCCATCACACTATCTTACTCCTCACGGAGAGAAGCTGGCCCGGAGAAACTGAAGGGCCCACTCAACAAGAGCGCTGGCAGCAGAGAAGGCCGGTGCTACGATAGAGCAGATATGTAGAGCGGCAACCGGGTCTTCCCCCTCTACCTTCTTTAATCACTACCGGCTAGACTTAACCTCTTCTTCGGACCTTACTTTCGGGAGAAGGGTTCTGGAAGCTGTGGTCCCCCCCCTAATGAGTCACATCTCTGCAATTCTCTCCGTGGTGCCGTCATGGGGAAAGGAGAAAGACGTAGTTACTTACCGGTAACGGGATTTCTCATAGCCCATGACGGCACCCGTACATTCCCTCCCTTCACGTGTGGGTGCGCACACTTATTAGTTACTTGTAGCCACGTGGTGTGTCTGACGAGATCTTAAATTGTAAAATTTTGTGTTACTAACCTGGTGGTCCTCTCATGCTCTGTAAACAACTGATGCAGGAGAGAGGTACCGCTCTTTTATCTGTAGGTTTCCTGTCCTTGAAGGGCGGATCCCCTATCTCCGTGGTGCTGTCATGGGCTCTGAGAAATCCCGTTACCGGTAAGTAACTACGTCTTTCAACAGGACAATGACCCCAAACACACCTCCAGGCTGTGTAAGGGCTATTTGACCAAGAAGGAGAGTGATGGGGTGCTACGCCAGATGACCTGGCCTCCACAGTCACCAGACCTGAACCCAATCGAAATGGTTTGGGGTGAGCTGGACCGCAGAGTGAAGGCAAAAGGGCCAACAAGTGCTAAGCATCTCTGGGAACTCCTTCAAGATTGTTGGAAGACCATTTCCGGTGACTACCTCTTGAAGCTCATCAAGAGAATGCCAAGAGTGTGCAAAGCAGTCATCAAAGCAAAAGGTGGCTACTTTGAAGAACCTAGAATATAAGACATATTTTCAGTTGTTTCACACTTTTTTGTTAAATATATAATTCCACATGTGTTAATTCATAGTTTTGATGCCTTCGGTGTGAATGTATAATGTTCAAAGTCATGAAAATACACAAAAATCTTTAAATGAGAAGGTGTGTCCAAACTTTTGGTCTGTACTGTGTGTGTGTGTGTGTGTGTGTATATATACAGTGGTGGCCAAAAGTATTGGCACCCCTGCAATTCTGTCAGATAATACTCAGTTTCTTCCTGAAAATGATTGCAATCACAAATTCTTTGGTATTATTCTCTTCATTTAATTTGCTTGCAAGGAAAAAACACAAAAGAGAATGAAGCAAAAATCAAATCATTGATCATTTCACACAAAACTCCAAAAATGGGCCAGACAAAAGTATTGGCACCCTCAGCCTAATACTTGGTTGCACAACCTTTAGCCAAAATAACTACGAACAACCGCTTCCGGTAACCATCAATGAGTTTCTTACAGTGCTCTGCTGGAATTGTAGACCATTCTTCTTTGGCAAACTGCTCCATGTCCCTGATATTTGAAGGGTGCCTTCTCCAAACTGCCATTTTGAGATCTCTCCACAGGTGTTCTATGGGATTCAGGTCTGGACTCATTGCTGGCCACCTTTAGAAGTCTCCAGTGCTTTTTCTCAAAACATTTTATAGTGCTTTTGAAAGTGTGTTTTGGGTCATTGTCCTGCTGGAAGACCCATGACCTCTGAGGGAGACCCAGCTTTCTCACACTGGGCCCTACATTATGCTGCAAAATTTGTTGGTAGTCTTCAGACTTCATAATGCCATGCACACGGTCAAGCAGTCCAGTGCCAGAGGCAGCAAATCAACCCCAAAACATCAGGGAACCTCCGCCATGTTTGACTGTAGGGACCGTGTTCTTTTCTTTGAATGCCTCTTTTTTTTTTTTCCTGTACACTCTGTTGATGCTTTTTCCCAAAAAGCTCTACTTTTGTCTCATCTGACCAGAGAACATTCTTCCAAAACGTTTTAGGCTTTCTCAGGTAAGTTTTGGCAAACTCCAGCCTGGCTTTTTTATGTCTCTGGGTAAGAAGTGGGGTCTTCCTGGGTATCCTACCATACAGTCCCTTTTCATTCAGACGCCGACGGATAGTACGGGTTGACACTGTTGCACCCTCGGACTGCAGGGCAGCTTGAACTTGTTTGGATGTTAGTCGAGGTTCTTTATCCACCATCCGCACAATCTTGCGTTGAAATCTCTCGTCAATTTTTCTTTTCCGTCCACATCTAGGGAGGTTAGCCACAGTGCCATGGGCTTTACACTTCTTGATGACACTGCGCACGGAAGACACAGGAACATTCAGGTCTTTGGAGATGGACTTGTAGCCTTGAGATTGCTCATGCTTCCTCACAATTTGGTTTCTCAAGTCCTCAGACAGTTCTTTGGTCTTCTTTCTTTTCTCCATGCTCAATGTTGCACACACAAGGACACAGGACAGAGGTTGAGTCAACTTTAATCCATGTTAACTGGCTGCAAGTGTGATTTAGTTATTGCCAACACCTGTTAGGTGCCACAGGTAAGTTACAGGTGCTGTTAATTACACGAATTAGAGAAGCATCACATGATTTTTCAAACAATGCCAATACTTACCAATACTTATGTCCACTCCCTTTTTTAGGTTTGGTGTGGAACTTTATCCAATTTGGCTTTAGGACAATTCTTTTTGTGTTTTTTTCATTGAAGACAAATTAAATGAAGATAATAATACCAAAGAATTTGTGATTGCAATCATTTTCAGTAAGAAACTGAGTATTATCTGACAGAATTGCAGGGGTGCCAATACTTTTGGCCACCACTGTATGTGTATGTAATATATATATATATATATATATTATACACACATACATACATACATACAATCAAAATTGTCAGTACCCCTCGTTTAATGAAAAAAAAAAAACCACAATGGTCACAGAAATAACTTGAATCTGACTAAGTTGGTGACATGGTGTGTTCCACACTAAACATGGACCAGAGGAAGCAAAGGAAAGAGTTGTCTAAGGAGATTAGAAAGAAAATTATAGACAAGCATGTTAAAGTTTATAAGACCATCTCCAAGCAGCTTGATGTTCCTGTGACTACAGTTGCACATATTATTCAGAAATTTAAGATCCATGGGACTGTAGCCAACCTCCCTGGACGTGGCCACAGGAGGAAAATTGATGACAAGTCAAAGAGACGGATAATACGAATGGTAACAAAAGAGCCCAAGATAACTTCTGAAGAGATTAAAGGTGAACTTCAAGCTCAAGGAACATCAGTGTCACATCGCACCATCAGTCGTTGTTTGATCCAAAGTGGACTTCATGGAAGACAACCAAGGAGAACACCATTGTTGGAAAAAAAAAATCATAATAAAGCCAGACTGTAATTTGCCAAACTACATGTTGACAAGCCACTAAGCTTCTGGGAGAATGTGCTATGGACAGATGAGACAAAAATGGAAGTTTTTGGCAAGGCACATCAGCTCTATGTTCACAGACGGAAAAATGAAGCATATCTAGAAAAGAACACTGTCCCTACTGTGAAACATGGGGGAGGCTCTGTTATGTTCTGGGGCTGCTTTGCTGCATCTGGCACAGGGTGTCTTGAATCTGTGCAGGGTACAATGAAATCTCAAGACTATCAAGGGATTCTAGAGAGAAATGTGCTGCCCAGTGTCAGAAAGCGTGGTCTCAGACGCAGGTCATGGGTCTTGCAACAGGATAATGACCCAAAACACACAGCTAAAAACACCCAAGAATGGCTAAGAGGAAAAAAACACTGGACTATTCTGAAGTGGACTTCTATGAGCCCTGACCTAAATCCTATTGAGCATCTTTGGAAAGAGCTGAAAAAAAGGCAACCTTCAAACACGAGAGAACTGGAGCAGTTTGCTCATGAGGAGTGGCCAAAATACCTGTGGAGAGGCGCAGAAGTCTCATTGACAGTTACAGGAATCGTTTGATTGCAGTGATAGAGTCAAAAGGTTGTTCAACAACATAATAAGCTAAGAAGAACCATCATTTCTGTCCAGGCTGATTTCATGAGTTTAATTTTTTTTTAAATTCTGTGGAAGCAGAAAAGCAATGTCTGACTGTCATTTGTTAATTTTCATAGATTTTTAATTTATTATTACTTTTGTCAGATTCAAGTTATTTCTGTGACCATTGTGGGTTTTTCTTTAATTTAACGAGGGGTACCAACAATTTTGACCACGTGTGTATAAATAATTATAATAAAAAATAAATAAATTATATTTTCTTATTGATGTTCTGTTTGGATTACCGATGCATTTTGGACTCTTTTTGAGAAGTAAAAAAAAAAAATTAAAAAATGAGAAGATTTCATGGTTTCTCTTTTTTTTTTGCCTTTATTTTTATATTGTGTTTACTGAAAGTACCGAGAGAGGAGAATTTTAAAATGTTGGTGTTTTGGTGCTATAGAGCTTGTAAGCGCTGCTCTGAACCTGCTGCATCGCTGGATGCTGAGGCTGCTGTAATCACAGGACTGTATGACTTATTTATTATTCTTGTTTGTATAACTCCAACATACTTAAAAGACATTACTAGCAAAGTTCCCTTCGGGTCTCTCAATACAAATTCCCTATCAGTATGTCTTTGGAGTGTTGTTGGAAACCAGAGAACCCGGAGGAAACCCACACAAACACGGGGAGAACATACAAACTCCTTGCAGATGCTACTCTCGGTGGGATTTGATCCAAGGAACCCAGCACTGCAAAGCAACAGTGCTAACCACTTTTCGTTATAAAATAGTGTGCTCCCTTTATAGATACAATAACTTACAGGTTCTTCGTGTATTTCTATCTGTCTCCTCAAACTGCTGCTCCCAATCTCTACAGCTGTTATACCTATATCTCTTCTTTCTCTGTCCTTTCCTCTCGACCCTCCCCCCTCTCGTCTCTGCCTCTCGACCCTTCCCCCTGGTTTCGGTCTGTTGACCCCCACCCCCCCATTCCTCGTCTCTGCCTCTCGAACCTCCCCCTCCCCCCTCGTCTCTGCCTCTCGAACCTCCCCCTCCCCCCTCGTCTCTGCCTCTCGAACCTCCCCTTCCCACCTCGTCTCTGCCTCTCGAACCTCCCCTTCCCCCCTCGTCTCTGCCTCTCGAACCACCCCTTCCCGCCTCGTCTCTGCCTCTCGAACCACCCCTTCCCCCCTCGTCTCTGCCTCTCGAACCTCCCCATACCCCCTTGTGTCTGCCTCTCGAACCTCCCCCTTCCCCCTTGTCTCTGCCTCTCGAACTTCCCCCTTCCCCCTTGTCTCTGCCTCTCGAACCTCCCCCTTCCCCCTTGTCTCTGCCTCTCGAACCTCCCCCTTCCCCCTCGTCTCTGCCTCTCGACCCCCCCTTCCCCCTCGTCTCTGCCTCTCGACCCTCCCCCTTCCCCCTCGTCTCTGCCTCTCGACCCTCCCCCTTCCCCCTCGTCTCTGCCTCTCGACCCTCCCCCTTCCCCCTCGTCTCTGCCTCTCGACCCTCCCCCTTCCCCCTCGTCTCTGCCTCTCGACCCTCCCCCTTCCCCCTCGTCTCTGCCTCTGCACCCTCCCCCTCCCTCCTCGTCTCAGCCTCTCGACCCTCCCTCTTCCCCCTCGTCTCCGCCTCTCGACCCTCCCTCTTCCCCCTCGTCTCCGCCTCTCGACCCTCCCTCTTCCCCCTCGTCTCCGCCTCTCGACCCTCCCTCTTCCCCCTCGTCTCCGCCTCTCGACCCTCCCTCTTCCCCCTCGTCTCCGCCTCTCGACCCTCCCCCTTCCCCCTCGTCTCTGCCTCTCGAACCTCCCCCTTCCCCGCCTCTTTTCTTGCAGCAGGGAGGAATTAGATGTCTGCAGTAATTCACTCCTCCTTCTAATCTATCCCATATCTCAAGCAATGACAGCCATCGTCCATGAGACTAAAAAGTGACTATATATATATATATATATATATATATATATATATATATATATATATAGTCTTATCCCGTCTGTCTGTCCAGGAAATCCCGCGTCGCTCATTGGTCCGGCAGCGGCCAATCAGCGCCGCGGGATTTCAGAAAAAAGATGGCAGCCGTTAGCGGCTCATCTGCGGGACGGAGCTCAGCGGCGTTGCAGCCGGGAGATGAGCGCCGCGAGGCGCTCATCTCCCGGCCGGTACCAGCAGAAGGACCCCGACCGCCGGACCCATCTGCGGGACGGAGATGCAGCCGGGAGATGAGCGGCGCGAGGCGCTCATGTCACGGCTGGTAGCAGCGGAAGGACCGCCGGCGTCGCTGACATCCATGCGGAAGGGAGGACCAGGGAGCGGCGCTGCGGGTCGGGATACTTCTGCTGCGAGCGCCCGCTTAAGTCCCGGGTTCTCGCAGCGGAAGTAGCCGCACAGGCAGCGACGCTCCCCGGTCCTCAGCAAGACGATTCGATGATTGGTCGCGGTCTTCGGACCCGACCAATCACTGATCTTAGCGCAAAAGTTAAATACCGCTGTGCTGATTGGTCGCGGACGCTGCCCGCGACCAATCACCGATTTGGGCACCAAATTTAAATATCGGCTGCGACCAATCAGCACAGTAGTGGTTAACTTTAGCCGCAAGATCAGTGATTGGTCGCGGGCCAAGACCGCGACCAATCACCGATTTGTGCGGCACATTTAAATAGCGGCCGCGACCAATTGGATGTCAGCTCCACTCCCCAGTCCTCCCTTCACACCCTTGCCGCATGGATGTCAGCGGCGCTGCCTGTGCGGATACTTCCGCTGCGAGAACACGGGACATGAGCGGGCGCTCGCAGCAGAAGTATCCCGACCCGCAGCGCCGCTCCCCGGTCCTCCCTTCACACCCTAGCCGCTGATGTCCCCACAGTATCCGCATGGTGTTACAAAGATCCGGACATTTGTGTTAAAAATCGCTGATTGGTCGCTGGCGGTGCCCGCGACCAATCACCGATTTGGGCGCCAAATTTAAACACCGCTGTACTGATTGGTCGCGGACGCTATTTAAATGTGGCGCCAAAATCGGTGATTGGTCGCGCCCAGCGTCGGCGACCAATCAGCACAGTGGTGTTTAAATGTGGAGCCAAGATCGGTGATTGGTCGCGGCCGATATTTAAATTTGGCGCCCAAATCGGTGATTGGTCGCGGGCAGCGCCAGCGACCAGCGATTTTTAACACAAATGTCCGGACCTTTGTAACACCATGCGGATACTGTGGGGACATCAGCGGCTAGGGTGTCAAGGGAGGACCGGGGAGCGGCGCTGCAGGTCGGGATACTTCTGCTGCGAGTGCCCGCTCATGTCCCGGGTTTTCGCAGCGGAAGTAGCCACACTGGCAGCGGCGCTCCCCGGTCCTTACTAATACGATTCCGCTCCCCGCTCCTCACCAATACGATTCGCTGATTGGTCGCGCTCTCCGCACGTGACCAATCACCGATTTGGGCGCCACATTTAAACACTGCTGTGCTAATTGGTCGCGGACGCCAGCCGCGACCAATCAGCGAGCTTGGCGCCAAATTTAAACGACGCTCTGCTAATTGCGCCCCGTCGGCCGCATACCTATTCTAGAATACCCGATGCTTTCGAATCGGGCCAGTCTGTCTGTCTGTCCAGGAAATCCCGCGTCGCTCATTGGTCCGGCAGCGGCCAATCAGCGCCGCAGGATTTCTGAAAAAAGATGGCGGCCGTTAGAGGCTCATCTGCGGGACGGAGCTGAGCGGAGATGCAGCTGGGAGATGAGCTGCCCGCGACCAATCACCAATTTTGACGCCACATTTAAACACTGCTGTGCTAATTGGTCGCGGACGCCAGCCGCGACCAATCAGCGAGCTTGGCGCCAAATTTAAACAACGCTCTGCTGATTGGTCGCGGACGCCAGACGCGTCCAATCTGCGAGATTGGCGCCAAATTTAAACAACGCTCTGCTGATTGGTCGATTTTATCGCCAAATTTAAACAAGCTCTCCGGTCCTCACTAACACAGTTCGCTGATTGGTCGCGGCCGCCACCCGTGACCAATCACCGATTTTGCCGCCAAATTTAAACACCGTTTTGCTGATTGCGCCCGGTCGGCCGCATACCTATTCTAGAATACCCGATGCATTAGAATCGGGCCACCATCTAGTATATATATATTGGCCCTCCATTTGCCTCCCGCTTCCTCCTCTGCTCAGATCGGTGTTCCCGTGCATCCAAATTGGCCTTGATATTGTCATAGGTCCAAACCGCTCCTTCGTTCTCTGCCTTCTTCTTCTAAAATTATCGGACAGCCAACATTTTGGGCACCAAGTAGGGCGACGATACACGAGAAATGTAAAAGTCGCTTATTAATCCGTGGCTGCACGTCACTTCTTTGAAGCCTCTCCTGATAGAAAACGCTCCAAATTCGGCACTGTCCAATCAAAAGGCTGGAAAAAAAAAACGATTCCTTAAGCTACAGACACGTATTTTTGGGTTCCTGGGGGATCTTTCTGTAGCCCCAGGCTATTATATGCCATGATTAGAGTTCACAACGAAGGAAAGTAACACTTTTATACCTGAATTTCACCGCCCCCATCATAGGTTCTCCAAGCCGGTCAGTGGCTGGAAAATTGGATTTGCTCCAGTGTTTTAGAGGGTAAAGTAATCGAGAACTTCTCTCCTAGCCTCAGGATTGTTACGGGTGACATAAATGTACTATTTTTAGTGTATTATGAAAGGCATCGGACAACAATTTCTACGTGTGCAGTCTGTCCATCCCTAGCTGGAAGTCATTGTAAGGTTTCCACTTCACAGGACGAGGGAAACCTTTTCCAAAACCTGACTCTTAAATCCCGTCGTGCGTGGGCTTGTGGACACTGCTGCCTTTTATAGCTGAGCCCCCGAACATACACATAGATGTTTACTGAGCGCGATACATTAGGTCGGAGCTTTTATAGATTTAACCCCTTTTTTCTACTACTCAGAGCTGGAAGTAGTCAGCCCTTTAAACCCTTCTGATGTCCCCTTGTTCCGGACAACACCTTTACTCTTCCTAGCAATGGTGCTTAGACTGTGAGTCTTTTTAAAGGGGTTGTCCACCCAATTTGAAAGTGTTTTGGACGTATTTCAAACTAATTGAACTTGCTCTTATAGTTTATTGACCAAATTTCCACTGATGGCCTGATTTTGCCTGCTTGAAGTCCGTCTGGGAAAATCTGTCACGCAATGTGAGGGAAAGGCTAAGTGCACAATGACTGGAAGAGGAGGAGGAACCCAAACACTAGGGAAAGGGGGAGTGGAGACCCTAGGCCGATCTAACAATCGCCCTGACTCCCCTTGAGTCCCTAAATAGGTTCTGCACCTATCGCCGAGCAGGGAACCTAATCCCGGACTGACACTAGAGCTAGGCCCTAGGTAGGGAGGGAACGGGGTGAGCACTAGTCAGGCCCCACTGCAACTAAAGGCAAACAGGTAAATAGATAAGGGAAACACTTGGCTGCTTGAGAAGACACCAGAGAGATCATGCCAACTGTCCTCCAAGAGAAGCCCGAAAAGCCACTAGCTGACTGCTAGTACTTCATGCCTGGACAGAGGAAAATAGAGCTATCACCGGCGACTCTTTAGAGACACTGAAGGTATTTAAACATCCAGCAAGGGTGTGTCAATTAGCAGCAGAAGGTTGAGGTCACTGCTAGGTCCTAGAGGGAGAATATCGCTACACTACAGAGAAGAGAAGATCAAGAAGGTGCCTACAGAGCCAAGCACAATGACCTTCTACAGCTGGATCCAGGACGACTGTCTGTTACATCTGACACACCTGTGACAGCATCCTCCAATATTCTTCCATGTGTCCACCTGTGACCAATGATGTGGTTCAGTAGATAATCCAGCTCCCTTCTCGCTCATAATTGGCTGTTTTGGAGGTGGGGGCTGGTTTATCTACTGAACTGAGCCCCTTTCATACACCTCAACGCTCCAAGTTTGACTACTGAAACTATTTGAGTAAAATTCCCCCCCCCAGATGCGAAATCCAGGCACAAAAAACCCTTATTCGATAGATCCACGGCAAACCGGCGATCACTCGGCTGGCATTGTTTGGGGGAAAAATAGAGATGTCTTCTTGGTCCAAATATTTTCATTAAGACATTTAGATGTCTGTGTCCACAGATGGGAAAAGCTGGACTCTCGATCTCCCGACGTCCAGTCGTGAGTGGGCATGGCCAGTTAGGTTGTCCGCCGTCCGATGTGCAAAGATTTTTTGCCAACACATACGGCAGAATTGGTTCCTTCTTGCATGGAAACTTTTACATGGACGACCATGATAAATCTCCAAAATTCTTTCCAGCTTCTGACTTTTGCAAAACTATCCAGACCTCTCTCACAGCATTTCTGTAATAGACGTAGGCGGAAACCACACATCCATCGTAAAGGTACACGTGGTGATAAACTGCGGCCAACCTTGTGCATCGGCTGTAATTTTTTTTGCCTTTTTATATGAGCCACGATGGCTACTGTAGCGGCTCGTTGTAAGTGTCAGTGTGGGTGGGTCTTGTATAAATGATGGGTTGTGTCTCCCGTTACTCCTCCAGAGTTCCCTGCTGCGGGTCGGCTGCACATCATCGCGTACCTTCATGCTGGGTGGCATCCCGGCTGACAAATCCTCTTTTGGCTTTTTTGGTTTCCTGGTGAATTTTTTTTGCTTAATGCTGAAATATTAACTCCTGTAGAATATTATGACTGATCGTTATTCCCTTGTAAATCATCAAAATCATCCTGGCTCCCCCTGAAAACCTGGATATTCTTCATTATTTTCCTTCTTTTTAATATATTTACCCTTTAGAGTTTTAGGAGTTGTGAGCATAAAGTTCTGGAATTCTGCATGTTATGGTCCCGTTCTATGAGGACGCGGATCACATGTGTCTGACCACAGGATGGAGACGATATCTCATGGTCTCGCCTGCCCCTTGGAAAAATTAAATGCCTACCCCAGACGATGACATTAGGCATTTAATTTTTCCAAGGGGCCACATGAGACACTGACTTTTGTAGAGGGCCGCTCCAACCTGATGAACTTAATTCTTCCTATTATTGTTTTATATTAATTTTTAGCACTTAATATTGAGCAGAATTAGGCATGCTGACTCCCTGCTACTGCCACTACATGGTACGATAGGGATTATTGTAATTTGTATTCTTACCTGTAGCAGCGAATCATCACCTTAGAATTCACTCCACTTTATAATGTTTATATACAGCATTAAATTGTACTGCTCCTTGTTAAACAGCGCCCAACACCTGATGCCCCCACAGTCCCGACACTCAGTATGATGGCCCCTCAGTCCCGACACTCAGTATGATGTCACCACACAGCCCCTAAAACAGTAAGATGTCCCCTCAAACAGTATGATCTTTCCACATAGCGCCTAGAACAAAAAGATATCCCCTTAAGCATAATCTTCCCTCAAAGCCCCATTACTCAGTATTATGTCCCACACAGCCCCCATGCAAAATGATGTGCTCACACAGCCCCCATGCGGAGTATGATGTCCCCCACACAGCCCCCATGCGCGGTATGAGGTCTCCACGCAGCCCCCATGCGCGGTATGAGGTCTCCACACAGCCCCCCATGCGCGGTATGAGGTCTCCACACAGCCCCCTATGCGCGGTATGGTGTTCCCCCACACAGCCCCCCATGCGCGGTATGGTGATCCCCCACACAGCCCCCCATGCGCGGTATGGTGTTCCCCCACACAGCCCCCCATGCGCGGTATGGTGTTCCCCCACACAGCCCCCCATGCGCGGTATGGTGTTCCCCCACACAGCCCCCCATGCGCGGTATGGTGTTCCCCCACACAGCCCCCCCATGCGCGGTATGGTGTTCCCCACACACAGACCCCCCCCCCCCCTGAACCTGAGGATACAAATACTGGTGAAAGTGAGGCGCTGGGAAGAGGATGCCCACGTGGTGCGGGACGCCACTGCGTAAAGTCCGTTGGCTGTCCCCGACCACTGGCCGCCCCAGAACAGCCAAAGGGCCACATGTGGCCCACACGTCACGTCTGGTCTGGCTGGTTGAGGAAAACAACCTGTTGGGGAAACCAACCCAAAAAGGCTTGACATCGGTAGCATCTTTTTGAAAAAAAAAAAAAAAATTGTGTAGAGCCTTATAGTAATTTATACTAGGTCTGGAATTGTGTCTTTATAGATTGGGGATTCAGACTGACCACCGCCATTTAGAGAAATCTAAAACAGCCCAACACTCCTCTTAAAGATGAGGCTGAGTGCCTTGAGTGCTCTGCCTGATCATTAGGAAATGTCAGAGGGGATTGGTGCTGCCGTCCCCTCCTGATTGCAGTCTATTAGCAGCAGAAATATTTTTTTTCTTTAAAAAAAAAATGCATGTAAAAGTCTAAAAAAAAAATGCTAATTTTTACCATGTTATGTAAAAACATTTTTATTTTTTTTACGTGCTATAAATGCTGCCGCTCTCCTGAATCCGGCGTTGTTTTTCTTATGTTCCTGTGCCTCCCCGTTCCTTAGATATGGCATATAGTATAGTATAGTATATGCAGATATTCTGCATATAATTCTACCTTTTATTTCCAAGAGGGTGTGGTCTGCAACTCTTTGTAGGCGTCTTCTTGGGGGAGCACACCCAGTTGGCCAACAAGACTTGTACAGGAAAAAAGGGCCCATATCTCAGGAACGGAGAGGTGCAGGAACAAAAGAAAAACATCGCCGGATTCAGGAGAACAGCGGCATTTACACCAGATTACATTTATGGCAATTGACAGGTTCACTTTTAAGTAGAGTGTCGCCTGGCGCAATTCACTGCCAACTACCCTCTTAGACTGTTGTAGCGAATGTGGGCCGACGTATTATTTTTTTCCTAACGGTTTCTCTCATGGTTCGGCATTTATTACATCCAGTATTGGGTCTGAGATGATAATGTATTTTTTTGTTTTGTAGCAATCGTGATTTTTTCTGCCCAATTTGTTTTTAATGGGATTATTGTCCATTAATTACATATTCCCTCTCTGTGCAGGCTCCGCTCCACATATAATTGTTCCTGTGGCTTACCAGCAGGATAAAATTAGCTCCTTGTATTTTTTTTATTTTTTTTTATTGCAATTTAAAATTAAAATAAATCTGCCCGCTTCCACAAAGAGATTGAATTGCACATGAAGAGCCGGGGTGTGGTGGGGGATACGTTTAACAAGATGTACAGATATTCCATGTTTTTGGAGCTGTGGGATGGGGTTATAGCAGCGACCGTTCCCGATGGAGAGAAATGTACTGAACTTAATATAAAATGGTTCCTGGACATCCAGTGTGATTACACAATGTAAAAATCACTTTTGTATAAATTTTGTTCTTACTCCATAAAAAAAATCCCTTCAATTTCCCAACTACTAAGTGTCTCCCTCCTGTGTAACTTCATGTCCACTGACTGCTGCTAACGGATTACACTAAGTAACAGAGCCAGGGATTGCTTGCAGGAAGTGTGGGGGTCTTTGTTTCTCTACAGGAAGTGTGGGGGGGGGGTCTTTGTTTCTCTACAGGAAGTGTGGTGGGTTGTGTTTCTCTACAGGAAGTAGGGGTGGGTCTTTGTTTCTCTACAGGAAGTGTGGGGGGTCTTTGTTTCTCTACAGGAAGTGTGGTGGGTTGTGTTTCTCTACAGGAAGTGTGGGGGGGTCTTTGTTTCTCTACAGGAAGTGTGGGGGGCCTTTGTTTCTCTACAGGAAGTAGGGGTGGGTCTTTGTTTCTCTACAGGAAGTGTGGGGGGGTCTTTGTTTCTCTACAGGAAGTGTGTGGGGGGGTCTTTGTTTCTCTACAGGAAGTGTGGTGGGTTGTGTTTCTCTACAGGAAGTAGGGGTGGGTCTTTGTTTCTCTACAGGAAGTAGGGGTGGGTCTTTGTTTCTCTACAGGAAGTAGGGGTGGGTCTTTGTTTCTCTACAGGAAGTAGGGGTGGGTCTTTGTTTCTCTACAGGAAGTGTGGGGGGTCTTTGTTTCTCTACAGGAAGTGTGGGGGGGTCTTTGTTTCTCTACAGGAAGTGTGGGGGGTCTTTTTCTCTACAGGAAGTAGGGGTGGGTCTTTGTTTCTCTACAGGAAGTGTGGTGGGTTGTGTTTCTCTACAGGAAGTGTGGTGGGTCTTTGTTTCTCTACAGGAAGTGGAGGAGGGTCTTTGTTTCTCTACAGGAAGTGGAGGAGGGTCTTTGTTTCTCTACAGGAAGTGGAGGAGGGTCTTTGTTTCTCTACGGGAAGTAGGGTGGGTCTTTGTTTCTCTACGGGAAGTGGGGGTGGGTCTTTGTTTCTCTACGGGAAGTGGGGGCGGGTCTTTGTTTCTCTACGGGAAGTAGGGGTGGGTCTTTGTTTCTCTACAGGAAGTGGGGGGTCTTTGTTTCCCTACAGGAAGTGTGGGGGGGTCTTTGTTTCCCTACAGGAAGTGTGGGGGGGTCTTTGTTTCTCTACAGGAAGTAGGGGTGGGTCTTTGTTTCTCTACAGGAAGTAGGGGTGGGTCTTTGTTTCTCTACAGGAAGTAGGGGTGGGTCTTTGTTTCTCTACAGGAAGTAGGGGTGGGTCTTTGTTTCTCTACAGGAAGTAGGGGTGGGTCTTTGTTTCTCTACAGGAAGTAGGGGTGGGTCTTTGTTTCTCTACAGGAAGTAGGGGTGGGTCTTTGTTTCTCTACAGGAAGTGTGGGGGGTCTTTGTTTCTCTACAGGAAGTGTGGGGGCTCCTTTAGTGCTGGCAGAATATTAATGAAAAGGAACCATCCACTCCTAAATAGTTCATGACAAGTTACCGAGCAGAAGAATTGGGGTAGATCCAGAGTATATTAGATGGCTGTGTGCACCAAGAACAGTTTACATTATTTATAGCAAAGGGATAGCTGTTATTTAAAAACTATAAAAAAAATAAATAAATAATAAAAAAAAAATAATAAGGACCCAGTAATAAAGATATCCACATTCTCATCTACCCAATCCCAGCTGTTCCTAATACTGCTGCCTGTGTTCCTTGCTGGACTCCATACTTGTTCACGAGACCTTCTCCTTGACCTCTCCTCCGACTCTTGTGACACTGATTGGCTGCAGTGGTCATGTGAAGAGGAAGTGCGTCTGGTTGAAGAGTGTGTAATTTTTATTATTATTATTATTTTTTTTTTTTTAAATAATTTTCAGAGCCCCATGGGTCCATTTAGAAGATAAAAAAAAAGTGGATTACCCCTTTAAATGAGAACTGCTGAATTATTAAGTACTCGGAATTATATACATGCTGTAATGATTCAAATCATCTCTAATATTCTGAAAATATACAATATGTTGCAGTTTTGTGCCAGATTATAAAACTTTCCGGATTATCAGATGTCAGATTAAAGGAATTTTACTATTTTTTTTTTTCTTTTAAATATCCTTAATGACATAATTTCTCTTGCTCAGCCTTCCGCTGCGGCCTGCAGTTCCTTGGCAATGTTGCAGGAGGGAACCGGGCTTCTCAAAATAGCATCTGGGAGCGGGCTTTTCCACATGTCTTCCTGTAAGTATGAAACAAGCCGCTTTTCCATCTTCTTCACTAAATCCTTCTCTTTCTAATTAGCAATTTTGTGGCGGAGGCAACTTGTAATCCAGTCGTCCTTCCCTGATAAGATTTACTTACTCTCCGAGTTCGGAGGTAACCCAGGACGAAGGACGGGTGAGGTCCAGAAACCACCAATAGGACTACGTACAGGATCTATGGGATATAAGTATCCCCCCTGTTTGAATGCTCTGCTAAGGGGTAACTCCCTCCATAGCCATAATGAACATGAAGAGTTAAAGGGGTATTTCCCCCTTTCGTTTGTCTTGAGTGATGACCTATAGCCTAAGAATTTTTAGATGGAAATATCCTTTTAAAACCTTAAGGACCTGCGATGAACAGCACATCTTGAAACCCAAGTCTGGGTTGACTTTTTTTTTTTTGCCTGGGAGAGACCTTGCCGATACAGTATAACTACCTTGTGTCTTGTTGCTCTACTCAGTCTTCCTATGGTGTGTGACCTGTGACAGGAGACTGTCTTCCACAACCTCTCCCCTTTTGTAGCAGTGTTTGGCTGTTCCTCACCCAGTTTTAAACCTCCTACACAGCTGTTTTTGTTACAGTTAATGACTGTGTTCCCACTTGCCTATTAAAATGAATGATCATTATCATCTAGTTGGTGTAATTTGTTACTTATACACCAGGCTATAGTCCTACAAAACCCTTTACTGTGCAAGTGTACCTAGAAGAACTGATGCTAAAGGCAAAGGGGTGGTTATACTAAAATGTATTTAAATTTCTCTTTTTGTTCATTCACTTTGCATTTTTGTTACTTTGTTTATTTTATTAAAATTTATTTTATTTTTTAGAATTTTGTTTTATTGGCTGTGTTTTTTTATTTTTTATTTTTTTTGTATCCCAGGACCTGCCTGACCCACGGAGATGATAAAGTCTCAGCTTACGGCTCCATGGTTTTGTACACTTGTATGGATGAAGACAAGGTGGTCGACTTGCTGCAACCTGCCAACCTTACCATTGCACTGGGTGTAATTACTGCCTACAGCAAGCGGTCCGATGTGGAGTGGCTGTAAGTGTAGCCTTAAAGGGATTTTCCAGAACTCTAAAATATTGATGTCCAATTTTTAAGAGAGGTCGTCAATATCAGATAGGTGGAGGTCTGACTTATCGCTCCCCTGTTATCAGTTGATTAAAGGGGTTGCTGTGCACCAGTTCTGGCACAGATTTGTACAACTTTTCTTCCATTTAAGTGAATAGGAAAGAGCTGCAGTACCATCCATGGCCACTACATAATGTATGGCGCTCTGCCAGTTGCAGTGCACCACGACTTTTTCAATCAGCTGATCGATGGGGGTGCTAGAAGCCGACCAATATTACAACCAAGGTCCCCAACTTTGAGGCCTTGCTAACCCAACATTAAATATAATCTGGTGCCTATCTGAGTTTTCTGTACTTCCCTTTTATTTGGGCCCAGCTATAACTGTAGCATAGATGAATTATCTGAATAGAGTCAAAGTTTGCCTGAAATGTATCAATATTTCTTGCTGTAACTTTTTGTTCACTCCCATGCTTTACACTGCAGCTGTAATTTACACTAACTCAGCATAAAGTCAATGTCCTTTCTGTTATACCCTTTTCTATCTCTTTAAGAAGACCACCCTATTATCCAGATCAGTGTCCTAGGTCCCGCTATATGTTATGCATACTGGCCATGTTTTTTGAGAAGGCCCTGTCCTCTAGAATACGACTTTCCAAGGGTTGTTGAGGGCAACGATATTACTATAGGTCATCGATATTGGATGGGATGGGTTCTGACACACGTAATCAGCTGTTGGGAAGCCCCTCGGGGGCCGGACGTGCCCAGCTTTGGGAGGTGTTACACCAAAGCTCCGTTCACTAGGTAGTGGCCACTCTTGGGTACTGCAGTTTGGATCTTTGGTCAACTGAATGTGCTCTGAGCTGTAGTACCTGAGTACCACCATATATTATGCATACTGTCCATCTTTTTTCAGAAGGCCACTTCCTATAGAAGACCAATTTTCGATGGTTCATCGGGACTATGGTAAACAATATTGGTTTGGTGGGGTTCCAACACACGTAATCAGCTATTCCCCACTAATCAGTTGCTGACAGGCCCCTTCAGGGGATTGGACTTGCCCAATGTTGGGATGTGTAACACAACAGCTCCGTTCAAGGGTAGTTTGGGACTACGATAAATCATCAGTATTGGATTGGTGGGGTTCCGACAGACATAATAAGCCGTTCCCCACTAATCAGCAGTTGTCAGGCCCCTCGGGGGCCAGACGTGCCCAGTGTTGGGTGGTGTAATGCCACAGCTCCGTACACTGGGTAGTGGCCACTCTTAGGTACTGCAGCTTGGATCTCATTCAACTGAATGTGCTCTGAGCTACACTACCTGAGTACGACCATATGTTGGGCATACTGCCCATCTTTTTTGAGAAGGCCACTTCCTTTACAAGACCAATTTTCAATGGTTGTTCAGGACTGCGATAAACATCATTATTGATTTGGTGGGGGTTCCGACACATGTAGTCAGCTGTTCCCCACTAATCGGCCATTGGCAGGCTGCTCGGGGGCTGGACGTGCCTAGTGTAGGGAAGTGAAACGGCACAGCTCCGGTTATTGCATAGTGGCCACTCTTGGGTACTGCAGCTTGAATCTCATTCAAGTGAATGTGCTCTGGTTTGCACAACCTGAGTACGACCATATATTATGCAGACAATAATATATGTAAAGCGCTGCGGAATATGTTATCGCTATATAAAAAAAATTAAATATTGGCCATCTTTGTTTGAGAATGCCTTCCTTTAGGAGACTAATTTTCAAGGGTTGTTAGGTCATCGATATTGGATTGTTGGGGTTCCAACACATGTAATCAGCTGTTCCCCCACTAATCAGCTGTTGGCAGGCCCCTCGGGGGCTGGACTTGCCCAGTGTTGGGAGGTGTAATGCCACAGCTCCGTTCACTGGGTAGTGGCCACTCTTAGGTACTGCAACTTGGATCTTATGCAACTGAATGTGCTCTGAGCTGCTGTACCGGAGTATGACCACTACACGGCTTGCGGCGTTGTCTTGGGTTGCATCTGTGCTGATCGTGGGGAGTCCCTGTATATAGTTATATCCTTTTGATACATTAACCCTAATCCCAGACTTCTTTTAACATGTAACTCATTAAAACAAAATAGCTGTGTATTTTTCAGAAGAGAAAGGACCACGGGCCGTTGTAGACGACCCGGGCGCGCGTCGGCGCGGGATATTCTTGTTAGTACAGATGTGCTGTTAAATTAGAGTGTAATCTCCGCCATTCTTTCCCGTTACTGGCTCTTTGTTTTATTCGGGAGGTCATTTGTTTTACAAGAATGGGTAGCTCAAAGCTTTTTTTTATTTTTGGATGGAGACCTCCTAAAGCCGTTCCTATGAAATACATGTCCGGAGATAAAAGGGAAGAAAGGAGGGGCAGAATTAATCGTATTCACTAAATGAATAGCTTGCGAAAGAGAAAATCCACCCACTTCAAACACAAAAAGAAAGAAAAGGAGAGAAACAGTCAACGATCACAGCCATTGCTCCCTGTCCAAGTTTCTCCAACGTCTTCACCGAAGCCAAGACGCATTGGTCACTTCTATTTACTTGGCGAACTTGTGACACAGATGCAGATCCCACTAACTCTTTTAAGTTTTTAAAGAGTCCACAATGGGTTTATTGTAACCAACTGGATACGAGCCTAGAAATCAAGTGCCTACATGTCCGGTGGAAATGGAGACTATAAGGACCACAGCCAAGGGGGAAAAAATGAGTAATAGGTCTCGGAGTTCCCTTTATCTATATTCAGAAAATCGATATATTTAGAAAAGATACTTTTTGTTCTTATATAATATTATTGTTTACTACTGATCAGCTTTGCTGTATAGATTCTGCCGTTATCAGCAGAGTCATCTCGTTATTATTTAGAAGGTGTGGGATCTAATAACGTCTCGTATCGTACTTTTTAGAAGGATAACTCAATGCACAGATATAAGTTATTATGAAATATAACTTAATAAAGGGGTTATCCGAAAAAAAATTAAAACTCTGCTATCCCCATCAATCCAATTTTGGCTCATAGGTCTTTATGAAAACTGGTGGGTTTGGTAAACCATTAATCTGTTTATGGTCACCTTTGGGTTTTTTCATTTTCATATATGGGTGTTGTCAGTTCTATCTGCCTTTTGCCACAAAAAGTTGCAAGGAAACTATTAAGAAAATTTTATCTAATTTTGAACTAAAAAAAACATGGCGATTGAATGGTCACTAACATTTCAACAAACCGATGCAACAAGCGACTAACTATAAGAAACTTTGCAATATTTCTTATAGGAGATTTTTTTTTTTTTTTCCTCCATTTATGAGACACTTCTCCTCCGGTCCCTCCCCTGCCTCTTGATCTCGTCAAACTGCCCACTCACTTAGGGATCAGATTACAGCTGCCCATTGAAGTGCGTGGCCAAGAGTGGGGGAGAGCAGAACAGAGTGAGAGAGATGCGAAGTGACTCTCAGAAACTGTGCTGCTTTCTAGCAAGTGTTTCATATGACCCTAGAGCTGGATTCACAGCAACACTGCTTACTACTGCCGTATAGTGTCCATGCTGATGCTGCTTAATCTTCTGAATATTTGCTAAAGAGCAGAAATCCCTCATTTCTCTGTGTGCTTTAAATGGGAGATATAGCTGGTATCCTAGCTCAGTGATAACTGAAAACTAGAGATGTCTCCTGCACTTTTCACCAGTTTCCCCCACCAGAAATGGTGTCATTATTTAAATTTTACTCTCCGACCTTATTTAATATTATTGAGGAGGATATAAAAATATTCTCTCCTTTTAAAAGTATGAATCAGAACTGGGTTGTATGATAGGTGAGCTTTAGGTTTTTATAGAGGGCCCAATGCCGACCATGCATATTAGATTATCGATTGGGAATGCAGGGGGAGCAGGTTTTTTTTAATTTTTTTTTTTTTTAAGGTCAAGTTGCAATGCATCATTGGTCGCACGCATGCAATGGCAAACGAATAGTTAATGTCGACTGTCTGCGCAACCGAAGACTTACCCTGGTGTTTTTTATGCGATTTCCATAACAGAGCAGTTTGCATCTTAATAATACTTCTCCATTAAAGTTGTTTATAGCTGAAACAGAGTTCAAAGCTTCCAGAAACCTCATAGAATGGACAAACGTATCATTTATCTATGAAGGAATATTAATATTGGTGCAGTAAATCACAGCGGAGAGCTGCTTATCTCCAGCGCTTGGACATGCTTGTAGGTCACTCAATGAAACCCCACCACAAGTGGCTTTTTATATTCTAGTTACTTATTTAGCCACAAAATAAAACGTTTGCCTGAAAGAGGATCATGCTTTTTTTTTTTTTTTCCTTGTAATTCATCAGCTCAATCCATTCCAAAATAATAAAAAAGAGCAGTGGCGCAGCACTATGGAGCCAAATTAATCGGTATAGGGAATATGGATGATGTAAATCGGGTTGAGCAGAGGCCCTCACGCTAGCAGTACCGGAACAGTCCATGTATTACATGAGCAGCTGCTGTAAATACATAGCGGATTGTATGCCAGGGGTCTTGTAGGGCAACTCTTAGAAGATGGCCCCTTTTAATTAGATTTTTTTTTTATTGCAACAGTTGGCGAGGCACAAGCTGAAGATCACTGCAGGATGTGACTGCGGTGGGTGTGGACCCACTGAGCCACAAGCCGGGCTTACCCTGGAGAGGCGTGACTAAGTGACTACCTGGTCTTCGCTATAGCCTCTGATGGTGAGGATAGGCATGGGCCATTTGGGTAGTCACCAAGTGTCACTTCAGGGCAGTCCCCGGACCTGCGGCAGCTAACCAAAGGGTCAGCAGCACAACACGAGGTACAGAGGGTAAAAAAAGAGAGGTCAGTCTAAGATCGGGCCGGGAAGCACAGAATCAGAATATGAAGCCGGGGTCGGGAGCGGAGAGGTCAGACAAAACGAGAGAACAGGCTGGGCCGGTAACAGGAGAATTGAAATGAACATGCACCTTGACAGATTTCTAGAGACAGACTGCAAATAGGAACCCAAGCTCAGGCAAGATGTTGAGTGAGGAGCTGCTTAATATATCCCCTACTGGCAGGAGCTGGGCCAAGGAAGCAAAACTCTCAAGACTCAGCGGGTTAAATTCATGCAGAGTCTGGCCGCGCCTCCTATTAGCTAGGTGGAGACTCTCCAGCTACATGAGGATGCAAGAGGCAGTTCAACGCGATGGCCTGACACTGGGAAGAGCAGAGAGGTGAACACAGTGAATAGGATGGCTCTGAGAAGGTATGCGAGTTAGCAGTGTGACACAGGATACAATCTTTCTCTGTCAAAATGGCTTCGACATGGATTCCTGCTCTTGTTGCGTGGTATCCCACCCAAAAACTTTACAGTGAGTTGCTGGGGCCATGATGGGCTACTGCTTACCCAAGGCTAAAGGTACTATTACAAGGGTTTTCCACCGTAGTACTGAAGACTGATCAGTGAGGGTCGAATCACTGTGACCTCCACCATTTCCGAGGATGGAGGAACCAGGTTTAGTTACCTATCCCCGCTTGTATTAAAACTGGCTCACCTCCAGAAGCAAGGAAGCTTGAGTTGAGCAAAAAGATTCATGGGACCCAGATCCAGCAGTCTTAGTCCGTTGCATTTGGACCAGACCACTGCAATTTTAAAACTACCTTCTGTTTAGTATGCATTGCAACTTCATTGTGTTGTGACATATGCCTACTAGTCAGAAGAGGATGCCGGTGATGCCACAGGAAGTAGGTGGCTCGTTGTGGTCTGGTTTGGCATCCATGGACTACCAACTTGGCCTCTGAACCAGAGTCCTGCAAATATTTTAGTTCATCTCTAAGAGAAGCTGTTTCTCTTTCTTCATGTATCTATGCTTTAAAGGGGGGTCTCTGCAAGTTTAAAAGTTACCCGCTATCTAAGGGATAGGGCAGAATTTTCTGATCACTGAGGGTCCAGCCGATCCTGAGAAGTGGCTGAATGGAGCGGAGGTCAATCATGAGCTCTGCTGCTCCATTCATTGTAATAGGAGCACCAAAGGTCAACGGACAATGCTTTCGACAATTTACAGCACTCCCATCAAGAATGAATGGAGTCGTAGTGCGCATGATCTATCTCCACTCCATTCAGCTGGTTCTCGGGATTTGTGTACGTCACTCCCAATCAGACCCTCAGCCACTGGAAAGTTTTTTCCCCTATCCGGTGGAAAGAGGATAACTTTTAAACTTGAGAACAACCCTTTAAACCGCTGGCTGACCCATTGTAGTTTCTTGACACATGACTGTGAATGTTTAGCCAAAGCAGAGCGTGACGCTGAGGCAGGGTAGTCAAACGTTCCAAGGTCAGATACCAAGAGAGCACGTCTTAAATGAAAGGGGGTAAGTCTGACTCGGGTCACGGTCCAAGGTGAGAATACCAGGAAGATAGTGGATCAGAGCAAAGGGGCTAGGCAAACAGATGGTCAGACTGAGATCCAAGGTCAGGCAGTAATAGAACAACAGACAGAGCAAGGAATACAAGGCACACAAACTCCACCCAGCAAATGTTACGATTGGCAGAGATCTGGGACTGACAACTTGGCTAAGTAGCTGGGTAATCACTTAGAACAGGGAACACTTGAAGGAAACTCCACACCCACCAGCTGTCCATCAAAATACTGACGGCTCTGCACACCCCTGCACTAGATTGGACGACTGAGCTGTCAATCACTGCTTCCAAGACACACTCAGCGGAGGAATCGTGACACAGAAACTCTCATTTGTAGACCACTTTTTTCGGAAACCTTGCTCCTTGTCAGTACAGAGTAGGGTTTTGGGTCTCTGCGGAGATCCTGCTGGTGTATTGTGGCGTTGTCTTACTCTAGACATTGACTTACAGGGTATCTACCTGTAGATGGCACTACAGAGACAGTCAGTGCCTTCCAATGGCTTCAGTTTAATAAGGTTTATGGGAATTATACCGCTGTAGTTTAACATTTTTTAACAACCCACCTCGGACGGATCCCCTATCTACTGCAAATTATGGAAATCATTGGCCACTCCCAAAGTAATAAAGCTGCCGTTATTGATGGTGAACACTTCCTAACGCAAAGAAGAAGGTAGTGTGTCACGTGCCTTTTAAGATTTACACATCTACCGTAATTTTCTCAAGGGTTGAGAATCCAGCCCCGAGGCTTAGGACCTCGATTGTATCTCCTATTGTTTGAGACGACGTTGTTCACTGTTAGACCTCACTCGCGTCAAGAAAGTGAGGGCTTATAGCGTGTTCTCATTTGTCTCTTGACATTGTGAAACGTTTACGAGCCCCACAAACGTCTGACTTGTAGAGTGCGCCTTTCTCCGCTCGTCCTTTCTCGTTTGTTCAGCCGGGCTTATGAGCTTACACTCTCAAACAGATTGTATAACCATTTTCGACGTTAAGTCGGGCTTTTGTAAATGGTTTACCGTGAATGACGTTTAAGGATTGAATTAAATGCAAAACTTGTGCAACTTTCGTAGGAACCAGTGATACTCATAATGGTTATTTTAAGTTGCTGAAGGCAATAATTATTTTGTATGTTGCTGCTGTTTGAATATGTATTACTTTATATTGTTCCACCTTATACAAGTGGAATGTTCCAAGAGGGCCTTTAAAAAGGAAAAAAATCGCTCAAAATTTAATTTTGCTGGGAGTACAAGAAAAACCTGTCCGGGCTTGATGAAGTGGAAAAAGTGGTCTATGATTTCGACGACTGAGTCAATAATAGGCAAAAGTTTTTAGCCTTGTGTAAAGTTCTATAAAAAAAAATGACAACATAAAAAAATTGCTTTAAAGAAATTTAAAAAAAATAAATAAAATATATATTATGGGAAGCCCTTTTGGCCAGCTAGAAATCTTAAGTAGACCTTTTTAAGCTTCTGGTAATCTTAGGTAAGCCTCCCAAACTGGTGGTAATTTGGGATAGGTCTTTACACCAGTGTTAATTTTGGATAGACTTTATACCAGTGGTAATTTTGGGTAAAACTTTTATACAAGTGGTAATTTTTGGTAGACCTTTTTAGAGCAATAGCAACCTAGGGTACACCTTTTTAAACTGGTGGTACTCTTTGGCAGACCTTTTAGACGGGTGGTATTCTTTGACTGACCTTTCAGAACGGTTGTACTTTTGGACTGATCTTTTAGGCAGGTGGTACACTTTGGATGACATTTAAGAAGGGTGGTACCCTGTAACTGGCCTTTTAGTCACGTAGTACTCTTGGCTAGATTACCCGTTCTATTCTAAAACAAAGGAAATAAAAAAATTTAGCCAGTAGGTTGTGCAAAGCTTGGAGAACTTGCCGCAATTCTTCTACAGACCTAGGCTGTTTTGTTTAACTCCTGGACAGCCTCCTTTTTGATTTCTGAACGTCCTCTCTGATGGAACTGTAAAGGCTACAGCTCTCACGTGATGTTGTTTATTTGCCAAGGGCAGATTAATCTTGGGTAGACCTTTTTAAACTGGTAGTATGCTTGTATAGACCTTTTAGATCTCTAGCATTTCTTGGCTAGACTGACATTCCTTATCGACAACACTCTTTTTACCACCTCAGACTTGGTGAAGAGCTTCACTCTTGGCTTGAGATACACATCCTTTAGTTCTACCACCCAAAGTTCCTGACGTATACCTCTGTTGGATGGCTTATGGCTCTGTCCAGGTCCTTGAGTTTGTAGGTTTTGTAGATTTACTTCCTCTTGAAGAAATGCTTTTTGCTGGCATTCCTCAATAAAGTCCTATTCTGATAACACTTCTTTGGACTGTAAAAAGGTTTAGTGAAGTTGAAGCGGGACAGGACTTTGAATTTATTTTTTATTTCCTGGACCATTTCTGGTCCTCAACCTTGAATGTTTCATTACGCTTTTTCAAAGCTGCTTGGGCAACTCCTCTGGAAACTCTTGCTCCTTGGAGTTTCTTTTCTAAAGACTACTGGTGAAGGGCTACTTTTGGGTCTTGAGTAATGAAAGGGTTTTTTGGGGGGTCAGGGGTGGGTATGGAGATAAGCCTGTGAAAACTAAAGTTTGCGAAAACCTTTTTTTCAAGCAAGTTGGCCTCTACTCACTTCCCTTCCGTTGGAGATGTACAGAATTTTGGGCTAATTTCCTAACGCCATATGCCACTGTATAGGCATGATCTGCACATAGGACACTTTTTTTGGCATCTGTTCTGCGAATAATGCCCTAATCTTAGCCCTCCTGGCATATATAGCAAACATAGGACTTTAACGTGATACAAACAGATCCGTACATGTCAATTGCAACCAATTGATTTTGGAAAGAAAATGTAAAAAATCTCATAAGCCGCTGGTTGAAGCCAGAATGGAAGGCCACCAGTGCAACTCGCCAACAAAAAACAATACAGGTAGAACATTGAAAAAGCTGTCTGACAACCCTTATTTTCAGAGTTGTAATAGCAGCCATATTGGTTTTCAGACATCTTACTAATAATCAGCTGGATAGACTTAACTTGGGTCATCAGTTTCTGTAAAATTATTTTTTTTTCCCTTCTTCCTCCAGACATCTGATCGTCACAGATTATTTCTTGAGGTGCCCTGAACTGGTGAAACAGATGTATGCTTCACAGAGCCATGCTGATAGGTAAACTTATGTTTTCAATTTGAAAAATGTATGAATTTAGTATGTGGTGGTTCTTCAGGCTTAAAGGGGTATTCCTATTTCCAAGATCATATCCCACTATGTAGTAGGTGTAATAATAATATTGGCAAATACCTCCATTTAGAAATGTAGTATAGTTCAGCTGAATCTGTCACGGGTGTGCTGTTGGTTGCAGGAGATGTCATCGTTTGGTATTACAGACAACTTCTTAGAGGCTGTCAGTCTAGGACCCAGTGGCTACCTTCCTCTGGCTAATTAACACCCTGGCCTGGGTGTATAAAAACCTGCTGTGTGCCAAAGGGAGGTGCCAGCGACATTCATTACTCCCTTGTGAAGGCTTGAGCAAGAGCAGTACTTCTTCCTCTCAGGTGGTAGAGGACGTGTGCGCATTTGTCTGGAGTCGTCTAAAGCTAAACGATTTTCTCTTGTTTGTTCCCCTTGTTGTCTTTAGTGTTCAGTAGGGATCGACTAGTGCTTACCCCCTTCCTTCCCTAGCCAGGGCCAAATGCAAGGGAAAGTCAGGGAGAGGTATGCTTGCTGCGATTAGTGAAGAACCAATATAGGGACGTTCGTGGAGACAGGGTGATATTAGATAAGCCTAGGAGATCTCCACTCTCTCCTTTCCCTAGAGTCTGGGCTCTCTTTCCCTCTTCCCTTTGTGTTGCACTACGTCTTTCCCACACCTTGCGTGACAGATTCACTATGTTGCTTACCCCATGTGCAAGGAAATACAGTAGCTTAGGTATCCATGGTTGCGGCCATGATATAGTGACAGTTAGTTGTTACTGGTCATAACCATGGATACCTAATATACTACAATGCCCTGCACATGGAGTAATTGACATAGCGAATCAGAAGAACTATACTACATTTCTAATTGGAGGTATTTGCTAATATTATTAAACCTACTACATTTTGGGATAGGATCTTGGAGATAGTCAATAGCTTAAAAGGGTATTCCTAACAGCACAACTCCGTTCACAGGTACTACAACTTGGGTCCTATTCACTTTAATAGGTTCTAAGTTGTAATACCTAAGAGAATCTTTCACCATCTTGAACTTTGCACACAAAAAATTTAAAATTGGCTGCGAAGTGGAATAAATGTTTTTTTTTTTTTTTTTTTTAAATTTCGCCTCTGTGGTGGCAATATTAGCAATCATTGGGACCTAATGAGATAACTTTTGTTACGTCTAAGTGGGGGTTATCAAAAAGTTTTCACTGGGGGTGTGTGCTTCTTCTCCCCTGTATGATGCTGACCAATAATAAGCAGGCAGCAACACAGCTGAAAAAAGAACACGCCCCCACCATAGCTTAGAGCAGGTTTCTCTGTATGCGAGAAGTAGGAATATAGCTCTGATCTCCTGGTCTAACCTCCTGCGTGATTAGAAAATGCTGAGAGATTATTGCACAGATGACTCTCACCTTTCAAATAAGGCCCATGTAGAGGGAAGGGGCAGCACAGTTGAGTTTAGCTGTGTCACGTTACAAACCATTGTATCAGATCACCTCATCTCATAGCACTGTCAGCTGTGCTGTACAGCCTGTTCGCAGATGAGTCACACTTATAGATGGACACAACTGAGCGTGCCCACTACCTTGTTTTACCATCTCCTATAGACTGGAGAGTGACTGACTGTACACTGTGAACTGTTCATTATGCGAAAACCAGAATTCGGCCAAAAATGTGCCCTTTTTGGCATCCTTTAAAAAAAAAAGAGTGTGTGGCTTCGAAGCTGGCACATGTTCTCTAAGTACATGTTTCTATGTCTGTAATGGTTTTAAATTGGTTGGTTAACATGGCTTCTTGGCCACAAGCTGGCATCAAGTGAAGGTTTAAGATTACAGGATCCAGGGTTGGCGTCATTACTGTAGGAGAGGAGGGATGGTTCTGAAACTCAATGTTCTGCCCTTTCAAATTGATCGCAAACCAATTTACTGATTTTTATCCTCCTTTTTAAATGTATTTATTCAGAAAATCATATAAAACCACATAAGACTTTGTAATATTATGGTAAAATGCATACAAAGATGGAAGAGAATAGAACTGGGATCAGACTACAAAGGGTTTGTAGTCTGTTACCATGGAGACATTTATTTACTCAATAGTAACTTTTTAAAAAAAACAAACCACTTTCCTGATTTTTCTCTTCACTATCTACCCCTACTGCTCTTTTTCAATGCTGCCTAGTCTCTGCTGTTTTCTACTTCCTGCTGCAGTGATGATGTCCCGATACAGGGAAATGTGACCGCTGCAGCCAATCACTGACCTCCGTTTCATGTCGCTGAAGTGAGAAGTGGAGACTGGTTGGGGGGGGAGGGTTGTGGATTGGACAGCATTAGTCATATGTACTCTAAAGTTGCACCATGTCAAAAAAATATAAAAAAAAAATAGTATATAACTATGTAGATGCAAAACTAACTCCTCCTCAATGAAGAGATAAAGTTAAATGATAAAATAGGTCGGCCTGAAAATCAAATATTACTTTGTCCTACACGTTTCAATAACCTGCCTGCTATTGGTTTTCAGCAGTTTAGGCTCACGGGGTTTTTTTTTTTTTTGCTAGACTTTGGAGCAGAAACTGAGTGGAAACTCAAAGTTTTTGAAGAGTTTTGAGATTTGGAGGAAGATTTGGAAAGTTTCCGCTCCAAAAACTGTGCGCACAGCCTCATGCAGATATTCTGTTGTACTACTGTGCTACCTCTTCTACATAGCTAGTCACATGTTGTTGTTTGCTGGCAGGATTACACTTTTGGAACTTATTTTGTCTAAAGTAAGTGAGAAGAGCCCTTTTACAGAGAGTGAGCAGGCTAATCTGCAGAAAATAGCAGAATTCCTTTCTGACTGTTTCCAGAAACAATGCCAAGCGGTGCTGAACCTGGTGGCTCCGGGGAACTGTGAGGAGGAGGTAATACGGCTCATTGTAGTACGTCTGACCAGGTTTATAGCTTGGAGGGGTAAATTCTACTTATATAGTCTAATTTCAGCCTGACCATTTTAGATTTTTTACAAATCCTTAAAGCCTCGCTGCAATCCCGACTTCATCTACTAATCTGAACAACTTTATTAGGTGGCAAGTGTCCTAACCTGCAGATATACTCAGAAAGTATCTTTAAATGGAAGAGAGCTCAGTGGATGTCAAGGGATTTTACCTCCATTAAGCTTTATGTTTGTAAAATGGGGTCACTTTTGGGGGGTTCTTCTGTTCTGGCACCTCAGGGGCTCTCCCAGTAGGTCATGGCACCCGCAAACAATAACTGCAAAATCTGCACTATAATATGGCGCTCCTTCCCTTCTGGGCTTTCCACTGTGGCAAAAAAGTAGTTCCCATGTAGGGTATTTGTGTGTGTGTGTATACTAAATATATAAAATATCATTCAAATTCCATATCACAATCTATAAAAAAAAAATCTAAAATTTTGATTCTTCCACACTGGTTAACAGGCCTTTACTTCCTGTTCTGTTCTTTACTTAACTCATATCTCCTATTCTGTACAAAAGACTTTTCAGTAGTCTCATCACAGACAAGATTGCAAAGAAAGGTAACAAACACCTCTATATACAGTAGATAACACAAGATCCACCATTCACAATAGGTGATGCCACAGCTCACCTCCTCCCCCTCCTGTATAATCACTGATAACACCTCTATATACAGTAGATAATACAGGATCCACCATTCACAATAGGTGATATCACAGCTTACCTCCTCCTCCTGTACAATAACTGTGATTGATAACACCTCTATGTACAGTAGATAACACAGGATCCGTCATTCACAATAGGTGATGTCACAGCTTACCTCCTCCTCCTGTACAATGACTGTGATTGATAACACCTCTATGTACAGTAGATAACACAGGATCCGTCATTCACAATAGGTGATGTCACAGCTCACCCCCTCCTCCTGTACAATGACTGATAACACCTCTATACACAGTACATAATACAGGATCCACCATTCACTATAGGTGATGCCACAGCTCACCTCCTCCTCCTCCTGTACAATGACTGATAACACCTCTATGTACAGTAGATAACACAGGATCCACCATTCACAATAGGTGATGCCACAGCTCACCTCCTCCTCCTGGGTAATTTTCTGATGATACCTTCCCTTTAGAGGAGTATTTCCATCTCCATAGGTGATGTCATGCCTCTAGGATAATGGCTGCTGTGGATACAACCTTCGGATCCCTCATCAATTCTGAAAATCAAGGGGTCTCAGCCCTGCTTCAGTCCCGCACCCCCTTCATTCTTTCCCTTTACATCGGCGCTATCGGCCATTTAGCTGTGCAGAGAACTGCAGCCACCTGCATCCATTTGTTCAGAGTATTGAGCTTGTCAGTGAAGCAGCCCCTTATTGATTGTGGTCGTGATTGCTTTGCACATGACCAACTGCTTCTTAGCAGCCAAACCAGACATTAGATCTCCCGTTGGTTGTACCATAAAGCTTCCCCAAATCCCTACATACCATGCGTTAATGTCATCGTCAATATATTTGTCTTTTTTTCCACCGCAGGAGGCCTTAGTTGTGATTCGTCTCTTGGACCTTATCTGTGAAATGACCTCCGATGCCGATCACCTTGGCTGTTTGCAGCAATGCCCGGGTTTACTAGACACTGTTGTAGGTAGGCAGTCACATATTACTAACCTAAAAGGGGACATGTCACCAGGTCTAAAGTGGCCGGTTTTTGCTATTGGTGTACTCCCGCAACCCCTCTGAGTATTATGGTTTTTGTTTGTTATAAATCGGCCATACGGTTCCAGAGATATGGGCTTTTTTCTTTACAGCTTCCATTTATGGCCTTTACAGAGGGGGCGTGGCTCAGACTAATTATGCAGAGCAGCCTAAAGACACGCCCCTGAGGATCATAAAAACTAGCACTAAATAAAAAGGCCCATATCTCTGGAACCATTTGGCGGAATTTAAAGAAAACAAAAACCAGAATACTCGGAGGAGTAGCGGGAATAAAATAAGAGCAAAACTGCCTTCTTTTGACCTGCAAACAGGTCCTTGTTAAGGCAGTGTCCTGGAGATCAGCCTTTGCAGATGACTGTATCATGTGGATCATCTCCATTTTCCACAGACACCCTGCGTTTAACACATCTGGCGGGAAAACAAAGCAAGAACGTGTTTACATCCACTCATAGCGCCACACTCGGAAGTGACCTGACGCACCCTGCGGTGGGCTTCAAGGCTCATCTCATTCGTCTCATCGCCAACTTGTGCTACAGAAACCGAGAGAACCAAGATAAGGTACGAGGCTCACCTCTCACTAATACCTTCCTGGTTGACTCTTTATTTTATTTCATGCCTTTCATATCAGGAGGCATTGATGATCATTCAGTGAGTGCAAGGACGTGTGCCGGTATCATGCACTCCTCCTAATTTAATGAATAGGACATGTCCGTGTTCCTGACAGCTCTGCGCACTTTTTTGTCGGTCCCGGTCCACAGAATGTGACCAGCGCCCCTTACCTCAAAACCATTTAAATAACCCCAGTTTATTAATCCAAGTAAAGTTCATAATTACTGTTGCGGCTGAAATGAGACCCAAGCAAATACCCCTTCCTCGGTTGTGTTATTATTATTATTATTATTTATGATTATTTATGATTATTTACTATTATTATTTACTATTATTTATGATTATTTACTATTATTATTGATCATTATTTACTATTATTATTTATGATTATTTATGATTATTTACTATTATTATTATTATTTATTTACTATTATTTTTTATTATTTATGATTATTTACTATTATTTATGATTATTTACCATTATTTTTTATTATTATTTATGATTATTTATTATTTATGATTTACTATTTATCATTATTATGATTATTTACTATGATTATTTATCATTATTTACTATTTATCATTATTTACTATTATTTTTTATTTATGATTTATTATTTATGATTTACTATTTATTATTTATGATTTACTATTTATTATTATTTATGATTATTTACTATTTATGATTATTTACTATTTTTTATTATTTATGATTATTATTATTTATGATTATTATTTATCATTATTTACTATTTATTATTATTATTTATCATTATTTACTATTATTTCTCATTTATTATTATTTCTCATTATTTATTATTTTTTATGATTATTATTTATCATTATTTACTATTATTATTATTATATACTATTAATTATTATTATATTTTTTTTCTCTGTTATTATCAATGGGAATAGAATAACCCATGGTGAACATGACGCTTTAAGTATAGGGTATTTTGTTTACCAAAAATCTTGGAAGATATTCCATAAATTAAGGTGAAAATTCCACCTTAATTTCATGGAGATATAATAAAAAGATAAAATTGATGAGGTTCATGTGCCTAGGACCCCTGCCAATTCTTTGGAGGAAGCCTCCTTGATTCTCTGACGTGGGAAAAGAGTAAAATTTGAAAGGATTCTCCACGAATAGTAAACACAGAATTCCTATAGTTTAATTAACAAACCCCACTCGTTTTGTCTAGGAGGTAATCACTGTAGAACATAAAAATGCATGCCGTCTTGTTACATTGATAGAAAGCTGTCCGAGAAGGTTAATGGATCAGGAGGCTGTGAGCATGTGCAAAAGTCTAAAAACTCTGCCGTCTACCTTCATGTATAAGAAGGTGTGCTCCCAGGTGATAATCTGATAAAATGACAGAGGTTCTATGGTAAGAGGCTGCTCACACTGTTGTCCACCCTGTCTATCTGATCTAATACTGGAGATACCAGGAGTGCTGAGGTTAAAGGTGCTGCTCACACTACTGTTCATCCTGTTTATCTGAAGCGATACTGAAGATAGCAGTGGTTGGAAGTAAGAGACTGCCCACACTGCTGTCCATCCTATCTGATCTAATACTGGAGATACCAGGGATGCTGAGGTAAGAAGAGGCTGCTCACACACCTATCCACATGATCTGATCTAATACTGGAGATATCAGGGGTGTGGAGATAAGAGGCTGCTTATGATACTGTACACTGGGACTGTGATCTTATATTGGAGATACCAGGAGTCTGAAGTAAGAAGAGACTGCTCACACTGCTACCACAGCATCCACTCAGCACTTTTCTATTTTTGGAGAAGCCCTTTACCATAAGAGTAAACGAAAAATATTGCTTTCACGGTATACAGATATGATACATTGGGGCCTAACTTCCATGACCCTCAATGATATTTATATCAAGGGACAACGCGTACTCGGACCTAGATGTAAATTTTGCCCCCTCTCTCTATTGAAGTTGATGCGATCTTCAGCAGCCTTGTCTTGCACTTCCACAGGTAACGCATTGGGAAATGACTTGGGCTCCCGTCCAAGTTTTTGATCCTGATTTGGCATTCCTTCATACGCCTTTGTCTTAGGAAAGCCAAGGCTGTTCCTGTAGTGTTGAATTATCGATGATTGATCCAGAATGTTGGGAGCTGTAGTTCGACACACCTGGAAGTTCACTCCAAGTCAGGTGTAGAGCGCTCTCCACATACAGGTGGCTTGTAAAGCCTTGTGATTTCAGGATACCTGCCAGCGTTTCTGCAGGGTCACAAACCAAACGGACCTAGAAGTCCTAATTCTGTGGGGAAGGCAAACATTGACTCAGCGTTCGTCTCCTACAATAGACCTTTTTTTTTTTTTTAGGCAGTTTCATAATTGTTTGCCCGAGATTCATCGTATCACGGCTCGGCTCCTTGAAGGTTGTCTCCAAAGCCCCTCTTCCCGTTGAAGGGTTCCTATCTAGATGCAAAGTGCTCGAGGGGCAGGAAAGATTTAGGTAAATATGCTGAGTGTTCTCATACAATGATCATCACTTAGAGCTTCAAAGATCCAAAGAAAACGAGGAGCCCATCCCAAGAAGTCAAATATGATATGGTGAAGCAAAGGGGAAAAGAGTATTTGTACAAATTCCAATTAATTGGTAAGAATTTCCTCCTATGCATTATTTTTTTGAGCCCGTAATCCCTGATGTTTCCGTATGTCATGTCTAAGCGGACATCCTTCCTGTCATCGGGTCCAAAAACCATAAAGTCTTCTGCTTGGTCATAGAGCGAATTTTGCCTCCCACCATTCCCAGAGATCGGAGCCAACAGGATTTTTCAAGGACTTAACTATTGGAGGCCATTAATATATTGCTGGGGGTCTGACCCCTGGCCCCAGCATTAAGCCCCTGACTCTTCAGCACATCAAGAAACATCCCCAAGAAACCAGTTTTCATGGCATGGCTGAGACCTACACCTTCTGTTCTCTGATTCAAAGGACTGTCCCGACAAAATTGGGACTATTGGCCTGTATAAATAGGCCTTTACAGAAAGCAAAGTATTACTTTGCTCGCCAATGGGTGTAATATTAATCCTCAATCTGTAGACCACCAAGGAAGAGAGCACTACCCTGGACCACTGCTGGTGGTATCATACTCTCCACTACCATAAGATGGCCAAGTCTTAAAGCGATCCTCCTCCACTCCTCAGTTAAAAGCCCACCGTTCTGTTGTACCTGAGATAATTTCTTGATCTCCATTTTTTTTCTTCCTATAATCCGTCTCGGCATTTCTCCTTTTTTATTATTTTCATGTTTGGCTTAAAACGTGTATTTTGCTAAAAGCAACTGGTATTTTAGGCTTTAATAGTGACGACAAAGCAAGGGTCGAGTTACAGTAAAACTCCATCGGAACGAACCACAATGTTTCCTAGAAAGGAAATTTGTGTAATTTGGTCTGTAGGTATGGAGATCCTCTCAATAAAAGCATAAATGTAAAAGCGAATAGTTATCCTTGCTTAGTGCTGGGGTGTGACCGACATTTTGCTCCGGTGTAAATTTAGGCTGGTGGTGATGGTCTCCAGCGCTTATATAGATACTTGATGCTCTTGAGTCCCAATAAAAAATCTGTAACAAGACCCCCAACTACAATGTACCACCTCATATTCGGTAGTAGAGGGGCTTTGGGTCTTTGTCACCATGGCCTGGGTGCCACTACTACTTTTGTGACATCGATAAGTGGCGCATGGCAGTGACGTCATTCACTGCCCGTGCCCGCACATTGTCAGCTGCCGGTTACAGAAGAAGACTCCAGACGTCGTAGGAGTGGAGGAAGGTATGTGAAATTGATTTTTTGGGGTTTTAGAAAACAGAACGGACATTTATACAAGGAAGGTACCCAGGATGGGGTGCATTATGCAAGGAAGAGGCCCAAAATAGGGGGAATTATACCAGAATGAGGACCGGTTGGGGGTCATCATACAAGAAAGGAGCCCAGGATGGGGTCCAGAATGGGGAACAGTATACCAGGGAACATTGGTATAGGATGGGGGACACTATAACAGGAAGGGGGCCATGACAAGGGACATTATATCAGGATTTGGGACGATGTGGGGACATTATTACAGTAAGGATATTATATTAGGACTTGGCCTAGGATGGGGGACATTATTAGAGGAAGGGGTCAGGACTGGGAACATTATCACAGGAAAGTGCCATGATTACATGTATGTCTTTATAGGATTTTGAACACTACGAAGGCCTATACATCTGACCAACATGGAGGTTGGGAGCTCAAGCTCCAAATTTTGCATCGGTGCCCATGGGACTCTAGTTACGCCACTGCTGCGAATGATGGAGCTGCGGTACTGCTTTCATGCTGTAGTGCCTGCACGTTTTTCCATGTTCAGTAGTGCTACTGTTCCATAGCTACAGCTTGCCCCATTTTTGTGCCCCTTAGGATTGGTCGTTGTCCCACTAGCCTGAACGTGATGCAGGACCTCGGCACATTCTGGACGTTTCGGGGGTCTTCAGAGGAGTTTTTCCTTATCATCTGACATTCTGTTAAGGGATGTTGTTGATTGGATCAGAAAATCCCAGGTGCTCACCACTAAGGAAAAATCAGAATATTCAACTTCCTTGGACTCCTCAATGAGCAGACAGCTCAGGGTTATCTGCTATCCACTACTTTTTATGCCCTATCAGAGGGTTTAGAGCCAATTGACTGAAGAGGAACGTATGCACATGTTTAGAGTTTGGACAGATCTGGAGTTCCAAGAAGGTCCTCGAGGTTAAAGAATGTGGGTGTTACTCACCTCTCTAATCCACCAGTCTGCCATCTAGGACATATTTGCAAAAGGAGCTGCCAGCAGCGGATCTTGATGATTTCTGTGCATTCAGCGATACAGAACATTCCTGAGACGACCATTAATAACCTCAGTGATAGTAGTTGAGGATGTAAGTGCGAGGATTTCTGCACATTGCGCTCAGACTCAATACTGAATAAATCCAGATGTTTTGAATTTTTCTTCCCATTTTTTCATCATTTTCAGATCAGTAACATGTCTATCCATCCTGCGAGTTCAAGAAGTCCGTGACTTTTCCTTCTTGGTGTTGCAATTTGAATATCGAGGAGTGTAGATATTAAATTTGGTAATTTTGAAATTCGGTTTTCTTTTTTTTTTTTGCACTTTTATAGAACAACGCCGTGCAATTTCTTTAGAGTGTCACAATTTTGATTGATTGCCCCCTTTCCTTTGAATTTCGCTGTTAACTCTACCTGCCAAGTTATGAACCGAGACAGACACATTTCCGCGCACCTTTCCTTGAACTCAGACCTCAACCACAATTCCATTTTTTTTTATTTTTTTTTTCTTCTTTCCCCCCCTCCAGAAAACTTCTTTGCGGCTTCTTCTTGATAGATTGCATGCGGGTCATAAAATTATCTCCTTCAGGGTTGAAAGAAGGAATGAATGAATGTGATCGGAGCGTGTCTGCCAGCTCCGGAAGCATTCATACCCTAGAGCTGTGTGTGCTGTGCTCCATCGTGAATCACACCTTTTGTCTCCCATGTTCTTTGTCATTTCCTTCACATACTGCACAAGACGGGGTTATATAAAATTAGATGATGCCAGTCCTGAGGTTTCAGCCTGCAAGATTTGGCTTGTTTCAATTTTCTTATTTCAGCAATATATATTATTATATTGGAGCTAATTAATCATAATTACAGAAAGGGTGTCACCCAACTATGGTAACATCTGCATGTACCAGATTCCCGTCCGTGTCTTGGGTTTATTGACTCATTAATGTGTGTGGTGGGCACAAGAAAATTCGATTGTAAAGTGTGTTATATCATTTCCCAACATTCGATGGGTATGGGGATATATAGACTGGACATGCTCTGATCTGGCATAATTCATTGTTGTTGGAGAGGGAGAAGGTGAGCTGTGACATCACCTATTGTGAATGGTGGATCCTATACTATTTACTCTATATATAAAGGTGTTATCAAATGTTACTCCAGTCAGTAAGAAATGGTGACAGTTTTGAAGAATATGATGGGTGGGTATAGCCATGTCATGTCCCATCCCGGTTGCACCAATATTGGTGGAGCTGTGCCAAACTGGCATGAAAATAACAAAAGTCGCAACATATTTATGCAACTTCGCATTGCGCAAAAATTTAGCATTTTTTTTTTTTCAAAGTGTTTTACGTCAATTTTCTGATGTAAACACTTTGATGATTTCGCCTCATCGGGTCCAGTAATTTCGTTAATGGAGTAACATTTATTACTTAGCTTCTCATTTGGCTATCACCAAACTGTAAATGAATATACTTTGGCCTTGTGCACCTAATCACCCCATCACTAGCAGTAACCAAAAATAGTTTTTTATGGAGGTCCCAATTACCCCTCTTCATCCTATAAATTTTGCCTGGGTGACCCCATTTTTCAGCTGTTATACAGTGGTGCCTTCCATGCTCAACAACTCATACAAAATCACTCTTGGCCATCTCTTGAGCCCTTGGAGGACCAACTACCTTGACCACTGCCATCCCCCGGTCTTGCTGTTCCTACACCTCAAGACCATGTGCTCTGGACTGGCCTTAATTTTCCAACTTTTCTTTTTCCTCATGTTGTTGGAGTTTCCACAACACTGATGTTACCATTTTACCTATCTTCTGGGAGTGTTCGATTTTGGCACCCTCTTGGAGAGTAGTCTGGAACCATCACCCCAACTTTTTCTGAATCTTCTCTCCTCATAAACCCTACTTTGTGCTTCACCATAGCGGCATACCAGAAATTATACCATCGGAAATCTATTATAAGACAACTTGTTAAAGCGGTATTCCAACCTTATGGAAGAATGCCAAGCCGCTCTGGATCAATGACTTCTTAAATCAACAATTTTTATAGGCGCTATTGGATAGTGTTCTAGTACAAACCCATACTAGCTCATTAATACCTAATCATGGGTTCATGGTCCACCGCCTGGACGGGGGCCCAGGAGATGTGCCCTTAACCTCCTCACGTTTTGATTCCCATATTGATTTTGGGCCTGCACCCATCTACTATCTCTTGTGCCTAAGAAGAGGTTACTGCCTTGTAGTCTCTTTCCATAATTTTTTGCCTTTTTTTTTTTTAATTCTTTATATTATCTCAACATTTACCAGTTCAGACGAAGGCCAAAAAAAACCACTCTTGTCCTAAATATCAGGAGGAACATGTATTCTGATAATTTAGGTATACGAGAAGTTACTCCTATTGTCGGGAGAGAGACATGGTGGCTCTGTCGAAATAGGTTTTAATTTTTTCATGCTCGAACGCGTTTCCCAAGGGTTTACGTATTCTTCAGTCTTCTTCAGACTTAAGGCAAAACGTGATTTGAGACTTTAAAGTTCTTGAAGGATGTCTGCAAGAGAAGACTTTACTGGCATCCAAAGTCAGAAACCCTCTTATAAAGCCATATCGTCTGCTGTACTCATCTGACTCTGTGGCTGATGAGCAGTGCTCTCCTCTGTTATCTGCGCTGTAGTTGTACCTTCCTGAATTATGGCTTTTTCTAAGAACTCAACTGGAAGATATTGGAAAGGTGGAGACTGCACTTTCTGCCGGTTCCCAGCTTGTCTTATTTAATTATACCTCTCGTCATAAGCAGCATTCTTCCTCTGTATTCATTTTATTTAGACAAGTGTTACTTCCGGCAATTACTTGAAAACTTGGACCTCATGGTTTGAGTCTCCTGATTCTGGGGATTTTCGACTTTCTGCTACCCAGATGTTCCTGAAGATTTCATCCAAGCAGAAACTGGGATGAAAAAAATCTTCCCCCTGGCTGGAGAGGGTATGATGGAGGTAAATTGTCATCTGCACATACCTGAACAGCTCATAAACTGCATCCAAAATGGTGGACCCAAGGAATAGAAGACTTTAAAGAGTGGTTGATTGGACGTTGAGCCAAAGGAATCATCAGTTCAGTACATGTGCTTGAAGATCTGGTACAAGGCAGTCATGCCATGCTAGATTTGATATGAAGTCATCATCATTTTAGGACTCCAATGTGCTGGGTCAGTCATGGGTAACATTCAATGGGTTATCCATCAGGTGACTTGCTGAAGAACATCTGTTATCGGCCGGCAAGGTGTCAGCACTTGCTCACTTATCTGTAGTCCGTGATAGGGGCTTTACTATATATAGGGTTTTCTTCTAAGGATAAGAGGTTCATCATTTTATGTTGCCTGAAGGCATGCATAAATAATTTTTTGTAGACCATGTATCCCAGTTGTAATCTCCCACACAATATAGCTACAGGGCCCTCAAGAAACTGAAGATGACCGAATTTGATGTTGAAGAGCATATATTTTTGGATAAGACAGCTCCGCTACATACAGGAGCAAATTTACCAACATAACTGCTCCAGTTTTCTATACTGGAAATGTATTATGTTTGTAACACTTGGTAGTGTCTGGTTCTCCAGATCAAACGCTCTATTCCCAATACTTGAGAGTTTGAATATGCGACCTTAAGGCCGCCATGCACATTAGATGGCTGTTGGCCGAACGATGCTTCAGCTAATCGTTTGGCTGACAGACATCTCGGCCGAGCAAGCACTCTTTTTTTTGTTCTCTCTTTGAAAGCTGCTGGCTGACATGATTGCCGGGAGAACAAAGACATCGGCAATCCGAAATCGTATATGCACAGTTGACATCTCTCTCTGTAATTGGTTGGTTGGTGCTCCTATACACATTAGACTGTTGGCTGAACCAATCGATATCTGTGGCTTCGGTCATCATTAGTCTACGTATGGGGGCGTATACTCTGCTTAACCTCAATTTCTGATGGTAGTGTCTGATCCCCCTAGAAAGTACCCTTTTGTCAAGCAGGCTGTAACGGGTCTGGGAGGCGGAACCTCTGAGCTACTATACAAGGGGGCGGTCCTTGTAAGGGAGCGGGTGGCGACCAGGGTAGACGGGCAGGCAGTCACAGCAGGTGACCGGGACAGTCTCTGAATGAACGGACAGGAGGTCACGGCAAGTGACCGGGGCAGTCTCTGGATGAACGGGCAGGAGGTCACGGCAAGTGACCGGGGCAGTCTCTGGATGAACGGGCAGGAGGTCACGGCAAGTGACCGGGGCAGTCTCTGGATGAACGGGCAGGAGGTCACGGCAAGTGACCGGGGCAGTCTCTGAGTAAAGGATTGGTACGACCTGTGGCGGCAGATGATAGACGTGAGCTCCCAGGTGAGCAGGCGAGGGTCTCTGGATAATCGGGTGGTCACAGCATGTGACGGCGGAGCCTCCAGGAAGTCCAACAGACAGGTAGCAGATGAGCGCTCCCAGGTGAGCGGGCAAGAGTCTCTGGAATAGCAGGTGGTCACAGCACGTGACTGCGGAGCCTCCAGGTAGGCAAGCAGGCAGGTAGCGGAGGAGCGCTCCCAGGTGAGCGGGCAGGAGTCTCTGGAATAGCAGGTGGTCACAGCACGTGACTGCGGAGCCTCCAGGTAGGCAAGCAGGCAGGTAGCGGAGGAGCGCTCCCAGGTGAGCGGGCAGGAGTCTCTGGAATAGCAGGTGGTCACAGCACGTGACGGCGGAGCCTCCAGGAAGGCTAGCAGGCAGGTAGCAGATGTGCGCTCCCAGGTGAGCGGCCAAGCTGGTCCATAGACAGACTGACAGGAGTAGGAAGGCAGACCGTCGGACCTCAGGCTAGCAAGCAGGTAGCAGGAATATCAGGCAGGAAACAGACAGCAAACTGGCAGGACTCTGGCAGGAATCAGGCAGGTAACTGGCAACGGGACCTGAGGGCTGAAGCAGAGTAGTGAACAGTACAACAACATTGCTCGGGCACCTCCATTTTGGAGGAGGTGCCTTATATATGGTGAAGTCCTCCGGCCATTGGCCGGGGACTCCTTAGGATGGCGCGCGCGGCCCCTTTAAGAGGGAGGGAGCGCGCGCGCGCGTGCCCTAAGCACAGTGGCCGGGAAGGAGCGCGCGCTGCCAGCAGAGCGGGAGGAGGACGCCGGGCTCGGAGCAGAGAGGTGAGGGGAACAGCGTCCCTGCCTAGCAGAGGGCAGGGACGCCGACGCTACAGTACCCCCCCCTTTAGGCCCCCCCTTTTTTAGGCCAGACAGAAATTTAGCAATTATGAGAGGGGCATGGATGTTCTCCCGGGGCTCCCACGTTCTCTCTTCAGGACCAAACCCCTTCCAATCTACTAGAAAAAAGGTCTTCCCTCTTACCCTTTTGGTGGCCAGAATGTTCTCTACCTCAAATTCGTTTTCAGCGGAAACCGGAGCAGGAGGCGTGCCTGTAGACTTGGAAAAAGAGTTAAGTACCACAGGTTTGAGGAGAGATACATGGAAGGAGTTAGGGATCCGCAAGTTGGCCGGGAGTTTCAATTTATAGGCCACCGGGTTGATCTGACTGATGATTTCCAGAGGACCGATGAACCGAGGCCCTAACTTATAGGAAGGAATCTTGAGCCGGACATACTTGGACGAGAGCCAGACCTTATCCCCTGGACGGAATTGAGGAGGATCCAGATGTTTTTTGTCAGCATGTCTTTTCATACGCTCGGATGACAGAAGGAGTGCGGACCGGGTACTCTCCCATGTGGAGGAAAATTTGTTAACAAGAGATTCCGCAGCCGGATTGTCCACCGAGGTGGAGACGGGAAACGGGATCCGAGGATGCTGACCGAAGACTACAAAAAACGGGGATTTGGAGGAAGATTCGCTCTCGTGATTGTTGTACGAGAATTCGGCCCATGGCAGGAGATCCACCCAGTCAGAATGGTGGGCATTAACGAAGTGCCGGAGGTAACTGGTCAGGATCTGATTGATCCGCTCCACTTGACCATTAGACTGTGGGTGGTAAGCGGAGGAGAAGTCCAGGGTGACGTCTAGCAATTTACAAGTGGCTCTCCAGAAACGAGAAGTGAACTGTACCCCACGATCCGACACGATGTGACGGGGCAGGCCATGAAGACGGAAGATGTGGCGGATAAAGTCTTTAGCCAGCTCGGGTGCAGACGGGAGGCCTGGCAGGGGAATGAAGTGAGCCATCTTGGAAAAGCGGTCAGCGACCACCCAAATGACCGTACAACCGGCAGAGACGGGAAGATCAGTTATGAAGTCCATCGCTATATGCTGCCAGGGGGCAGCAGGTACTGGCAGAGGAAGAAGGCGACCGGCTGGCAGGTGTCTCGGAACTTTGTTGCGGGCACAGGACACACAGGCAGAAACAAAGTCTATTACATCCTTGCGCAGGTTAGGCCACCAGTAGTGCCGGGAAATAAGCTGGAGGGTCTTTTTCTGACCGGCGTGGCCAGCTAGTTTAGACGAATGACCCCAGTGTAGGATCTTCTCCCGATCAGGTACCGATACGAACGTCTTACCGGGAGGGAGACGATTTAGACTCACGGGAGCCACCTGCATTACTCTGGCGGGATCGATGATATGTTTAGGTTCTTCCTCGAGATCAGATACCAGAAAGGATCGGGACAAGGCGTCTGCTTTGATGTTCTCGTCAGCCGGGCGAAAATGTAGAACAAAATCAAAGCGAGCAAAAAACAAGGACCACCGGGCTTGGCGCGGATTAAGTCTCTGGGCATGCTGGAGATAAGCCAAGTTCTTGTGGTCAGTGTAAATTATTACTGGATGAAGAGCCCCCTCGAGTAGGTAACGCCACTCCTCCAATGCCAGCTTGATGGCCAATAACTCTCGGTCTCCTATGGAATAATTGCGCTCAGAAGAGGAGAAGAGTTTGGAGAAGAAGCCGCAAGTTACCATCCTCCCGGAAGAAGATTTTTGAGTAAGTACAGCTCCGGCTCCAGAGGAGGAGGCGTCAACCTCCAGAAAGAACTGCTTGTTGCCGTCCGGACGATGCAGCACCGGGGCGGAAGAGAAGGCCTGTTTTAAGGAAAGAAAGGCCTCCTCTGCTTCGGGCGGCCACTCTTTGGGATTAGTACCCTTACGGGTGAGCGCGGAAATTGGGGCAGTCCGGGAAGAGAAGTGCGGTATGAAGAGGCGGTAGTAGTTGGCGAAGCCCAGGAACCGCTGAATGGCCTTCAACCCCTCCGGTCGGGGCCATTTCTCGATGGCAGACAGTTTCTCTGGATCCATTCGTAGGCCGGTCTGAGAAATAATGTAGCCCAAAAACGGAAGCGAGGTCTGCTCAAAGAGGCACTTCTCATATTTAGCGAAGAGGTGGTTCTGCCTGAGCCTGAGCAGGACCTGACGAACGTCCCTCCGGTGAGTCTGGAGATCCGGAGAGAAGACCAAGATGTCGTCCAGGTACACCACAACGCAGGAGTAGAGAAGGTCCCGGAAGATGTCATTGACCAACTCTTGAAAGACGGCAGGAGCGTTACAGAGACCAAAGGGCATTACCAGATATTCATAGTGGCCGTCCCGGGTGTTGAATGCAGTCTTCCATTCATCCCCTTGACGGATACGGACCAGGTTGTACGCCCCACGGAGGTCCAGTTTGGTGAAGACTCTAGCCCCCCTCAGGCGATCAAATAATTCTGGAATGAGTGGAAGGGGGTACTTATTCTTCACCGTGATCTGGTTAAGGCCTCTATAGTCTATACAGGGACGGAGAGAGCCGTCCTTCTTTTTTACGAAGAAGAAGCCTGCTCCCGCCGGGGAGGTAGATTTCCGGATGAATCCCCTGGCCAAATTCTCCTCAATATATTCGGACATCGACCGGGTCTCAGCAGCGGACAATGGGTAAATACGCCCACGGGGAGGAGTAGTACCGGGTAACAGGTCGATAGGACAGTCGTATGGTCTATGAGGGGGTAATGTCTCTGCCTCCTTTTTATTAAAGACATCAGCAAATGACCAATAGGGAATCGGAAGTCCAGGTAGATTAGTTGGGGTAGGAGAAGGACGGACGGGATGAACAGGAACCAAACAAGTCTTATGACAGTCCTGTCCCCAGCGAAGGACTTCTCCGGTCTACCAGTCAAGCACGGGTGCATGTCTCTGGAGCCAAGGTAGACCTAGTAAGAGGGCGTGAGAGAGTCCAGGCAGAACATGAAAAGAGATGCTCTCAGAATGCAGCATTCCCACCTGCAGAGTTACGGATTCGGTGATGAGTTGGATGGGACGTGGTAAGAGGCCCCCATCCACAGCAGCGACAGATAATGGTACAGCCAGAGGTTTGGTGGGAATGCGGTATTTTTCTACCAGGGACTGTGAGATAAGATTCCCGGCCGCTCCAGAGTCAAGTTGGGCTAGTTCGAAATAACGATTCTCCCCACAGATAATAGAGACTGACAGTAGCAGAGATGGAGAGGATTTATTCTGGTCTAGGTTGACCTCTCTGAGCGAACCTAGACACAGGCGTTTCCCGACCTCTCCGGGCAGGTACGGATCCGGTGCTCCTTACTGCCACAGTAGAAGCAGCTCCCTTCGGCACGGCGTAAGTCCTGATGGGTTTTGACCATCTTGGTCTGGTCGACCTGCATAGGCTCAGGAGAGTGTACCTGGGGAGAGACGGATTTCTGAAAAGTAGGAGCTAGACGTGGAAACCTCCTCTCACGGGTGACCTCTTTGGCACGCTCCTGGAACCGTAGGTCAATCCGGGTGGCAAGAGTTATTAAGTCATCGAGAGTGGTAGGAATGTCCCGACCGGCAAGTTCATCTTTAATACGGCCGGACAGACCCTCCCAGAAGACGGATACCAGAGCGTCGTTATCCCAGGCCAGCTCCGAGGCAAGGGTACGGAACCGTATGGCATATTGGCCCACGGTGAGACTTCCCTGACGGAGGCGTAGCAGAGATGATGCGGATGAGGTCTTCCGTCCGGGTTCGTCGAAGACTTTCCGGAAAGCCATGAGAAAGGCAGGCAAGTCGAACACCAGGGGGTCTCCTCTCTCCCATAGAGGATTTAGCCAGGCCAGGGCCTCCCCGGTGAGATGGGACATGATGAAGGCAATTTTGGCCCGGTCGGAGTTAAACTGGTGGGACAGGAGTTCAAAGTGCAGGGTGCACTGATTTATGAAGCCCCGAGCCGGGGCGGAGTCGCCTCCGAAGCGAGGAGGTGCAGAAAGCCGGGGTCCGGGGTAAGATACCATGGTATTGGTGGGCAGCGGAGCTGCCGGGTTGCGAGTCATGGCACTGGCGGTGGTTGCTGGTGGAGCAGTCAGAGTGTCCAGGCGAGAATTGACATTCCGCAGGTGACTCAGGATGGACTCCTGTTGGGACCTCTGACGGGACAGTTCATGACAGAGGTCCGAGAGCGAGGGAGCTTGGGTGCCACCGGGTTCCATGGCCCGAGCAAACTGTAATTGGTCTGGGAGGCGGAACCTCTGAGCTACTATACAAGGGGGCGGTCCTTGTAAGGGAGCGGGTGGCGACCAGGGTAGACGGGCAGGCAGTCACAGCAGGTGACCGGGACAGTCTCTGAATGAACGGACAGGAGGTCACGGCAAGTGACCGGGGCAGTCTCTGGATGAACGGGCAGGAGGTCACGGCAAGTGACCGGGGCAGTCTCTGAGTAAAGGATTGGTACGACCTGTGGCGGCAGATGATAGACGTGAGCTCCCAGGTGAGCAGGCGAGGGTCTCTGGATAATCGGGTGGTCACAGCATGTGACGGCGGAGCCTCCAGGAAGTCCAACAGACAGGTAGCAGATGAGCGCTCCCAGGTGAGCGGGCAAGAGTCTCTGGAATAGCAGGTGGTCACAGCACGTGACGGCGGAGCCTCCAGGTAGGCAAGCAGGCAGGTAGCGGAGGAGCGCTCCCAGGTGAGCGGGCAGGAGTCTCTGGAATAGCAGGTGGTCACAGCACGTGACGGCGGAGCCTCCAGGAAGGCTGGCAGGCAGGTAGCAGATGTGCGCTCCCAGGTGAGCGGGCAGGAGTCTCTGGAATAGCAGGTGGTCACAGCACGTGATGGCAGAGCCTCCAGGAAGGCTAGCAGGCAGGTAGCAGATGTGCGCTCCCAGGTGAGCGGCCAAGCTGGTCCATAGACAGACTGACAGGAGTAGGAAGGCAGACCGTCGGACCTCAGGCTAGCAAGCAGGTAGCAGGAATATCAGGCAGGAAACAGACAGCAAACTGGCAGGACTCTGGCAGGTAACTGACAGGTAACTGGCAACGGGACCTGAGGGCTGAAGCAGAGTAGTGAACAGTGCAACAACATTGCTCGGGCACCTCCATTTTGGAGGAGGTGCCTTATATATGGTGAAGTCCTCCGGCCATTGGCCGGGTACTCCTTAGGACGGCGCGCGCGGCCCCTTTAAGAGGGAGGGAGCGCGCGCGCGCCCTAAGCACAGTGGCCGGGAAGGAGCGCGCGCTGCCAGCAGAGCGGGAGGAGGACGCCGGGCTCGGAGCAGAGAGGTGAGGGGAACAGCGTCCCTGCCTAGCAGAGGGCAGGGACGCCGACGCTACACAGGCTAATTGAGAAAGGTGTAGAGTTAGTGACGTAACTACACCTCAACTCATTCCATCATGACAGTTACTGGTTCTCCAACCCAAATCCTCACGTCACTCTGGCTTATTCATTTTGCCTTATTTTACTCCTTGATGATGCCCGATGTTCCATATCAAACCCGCTCTTCACTTTGCCGGATTGAGGGAGGTCTAGAGCTGTTGACTTCACTATATTACTTCACTTCATAACCATTATTGGTTCTCTAAACCCTGAAACAATATGGCAACAAGAAACTGAATAAGTCTATTTATTGCTTAGTAGTGCCTGGTCCTCAACACCAAGCCCTGCCTTCACTGAAGTCAAGGTCTAGGGCAGGTGCCCTCACTCTACAATACCTCACTCTCTGATGGAAGTGCCGGCTCTTCAAGACCAACACCTCCCTCGCTGTGGCTCATTGAGAGAGATCGAGTGCAGGTGACCTCATTTGACCTCACCTGACTTCTTCACGACATTGATTATTTCTTCATACCAAACCCTGACATAACATGACAGCAAGTCTATTTATTGCATGGTACGTGCCTGGTCCTCGAGACCAAACCCTCTGTTCGCATTTGGTTTATCGAAGGAGGACTAGAGCACATGATTTCGCGCTCCGTTGTCCTGAAAATACATTGATTGGACAGTCTTTAGAGATCTTCTTAATTTTAAGGTTGAAAGAAGGCACAAGTCCATAGTTATTATTATTATTATTATTTATTTATATAGCGCCATTGATTCCATGGTGCTGTACATAGGAAGGGGTTACATACCAAATACAGATATCACTTACAGTAAACAAACTAACAATGATAGACTGGTACCGAGGGAAGAGGACCCTGCCCTTGCGGGCTTACATTCTACAGGAACGGGGAAGGAGACAGTAGGTTGAGGGGTTGCAGTAGCTCTGGTGTTGAGGTGGCAGCAAGCAAGGTCATGGCAGGCTGTAAGTTTGTTTGTAGAGATGGGTTTTCAGGTTCCGTCTGAAGGATCCAAGTGTGGCGGATAATCAGACGTGTTGAGGCACAGAATTCCATAGGATGGGGGATATTCGGGAGAAATCTTGGATGCAATTAGGTCAGGAACGAATAAGTGTGGAGGTGAGAAGGTAGTCTTGGGAGGACCGAAGATTTACATAAGGGAATATATCGGGAGATTAGTTCAGAGATGTACAGAGGAGAAAGTTTATGGATGGCTTTGTAGGTCAGTGTTAGTAGTTTGAACTGGATATGCTGGGCAATTGGGATCCAGTGAAGGGATTTGCAAAGGGGGGTAGCAGGCATGAACTAGTCGCACACCAGAGTTAAGGATGGACTGTAGGGGTGCGAGAGTGTTAGCAGGTAGGCCACAGAGGAGGATTTTGCAGTAGTTGAGGCGGGAGATGATGAGGGCATGCACAAGCAGTTTAGTAGATTGAGGGTTGAGGAAAGGACTGATTCTGGAAATATTTTTGAGCTGGAGGAGACAGGAGGTGGCAAGAGCTTTATTGTAATAGAAAGATCAGGTGAGTAAGATATGCGAGATGGGGGAAAGATGAGTTCAGTTTTGTCCACATTGAACTTGCGGAAGCGAGAAGAGAAGGAGGAGGATATGGCTGACTGACATGCTGGGATTCTGGACAGCAGAGAGGTGACATCTGGGCCAGAGAGGTAAATCTGGGTATCACAGACGGTACTGTAAACCATGGGATTTTATGAGCTGTCCTAGGCCAAGGGTATAGATTGAGAAGAGTAGGTATCCTAGAACAGCGCCTTGAGGGACTCCCAACAGAGAGGGGGCGGGATGAGGAGGTAGTGTGGGAGTGGGAGACGCTAAATGTGCGGTTAGAGAGGTATGAGGAGATCCAACTTAGGGCAAGGGTTTTGACGCCAAAGGAAGAGCGGATCTGTAGTAGGAGGCAGTGGTCAACTGTGTCGAAGGCAGAGGACAGGTCAAGAAGAAGGCGTTCAGAGAATTGTCTGTTCGCTTTGGCTGTAAGTAAGTCTTTAGTAATTTTGGTGAGGGTAGTTTCGGTGGAATGGTGGGGACGGAAGCCAGATTGTCGGTTGTCAAAGAGAGAATTAGATGAGAAGGGAGAGGAAAGTTCAGCGTGAACGTGCTGCTCAAGGAGTTTGGAGGCATATGGGAGCAGCGATATGAGGTGGTAGCTGGACAAGGTGGTTTGGTCGAGGGATGGCTTTTTGAGGATGGGCGTGATTGTGGCATGATTTGAAGGCTGAGGGGAAGGTACCAGAAGTTAGTGATAGATTGAAGAGATAGGTATGGGATGAGTGTGGGGGTGAGGTTGGAGAGGAGGTGAGATGGGATGGGGCCGAGTGCACAAGTGGTGAGATGTGATTTGGAGAGGAGACTAGTAAGGTCTCCTTCCGTGATGTTGGAAAGGGAGGTTATGGGAGAAGGGCAATGGTCTGGAAAACAAAGGGGTTGTGGTGGTTGGGACAGTAAAGACTTGCCTTGTTTGGTCAATCTTGTTTTTGAAGTGTGTGGCAAACTCCTCGGCTGAGATGACTGAGGTCAGATGGGGCAGGGGAGGGCGGAGGAGAGAGTTAAGTGTTGAATAGCTGTTTGGGGTTGTAAGAAAAGGAAGACATGAGAGTTGTAAAGTAGGCCTGTTTAGCGGAGCTGATTCGAATGCGAGTGTTGTTTCTTTGAATGCAGTGAAGTCCTCTTGTGAATGTGTTTTCTTGCAACTCCTCTCCGCAATTCTGGATGCTTGCCGAAGCAGTTTAGTGAGGTTGTTGTGTCAGGGTTGCCTATTGACTCGTCGCGCTCTGCCATGCACAAGAGGGGCAACCGAGTCAATAGCTGATGCGAGAGTGGCATTGTAGAAAGCAGTGGCGCTGTCTGTGTCGTGGAGTGAAGATATGGATGTCAGTGGTAGAATAGAGTCAGTGTGTGTGTGTGTCTAGATGTGCGAGGTTTCTGCGGGGGTGTGCTAGTTGCTGGATGTGGGTGACAGGTGAAGTGGACAGGAATGAGAATGTGAGTAAATGGTGGTCAGATACTGGTGGGGGGGAGGTTGTGAGGTTAGATAGGGAGCAGAGTCGGGTGAAGATGAGGTCTAGTGTGTGTCCCGTCTGTGTGGGTGGCTGAGGAGGACCACTGAGTAAGTCCAAAAGATGAAGTAAACGACAGTAGTTTGGATGCTGCTGACTGGCGAGTGTCAGTAGGGATGTTGAAATCGCCCATGAGGATTGTGGGTATGTCAGCAGAGAGAAAGTAAAGAATGCAGGTAGAGAATTGGTTAATAAAGGCAGTGACTGGGCCAGGAGGTCGGTATATGACAGCTACTTGGAGATTGGAGGGAGAGTAGATGCAGACAGAGTGGACTTCAAAAGAAGGGAGAATAAGGGAGGGTAGAGGTGGGATAGGGCTAAAGGTGCAGTTGGCAGAAAGGAGAAGACCCACTCCTCCACCATGTCTGTTACCAGGGCGAGGAGTGTGGGTGAAGTGGAGGCCACCATAACACAGCACACCAGGGGAGACCGTGTCAGAGGGTGTTAGCCATGTCTCTGTGATGCCCAGGAAGGAGAGATTACGAGAGGTAAAGTGGTCGTGGACAAAATGGAGCTTGTTGCAGACAGAGCGGGCGTTCCAGAGTGCTCCAGAGAGAGGGAGACGGGGGGGGGGTGGGTGTCCGGGGCACGGGTTTCAAACTATAACCTAACAAGTTGATCCAGATGAAGGCAAGACCACCCTGAGGCAGCTTCTAATTTACCCAAATTTAGGAAAAAATATCTCCCGGACTTCACATATGGCAATCAGACTATTTCCCTGGATCAACCAATGAATACGTTAGTTCCCCCCCACGCAATCATCCTCATATTGGTGACCATTTTATGCTGCCCATACCTTGATTGGTCTGGATAATCTTGACCACCATTGACAAGTCTCCTTCTTTGGTTCTCCTCTTTGCTGTTGTGTCTACAGTAACTGTGCTTCAAATTTTGTGTTTTGTCAAATTCTAGCTAAATATCCGTCGTCTAACCCAAGTACCTGCAAAATGCTCCTCCTTAAGTAGGTCACTTAAAGAGCTTATGGAGCATTAAAACCTCTTCATTAATTCTGATGCTGTTGGCTCTTTGATTTTTGTTTTTAGATTTTTTTTTTTTCTTTTAACTTTTTTGATTTCCCAGTCTTGGCCCTCATTTATGACAAGATACACGAATAACGTCATCGGCTCCTTAGGAGTTAAGAAGATCTGTCTAAATTCTGTGCAGAATCTGACTTGGGAACATCTGTACATCAAAAAGAAAAAGCTTAATCCCCAGCTTACCTGGTATTCACATGTATGCTTTGAAAAAAGATGCACCTTGATAATTAGAGGAATGCACATAAGACAAGAAAAAGAGACTTTTACGTTTAATCTTAGGTTCTTTAAAAAAAAAAAAAAACTGGGTTAAAAGCCTAAATGCGGTGAACAGGTACAACTTCTCTAAATAGTAAAAAAATTTTTTTTTGCAGTGGGGTGATTGTTCATTTTATAATTATGATCGGAATAAAAAATATTCTTAAACTTCGTCTAATTTAAAAGCAATTAATTCGGGTTCTTTCTTACTACTTGTATTCAGTGCACAATATTTTTTTTGTTGTAGTCCTCACATTTAGAATAGCCTGTGATGGCTTTGTAATTTCTACCTGTAAGCAAGCAGATCTACTATATACATACCGATTAACTTTCTTGAACATGGGGCAACAAGAATGATTCAGTCAGCCAAAATGCTTCTGCTGATCATCAGCATGGGTGACTGTTCTCAGGACCCATAACTCCTTCCAAGGAGGTATAGACTTTGCTCTTGGAGAATCACCATAGTCGTTGTTTGGCTACAGTAGCTCTTATGTAGTAGTAGCAGCAGCATAGCCGGAAACTAAGCAAAAGCTCGTCACCATTAAGAACAGTCAAGGTGTAACAGGCCAAAACTTGAGACTTAGTCAGGAATGAAGCCGGGGTCAGAGTCGGGAGAAGAAAATCAGGTAAAGGCAAAGAAACCCCAGGCAACATCCAGCAACAAGCCCGAGGTCAGGAACAGGGTTAGTCAGGAGTCAAAACAAGGAATGATGGCACAAGGAACAAGAGCTAGGACAGAGTATGCTCCTCAATTAGCAGTCAAGAGCATATCCTTTTAAGTAGTCTACCATTTCTCTTGTCATTTTCGAGTACCAGTTGCCTTCATCATGGCTGCATCAAAAGATGGGGCTGCTGTAAAAGCACCAAATCGGCATGGCTGCATTAAAAGATGGGAGCCGCAGCATCAACACCAATTTAGCACGGCTGCAGCAAAAGATGGGGGCAGAAGCACCACCAAATCAGCATGGCTGCAGCAAAAGATGGGGGCAGCAGCACCACCAAATCAGCACGGCTGCAGCAAAAGATGGGGGCAGCAGCACCACCAAATCAGCACGGCTGCAGCAAAAGATGGGGGCAGCAGCACCACCAAATCAGCACGGCTGCAGCAAAAGATGGGGGCAGCAGCACCACCAAATCAGCACGGCTGCAGCAAAAGATGGGGGCAGCAGCACCACCAAATCAGCACGGCTGCAGCAAAAGATGGGGGCAGAAGCACCACCAAATCAGCATGGCTGCAGCAAAAGAGGGGGGCAGAAGCACCACCAAATCAGCATGGCTGCAGCAAAAGATAGGGGCAGCAGCACCAAATCAGTACTGCTGCAGCAAAAGACAGGGACTGCAGCACCAGCACCGAATCGGCATGGCTGCAGTAGAAGACGGGCCACAGCAGTGGCACCAAATCAGCATGGCTGCAGAAAAAAAGATGAGGCCATGGGAGCTTCTAGCTGGAATTCAGTGATCAATCTTTAAGTAGGTAACAATGTTACTGTGCACTAATACTGCTCTGTCAAAGCAACATTTCTGATACATATGTTTTCACGATGTTTCCTGCAAACTAAGAAAAACTGCCTCGTTTTTTTGCTTTCTAACATTTATAAAAGAGATTTCTTGAACTTGGTGTATTATGCTTCCTGCCCACAGGAGGTGCCGGTGCTCTGCCAGTCACTAAAGAAGTATCTGAGGTGTAGCAGCCAACAAGATTACGATGTGTTTGCCGTCACATGGTGCTCCTTCTTGCTGTCACTTCTGTCTTCGCACAGGGTTTCTCTCTACCCAAAGTGTTTTACTGTTTCATACAAATTGCAGTAACCACATGCTCTCCTTACTTTTGAATTTTTAAACACTTTTAGAACTTTTCTTGCACAGTTTAAAAAAAAAAAAATGCAGATCTGACGCATGAGCATTTTCTCACCCGATAAAAACTTAGTGTTCCTATCCCATGCAAATGTAGACCCCTAAATGGATGTAGTTTGTATCAATTTGTACAAATTATATCACTTTTATCTGACCAGTCTAATGTCTATGGCCACCTTTAAAGGGGTTGTCCAGTACTTAAATATTGATGACCTATCTGACACCCCATACCTATCAGCTGTTTGCAGCTCCACTGTGGTCAGATCTATAGAGCCAGAAGAACACCGATCTCTACACTGTGCCTACACTGTGTAGTGGCCATACAGCTAAACTCCTACTAAAGTGAATGGGAGAAATGGTCAGTGTGTGTCTGCCCCCACCGATCTGATGTTGATAACCTGTCTTAAGGTTAGATCTTCCATATATTAGTCCTGGCCAGCCTCCTACCATTGACATTGGTCTATGTCCTGCACTCCCCCTACACTGCTGAATATGACTCTTTGATCAAGCCTTACGTTTTGCCTATAGCTTTCATACTGCGCGCATCACGAACGTTCCCCACGTGGTCAGGACGTCACAAGAGACGTCTAAATTATTGGTAGGTGGATCTAAAGGAACAATTGTGATACCTTTGCATAAGCACCAGACATAGGCAGACAAAGAGAGAGCCAAAGCTGTCTCAGACGCCATCACTATGGACGACAGGTTTGGTGGGAGAAGACGGGAAGCTGCCGATATAGTAATTGGAGAGAATAAATAAACAATCAAAAGGCAATGATGTTGAAAATGACATTGAGGAAATATCAAGGCTGAAAAAAAGGTGTTCGAGGACATTATTAAAGTATTTTAGTAGTGTGGGAGCTGTCTTTTAAAGCAGAAAACCCCTTAAAGACTCTTTCTAGATCAGCATTGACTTCATCTAATAGTGCCTACATTAATCTTCACCTAAGGGCACGTGGAAATAATGCAATTGATCATGACAGATCGTGGACATTGAGAGCAATGGCAATCGGTTACAAGGTGAAAGCTGTGACAGACTATTGACGTACATACCGTAATTTTCCCACGTTAATGGTAATTCCACCTAAAATCCTTTTCCATGAAATTTTCATATCTATGATTTGGGATTTCTTTGAACTAGACAATTCGGCAATTAAAGAAAAAAAAAAAAAAATCTTAAGGAACCGCAATGGGGTTCAAGTGCACTCCTAATAATCTGATATTTTGATGAATTTCTGCAACATTTTTGTGCCAGATGATAAGTATGGACACAATTTGATGGTAGTAGGTGCAGCAATGGTGAAGCAGCTAGTCTCCTCCTGGGAGAAAATTCCTTCACTTTTACTATATGTCTGATCTCTACATGTGTTGATTCACTTGCTGCCAAGCACGTAAAATGGAACTGGCAATAATTGAATGTTACATTGATGAAATAGTATGTAGATTTGTCTTTAGGGCATTCTCCTAATTGAGAGGGATCATGTGGGAGCTCGTTCCTGTGTCGAAGCCCCGGGGTTCTCGGGAGGAGCACACACACAATGTAGAGTGCCACAGCTTGCACACACCAGGAGCTATACATCATCTGGAGACAAAATATGTCTTGGCTGAACTTATAAATCATGACCTGTATTGAGAATAATGAATCTCTCTCATATCATATAGATTTTGATCTTCGCAAGGAAGGAAGTTCTCCCTCGAAGAATTTCGCTGCATGACTAGACCATACATTTGTTCCCTTTTTATATGATTGCTTTATGAAAGGTTGGGTGGACGCTTGCTTCAAGGTGCAACAAGATCTTATTAATTTTAGGCAAAAAAATGACATTTTGATTAGTTAATTTCCGTGGTGGTCTCTTGGTCTTCTCAACGGTAACCTCAACAAAGCAGGTCATTTTTTTCATAGATATTCACTTAGTACCAAACGCTATTAAAAGGGTTTTCCAATTTCAAGACCATAGACCCTAAACCTCTCCCTCCCAATGTCCAACACTGGCTCTCCAATGCTGCTCTGTTCTCTGTGTTTGGGTGACCGCTGTAGCCAATTACTGAGCTCGGTGGCTTGTGCGGTCTACCTCAACAGAGCATCAGAGCTTGGTTATAGGTTACGGCCGAGATGGGTGATGTCACCTTTGCACCTAAAACACTGAAACCCGAGCAGTGGCGGGGAACAGATGCTGAACTCGAGGAGGGCGAATACCTACTGTTTGTTATTTTAAGTATTTTAGAGCTTTTGAGGTCCACGTACATCAACAAGGAAAAACCTTTTAAGGGTGAGTGGCCTCAATAAAGCTTTCGTCTTGCTTGTCTTACCCCAACTCTTTCCCGATTTGTAGGATTTTCTGCATGTTGCAGAGGGGAGAGTCTTCTGCTGCAGCCAGTTGCCTGACAGCCAAATGCAAGTTTATGCAGATGGCGATAGGACTGATCTCTTGGGATATCTCTATGATCTTATTGTAGCATGAGACAAAATTGGAAAAAAGGAGAATGGCAAGCTGCCCATACAGTATTTGGCAACAGCAACATTATGTAGAAATGTCATCGGTCAAGGCACCGGCACTACGCCAATTACCTATGGAGGTATAGCCTAAATGCGCCATTCCAACTTGATTGACATCCCTGAGGCAAGCATATGTTATCAGTAGCCTGTTCTAGGTTCCCCACATTCGCAGTTGTCTTCTACTTCTGAGACTTGTGCAGTGAAGCCGGCAATAGGAAACCCCAAACTTCATTGCGCAAGCGTGGGAATGGCGCGTGCATTCCTAAGGCCAGATCTGACGTGTTGAGTGAGCAGACACCATGACTCTTAAGCCGCATTGCTCCACCTTCATGACTACATATAATATGTTTGACGATCAAAGGTCACAAAGGAAAGGAAAAAAGCAAAAGTCGACTCAACAGGAGCTCAACCTTAAAACTACATCAGCCAGCAATGTAATCAGTCGAGGATACAGTCCGTGTTGAGCCTTGGCACTGGGAATGTGCTTATTTAACATATCCCGGGGCCTAATGGATCCGTGCCCTTTCTCTAAATCTCCATCCACGCAGCCAAGTCATGACATTGCAGCTGGAAGATGATTTAACCATTGCCATATCTTGCCGTTTAGATACCTTGTATCGGGCTATGTGCATTATCCACCATTTTTTTTTTTTTTATTGGTAAGGAAGTATTTTTTTTCTGGTACAGAGGCAATAATTGGTAGCCAAATTTTTACGATTACTGTATCTGGTGGCCCTGACATCACAAAACAAAAAAAAAAAAAAAGAATGAGACTCTTTCAATGTGTTTGCACTGAAGGTGATTGACAGCACAGCGCCTGATCACCCGCTACCTTTTGGAAAGCAAGTCTGTACAACGACGATGTGGTTTTTTGGCCGAGGAAATGAATGTGCTTAATGCAGCTAACGTAATCTCCTAAGCTGCAAGCGTAATAAAGATAATATTTGTTCTCCATTATCAATCGCATACTTTCCTTGGTAGCGCCCATCTGTCAGAATTTCAAAATGGCCACGGTATTGAGCAAAGTATAGTATAGCAATGATGAAATTATGACGCAACGGGTCCCCCTATTTTCCACCAAACATTTCAGATTATTTTGGGGTTGCTGGGGGAGAACCAATATAGACGCTGGTGTACAGTCTCCGAGGGGGTGATCACCCACCTTTCCAATAATGGAAAATGTGTTAGACCGCTATGCCTTCTGGTTTTTATTGGCTTTTTGGGTGTCATCGGTTTAGTGTTGTCTCCCGTTGCTCATTCAATTTTCTTCTTTCCTATGTATGTTGTGTCTGCTGATGGAGGCTGCAGCTCAGGTGGAGTCAAGTACTTTGACAGGGTATTCCCATATCAGGCATTGATGGCATATGTCAAGTATCTATTGGATAGGTAATGCCTGTTTAGATCAGCATGGATCCCACCAATTGGATCCCCATCGATTGCTAGAATGGGAGACTTGTGTAACCTGTTCTCATCAGGCCCGCGAGACTGTGGTCAGGAGGTCATGAATGATGTGGCTGGACATATATGTGCCTTGCTGCTTTAAGACTTTATATTAATGTTGGCACACCCCGCCGATATAGAGTGGTTCGGCTGACTGATCGTCGGGAGAGATGTCAATCTCGCATGTCCAATTTCGGACTGCATTGCCAGAGATAAGCCAATGTGTCAATCGGCAGCTTTCTTACAGAGAACACAGGAGTGCTCAGCCAAGTGATCACTCCTGTACATGGGAGAGGAAGTTGAAATGGAGGTCAGCCAAACGATCGACCAAAGAATTGTTAAGCCAATAGCCATCGAATGTGTATAGTCAGCCATACTCTATATCTGGCCATACCCATGAAATGAAAATGAGTTGATGAGTCCAAATGACTGTTCATTCATGTCTTGGCGCATGGGCGTACCCAGGATCAAAACTGGAGGGGGGGGCAAAAAAAAAAATCAAATACTCACCTCACGTCTCACCTGCTGCCGCTGCTCCGGACTCCTCAGCGTCGCCGGCCTCATCCCGCTCTGCGCTGTGACTGCTCAGGAGAGAGCGCGGTGTAAAGACGTCACCGCACCCTCTGACCTGAGACGTCACAGTGCAGCATCCGCGGAGGATGCAGGACCTGCTGCGGAGGCACGGGGAGAGGGCGCTGACGGTGAGGGGCCCCCCCCGCCTGCTCAGGGCCCTGACATTTGCCCGGGTGCTGACGCCGGCCCTGGTGTGCGGCGTGCGGCCCTGCTTCTAGGGGGGGGGCAGCTGCCTTGGCGCCATACATTCTGAAGCCCACTTCATCAATGTTGCTGTTCAAGGCAGCCTTAATAGCGAACAATGCTGTGAAAACGTTTTTCTAACAGATCAATAAGGTGAGAGCTGTTGGGTTTTCTTGTAGAACCATCATTTGTTGGGCGCCAAAGTGACCCAACTGTACTGATTAATCGGCGAAAAAAATCCATCACGCCCGGACCGGGGTTTTGAACAATTAGGAACGTTTGTCAGTCGTCAGTCAACAAAATGATAGTTTTGTTTCATCAGTCCAGTTGAAATTGGCCATTTCCATCTACTTTGATCTGACATGTATGGGTGGTGGTGGAGGGGAGAACAGGTAACTTGGATCCCACAATTCATGGGGTTCCCTGAACTAACAATTATCACCTAGTAGGTACATAAAAATGTATACGTTTAGTAAAAATCTAAATGACAAAAAAATTTTAAAAATTTGCTTCTCGACCTCAAGGTGAGCCAATATTTAGATTATGTCGCAGGGAGTGTTCCCTTTGCACAATTTTCAAACAGTCTTGAAAGCGAAATGGTCTAATTGTGCACAAACCCCCAGCTAATTGCAAATATGTGTAGCACTTGAGCGCCTCTAATAAGGGCTGGGATTGTTCGGAACGGAGCGCAGGTTGGAGGTGACTTAATCATACAAAGCTCTCTCTTCAGCACTTCACATTTTTGGTAGGATGGCAATCTTTCATTCAGGTATTTGGACAACACTTGAAGTCACTTCCCGACTTTCTAAAGGTAAACGTTTGTCGTGGCCTAAGGTGATTGAAGAACCTCTGAAGTCCGTCCCTATGGAAGGCGAGGAGGGCGCAAGGAGCTACGGGTTCGTCGATGACATTGACAAAGTGTTTTCCAGCCCATTGTCAGCCATGTCCTTGCCCTTGACCAACGGGATATAATGTATCACTTTAATTGTCTTCATTGTAAATGTCAAAAAAGAGGAATGTCTTAAAAACTGGGCAGCTGGGGACGGAGGGCACACCCTTAATACAAGTTTATTTACAGGAGAGCTTAAATCAACTGTTATCTCATATCGCTAATGGACTACGTCGTTGAGTGGCGTTGAGGTTTGCATTTGTCGTCTGCTTTTTCTGGAACTGAATTTTATTTTTATAAACTCTTAAAGGTCCGCCCTTGAGCACTATTTTTTTTTTGTCTAAATAGTTTGCGATGGGTACATTAGTCGGAGCTCCAAGCCTCCTGCTTAAAGGAATCTGACGGGAGAATAGACCCTCCTAAGCCGTCTACATGGGCACACTGAATTTTTCGAGGCGTTTTTGGACCAGAAAGTTAGTGGAAACATTCCATATCTCAAAACTTCTCAAAAACCTGGAGTTTCCAAAAACTCAGCAAAAACGAAGTGCATATCGCCTAGAAGAGCTGAGCAAAAAAAAGATTTGCAGGAACCTGGTCCAGTGGCCATACAGAACCAGAGCATGGATAACCTCCTATCTACTGCATACCCGGTTCCTCTTCTGATTATTAGGCCCCCTGTCTGTAATAATGTCAAGGGGCTCGCTAATCAGAAGAGGCACCGGTGATGCCGTTTCATAGTGGGATGGTAGCCAAGGACCAGGATCCTACAAAATCTTTTTTTTTGCCTCTACTCTGACCTTTCCTTAGGTTTGGTCATCAAAATCTAACCAGTAGGGTTTTGACAACCTCTAGTGATGGCTGCAGTCAGTCATAAATTTATTAAAGGATTTGTCTACTACTTTAATATTGATGACCTATCTTTTTTCTTAGGTGTGGTTCCTTTTCAATTGAATAGGAGCTGAGCTGTAATTCTTGGCAATGACCACTAAACAGAGTGCCTCACTTTGTATACAATATACACCCAATGACGCAAGGATCTGATAATTACTAATTAGTGGGGGTGGCGGGGTGTCAGGCCTCCACCGAAGTGATACTGACAACCTATCTTGAGGATAGGTAGGCCATTAATATCAAAGTAGTAGACATCCCCTTCAATTGATAATTTCTGACTGTCTGCAGCCACCACTGGAGCTTAAGGAGGTCACCCAACCACTTGGGCTCCCACCACTATGAACCCCACTTATCAGAATAGGGGGTTTCTATGCCCCATGGTTGAAAAAAAGCTTCCCCAATCATTGTCTATAAAACTAATGGGAATAGGCTAGTACAGTCATCTGCTAACTGCGTCGGTCCCAAAAGACAATTCTCTATTGAAATGGGTTTACAGGAATCCAGCAATGGGGCCAAAGGAGAATTTTGAGTGTGAGTATTCTTTATGCTTTGTTTCTCAATACGCCTTCCACGACCGCATTGGAGGATGTTGTCCACACCCTATTGGGGGGCAGGAACACAGAGAGGTTAAAAGCCCTTCCCCACCGTCAATCCCCAGTGTTTTCCTGTCCCCTTTGGGGCATGAAGAGGTCCTGCAGTGCTGTCAGGCCAGCAGGGCAGCATTGTGTTAAAGATACTTGCCGGGCAGCGGTCGGTTGGTGCGCTCCCTCCTCTCTCCATGCTGCTGCCGTTGGGACCGTCCTGGCTTCCTGCGCCCCATAGAGGGTAAAGCAAGCCAGGTGATTTTCATGCCGGAGGCCTGTTCCAGCTCTCCGGCATCTCCTCCTTCCTCCGGCGGTCTGGACGCGCGCGCACCGGAAGGGACGTCATCGCAGGTCCTTGTCACTTCCTGGCTATGCTTTCCACGCTGGAACACATGATGTTTGAGCGCATCCCAGGGCCAGCAAAGGATAATATCGGTCCGGATTGGCCCACAATTGACCAGACGGGTGAGGGGACTGAGGTTCCTTGCTGGGGGCACGTTTTTTTCACATAAAAACCCACCTGAAAACGCCAAAGGTACGGCTATCTCCACCATGGAAGGTGACAGATCCAGTATCCCTGCATCTGCAGAGCCCAGCTACAGTGAGTAGTACCAGGGTGGGTCATTAAGGGGTTATCTCAGCCTCTCTTTTAGATGACACTAGTTTTCCCTTCCTTCTAGTTACATGGGTATCCCTTCTATTCCCCTCTCTTAGACAAAGCTCCCGCTTCTACGAAGGATAAAGACCAGCCCCGAAGATGTGGCATCTGTGCTAAAAAATTGTCCTCATCCTATAGGAAGAAGTTGTGCCGACCTGTACGGATAAAATAATTAAAGAAGAAAACCTCTCGCTAATCGAGGAGCTTAGATCACTTGTTAAACAAGAGGTCCAGGTAGTTAGGAGGTCCAAGCATATATTGCTGCCCTACCTGTCTACTCCTCCTCCATGCCCTCTCCCCCTAAGAAGAGGAAGATTCAGGAGTTAGACTCAGATGTGGTCTCTATTGACGCTAGTAGCTCCGCCTCTGATGATTTTGATGAAATGGCTTTCTTAGGGCCTGACAAAAAGGTAGAAACTGGAAGATATAATTTTTCTTCGGACAACTTAGAGGAATTACTGGACTACGTTAGAGGCACTATGGGGCTGGAGGAAGTTGAGGTCCCCTGTTCCGTTCAGGAAGAGATGTTTAGGGGCCTTAGATCAAAAAAGCAGACTGGTTTTCCAGTTCATGAGGTCATTAGAGATCTCATCTGACAAGAATGGGAAACCCAGGAAAACAGTCTCCCCACCCCTTCGGAATTAAAGCATAGATTTCCGCTGGAAGGTGAAGAATTTGAGTGGGACATTCGTAAAGTGGACATTCAGGTGGTAAGGGTAGTAAGGAAAACCTCACTTCCCTTTGAGGACTCATCCCAATTGAAGGACCCATTGGACCGGAAATTGGAAAGTGTCCTTAAAAAATCATGGGAAACCTCTTCTGCCTTCCTTTAGGTCAACATTTCATCAACTTGTGTGGCCAGATCCCTCTTCAAGTGGCTGGCCCAACTGGAAGTTCTGTCTCAGGGCACGTCCAGGGCAGACCTGCTAGACCCCATTCCCCTCCTTCAAAAAGCCACGGGCTTCTTGGAGGACGCCTCGGCTGAATCAGTCCGGATCGCGGCCAGATCAGCTGTTTTATCCAATACTGTGCGCTGTGGCTCAAAACATGAAGTGGGGATGTCGCCTCCAAGGTTAAACTCTGCTCCATTCCCTTTCAAGGGAAATATGTATTCGGGCCAGCCCTGGATGATATCCTGGAAAAGGCCTCGGACAGGAAGAAAACCCTTCCTGAACAGAGACAAACTAAGAAACGTTCCTTTCTACCTTCCCAGAATCACCCCTCACAGTATAAGGGAAAGGGAAAATCTGGGCGCTGGAGCTATCCTAAAGGTGTCAAGGGCTGTAACATCATTGTACCCCAACAACAACACCAGCAGCAGGACAAGCAATGACTTTTGTCCGTGTAGGGGGTGTCTCTCGGATTTCTTTCCCCAGTGGCAGGCAATATCTTCCTGCCAGTGGATCCTCAATACAATCGAAGAAGGTCTTCTATTGGAGTTCAAGACTCGCCCCCCTCAGGTCCTGAGGGTCACGTCCCTTCCTTCTCTGGGAGCTCGGGAACTGTTATCATTCGGTCTTCAGGACCTTCTGAATTCTAGAGTAATATCTCCAGTCCCCCCTGACTGGGAAGGGATGAGTCACTACCTAAAAATATTCCTAATACAGAAACTGTCAGGGACCCCACGCATCATGATCAACCTAAAGTCCCTGAAACATCACATAAAATACAGACGATTCAAGATGGAGTCTATAAGATCAATTATTCCCTTAATAGGGAAAGACTACGTCATGGCAACCATAGATTTAAAAGGTGCATACTACAATGTGCCAATCCATCCGCCCCACAGGAAGTTCCTGCGCTTTGTAATCTCTGGGGACAACATAACAAAACACTACCAGTACAACGTACTACCATTCGGCATCTCTTCAGCACCCTGGGTGTTTTCGAAGATTATTGCACTCATCCAAAAACCAGATGTCTGCATAATTCCATACCTGGATGACATGTTGATTGTCGCCCCTTCGGTAGTGACCTTCAATCTTCATGTTTCCATAACCTTAGAAACTCTTCGCTCACTAGGCTGGAATCCGAACCTCAAAAAATCGGAACTCCTTCCTTCGTCAAGGAGGAAATTCCTTGGTGTCCTGCTGGACTCCAACAAACAAATGTTCTTTCTTCCGTTGGAGCATCAAACAACTCTCAGAACCAAGGTCTCAATTTTCAGACACCAGGAGAACCCAACATTGAGAGCGGCAATGTCTGTATTGGAGTCAATGACGGCTTGTATCCAGTCGGTATCATGGGCCCAGGCCCACTCCAGGCTTCTCCAGGATTATATCCTGAGATCTTGGAACAGACAGAAGGACTCACTGAACAAACGGACCAGGACCCCCGGTCTGGTAAAAGCTTCTCTTTCTTGATGGCTAAGCTCCCGAAATCTTCAGAGGGGGATTTCTTGGACCTGGGACCCTCTAACTACAGTGACTACCGACGCCAGTATACGAGGTTGGGGAGCCATGGTGGCCCATACTCCTTTTTCAAGGCAGATGGAGTCCCGAGATAAGTGCCAGATCCTCCAACTTCAGGGAGCTAAAGGCAGTAGAAAAAACGCTCAGCGCGGCAGTCGACCTAATCCAGGGTACTCACATCAAGGTACTCTCGGACAATGTGACTACAGTTGCCTTCCTTCGTCATCAAGGATACTGGAAGCCTGTGCTAGCATTTCTTCTGCAGTGTTGCTATCAGTGTGTCAAGAGTGGGAGAAGAGGGTTGCATTGGCAATCCAACACAATGGGCAGCACTTTAAACACATTTTAGAAGTGGTCTTAAATTTGTAAAAAACTCATGAAAGAATAAAGTTACATTAAAACCAAGCACACCATTGTTTTTCTTATGAAATTCTCACTAAGATTGATGTGTCACATGACCCTCTTCATATTGAAAAAAATATAGTTGGATCCAAAATGGCCGACTTCAAAATGGCCACCATGGTCACCACCCATCTGGAAAAGTTTTCCTCCTCCCATATACTAATGTGCCACAAACAGGAAGTTGATATCACCAACCATACCCATTTAATTTAGGTGTATCCATATAAATGGCCCACCATGTAGATTAGAGTTATCATCCAGTAGGGATTTAGCCTTTGGTAGGAAAGCCCTACAAGCTATTGCCCCTCCCTAATAAAATATCGTTGGTATTCCTCAAATGCTGTTGTGGAAGGCTTATTGAGAAAATAGAATTAGTCCTTACGGGTAATTCGGTTTCTAGAAGCCTTCCACGACAGCACAAATTTCCCTCCCTATGGATTCCATATAACTGTCAGGTAACCATTTTTCCAGGTGATCTTGGTAAGCACTGGGGATTGATGGTGGGGAGGGGCTTTCAACTTCTCTGTGTTCCTGTCCCCCAATAGGGCGTGGACAACATCCTCCAATGCTGTAGTGGAAGGCTTCAAGAAACCGAATTACCGGTATGGACTAATTCTATTTTTTTTCATATTCTTTGTTCATCCCCTTTTAAACAGTGAATCCCCGCAGAATCAAGAGTTCAGTTCAATACAAAAAAAAATTCTCCAAAAATTCTCCTGACTGGCTAATCTTTGCATATACTTGGGAGTCTGGGAATGGCGCCCGACTTCCCGGACCTGCTTCATGACGGCTTTTTTCTTTTTTGTGTGTGTTTTCCAGATTCATCAGCTAGATGGAATCCTTCTCATCCTGGATAACTGCAGTATTGATGACAACAATCCATGTATCCTTCTCAAATAATGGGTCTGTTGGGTGAAGCTTCTCCGTAAGGAGACCACCAAACCGATCTGTGATTCCTTGATGCTCTCATTCCCATTTGATTTTTAGGGCATTGAAAAGTTACAAACAATCGAATTATCGTTAACCATTTGCTTACTGACCGTGTTTAGGAATAATCGCTCGAGCAGTCATTGCCCCATGTAAAAAAAAAAAAAATGCTTTAGCCGTGGTGCTTTTTGGGCTGGGAAGGTTTGAGATGGAATAATTTTTATTATCTGTCTAAAAAGTGAATGAAGCACTTTTTTTTTGGGTGGAAGCAGATTACCGGACCTGCGGGATCTGTAACAGGCACTGCACTCATCCTCCATAAAGACTATCTTATTGAAGAGAGAAGTAAGTGATGTTACATTCGATACTTGCAATGCAGGAGAAGAGCTATGGAATTATCAAGCTCTGTAATCTACTATTGATAGGGTGCACTGCTACCAGAATTTTCTGGGTGGAAGCAGATTACTCTTCCTGCAGGATCTGTAACCAGCACTGCACTCATCCTCCATAAAGACTATAAAACTAAGGGTTTTGTTTACACTGGCCAACCAGTGTCCATAAACAACCACAGATTTTCTACATTGACATGTTTAAACAAGCTGACCACACTGTTTAATCAGTAGTAGATCTTACTGTGCAGATAGACTTTTTACATAGTACTATGTGCTGCCAAGTATAATGAGCGTTCATAAGAATGCTTGTTCCCAATAATCATGCACCCTAATGGATCAGGGAGGCATTTTTTAAAAAAAGGAAGTAAATGGTGTTATGTACAGGACTTGGGATGTAAGAGAAAAGTATGGGGATAATTGTCAAGCTCTGTCATCCACTATTGTTGGGGTGCACTAGTACTAGCACTTTCTGGGTGGAAGCAGATTACACAATTTGCAGTACCGTAACGGGCACGGCACACATCCTCCATGAAAACTCTCTTATGCAGGAGAGAAGTAAATGATGTTTATGTTGGGTACTTCCAATGCAGAAGAAGAGCTATGGAATTGTCAAACTCTGTATTCTACGGTTGTTAGGGTGCACTACTACCAGCACTTTCTGGGTGGAAGCAGATTACAAGACCTGCAGGATTTGTAACGGGCACTGCACTTGTCCTCCATAAAGACTCTCATCGAAGAGAGAAGTAAATGATGTTATGGTTGGTAATTCCAATGCTGGAGAAGAGCTATATAATGATCAAGCTCTGTAATCTACTATTGATAGGGTGCACTACTACCAACAATTTCTGGGTGGAAGCAGATTACAGGACCTGCAGGATCTGTAACGGGCACTGCACTCATCCTCCATTAAGACTAAGGAATCAGATTGAATTAGAGGAGAAGAGACGTAAGACATGTCAAGCTTTTTCGTGCACCATTTTAGCAATAAAGAAAAATACTAGTAATAGCGAGAGTAGGTTTTGGCGGCACACTTTCTTTTAACTTTTTCTTTGCATGAGATATGCATTTTAAATGGTTACAAAAATCTAAAAAAATAAAATCATGGCCCCCCCCCCTTTTTTTTTTTTTTAAATTCAATTATTCACTTGGACCTGCAATACCAAACACCGACTGCAGCCCAGAGTGGCGCAGTTTCTAAATTAAAACTGACATTTTTCTAAAATCCTGTATATACGTCATCTTCTGCGTCTCCAGGCTATATTTACACAGAATCCGGGACTGGCTCGAGCGTTACCTGCTTCTGGTTTGGCTGTTTATTTCCCGTGGTCAGTCATCAAGCTGTTTACATACCAGACGTGTACGGATATATAGTGGATACAAACTCTTGTCCTCATACAGTTTCTGTTTCTTTTATTTCTGAACAAATCCCAAAAATCTACTGTGAGGTAGCTTCTAAATACTTCTGCCTCTCTGGCAGCTGCCCGTATAATTATGGTTTAGGAAAACCTATGGCTAAAGCAAACCCAAATCCAGTTGCTCTGGTCTACAACAATGGCATTTTGTCTCCGCACCATGCCAGGAAAGACAATATGAGGACCCGCTGTATTTATTTTATTTTTATTTATTTTATTTTTTTACAATCCAGTTACTTTTTTGGCTTGGAGACTGCAGACCCAAGCAGAAAAAAATCTAGGATTGAGGGTGGAAAAGGCATGCTCAGAGACACAAAATCTTATCTTATTTTTATTTATTTTTTTATTATACTTTTTTGTCTTGTTAATTTTTTTTTTATTTTTTTTTAACAGTTTTATTACAGTTTTGGAATTCCATCAGAATATTATATTTTTTTGTTGTTTTGGTTATTCTTTACAGAATTTACATTCCTGTGTGTTTCAGAAAATAAAAATTATGCAGATCTTTTTTTTCCTTTTTTCTTTTCTTTCTTTTTTCTTATTTTTCTTTTTTTCTTTTTTCCTTTTTTCTTTTATTCCTTTTTTATTTTTACTTTTCTTTTTCTTTTCTTCTTTTTTCTTCTCTTCTTTTATTTTTCATTTTTTTCCCTGTTTTCTTTTTCTTTTATTCTTTTTACTTTTCTTTTTTTTTTTTTTTTTTTTTTAATCTTTTTTCCTCTCTTCTCGTCTTTCTTCTTTACTTTTCTTTTTTCTTTTGATTCTTTTTTTTTGTTTAAATTTAGAATTGTGCCATCCCGCTGTAATTCCTCCTGTAAATCTATAAACCAAGTAAAATGATCAATAAACATATATTGATAGGAAAAGACGGCACGGCATACCAGTCAATAAAATTCCAAAGTGCTTGTTTAATAATCCATGATTAAATGATGGAATACAGCCACATCATGCGAAGACAACTGACGTTTCTGGCGCTACTGCGCCCTTAATCATAGCATAGAATAGAATAGAATATGATTAAGGGCGCAGTAGCGCCAGAAACGTCAGTTGTCTTCGCATGATGTGGCTGTATTCCATCATTTAATCATGGATTATTAAACAAGCACTTTGGAATTTTATTGACTGGTATGCCGTGCCGTCTTTTCCTATCAATATATATTCTTTGGATGGTTTGCTGGCAAGACGTGAAGGACGGGCACCTACCAGGACATTGGCTGTGAAATCATCTGCAGTGTGGTGAGCTTTTTTTCCTTCTGTTTTTTATCAATAAACCTAGTCAGTGGACACTGTTAACAAAATTACATTTGTACGGATATGTCTCGTTGACGAGGAGAATGGCATCTCCCCAGTTGTCTAATCGTTCAAACAGTTCCACGAAGAATAACAGAGGAATTACACATCAGACGTTTTTGCTAGGAAAAAAAAAAGATTTGCCAGGACCATGACAGATACTCTTTGTGGAACGTCACAGAGGAGCTTACAAGTCCCTAAAAGCTTTCCTTAAATGTCTCTGTTGGTGAATATTTGTATTGTTCATGAAAAAGCAGTATTGAAATCTCTTACTTTTAGAACTTTTTTTTTGTGTAGTTTCTCCTGGAAATGTATAACTTGACAATTGGGTGTTACCAGTACTTTGAGGCTGCCCAATCAGTGTTGGTGGTGCTAGGCTGTAGACTCCACCTTAACAAGGGATACATTTCCAGGAAGGATTACAGAGGAATGACACAATGCTAAGTTGCTCCTCGTTTCATGGAATGACTGAAGACTTTAGAGGAGACCTCCATGAGCTTCTGCAGGTGTTTCGAGCAGTGGATGGCACTGGCGAGCGGTCATGGACTATTTGTGGTGGGAATTAGAAGACGACGTAACCTTCTAAGTGTTTAGATAATGACTCTTAGTTCTTCTGTACGGTTACGAAGAACGTCAGGGGCCGCTGAGCGATTACGTGTGATTCAACATATAGATATCTGAATGTGCGATGCCCACGCAGAGGTTATTCTGGCGTTCCCGCTAGGTGGTCCGGTCACCACAGATGCATGCACTACAGCAATACGAAGCACCACATCAGAGCTTTACGGAGGCTTAATGTATATCATTTAGGTCACCACATTGTAAAAAAAAATGTAGGATACATTGTCCAACCAAGCATAAGATAACATCTGCAGGACTACTCGTTAACTCCTGCCTGGCACAAACATTCGAAGACCTCGTCCCAAAATTATGTACACTCGGTACGTTGCGTGCAACAGCTTTGAGATTTTTTTTTTCCTTTTCGTTACTTACCTCTGAAATATTAACTGCACTGTTTAAAATGGATCCTTAAGATACATTTACTACTGGGGGTATGCTACAATTTCCTGACTTTTGGATCTTAAAGTTGAAGGGGCATTTACTTTTACGTTGGGATGCACCATATAGCTTGTGGCTGCTTTGTGGGACTTCAGCCTTGGACTTCATATTTAATTTATTACAATTTTTGGGTTCTGTAGGAGGGGAATTTACATTACTACGGCACTTAACTTCCTCCCTGCTGCTTGAGAGATCCAATCAGGGAATTATAAACTTGTGTGTCTGTAGAGGGAACTTGCTACCTAATAAAGTCCTTTACTTACAGCAGCCTCTGCGCTTTGGAGTGCTCAGTGGAGAGGTCACCTGAATACACCTACAAAAGAATTGGATTTCTGACCATCTCTCCACTGCAATTGATGCAGATTAGACCCCCTTTCTGGAGAAAGATGAGAGATCCAATCAAGGAAGCTCAAGCTTGTTGTGTGTCCATAGAGGGAACTTGGTAGCTAATAAAGTCCTTTACTTACAGCAGCCTCTGCGCTTTGGAGTGCCCAGTGGAGAGGTCATCTGAATACACCTACAAAAGAATTGGATTTCTGACCATCTCTCTACTCTGACATTGGCGCAGATTAGACCCCCTCTCTGGAGAAAGATGAGATCCAATCAGGGAAACTCAAGCTTGTCATGACTCCATAGAGGGATCTTGGTAGCTAATAAAGTCCTGTACTTACAGCAGCCTCTGCACTATTTCAAGCAAGCAATGTCTGCAGTTGTAGAAGGAATAGGGGAGGAATGGCAAGTAGTAACGTGAATGACTATTTTGGCTACAGTTGCTAGACCACCCAAAATTGTACAAAAACAATTGTTTCCTTAAAAGGTATTCCTCTCTTGTACATTTATGGCATAGCCATAAGAACAGGTCTCAAATTTTTGCTGTTGTAAGTGGAGAGGTTGTCTGAATACTCATAAAAAGAATTGGATTTCTGACCACCTCTCACTCACATTGACACAGATAGATGAGTGATCCAAGGGAAACTCAACCTTGTGTCCATAGAAGGAGCTTGGTAGCTAATAAAGTCCTGTAATTACAGCAGCCTCTGCTGTTTCTCAAGCAAGCAATATGAGCAGTGATAAAGGGAATGAATGAAGAATGGCAAGCTGTAAAGTAAATAGGCTTGTGACTCGTGATGTGCCCTACCTCTAGGAAGCGTTTTTTAATATTGTTACAAGACCACTCAAAATTGCATTCAAGATTTATTTCCATAAAGGAGTATTCCAGTCTCATACATTTAAGGCATAGCTGGAGGAACTGTCTCAAGAATGGGGGGCCTTTTTGTGGGAAAATGGAAATAACCCTTTGTTTAATGGGCCTACTGGAGATATGGACCTACGGGGTTCCAATAGATCTGGCCTTGAGCAGAATCTTAGAGCATTTAAGTTATTCACCCTTAATCCCTCTGCAACGTGGTCTGAACTTTTCCCAGAGGGAAGCCACAGGTTGGTACCCCGGAGTAGTGCCTGTTAGCCATGGAAATTTTAATTGGGCTGAGCAAAAGTCTTACCACTGTTTTGGTCAGCAGTTGTATTCGGTCAGAGGTCAGAGCTGGCTGTAGAGAAGACGACTTGGTCAAGCATGGAAGCCGGGTCAACAACAAAGGAATCAGGAAAATACACCATAATAGTGTACTGATACTAATGGGACATTTTTGTCCTCGTGCAGAGTGGTTTTTAGCACTCTTTCCAACATCGAATTCCCCGAACTTAGTGTCACTGTCCTTTTAAGAACCTGGAGGTGCCAACAACCCCACCACGGTGCCATTCTTCTGGAAAATAGCAGACAGGGTACGGATATAAAGAAATGGATAATCCATCATCGAAACCTCTTTGAGAAGACCATTCATGATGTGGTGGTCTTCATTGATATTCTGACACCATTTATTGTGTCACAAACCCATGTGTTTTGTTTAAAAAAAATAATAGCCCTGTAGCACCTGTTTTCTTCTTCAGTGGGCACAGTGGGGAACACATTTCAAAGTCTCTCCAAATACCGTACAACGCATTGTTAAATCACAGTCTCCGTTTTGGCCTCGTAGATCTAAAACAAAAATAAAAAGTATCCCATGCCAATTATGCACGGCATCCGTGTGATGTGGGCGACCCTTTGCTCGAGCCTTTACGAGGCCACCAATTGACTTTCAAACAGAACCACAAACTGGGCTGGAAGTCCACAGCGTACGGTAATGGTTAGCTATTCATTAGACATCATTTTCATCCACAAATTGACTTTATTATAAGACTGAACGAGCCGAATCTTCGGATTCCGTGTCATGATAAATGTTCAGGCAACCCCAAATCATCTTGTTTGGCGGTGCAGAACTTTTTTGAAATGCAAAGGAGCAAAAGTTTGTGGTTTTCTTCATTGTTGTTCTCGTTCCGATTTTACTACTGGGTGAAGCCAATCATTTTGTTGTAGCCTGATATAGTGCTTTCCTGGGCCTCTATAGCCATACCAGGAGTATTGAGTGTAGCTGACCACTGAGTAGTGGTATCATGATCCAACTAAGATCATATTTTTAAAAATCTGAAGAACAGTTCATCTCAAGAGCATACATACTACGAGAAAACATACTGCTGATTTGGTGCCCCTGAAGGAGCCAATATCATGATGGCTGAGTTATTTTTTCCACTTATGAGCCACTTCCTTCTGAACTCAACATTCACTGTGAGAAACTGTTAAAAATCCATTTTGTCCAATGCAAGTTGACTGCCACCTTACTAAGGGATCAGATTACAGCTGCCCATTGAAGTTTATGGAGGGTGGAGAAGGACGGAGAGAGAGGAAGAGACACTGATACCCATAGATATCAATTTTATTTTCTATTAGAGCTGCATTTACAGCTACACAGCTCAGTACAACATGAATGGTGCATGCTGCAGCTCCTTGAAAAGTTGTTTGGTCGAGAATGTTTCTGTACATGAGAAAGAGAACATAGCCCTATAACAGCATTGCGTTCCCTTTAGTTTCCGGAGTGGCTTAGAAACAAATACCTCTTTTGAGACCTATATTTGAATTCACTTTCCAATACAAGTTGTGTATGAACATGATAAACATCACAATTTCTAGTTATATTTCACTTGCATCCTGCATTTTTAACCATTTTTTTTCATCTGCAGGCTCTGTCTCTCTAATTTTCACTTGTCTCTGAGCTAGTGGGTGGAGACTAGCTGCTATGATGTCTTCAATTAGACAGAGGGATTTTTGCTTCTTTTATTGTTAATACTGATTCTGAGCATGTGTTTTTCAGCAAGGAGGATATTATACAGATCTACTGTTTTGTGTGGCTGTAAATCCAGCTCTGACTTAAGCTAAATTGCTCTTTAACAGCAACACAATCTGTTTCTGCCTTTGCTACTTCTATCTTTCTGCTCCTCTCCATAGACTATAGTAGCTGTAACCTGACACCTCACTGTGTCGGCAGTTTGTCTTTAATCAACAAGGATTTTACATGTGTTTTCAAAGTAGATGGTGATTTTATCGGGGAGGAGGAGAAGAGGCTCTAAAGTGGAGAAAGAATCCGTTTTCTCTGTTTTAGGTTTGCTACAAAGCTTCTAATTTTCGCTTGTGTTATCAGTTTATGCAGAGTCTGTTGAAATGACAGTGACCATTTACGTCCTATTACTCAAAACAGCATCGAAATGTACAAGAAGTATTAAATAATCTATATTAATGTCATATACCATGATACAGTCCTGCTCATCGTTATTGGCACCCCTTCATTTTTTTCATACTGTACAATATATTCAGAAATAAATGTAAATGTACCAAAGTTATATCCTCAGGATTTTTTAATTAGGGGTCCAAAATAATACAACAATAAAACATTGTTTTTCAACTTCCATGTTGCAATTTCAAAGAAGAAACAGAATAAACAGCAATAAAGGCACCCCTAATTAGTACTTGGTTGCACACCCTTTGGCTTCGCTGACAGCCTCCAAACGTTTCTTGTAGCCATCTATAAGCTTCTTGCACTGCTCAGCTGGAATTTTCTCCCATTTTTCCTTTCCAGATTGTTCAAGCTCTTGAATGTTTCCAGGGTTCTTTTTCCCAACGGCAGATTTCAGCTCACCCCAAAGATTTTCAATGGGATTGAGGTCAGGACTCATTGCTGGCCATTTTAAAACAGTCCATTTTTTATTTTTCTACCATTCCTGTGTACTTTTGGATGTGTGCTTTGAATCATTGTCTTACTGGAGGACCCATGATCTTCGACTCAAACCAAGTTTTCTTACACTGGGTAGGACATTTCGCTCTAAAATTTCTTGAGAATTCTCTGATTTCATGATTCCTGTGATACGGCCAAGACCTGCAGTACCAAACGCTTCAAAGCAACCCCAAATCATTATGGATCCTCCAGGATGCCTAACTGTTGGTAAGGTGTTCTTTTCCTTATAAGCTTCATTGCACAATCTGTAAACAAACTGTTTCTTTCCATTGCCAAAAAGCTCTATTTTTGTTTCATCTGTCCATAGAACATTTTGCCAGAAGGATTGTGGTTTGTCAAGGTAATCTTTGGCAAAGATCAGTCATTCCTTTTTATGTCTTTTCTTCAGCAGTGTTTTTTTTCTTGGCCTTAGCCCATAAAGCTCTGCTTGGTTTAGTGTGCGGTGTATGGTACTTGTTGAAACCTTGACCCAGACTGTTCCAAGTTGGCCTTCATGTCTTTGGATGTTTGATGTGGTGTTTTTTCCACCATTCACACCAACTTTCGAAGACCTCTCTTGTCAATTTTCCTCTTTCCCCCACGTCCAGGGAGGTTTTTGACGGTTCCATGCTTGGCAAACTTCTTAATAACATTGCGCACTGTTGAAACTGGGATACCAAGGTTTTTGGAGATGGCCTTCTACACTTTGGAAGTATTGTGTTTGCTGATGTCCTCAGACAGCTCCTTTGTCTTCACCATTGTGCCAAAGGAACAGGGCCTACCATGTGGCTTTTTAAAACACTGAAGTCATCATTCATTGGCCAGTTCATGTCACATGGGCACCGACCATTTAATCACAGGTGAATCTTACCTCAGCGAGTCAAAATATGTTTCCATACTAAATTAATGTAAAGGGTGCCAATACAAGTGACACAGCAAGCTTAGGTTTTTCTGTTTATCATTTGCTCTTTTGTATTTAACACGAGTGCTCACTACAAAAAAACTTTCACCTGATTAATTTTTTTCAGGAGCTATTTCACATTATATACTTTAAACTTCATGGGTGCCAATAACGATGAGCAGGACTGTGTAACTTGGTCTCAGGTTTCTAATAAAATGCTCAATAACGGAGTTATCCAATTTTTTATTTTTTTTTTATAAAAAGCTGAAGATGTGAAAACAAACGATCCATTGCTGATCTTAGTGTTCACATGCAGTCACGTGCCGTATTACTAGCATCATGGCTCCCATCACACAATAAACCCACCACTATGAATTTCTTGCGGCCACTCACTCGCACAAAAAAGTTTCTGAATTTTCAGACATTGAAGAGTTTTATTTAACTTTTTTGGTTTGTTACGTTGCGAGTGAAATTTTTGTTTTTTACATAGTTTTTTTTGTTGTTTTTGCTTCTGAAAAATTAACTTTTTTTTTTGGGTTCACTTAGAGCTAGTCATTAATATTGCTGAGATCCTCTGTGTACAACAGGCGGCTGGGGGTCTTCACTGTGTCTCTTTTGTGTCCATGAGATTGTCCCCTTGAATTGTTGATAGGTATTAGTTACGGAGCCATTCGTGGAAAAAAAAAAAAAAACTTTCATCCTTTTTCGAGCTTTTATTTCATGTGAAACAGATAAGAGCGGGGCAGGCAGCACAAAAAAAGCTTTCACTCCTTTGTCATGTGGAGAGCCGTACTTGAATACGGCCCAGTGTATAATATCGAAGCTAAACTCGTTGTAATCCACTTGTTATGGGACTTCAGTAACTCGAAATCTCCTGGCAGTGAGAACTCTGTACAAGCCATTTGTTCTCCGCTAGGAAATTCGCTCGCGGAGAGTCACAAGTTATAAAGGGTGAGTGCCGGCTGTGTCCTCTCAATCACAATTCATTGACCAAAGCCGCGCTAAGTGTGCCAGTGGCCGAGAAAAAGAACCTTCACTGGCAACAATAACTTATAAATGTGCGTTCAGATACTAGGAGTGGATGGTGTCGGAGAAGAAAAAGCTATTTATCCTCCATGATCTGTTTTCTCATAGCCTGTGACTCATTCATTCTCCATTATCACTTACCAAGTGGATTCGTTGATCTGTCGAGCACTTCCCCTCGTCGTATAATGGGCAGAATGTGTAATTTTGTGCCGAACTTTCCAGGGGACAAAAAAATAAAAATGGGTGATACAAAAATACTTGCATTTTCTTAAAGGAACACTCCAGGAAAAAAAAACATTAGACCATGTCATGAGGTGGGGGCGGAGCATGACTTCTACATTTGGAGGTGTCATGCTCCACCCCCTTCTGCATACATGTCAAACTCTGGCCCCTGGGCCAAATCTGGCCCGCAGGGTGGTTTTATTTGGCCAGCGACACCAGGGCCACCATCCCTATATGGGGCTCATTATTATTCTGTGTGGAGGACTATGTGGGGCCCATTATTATTCTGTATGGAGGACTATGTGGGGCCCATTATTATTCTGTGTGGAGGACTATGTGGGGCCCATTATTATTCTGTATGGAGGACTATGTGGGGCCCATTATTATTCTGTATGGAGGACTATGTGGGGCCCATTATTATTCTGTATGGAGGACTATGTGGGGCCCATTATTATTCTGTATGGAGGACTATGTGGGGCTCATTATTATTCTGTATGGAGGACTATGTGGGGCCCATTATTATTCTGTGTGGATGACTATGTGGGGCCCATTATTATTCTGTGTGGAGTACTATGTGGGGCCCATTATTATTCTGTGTGGAGTACTATGTGGGGCCCATTATTATTCTGTATGGAGGACTATGTGGGGCCCATTATTCTCTATGGAGGACTGTGGGGCCCATTATTAGTCTGTATGGAGGACTATGTGGGGCCCATTATTATTCTGTATGGAGGACTATATGGGGCCCATTATTATTCTGTATGGAGGACTATGTGGGGCCCATTATTATTCTCTATGGAGGACTATGTGGGGCCCATTATTATTCTCTATGGAGGACTATGTGGGGCCTATTATTCTCTATGGGGGACTATGTGGGGCCTATTATTCTCTATGGAGGACTATGTGGGGCTTATACTGTATGGAGGACTATGTGGGGCCCATTATACTGTATGGAGGACTATGTGGACCCATTATACTATATGGAGGACTATGTGGGCCCATTATACTGTATGGAGGACTATGTGGGGCCCATTATACTGTATGGAGGACTATGTTGGGCCCATTATACTGTATGGAGGACTATGTGGGGCCCATTATACTGTATGGAGGACTATGTGGGGCCCATTATTCTGTATGGAGGACTATGTGGGGCCCATTATTCTGTATGGAGGACTATGTGGGGCCCATTATTCTGTATGGAGGACTATGTGGGGCCCATTATTCTGTATGGAGGACTATGTGGGGCCCATTATTCTGTATGGAGGACTATGTGGGGCCCATTATTCTGTATGGAGGACTATGTGGGGCCCATTATTCTGTATGGAGGACTATGTGGGGCCCATTATTCTGTATGGAGGACTATGTGGGGCCCATTATTCTGTATGGAGGACTATGTGGGGCCCATTATTCTGTATGGAGGACTATGTGGGGCCCATTATTCTGTATGGAGGACTATGTGGGGCCCATTATTCTGTATGGAGGACTATGTGGGGCCATTATACAGTATGGAGGACTATGTGGGGCCCATTATTCTGTATGGAGGAGTATGCGGGGCCCATTATACCGTGTACTGGTTGGCCCGTGACTTTGTCCAAGTTTTTCTTTTTGACCCTCTGTGTATTTGAGTTTGACATCCCTGCCCTACTAAAAATAACACAAGGTATTGTTCCTTTTTGAGGCTTTTACTAGCATATAACTTATATTATAGACGATCCATCAGTTTTACCTTTCAAAAAAACACTGGAACCACTAAAGGAAACCCCAAAAGTAGGAATACAGCCTAATACAGGGACGTCCTGGGGGCTTTAGAAGGGTAGATGTTCTCTCCGGTTTTATAGATAAGGATCTTGAACAGGAAACCCTTGTCCTATTGATTTTTCTAATATATTTGAAAATATTTTTTGTTAAAACATAAGCCACTTTTCTAGATTGAAATCAGGGTTAGTGATCAGCTGATCGTCATGGTTCTGGCATGATAAACTCCAGCTAGTCAGAGTTTTACTGTGCAGTGGCCACTACAGGCAAAAATGTGGTATTGCAATATTTTTGAATGGCAGTTTATACAGTACATCATTAGACCAAGACCTCCAAAGTGATGGACACTGCTTACTTTGCTTCTCAGCTCGGTTCTGAGCAGTGGACCCTTTCCTTATTTCCAGCCAATGGAAAGGAGTTGATATGAGACAGCCCCTTTAAGGGTACTGTTACATAGTTGTAATGTGGACGGGGCTGTGCTATAATCCTACTAAAATGAAGTGCACTTTATAGTCAGCACATTAATTTCGGCAAAATATTACAAAATGTAATATTTTATTATTAGTATCTATATACAATAGTAGTATTTAATTTTAGCTTTGTGGCCCTTTAAGTGTCTGTTACAGGAAGCTATAAAAACAAGGCAATTTTGACCACATCATCCAGCCAATGCAAGGGGACAGATCACACAATGTACCATTTTATAGGAAACCTTGGGAGTCCATATACCACACAATAACAGGAGGCGCGGAGCGCGAGCGAGGAAAATATTCATTTTTAAGAAGAAGCTTTTTTTCTCCAACAATAACAAAATAAATAGACAAAATAATTAGAGGGAGAGGAAAATGTTCGGGCTGTAGTTCTGTATTTTTAGATCTTTGTTCTTCCACTATGTAGATCAAATTTATGAAGCAGCTCCAAGCAAACCAAAAATTAAAGCAAAAGACTCACTTATACCTTCACCGCCCCCTCTTTACTACCCCTCTTCTCGCCTGATTGAAGCCTTTATTAGGGCATATGGCATTGGATACAGATAAAGAAAAGTTTCCTAAAATCAGAAAATTCTCAATAATTGTTGGGTCATCTTCTGTTGGCTCTTTGCAGCCGATCTATTCAAGGAATGCTGGGTGACTATGGATATGGTTGCCATCGCAGCTTCCTCAGGGGTTATTTTCCTGCCTTGGTCTCCTCCATCAAGTGTAGATACACTGGTGTCTCACTTCAGCATAGATAGATGGTGCTCAAGAAAGTCCAATATGGATGTACAAACAGCCATGTATATAGGATCCGCCATCATACCACTAGTTTGCCCCTTTATGACATGGCTGACCTCTGTCTAGGTCCAACCTTTTATATACCATATGACTACGCTATTAAAGAATAGGTTATATACGGCTCTTCCCATCTGGTAATTTCTTCATGTCTTATATCAAAGGGCTTGTCCCCTTTCAGATAATCTTGGTCCCCAACACAAACATCGACAGCTCACCACGCCTACGTCAATCACATCTTGGACAACACGACAGCCTTAGCAGGCAGAGGAATCTGTCGAGCAGGACAAAGTCGATTCGGTTTAATACTTTATTAGAAATCTATGTGCGAAGTGTAAACACTTTGTGCCAACTAACGCGTTTCGGAACACGATTCTTTTAGAAGTCTAAGGAATTGTATTGCGAAACGAGTAGGTTGGCTTAAACTTGGATTTCTAATACAGTATTCAACCCAAGAGAACTGAGTGTCGACCTTTTCCTGCTTGATATACGATAATCTTGGTCCTTAGGTACATTTTCTTATTAAAAAAAAAAATATCTCGCTTTATTCACCTTTCACGGGTCCAGCGCTGAGTCTCCACCGCTGTTCCCTACTTTCTGCATCGCTGACTTCACGTTGACAGACAGTGGGGTATTCTGACTACACAGGCAAAGCTGCTGCGCTCACTGATCGACTGTCGACGCGATGTCAGCGACGCAGCCAATACTGGTCATGTCATCCGCACCGCAGCCGATCAGTGAACCTGATATAGAACCTTCTTCGGAGAATAACATTTTTCAACTACCCCTTTAATGGTTTGACTAGTATGTTCTGCTCAGTTGCTAAATTTATTAATCAACAATGGCCAAAGGTGCCGCCTATAACACCGTGTGGTTAGAATGGACCTGGTTGTCGAAATATGGAAGGACCTGTTGGGTTCAATTATCACAATGGCACTTCCTCTGGATTTGGGCATCAAAGTAGACAAAATTGCTTTCACTGTGGGATCCCCAAAAGGGCCAGGATGGTGACCAGACATTCCTTTAAATGGAGCTGCAAACACAACCCATGAACAATGGATGGAGTTTTTCTGTATCAAGAAGAAATCAGCCATTTTTTTTGTAGTCTCCTACAGCCCAAGACCAAGTTTGACAGATTCTGAATCTGAATAATACAGGATAAAATCTGTTTTCTTTCATCACCGATAACCTCTTCGGACATTTTAGATCCTGAATGTCTTTTACAACTGTGTTGATGTGTCGTCGTTAGTGTGGTTTCTACATGGTAGCAACTTGTGGCTGTTACTTTAAGAGCCCTTTCACACAGCGTTTTTGTCCATGTTTATTAGTCCAGTCTGGGCTTGCGTCCGAAAACACACCCAGGATTCGGACATATGTGCCAAACGGGGCCATTGACCATAATTGTGCTGACAGTCACGTGTACTCTATGTGCATAATTTTCTGGTGTATATTGGTCATGTCAATATCACCACAGCGAATCGGTGAAGTCTGCTGCTCTGCTTGTACAGATGCGATGCCCCAGCAATTGGCTGTCGACGTGACGTCAGCTCCGCAGTCCATATCGAACACTGGGAGCAGTGGCGGAGACTCAGTGCTGGATCCGGAACCTTGTCTGAAGAACTTTAATTTTCGACAACCCCGTTAATGATTTGACTGGTATGTTCGTCTAGACTTAAGCAGCAATGGCCAAAGATGCCACCTATAATACCTTGTGGTTAGAATGGACCTGGTTGTTGAAATATGGAAGGACCTGTTGGGTTCTATTATCACAATGGCACTTCCTCTGGGTTTGGCCATCAAAGCAGGCAAAATTGCTTTCATTGTGGGATTCTCAAAAAGGCCAGACCATTGGCCAGTACACAACTCCCAGCCATTTCTTTGAAATAAGACATGGCCAAAATGCGTCATGTAACAAATGCCTGATGAAGGAGCCAGGTGTCCAGCTCCGAAATGCGTTGCTAATCACTTTCTTTTTTTAAATCCTTGTGAGGGCAGCGCTATTTTCATGGGCACAGTCATTTCCAAAATGCGTCGCGTGCCCTGATGGGAGTAGACTGTTTCTGTCCAATTACAAGGGTCGACATGTTAATATGATCCTCTTTTCCGTCTCTGTACAGCATGCCTGTTTACTTTGGGCCAATGTTCTGCCAACAGTGATGGTTCGATGGCCTACACCAACGCTGCTTGTTCATCGGGCGACTATCCGGTGTTCTTTATGAATTCGTTAGGAATTATCAACCCATCTAAGGATTTGGGACGGTCTTGCTCTTTATGGCCCTGTATTTGGCACCTTTATGGGCCACACGGTGGATGGATTCACTCCAACCAGATCAATTTGGGCAAAGCAAATGTACATCTGCCCAAATCCATCACTTCTAGATATTGTGTAAATTCCAAAACCTCTCCGAAACTATTTGCCCTTAGCTATGAATTTTTTATTTTTTTTTATTATTATTGTTTTATTTTGTTTTTTTTTAAACAAAACTACGTAAACCTCCCTCCACAGATAATCGTTTTATTGATCACAAATCTGGGGATTACTCGGGTTTTATAAGCCTTCTGGGATTTATCGGCCCCGTGTGGAGATATGGATGAGTCAGGGGAGCTGTCAAGTCGTTGAAAGCTTAATGAGCCGAGAATGCAGACTACTCTTTCATTTTTATAAACATTTAATCCCTTAACAATTCTTAACTTCTCACAGCAACCAAAACACGGCCCCTCGATAGCAACGGCCCATGCTCAACCCGGGTCGCATTGTTTCAACACGTCGTTGTTTGTTAGCATTCGGTAGAAAAATGGTTGAAATTTTAATTATACATTATTGCTTCTTTTTTTTTTTTACCCCTTTAGGCTTTGTATATTCTTTTCTAGTTTTTTAACTTGATGATGATGGAAAGTAATTTTAGTACTTTCTCTTAAGGATTTTTCCAATTCAAGGGGCAAATTCCAACATTTTTTAATTACCAGTATTTTTCACTGTACAGTAGCTAATTACAAATTTAAGAAATCGAAATCGGCAACTTTTGGTCCCAACTTACATCCATCTCAAACAGTCCATCTTCTACTAGTGGAGTCTCGCCATGAAAACACAAGTTGACCCAGCTGACAAAAGGGCTTAAAAAGTGAACATCTCGAGGACAGGTGGGACAGATAACACCATTAGGTCTTCATACCTAAAGGGCTGGTCCATTTTTTGATGTATTCATAATTGGATTTTAATAGATTCTCAGCTTTCAGCCACATTCTCGTATTTGGCAGCTCTACCTTTGAGGGCTAGGCTCGTTCTCAAAAACCCTTTTCTGTGTCGGTAATTCTGGCTGATTGTTTCATTTCAGTAACTAAGCCAGCTCCTTTTTTTTGTCATGGGCAATGCATAGACAAAGAAGGGGGCTGGCTTAGTTTTCTAAATGTGCAATCGGCCAACCCTCATTATACACTGTTCTAATGATGTGTCAATTTGTAAAACTCTTGTGTCAAACACAGGATCGAAAGTTGAGCTGCCAAGCCCAGGACTGAGGCTAAAAGTTGAATATGGGGGGGCACATCTAAAAGTTTGTTTTTTTTGTAGATAGACAGCCTTTTTGCAAAGGTTTATTCCCATCTTCTGCATTTATGGGGTATCTGCCAATAATGTTACCTCTGGGACCCTCAATTATTCGGAGAACTAAGGCTTGTGAACCTCTGTTCATCAATCACCAATTCAATCCACATTTTCCATACATTTAAACGGAATCTGTCAGCACTATGCTATTGAGACGGAGACGCTGATTCCAGCGATGTCACTTACTAGGCGGTGTGTTGCTATTTCAATACAATCAGTGTTTTCACTGATCAGCAGGAAATTTTCACTACGGGACTAGGTGTATCATCCTTCCTAGTCTTCCTGCTTGTGCAACCCCGCCCCCACCACTGATTGGTAGCTTTCTGCCAATGTACAGTGTATGCAGGAAGCTATCAATCAATGGTGTGGGCGGGGTTATACAGGGCTCAGCATTCAGAGCACTGCTAGATCTGCAGAAGAGAAAACTGTTTGTATGAAAATGACAGCAAGCTGCCCAGCAAGTGCCACACGTGCTTAATGGCGCTATTACACTGATTAATTTAAATACCTTTGTTGAGGGAATCCGATCAGTGGTTCTCTTTTAATCATGATTTTACTTTTTCTACTGATGACGACATCTGTGCATCGGGGCGGGCCTGGTGGGGTTGGGTTGTCTTCTGCTCTGGCCCCTCTGCCTATGTTTCTACAGGTCACTGATTATTCAGTGACCTGCCTCCGTTTTGAAATAGCACAGTGTGATTCCACATCTGGTCTTCAATAAAGTGGCACCGGAGTTGGCGCAAGCACAGATCGAGATCTCGGCTCATCGAGAATGTCAGGCCTTCCCCGATGCATGGAAGACGTCATCATAAGAAAACTTAAAACCATGATTAAAAAAGAACCACTGATCGGATTCCTTCAACAAAGGTATCAATTTAATCAGTGTATTAGCTCCATTATGACCATACTTTATAGTGATAAATCCTGATGACAGGTTGTCTTAAAATTTAAAAAATGACTAGCGCTTTGACAAGGTCCTAGAGTTCGAAAGTCACAGAAAAAGCAAAGTAATATTTTTACTTTTTCATTGAGAGATGCTTTGTTTGGGAGTTCTTCACCTTCCCGGACAAGATCTTTTATGGATAGATCTCAAAGTGGATACTTTGGTCTTTGCTAAAGGCCTCGAGTCAAAGCACAAGGTAGGCATGGTCCGTCTTCTGTCCGAATATCTCCACATGGCCTGTATGTTCTCCCATATGTGCTTGCATGTTTTTCTGGGTGGCAGCTGCTTTCATGGTTGATTTTGTTTTGATCTCAACTATTTGTTTATTCCTCAACTCTCTGAACCTCAGTTCTCAACCAGTGGGCCATTTATGCCATCAGAAACCTTACAGAACACAACGAGAAGAACCAGGAGCTGATCGCAAGTATGGAGCGCCAAGGCCTGGCTGACACCTCGCTACTAGAAAGTATGGGGTTGCACGTGGAGGAACGAGATGGAAAACTGCTTCTGAAATCTGTCAAGAAAAAGTAAATTGCGACACGTGAATTTGGCCGGATTTATTGGGATCGCATGCATGGAAAACTTGTGTTCTGCAAAAACTCATTCTTGGCTTGATCATCCTCTTGGGGCTGGATCACGTAAAAACGAGCTAGTCCATGACTACTGCCTTGCTATTGCGTGCGCGGAACGTTGACCTTGTTAATGGGGTTATCTTCCTCTTTAGGACCAATGACTTATTTTTAGTATGGTTCATCAATATTGGATTGACCACCACCAGCTATCTGCTGTTTTAGAGGATCCATGGTGCCTTCAAGAGCGCCATGTCCTCTTCAGTGTGTACAATTCTATGAAAAGTTGAACACCTGCCTATCCAATGTTGACAGCCTATCCCAAGCTCTGGTGGCTGTTTCCTGAAACACCGCCACTTCACAAGCTGTGTCTGGTACAGGTATTGCATTCATTTAAATGGAGCTGAAAACATAGCCCATGGACAATAGATGGAGTTTTGATGTATCGAGAAAAAATAAGCCATGTTTTCGTAGTCTCGTACGACCCAAGACCCAGTTTGATAGGTCTGTGGTCCTCATGTGAATAATACAGGATGAATTTAGTTTCTTTCAGGACCCATAACCTCTTCGGATAGATCAGATCCTGAATCGACTTCTCTTTTGTTAGTTGTTTTTTCCAACTGTGTTGATGCTACCATATTGTAATAATGACGCAACTCGTGGCTGTTATCCTTATGATAAATTACCCTTCCCGAAAAGAGATGTAGGGTAGTAGGCTGATTTTTTTTTTATTTTTACAAATTAAAAAAAATGGTGGCAATTAATAAATACTATAAAAATTTACCTTCGCTCCTATATAATTAATTTTGCCACATCATTTACTGTAGACAGTAAAGTGCATGATATCATCAAAAAATAAAAAGTTGAAGTGCACAAGAGCGAACAATATGAATACATGACAACACCACAAGATTGATGGAGAACAGAACCTGCATAATACTAGTGTTAAATCAATACAAACAGAGTCTCAATGTAGTAACAGATGCTGTGTATCCTCCACCTCACACATGTTTCGCTAAAGCTTCATCAGGGAGTAAAGAACCATGTTACCAGCTTTTTACTGTGAGCTGTACAATTTTAAAGACAAAAATCTACGGATTCAAGAAAACCATGGACGCATTTTTTTTTTTTTCTTGGAAACATTTTTTCTTTTTTGCAGACAGTCCAGACCATCACGGACAGTTGTCAACCTCACACAGACATCAGTTGTAAAATGCGCTCATTTGTGCTTTACTTTATGGTATGATTAGCTGTGGTTATTAGTATAGAATCAGAGGTTATAATTTGGTCCCGATTACCCAAAAATATCTAAAATCACACACAAAAGTAACAACAAAACTCATTATAGAAACCTATAAAGTTATACACAACCTGACTTTTTTTTTTTTTTTTTTTATAAGTCCACCAGGCTTGCCCGGTCTTGTTTTTTCTCATTATAGTAATGTGATGAGAAATATCTCCTTAAGGCATTATGTATTGGGTTACTGTGAAAAAATGATGCCGTCTTCAAAGATGTATGAAAATGGGATTATACAATCAAAAATAAAGCTAATCGTTTCAGGTATGGCTTATTCGACTTTAGTCCGAGGGACTCGAGGATCTAGGACTTAAAAAATAACGTAAATAATTAGACTCCTTATTTGTAGGTAGAACATATCCCATAATGTTTTTGTCTCCTGAAAATACTTAAAGCAGTAATAAATATTTTTTTCCATATTGTAGCTCTTCTGACGCACTCTTGATCAGTAGGACTTTGGGTCCTGAGACCCCCCCCCACTACCAATCACTCAAACAATGGTGCCCACCGACTTCCTACACAACCTATACACCTCTGCAAGTACTCTTACATAAGCACAGCACTTTTACTTGCAGATCATGGAAGCCTCAGGACCCTTACCCCACAGATCAAGAAAGCATTAGAGTAGCGACACTTAGAGATAAGCATTCGATTTACGCTGCACTGTTTGAGTACCGGGTCCAGTCCTCCGTAGCACCTGGTCTTTATTTCTATGGCCGCCAACCTCGGCCTGCTATCCAAAGCGCCTCTGCTGCTTACAAGGCCCCACAACCTCGTGTCACAATGATATCCCCAGAACCTAAAGTGAGTTGAACACGGGAGAATTTTCATGGGAATGTGTTTTTTGGGGTTTGTTTGTTTGTTTGTTTGTTTGGGCAAACGTACCTCTTGCTTAAAAAAACAATCAAAGTATTATGTTAAGAGGTCTACTAAAAAATATATTCTTTGATAAAACTAAAACGATATTAAAGGGTTTTTTCCAAAATCACAATGGTGTCTTATAATGTACACATATACCTATTAATTTATGTCAATATAATTTAGTTTTATATATGCCCTGTTTTATACGGATTACCCCCTAAAGGATGCCCCTCTGCTCTGGGGCGTGTCTAGAACTGAGCTGTTCCTGTGAGGGATAATGTCACAAAAATAGGCGGAATTACCTTCATTATAGTGCAGAGCTCATACCAAGAAGTAACGCTGTAATTAAAAGGAGTGATGTACTGCAGAATAGGGCTGAGAGGAGTGATATACTGTAGAATGGGGCTGTGTATGGATGAGCTAGGACTGTATAGAGGAGGTGAGAGGAGTAATATACTGCTGGATGGGGCTGTGTACAGAGAGGCTGAATGGAGTGATATACAGCAGAATGGGGCTTTATATAAGGGGTGAGAGGAGTGATATCCTGTAGGATGGAGCTGTGTATTTAGGGGCTGAGACAAATGATATACCGCAGGATAAGACTATATGTGGCTGAGAGGAGTGATATACTGCAGTATGGGGCTGTACAAAAGTGGTTGAGAGGTGTGATATACTGCAGGAAGGGGCTGAGTATAAAGGGGTTGAGAGGAGTGATATATTACAGGATGGGGCTGTATATAGAGGGGTTGAGAGGAGTGATATATTGCAGGATGGGGCTGTGTATAGAGGGGATGAGAAGAGTGGGTTACTGCAAGTTGGGGCTGCATATCGGGAGCTGAGAGGAGTGATACTGCAACATAAGGATATATATAAAGGTATTGAGAGGAGTGATATACTGTATGATGAGGCTATATATATAGTGGGGTTGATAGGAGTTATATATTGCAGGATGGGACTGTGTAAGGAGTTAAGTGGAGTAATAAACTGCAGAGTGATATATATATATAGAGGGGCTGAGAGGAGGGTGTTGAGTGGAGTAACATACTGCAGCTTGGGGCTGAGCAGAGTGATATACTGCAGAATGGTTGCCTGCTGTCAAAAGAAGTGCTGTGCATATGACAGAATCTTCTGCCATATGCATCAACAGAGCAGCATTTGGAGTTTCACATCACAGATTTGTCAACAGCAGGCAGCAAACAAGCTCTGTTGCGGTGGAATGCAGGAGACCTGATCTCTGCTAGAAACCAGCTAACAATAATCTAAACCCATACACACAGTTCTACTGATTATAGTTAGCAGAAGAGGGGGAGCAAATGCTAGAGGGAAATGTAGTTTTACCAGATAAGAATACCACTACCCATTCAGTTAGTTTCTTTCTTGTACCTTTGTGTCTTTCTTCATCTCTCTTTGTGCATCCAGCTTCAACTGTCATGCACCTGGGTTCGAACCCTTGAGCCTCTGGTTTGTGGTCGGCTTCTCTGTCCACCGAACCACAGCAGACACAGTTTTTCTCCGGGTGTTCAAGTTCTATTATTCTGGCTACGTTTTCATATGTCTGCCCTATCACCTTTCAACTGCAGCTTTATATTCTTTATCCTTGCTGGCATTTCCTGCTGGTGATAGTTTCATTTTATGTACAGAAGTCTATGTATTTTATTTATTTTCCTCACTTATATAGTGCCATTAATTCCGCAGCGCTTTACAGACATCATCATCACTGTCCTCAATGGGACTCACAATCTAGATTGCCTATCAGTATGTCTTTGGAGTGTGGGAGGAAACCGGAGAACATGGAGGAAACCCACGCAAACACGGGAAGAACATACAAACTCCTTGCAGATATTGTCCTTTGAATTTGAACCCAGGACCCCAGCGCTGCAAGGTTACAGTGCTAACCACTGAGCCACCGTGCTGCCATTCTCATGTAGTTTAAAGCCAGTCATTGAAATTCCAGCTAGGGTTTATCTCTTTGCTGTTTCTGTTCTTTACTCTGCACCTATTTTCTGTTTCTTTGTAGGAAGTTGGTGGCATATTATCTAGCAGTATGTACTTTTATACTTTTTATTTCCTGGTTTAATTCAGTAACTCTGGGATCTTTCCTTTTTTCAGCGCACTTTCCCTTTTGTAAGTAATTTACACTCTGTTCCACCTTCCTGTTCTTTAGGAGGAAAGTGAAGCGTTCGATGGCATTTCAGGCATCATAGGTCCGAGTTGTCATTTTCTACTCTGTGGTTAGAGCCATCTCCGCTCACGTAGGAACCACTAGGGACTGCAAGGTCAGGATCTCTAGTCTATATATGCCGGTGTCAAGTCTATCTATACCAGCGTCAAGTCTATCTATACCAGCTAGTTCAGTTGCAGTTTTAAGCTTTACATATTATCCTTTACTTTGCTCTTGGAAAAATAATGCGATTGTGGAAATAACCCTTTAAAAGGAACCTGTCACCAGAAAAAAAAAAACATATTAATCTGCGGATGTGGGGTTAATCTGTAGGTTAATAGAGTTATTATGCTGCCCGGCGCCTGCACTTAGCCTAACACTGTGGGGAGAAAATGAACTTTATTCTCCCCAGCAACATTCCAGTTTCAGTCACCGATCTGAGAATACAGAGCAGCGACTGACAGCCAGCCCTAATGCCGGCGTCTCTGTATACTTAGAAAGATGACTGCGCCGGTGCTGCCCCCCGTGACTGAAACTGGAACGCTGCCGGGGAGAATAAAGTTAATTTTCTCCCCGCAGCATTAGGCTACATGCAGGCGCCGGCTTGCATAATATTGCTATTAACCTGCACATTAACCCCATATCTGCATGTGAATAGTGCTTTTTTTCTGGTGACAGGTTCCCTTTAAGAATTAGATTAGGAATATATATATATATATATATATATATATATATATATATATATATATATATATATATATATATATATATAATATATTTTAGGTTATTTTTATGTTTACCTTTTTTTTTTAAAAAAAAAAAAATTTACCCAAAATTTGTTTATTTCAGATTTTCTAGAAGTATTATCCAAAAACAAAAAAAAACAACTATCCTTTCCACAGTGTGGATACTTTTTACAACTTTTGAAATTTTTTTTTTCTGTTTTAATTCAGGTGTAGAAATTTTAACTTGAACATTAGTTTGTGGAACCATTCATTAGGATCCCCCGACTCTGTGTGAGTTCAGGCTTCTGTATAAATTACTTTTTTTGGATTGGAGACTCTGCCAAGACGCCTGGATTTTTCTTCTTTTTTCTTTTCCCCCAGTAAAGCAATCCCAGGCCCCCCGGCCGGTTACTGAAGTGCTAGTTTCTCACTGTGATTAATTCTGCAAGTCTCTTTTCAATTTCGCAGACGTCCCAAAACATTGACAAAACTCATTTCCAGTTCATTAATTCAAGAGACACTGGAGTTCGGAGTCCCTTCCCTCTTCATTTTTTTGATATTGTTTGTGAACCCCGGGCCATATGGAATGTAACACTGGATGAAAAGATCGGTGGGGTAATAAGGTGGGGGGCCGCATTCAACAAATTCTCCACGTCTTTTGGGATAGAGTTGTCGTGAAATATACACACTCTGCTTATATTATATCTCGGTCTTCTCGCTAAGTGTCATGAGTACTTTTTTTTTTCTGAAAATCGAGACATTTACACACTTGTCATCAAGGATTTTCTTGATTTGAACAGGAGAAATATTCTCAACTTCAAACCTTCTACCGACCAAAGGGAGAAATGCGAAAAATTTGTTTGTGTGCCAATTTTTTTTTTTTTGCCTATTATTTTGCTTTTGAAACCTGATTTTAGGTTCTTTGTTTTTAAGCAAAATAATGTTTAAGGGAAAAAAAAAATAGATTTTTTATTTTTAATGTTACATTTGAAACTTAATTTTTATGAGATGGAAGAATTATTTTTTGGGGGGGGATAAAAGAAAAAAGCTTATAGTCTTGTTGACATTTTTGGCGCTTCTGATTACATTTACTTGGAACCAGTTCTTGTTTGCATTTCCAATCGCTAAACTTTGTCACTTCTCTTTGAGTGAGTAATGTAATCTGTAGGTTCATGTAAGTTCAGAGGTGCAATCTAGTCCTTAAAGGGTAATTTCCACTGAAAGCATTTCCAAAAACTGTTTAGTCCTCTGGGAACCCTCCCCCTAATGTCAACAACACGAGCCCCCTGTTGGAATACAGTAGTGGATGCACATGTGCGACCACCACTCCACTCACTTCTATTGGACTACTGAAGATATCCCCATAGAAGTGAATGGTCAGGAATGGCAAAAGAAAGCAGCCTTGTTTTTGTTTTTTTTTCTTTTTCTTTCTAATCTTAGACAACCCCTTTAATGAGAAATAATGAGATGTGGGAGTTTCGACTAGTACATTGGGTTATTTCTTAATTTGAGGCTGTCTCTTAAAGGAGTTTTCCCATTGTAAACATTGGTGGCATAATCCGTCTATGGTAAGGGTGGACAGATCATTGGTGCAACCTGTTTAGCTGCACAGAGGCCCAAGAGATAAGATACAGAGAGGGGCATACCGTCCATAAGGTCAGACCACGCAGCCGCTATGGGACCCGTGAGTTGAGAGGGGCCCAGTGTGATCCGGTACCAGGCTTCGTCCCCTCATCAAAGTTTCAAAAATGGGGGTCTGTGGGGACTCCCATACAGAGTGGGGGACTGTGGGGACGCCCATACTGAGTCGGCATCAGTTGGGACTCCCATGCGGAGTGGGGGGGCCGTTGGGGCTCCCATGCGGAGTGGGGGGGCCGTTGGGGCTCCCATGCGGAGTGGGGGGGCCGTTGGGGCTCCCATGCGGAGTGGGGGGGCCGTTGGGGCTCCCATGCGGAGTGGGGGGGCCGTTGGGGCTCCCATGCGGAGTGGGGGGGCCGTTGGGGCTCCCATGCGGAGTGGGGGGGCCGTTGGGGCTCCCATGCGGAGTGGGGGGGCCGTTGGGGCTCCCATGCAGAGTGGGGGGGCCGTTGGGGCTCCCATGCAGAGTGGGGGGGCCGTTGGGGCTCCCATGCAGAGTGGGGGGGCCGTTGGGGCTCCCATGCAGAGTGGGGGGGCCGTTGGGGCTCCCATGCAGAGTGGGGGGGCCGTTGGGGCTCCCATGCAGAGTGGGGGGGCCGTTGGGGCTCCCATGCAGAGTGGGGGGGCCGTTGGGGCTCCCATGCCGAGCGGGGGGGCCGTTGGGGCTCCCATGCCGAGCGGGGGGGCCGTTGGGGCTGCCATACTGAGTGGGGGGCTGCCATACTGAGTGGGGCGTTGTTGGGACTCCCATACTGAGTGGGGGCTCCCATACTGAGCGGGGGACTGTGGGGGCTGCCATACTGAGTGGAGGGCTTTCATAATGAGGTGGTCTGTAGGGGGGGGCCCTCATACTGGGTGTATGGGGGAGGGACTGTGGATATCATACTATAGGGGAGCACTTTAGTGGCATAATGCTGTGGGGGCATTATACTGTGCTAGTGGCACTGTGTTGTCATACTGTATGCGTGGGTTGAATCTGGGGGGAAGAATTCACTGGATGGAGGCATTTTTGGGAGCATCATACTCTATAATGGTCATAAAAGGGGTATCACCGGTGAGAACACTAAGGGACTTCAATGGGGGGATAATTACTGTGTACATGTCATAATACATGACACAGAGAGATATATAACCCCTTTTTTGGGGGGGCGAGGGGAGGGGTGTGTGTCCCAATTAAAACTTTTGCTATGGGGCTCTGTGATTTATATGTACCTCACTGGTACAGAGTTAGAAAAATGTGGCTTCATTCTGCCAAAAACAGGCCCCACACCTGCCCACAAGTGTTTCCGTTCTTCCCCATTCTCGTCTATGGAGCTTAGATGCAATTCCAGACACAACCTGTGGGCATGGGGGCAGCATAGTTCACTTTTTTGGTTGTCTAAAAAGTTCCAAAATTGTGCTTTGTAGATGAGGAAGAGTGAAAAGACCGAAGGGATTTTCTTTTAACCTTTTTTTCCGCCTCCCGTAGAATATTCTACTAGGTATATATTGATGCAGTGCAGATGAATAGGGACCATTACCTTCGTAGAATAGAAAGGAAGAAAGTTCTCTAAAACTAACACAAAAAAAAAAAATGCCGCTCTTTCAGAGTGAAAACACACTGATTACTGTATTGTGAGGGGCTTTAGATTCTCTCGGGTTAATCCTCTAGAACACAACAGTCCCACTGTCTTCCATGCAATAGGGTCCAGGCCTTCAATGCTTGTTTTACATGCAGAGGGGGTGGGGGGAGGGGATTAATACTTTGCCCCAATCAGCCATAAAAAGGAGGCCTCGTAGAAGGAAAGAGGCCCGATCAACATTCTCATTGCTACCAAATAGTCCTTCAGCTTTGGGGGAACCAAGTCCTCCATCAACACAATTGGACCAGTGTGGTGGAGTCTCTGCAGCATCAGTGGGAAATTCACTTCTATTCTAAGGTTTTGAGACTGACACAAATATTGGTTTTCACAAAGTTTGCTGCTTCTGTGGTTTTCGATGTTTCAGTCATATGGTTCTATGGTCACTGGAGTACAGGGGCGTATGTAACGATCTCTGCGACCGTGACCAAGGCTATGTGGGAGGTGGGCCGCCGACGCCAGCAGCTCTTCTAGGACACACATTCAGCTGAAATGTATAGCGGTGAAGAGAACCGCCAGGTCCCTGCACTTCAATACACGCTGATGGCAAATCCGAGGCGTTAAAGAAACAGGCAGCACATGGGCGTGACCTCATGTGCTCCCGTCGCTTGCACGCTCAAGTCAACTGCCTACTTGTGCGCTGACTATGGAAGAAGATGCTACACGTGCGGGAGCGAGGAAAGGTGAGTATAATCGTGTGTATGTATATTATGTGTAACATACCTGGTTACATGGTATACCATCTCTCACTATGCAAGATTGCAAACTTGATCTTCAGTCCAGTCTGCTAGCCTGGCTTCTATTCATGCTGTCTGTTGTCTCTGTTCTGACTGCTTAGGGCAGCGGCCCGGTTACTTCCTGTTTCTTGTAGCTGCTGTGGGCACACCCCTAATGCGTCCTCAGCCTATTGCTGTCTGTCACTTGATATTTAAACCAGCTCCACCTTGGAGCTGATGCCTGAGCAACTCTAACATTCACTGTGCTCCTAGACTCTGAATGTGCCAGGTCCTGTTCTGTTCTTGCCTGTCCGCCAACCTGGGGGCTGTATTCCCAGGCCTGTCTGAACTATCTCCTAGCCTGTTGTCTGTCCGCCTTCCTGGAGGCTGTATTTCCAGGCCAGTCTGAACACGCTCCTAGCCTGTTCGTCCCGCCTTCTTGGGGCCGCATACCCAGACCCGCTCCTGTATCTCGCTGCAGTGTCAGTTCCTGTCTGAACACTCTCCTAGTCTGTTACCTGTTTTTCTCTTTGTCCGTACCTTCCCTTTTTCTGCAGAGTCTGTACCTGCACCTAACTCCTCCTCGTTGTCGCTGTACTTCCGTTTGTGAGTTTAGAGTCCATTCGCTACTTCATTGCAAGTATCTTGTGTGTATCTGGTTCTGCCTTTCCCTTCCAGTCTGTTCCGTGTGAACAGAGCCCTGTCCCCTCTGCTCTGCCTTTGCTCACCGCTCCGGCGGTTTATCTCTGCTCTGCCTTGCTCACCGCTCCGGCGGTTCCTGCCCGCTCTGCCTTGCTCACCGATCCGGCGGTTCCTGCCCGCTCTGCCTTGCTCACCGCTCCGGCGGTTCCTGCCCGCTCTGCCTTGCTCACCGCTCCGGCGGTTCTTGCCTGCTCTGCCTTGCTCACCGCTCCGGTGGTTCCTGCCTGCTCTGCCTTGCTCACCGCTCCGGCGGTTCCTGCCTGCTCTGCTTTGCTCACCGCTCTGGCAGTTCCTGCCTGCTCTGCTTGCTCACCGCTCCGGCGGTTCCTCTCTGCTCTGCTTATCTACCGCATCTGCTTTTCTGTTCCTGAATCCCAGTCTGTACTGGACCCTATCCAGCCTGTGCGCCAACCTGCTAGTACCTCTCCGTCTGCACGCCAGCCGTACTTGTCAGTACCCTCCTGTCTGCATATCAGCCGTGCCTGCCAGTATCCTCCTGTCTGCACTCCAGCCGTGCCTGCCAGCGCCCATCTGTCTGCATGCCAGCCGTGCCTGCCAATACCCACCTGTCTGTGTGCCAGCCTAACCTGCCTGTTCCTGTATTCCCCGGTGGGGGTCAACAGCCGTGTCTGGGGCTGGCCTGGAGTAGCACCTGGTCCCTCTGCTCGGTTCCTCCCTGGTGCACGGCGTCGTTAGCCGTCGTGCGACCTTGGTCGGATCGGGTAGATACTCAGTTACGCCCCTCCAGGCACTCTCCGGTTCATGGCACAGTGGAATCACTAAATCACGCACACGCCAGTCAGCCCGGGCGTGTGCATAACATTATGTATGTGTGTGTATATATACACTGCTCAAAAAAATTAACGGAACACTTAAACAGAATATAACTCCAAGTAAATCAAACTTCTGTGAAATCAAACTGTCCACTTAGGAAGCAACACTGATTGACAATCAATTTCACATGCTGTTGTGCCAATGGAATAGACAATAGATGGAAATTATTGGCAATTATCAAGACACCCTCAATAAAGGAGTGGTTCTGCAGGTGGGGACCACAGACCACATGTCAGTGCTTTCTGGCTGATGTTTTGGTCACTTTTGAATGTTGGTTGTGCTTTCACACTCGTGGTAGCATGAGACGGACTCTACAACCCACAGAAGTTGCTCAGGTAGTGCAGCTCATCCGGGATGGCACATCAATGCGAGCTGTGTCAAGAAGGTTTGCCTGTGTCTGTCAGCGTAGTGTCCAGAGGCTGGAGGCGCTACCAGGAGACAGGCCAGTACACCAGGAGACTTGGAGGGGGCCGTAGTGGTTGAGAGTGGTTGAGGGCCCGACGTCCACAGAATAGGGTTGTGCTCACAGCCCAACACCGTGCAGGACGCTTGGCATTTGCCACAGAACACCAGGATTGGCAGTCGCCACTGGCGCCCTGTGCTCTTCACAGATGTAAGCTGGTTCACACTGAGCACATGTGACAGAGTCTGGAGACGCCGTGGAGAGCAATCTGCTGCCTGCAACATCCTTCAGCATCACCGGTTTGGCAGTGGGTCAGTAATGGTGTGGGGTGGCATTTCTTTGGAGGGCCGCACAGCCCTCCATGTGCTCTCCAGAGGTAGCCTGACTGCCATTAGGTACCGAGATAAGATCCTCAGATCCCTTGTGAGACCATATGCTGGTGCGGTTGGCCCTGGGTTCCTCCTAATGCAGGACAATGCCAGACCTCATGTGGCTGGAGTGTGTCAGCAGTTCCTGCAAGATGAAGGCATTGAAGCTATGGACTGGCCCGCCCGTTCTCCAGACCTGAATCCAATTGAGCACATCTGGGACATCATGTCTCGCTCCATCCACCAACGTCACGTTGCACCACAGACTGTCCAGGAGTTGGCGGATACTTTAGTCCAGGTCTGGGAGGAGATCCCACAGGAGACCATCCGCAACCTCATCAGGAGCATGCCCAGGCGTTGCAGGGAGGTCATACAGGCACGTAGAGGCCACACACAATACTCAGCCTCATCAGGAGCATGCCCAGGCGTTGCAGGGAGGTCATACAGGCACATGGAGGCCACACACAATACTGAGACTCATTGTGACTTGTTTTAAGGACATTACATCAAAGTTGGATCAGCCTGTAGTGTGTTTTTCCACTTTAATTTTGGGGGTGACTCCAAATCCAGGCCTCCATTGGTTAATAAAATTGATTTCCATTGATGATTTTTGTGTGATTTTGTTGTCAGCACATTCAACTTTGTACAGAACAAAGTATTCAATGAGAATATTTCATTCATTCAGATTTAGGATGCTTTATTTGAGTGTTCCCTTTTTTTGAGCTGTGTGTGTGTGTGTGTGTGTGTGTGTGTGTATATATATATATATATATATATATATATATATATATATATATATATATATATATATATATATATATATATATATATATATAATAGCTGCAGCTGTGTGTGTTTGTGTGTATATATATATATATATATATAATAGTTGCAGCCGTACAGGCCGCGGACGGGAGGTATGTGTCCACGAGGTGCCAAGCCTCTGTGATGTAGGACTCGGAAAAGCAGGCCCCAGTACACACAGTGCTGAGAGGTGTTTAATGGACCCGGATTATGGGACCGGGTTTTACGAGCAGCTGAAAGAGCTTGGTGGGATCAGCTGCTCACTTACCACAAAAAATCAACTCCGATCTAGACACTTCACTGCTGAGGATACTAGATCGTAGTTGCTGGAGTGAGGGCCTCAAAAAATCAACTCCGATCTAGGCACAACCTTACCTGGAGCAGTATTCAAATACATGGGCGGCGCCAGCAGTGAGTGAATGCCGTGCTGCCCGTGACTGAGAGAATCACACCCCTATGACTGAATACTAGCAGGTAGGACAAAGTGTATATAATGTTATGAAATCATACTACCACCGATTTTAATGAAAAAAGGTTGTCAGTGATGCAAACAAAGCAATGGGGGCAGTGTAGATAGTAGATAGGACGTGACAGGTTCCTTTTAAACGGCTGTGGCAGTGCTGCATATGAACTTGATGTTTTGAGTTTTGTTCTGTTATATCTTCTGTTATATCTTTTTGTGCCAGAAAAAGGCTGTTTTTGTGTTTGCTTTATGTGCAGTTTATGCTGTCAAAATAAACCAACCTGGATACTTTAACGAAAACGGTTCCTGTGCCTACCTCAACCGCAGCCAATTGAGTACCAAACCCTACACTTAGTGGAGAATGCGGGCACGAATCCCAAGGGGCAGTGTGACTGCTACAGGAAACCGTATATGTCCTGGGTGAAAGCCAGCAAGGGTCGCCCGGCAGCATCGAGGAGCTCATAAAGCAACTGGTGCAGGCTAATCTCCAGCAGCATCAACAGCTGAAGCGGCAACAGCAGATGCAGCAGCAGCACAAGCAGTGGATGGAGCTCCTAGCCGAGGTGATCCGTAGCAGGGCAACCACCCCACCTCCAAGCCGAAACGACGAGACCCAGGTGAGGAAAACCGTGAGACGGTGGCAGACCGTGAGAGACTACCTCCAGAGCAGTGGGCGGAGGTTCTAGCGCCATATCTAACCAGGGAACCACAAAAGGTGTACACAGAAGGTGTACTTTAATTTTGCCCCTCAAGACGCTAAGGAGTATGGCAAACTTAAGGCAGAGATCCTGGCACGGCTGGGTGTAACCCTGGCAGTCAGGGCACAGCTAGTCCACCTCTGGGACTTCCACAGGGACAAACTTCCCCGATGACAAATGTTTTGACCTTCTGCACCTGGTCCAGGAGTGGCTGCAGCCAGAGACTTGTTCCCCAGCCCCGATGGTCGAGAAAGTGGTCATGGATTGGTTTATCCACTCTCTGCCGAAGCCTATTCAGTCCTTGGTTGCCCAGGGAGATACCCAAAATGCAGATGACCTGTTGGGCCTAGTGGATATGTACCGTACGGTAGAGGGTTCCGAGTGGTCAAGTAGGGGTTAGATCACCTTTCTGGGGTTCCCAATGGGGGGATGGCTCCCAATAGAACGGGACTAAATCCTCACTGGGTGAACGTCCAAAGTCCCAGGAGGCCGCTGAATCACAGCTGGGTAATCAGTGCCATTCCATGTCATGCCCCTGGCCATATAGACGCCTGGTGTCCCATGAACTCTGAACCAATAGACTGCAACATAGGCTGGCGTTGCTCCTATTTGGCTTTCCCTGGCTGCAGCGAGGTTCCTCAACATGGCGAGGGCCCTCAGGCGTGCTTAGTGTCCGTAAACTGGGTGCAAGTGTTTGGACTGTTGGACTCAGAAAGTTTGGTGACCCTGATAAGGGCCACACTCCATCATCGGCTGGTTCCTGGGAAGGTGGTGGGTGTCCGGTGTATCAATGGGGACACTAAACACTATCCTGTGGCCCTGGTGGATGTAAACATGGTCTGTGGCACCACAGCTCAGCAAGTGGGGGTCATTAAAGACTTGTTGCACTTGATAATAATCGGACGAGACTTTGCATTATTATGGGACATGTGGGGGGACACCTGGTTGCTCAGACGACAGCCAGATCACCCCTGAAGAAACCTCGCCGCAGGCCTTAACGGACTTGTTTCCCATGTGTGTGTTTGTGGGCGATGAGGATGAGGCATCATCCCCTGAGGCCAACATCCCTGAGCTGGAGGTGTCCGAGGGAAACTTTGGAACTGCCCAACTCAGGGATTTAACTCTTAAAGGGGCATTTGATAATGTGTCTGTACTTAATGGTGTTGCTCAAGAGCCGGGGGTGAACACCAGATACCCGTGTTTTGCCGTCAATGGGGAGTTGCTATACCGAGTCACCAAGGTGAGAGGGTAGCTCGTCGAGCAGTTGCTGGTGCCAAGGACATACAGACGTAAGCCCCCTTTAGGCTATGTTCATATGTCTAGTGTCACACTTAGAATGGATCTAGCAGCAGTATGATGACAAAAAAGATGTGCAGACATGATGAAGGGGTCTTCATCAGAGAAAATCATTTTGAAGACGGTACAGGGATTGGACTGCAGATAACTGAGGGAAAGTTATGTTCTCTGTTGAAGACCCCTTGAAACTGTTTGAGACATCTGGAACAATGATTGTCAAGAAAAGAAAATGTGAGTGCTGCCATGAGTCCTGTGTCCTGCCAACAGTAAATCATCCTGGGACCATTCATGGTCATGAGACCATTCAATTTGGTGACGAACAATGCTTTTTCCAGCATGTTGAAGACTATGCCACAAGGGAAAAGTAATAACTAAGTGGCTTGCTGAACAAAACATTGATATTTTGGTTCCATGGCCAGGAAACTCCCCAGATTTCAATCCCATTGAGAACCTGTCTCAATCCTCAAAAAGCGACAAAAAAAACACAGAAATTGTGATACACCCCAAGCACTGATGAGGCAAGAATGGGCAGTCATCAGTCAGGATTTAACCGAGAAGCTGATTCCCAGCTGCCGAGATAAAGTGCAGAAGTCTTGAAAAATAAGGAGCAACACTGGAAATATTGAGTGTTTCCATAAACTTTATGTATTCATCAATAAAAGTATGAAAACATATGAAATGTTTATAATTGTACTTAAGTTACCATATGTAGACACATCTGACTAAAGGATCTAAAAGCATTGAAGGAGCAATCTTCGTGAAAACCAAAATTTGTAGGTCTCAAAACTATTGACCATTTAGTCAAATGTGCTGTTTTGGGTCTAGAATTAAAGTGGTTTTCCAGGCTTATATTGAACCTATCCTTAAGATAGCTTATCAATATCAGATTGGTGGTGTGGTGACACCAAGCACCCCTATTAATCAACTCTTTGCTGCCCCCAAGATGACCGGATGTATACAATGTACAGAGCCAGAACATCACAGCCCCGTCTACTGTGTAGTGGATGTTCCCAAGTACCACAGTTCAGCTCCTAATATAATATACATAATATGAACATATAGCAGAGCTGATTTTTAACTGTATGGGACTTTTTTTTTTGTCTTTTTGTATTTTCGCGTATGGTTGGAATGGTTGCTATAATATCGTCATCCATATTTGAGGTCCCTATAACTGGACCAGCTACCAAGCTGCTGGCAGAGAAGTCCCACCTATGACAACCCCAAGAAATTTTTTCATTTTTTTCCTTTTTTTTATAACTTTTTGTTTTTATAGGATTTACATTAAGTTAGCCGGGTTCAGGGCTATTTTGGAGCTGTCCAAGGTTCTGATGGGAAAGAATCCAATGCTTCATTTAATAAATCTGTCTAACACAGTCTAGATGGTATTTCTATATGGACTTCAGATTCCTGAACCAGGACTTTTATGGTATATGTCTCAGATGTTTGTCCAATGATGAGATCCGCACCTCTGTGGAGAACTCAAACCACCCCGAATCTACATTAATTCTTCACCTAGAATTGAAGAAGTCAAGGCAGGGACCTCCGTTCTTCATACAGGTGTGGAACCCTCATCCATCACTCATGTCATTGATGTATACCATGGATATACCATGAATTTTCATGTTGGGCATCCATTTTAAACTTTTTAAATATCCTTACCCTAACATTTTTTTGCATTTTTCCTCTTGACTTGTCACCTGACATGTTGTGAAACTTCAACATGACTTGGACCAGTTGATGTCTGGTTTGAGTTGGTCTGGTAACTAGAAAAAACCAACCCTTCACCATGTAGAAGTATCCAATGAGCAAAGGATCAAGATTAAAAGTGTAGCCTCTTACTAGCTTGATGTAAAACCTGTGCTGTAACCAAAGGATATATTTCCTTCTGTTGCTCTTTGTTCCCTATCGCAGCTTGCAGGCTCTCATAGTGGCAGAATCATTGCAGCTACATTCCCAGCCTCTCCCTTCTTCCATGTTTGTCTACTGTCTGTTCCACATTTTTTCCAGCTTGATTTTTCATTGAAAGAGGAGGTCCTTCAACCAAAGAAAGAAGTATTGCACCTCGACCATTCCACGGGAACAGTAAATTTAGACTTTGAGTTGGTATTGAGTTTTTTGTGTTTTTTTTAAGGGGGGTACCAAGGACCAGAACTGGTCTGTTTCTTGCTAATGGACTCTTGGGGCCAAAGAGGAAGCTTTTCACTTACTGGGAAACCCCGATTTTCCCTTCTTCATGCGAGGGTGGTGGTCTCTGAAACAATGGTGCTGATGGTTTTGGTTATCTAGTGTGGTCAGTTCATATTTTTCCCTTCCCTCTTAATCATGACTTCTATCAACTCTACATCTTCCCAACGATAGTCAACCACCCTGAGGGTTGGACTACCTCTCTTTCCAAAAATGAGCTGGGTGGTAATGTGCAGTGGGGGCATGAATTAGTCTTTTTTTGCATTTGCCATACGGCTCTCACAACTCTTTGGATGCCCTGGTCTCAACCTTAAAGCCGAAGACCAAGCACATCGCCTTTTGCTCTTGATGGCTACAAGCCAAAGGAGAAGGCACTTATCACGCGGCAATTGGGTAAAATTACCCAACCACCCGCTAATTTCTAGCTTGCATTTTACTTTTTTCCCAAACTATTCAATCAAGTCCCAAGCTCCAAAGTTTTATCTAGATAGTTCAGTGTTAACCAGTCACATTGAGCGGCAACTTCAATGAATGGTCTTAGAATAGACGTTAATTTGTTCCTCACCCATCACATTGACCTTCCTCTTCTGATCTATTCGTGAGATCAAGCGCCAGGTGCTGCCACTATGCACAGTCTTTTTTCCTCCATTCAGCCTCTGAACTATTTTCACCTTAATGTATTTTTTTTTATGAATGAATCCTTATTTTTGTACCATGGGAAGAAAATACTTGGAAGGGGTACAATCTTCAATTTGGCCATTTTTTATGAATGTTTAGTTCTGCATTTCTGACTTTGACTCTTGTGTTTCTAATATTTAAGCCTTTGAAAATTTTTCATTTTTTTCTGTATTGGCTACTTATAAGGAGGTGGTCCACAGGTTGCGTGTGGTATGGCAGCTCAGTCCCATCCATCTCTTCCGGGTGAGTCAGAGTTGGTTGAAAACCCCTGATATACTTTTTATAGTCCTGTATGGTAATATCAGAGAAAATCCAAAAATAATGATTGAACTTGGGTGGGCAGAGAGCTCATCTGAGCAATTCAGTTCCTCCTTTCTAGAGATCTGACACCCTTACTTCCTCTACTTCTTCTTGTATATGGCAGCCATTATGACAGTTTACGGAGCATTTGGTCACAGAGTCACGGAGGCTGCTTATACCCTGCTGTCTCACACCTTCTATCATTTAGTCAAATTCACTCAGGCTTTATAAAAAATCATGGTCTCTATTCTCTTACCTTCTCCAATCATTCAGTCAAATCGTGCAATTTTTGTTATTTTTCTCCTTTAGTGTTAGGAGTTGGGGGTGTCCATAATCAGAATAAAACAACCAATTGCTTTCCTCCAAAATCAGTACCACACCCATTTGCATGTTTTTGGGGCTATTGTAACTTCGAAAGGCGTTGACTAATAAACCACATCTCTGGATACCGCTTTTATCTTCCGTCATTGATCTACTAGCGGCACAGAATTAACCCTTTCACTCCATTTCAGTTGTCCGCTACAATGTTTTAGCCAGTCACCCAGTCTTTAGAGAAAAGCATAGTCCCTGCACCCCCCCCATAATGATTTAGCCACAGTCTCCCAGACTTTATAAAAAGACTAATCCCTGGTCTCCCTCGTCTACCATGATCTAGTCAGTCACGCAGACTTTACCGAAAAGCCTAGTCCTTTCTCTCCCCCATCTGTGATGATCTAGTCAGTCATTCAGGCTTTACAGAAAAGCCTAGTCCCTGTTATCCCCCCTCTAGAATAATTTAGTCAGTCACCCAGACTTTAGAGAAAATCATAGTCCCTGCTCTCCCCCTCTAGAATAATTTAGCCATAGGCACCCACATTTTACAGAAAAGCCTAGCCCCTGCTCTCCCCCTGCTACAATGATTTGGCCAGTCACCCAGACTTTACAGAAAAGCCTAGTCCCTGTTATCCCCCCTCTAGAATAATTTAGTCAGTCACCCAGACTTTACAGAAAAGCCTAGTCCCTGTTATCCCCCCTCTAGAATAATTCAGCCAGTCACCCGGACTTTACAGAAAAGCCTAGTCCCTGATCTTTTTCACACCTACAATGATTACTCACTTGGTGACCTAGACTTTATAAAAACACCTAGTCTATGCTCTCTTCTCCTTTTATGTATCGCTATGACTTTCTCTTGTGTTTTTGGGGACTGTCAACTCCTCTAGAAAAATCCCACTAATAAAATATTTTAGCATTTGCTTTGGGTCGGTTGATGGTGTTTCATGTTTTGGAAATTGAGTATTTTTTTTTTTTTTTTTTTTAATGCTTTATTTTTTACAGCCATCCAGTATAATTTGGCACTTTGTTGTATGTCATATCCATTCCAGATCATAGCTCATTATCCCTTTTACAGCAGCTGTATGATCAAACTTCTCTTTTTTTTGTAAAAAGGCATAGACTGTTTAGCCCAAAAATTTTTACATCCCTACGCAGCATCCTTCCTCCTTGGCTTTGGCGATGGTCACAAAAAGAAATCAAGATCCTAATAAGTTCAAGACGTTTCCTATGTAGTGGAAGCTCAGATACAACCCGGGAATGTAAAAATTACTGTTCTCATCACATAGTAATCTGCCCATTGGCTTCATCATTAGTTATCACATTTGGCAGCTTTGGTCTCCAGATGTGCCACTTGGCAAACTTTCATAACTTTTCAAGTCGTAAGGAGGCCAGTCATGTTGCATTAAATAATGTCGCAAACCAATGGAATAGCGTCACAGGCTAAATGCTAGCAGTAGCCCAGTGGTGCCACCGCAAGTATGCATATGCTAGTATATATTTTTTTCTTGACATGTCACGTGGTTCTTGGAATTTAGCAACGTTTTTGGACAATTTGGATCATTTTCCTGACCCTCAGTAGTGGTTTTATGTTCTACTATGATTTAATGTACTATTGTCAGTTCCAGGATTACATATATTTTGTCCTCAAGGGGTTTGTAGACTTGTGCAACCAATTGTTTTAAATTTCTCCAGTTCATAAAAAAAAAATAATAATTTTTAGGCATCTTAGCAAGTAGTTTTGATTGAAAAAAAAATTTCTACCGTGCTGTTAGAGTTAGGAAGGGCTCAATGTCTTAAGGCCTGCCAAATCTCACCGGTAGGGTGTTGTAGTTCTCACAAGAACATTGGAACAAAGAATTGTTATGGGTGGACACAGAGATGTAGCTATGAATTCTGATATTTTGTTATCTGGAACGAAACGTATAAATTTAGCTATGGAACGCCTACTATTTATGAAGGGTATAAATATACGAACACTCTGGGAAAGCCCCGGAGAGTGTTGAAAGTTACATGCCTGTGTATTAATTCTGTTTTCAATGGTCGTAAAGTGAAGCCCAAAAACTTCTAAGTTGGCATGAAGACTACTACTCTATCAGTTTTGGAGACACTGCAGAGATTCAAACTCGAAATCTCCTATGCAGACCTATATGTTTTCATAGTCACAGGCTACAAATAAATCCTATTTGTGGTCTGATAGCTCTGTTACCTGATAATCAAATTAAAGGCCCATATCCAATTATTACATACTGAGTGACAGACCTTACAAGATGTAAGGAGACCATGGCAGCATGGATGCACCTGACCAAAGTAAATGTCAATGCTCCATTATTTTTGTTTCACTGTGTTTTTGAAATAAATACATTGAACCCACCAGGTGAAATTATTTTGACGTTCTTCTCCCCATCTATACAGAAAATGTGCACCAAAAAGTAGAAATATAAACAGTTTTTATAGACTGTTTCTAATGCAGTTGTCCTTGACTGGTCCATATGCGCCAAGATAGACCCTGGGCCTGAGTAGGGGGAGTGAATTAGTTTGACCAGTCTAAAGCTGCAGATGCATATGGAAACATTTAGAGACCTGACAATGCAGTTATACCTGCCTTTATTATTTATAAAGGGGCTAAACAAGACCCCATCGTTGTCCAAAAGCATTACTAATTGCATTGCATAACTGGCCAGTCTAAAACTGCAGATACATATGGAAAAATTTAGAGACCTGACAAAGCAGACAGCATACGCGAGTCTATTATTCATAAAGGGGTTAGACAAGACCCCATCATTGTCCCCAAGCAATCTTAATTGCATTGCATAACTGAAGGAAAAACATTGTTTCCACTTGTTGAAAGGTAAACAAAATACACAATCCGCATCGTATGTTGGTATCAGAGTGAATGCACCCCCCCGAGATGCTGTATCATTAGCTAGATGTACTGCAGAGGGCTCCTTTGTGACAGGCATTATTTCCTGGTGAGATGGGCAGATACTCAATTTAGTCTAAACAATCTCTTCGGTTCTTGGTGAATTTCTTACTTTCTGCTTTGCCAAAAATGTGCAGTTGCTTATGCATTTGATCTTCTTGGTGACACTGAACTCCGTCCCCGGAAGCCTCCCTTCCATTATGTGGATTATAACCAGTGGGCAGACAGTAAAAAAACAAAGAAACTTTACTGACTTTAAAGAATATAAGAATAAAGAAATATGAACATTTTTTGAAGATAAAAAGATACCAATACATTGTCAAATTTTTTTAAAAATCCTTTTTGGATTTATTTTTCATCTCCCCAGTTTTTCTCAGATATTGACACTTTTTGCTTTCTTAGGGTTTGCCCCCCCCCCCCCCCAGGTTTCCTACACTTAAATGGACCTTGTTATGCAGTTACATATTTTCGAATGTTATTTTTTTAAAGTCGTTGTAATGTTGAGCTCACCTCTTCTTGAAGTCCCTACTGATTCGGTGTCTTTTTAGAGTAACCCTTGCTAAGATGTGATGTGCACAGTGGCACCACTTTTAAGAAGTCAGAGGCAAAAGGAGGTGTAGTACAGACCCACAGATTTTGATGGGTATCTGTAATGCAATTATATGAATAAGGCCTTAAAGGGGGTATCTATGTAGTTGCAATTATTTTCATGATTCAATGGATGCAAAATACCAAGACAGGTTATCAAGCATGGGATTATTCAGTTTGGAAAAACGAACGTTTATGGGTGATCAATGTACAGATATGAGGGGACAGCACAGAGATCTTCCTACTGATCATTTTACACCTAGGCCTGTGACGGTGACAAGGGGGCATCCTCTACATATAAAGGAAAGAATATTTAATCATGATAGAGATTATTTTCTGTAAAAAGTTATGGATTCTTTACTGTAAGAGCTGTGAGATTATGGATTCTTTACTGTAAGAGCAGTGAGTTCTCCCTTTTTAGTTGTCCTGTAGCCTCCCACTTATATATTACAGGAAGTAGTGGACAGGAAAGTTGAAGTAGATTTTTTTTTTTCTCAACACCTAGAGGAAACAATATTTAATCATCACAATAGACAGATTCTTTATTGTAAGAGCAGTGAGATTATGGGTTCTTTATTGTAAGAGCAGTGAGATGATGGATTCTTTACTGTATGAACAGTGAGATGATGGATTCTTTATTGTAAGAGCAGTGAGATTATGGATTCTTTATTGTAAGAGTAGTGAGATTATGGATTCTTTACAGAAAGAGCAGTGAGATGATGGATTCTTTTTTGTAAGAGCAGTGAGACTATGGATTCTTTACTGAAAGAGCAGTGAGATGATGGATTCTTTATTGTAAGAGCAGTGAGATGATGGATTCTTTACTGTATGAAAGTGAGATGATAGATTCTTTACTGTATGAATAGTGAGATGATGGATTCTTTATTGTAAGAGCAGTGATATTATGGATTCTTTATTGTAAGAGTAGTGAGATTATGGATTCTTTACAGAAAGAGTAGTGAGATTATAGATTCTTTACAGAAAGAGCAGTGAGATTATGGATTCTTTACTGAAAGAGCAGTGAGATGATGGATTCTTTTTTGTAAGAGCAGTAAGACTATGGATTCTTTACTGAAAGAGCAGGGAGTCCTCCCTTTTTTGTTGTCCTGTAGCTTCCTACATATATATTAGCAGGAAGTAGTGGACAGTTAAGAGTAAGCTGTGGCTGCGGAAGGATTAGACTTCTAAGTATTTGCTTGTAAATATGGAAACACATCAGTCTTCCTGGGAGCTGTGTACAAGAAATATATATTTTTAGGGAAGGCTATTTGCAAAGTTGCTTCTTTTGCAAATATTGCTAAAAAAAAAAAAGAATTGTTTTTCGAGCAACTAAAAATATTAGTAGATTTTGAGAAATTAAAACACACACATGATTGCAAAAGTGTACATACCCAGGTCCAAATCTATTTTTTTTTTTTCGATAGTATGAGTTGGACTCCAGTTTTTGAGTCTGTTGTATGCATAAGAAGTGTAATGCCATCTTGTTCCCCGAGCATAACTTAGTGGTGCCCATTCTTACCCAGATATATGGCTTAGCACCAGGCTGTTGCAGTTACTTACTGGCACAGTGCAACATATAGCAGCATTTCAGTGGATATCAAATGCTTGTTCTCATACCGATACCATAGCCTATGTATATCCTCTCGGCTGAGACCAAGTTACTCCCGTACACTGTTGACCCCTGTGGTGTGAGATAAAGACCATTTTTGGTACAAGTTCATTATGAGAAGAGGTCTAAGAATCCCTGGGGATCACATACCCCAAGAGTTTATAATTGCAGGGATTTTCGCATTAAATGTTGCATTACAGGCAAGAGGTTTGAGGATTGGATTTCTCTCTGACCACTGAGGACTTCAATTCCGGGGGGTTTGAATGTTCTCCCCGGTGTCTAGTGATAATTACAGAAGCAAGTCTTGGCTTCCACTCGAATTCTGATCACAATCTTCTGAAGGAGCTGTGGCTTTCTCTAATGACATGTCTGCTCTGTTGTGTTTATAAGCTACTATCTATTGCAGGATGGGATCAACTGACCTAAATCAAACACACATGGCAGGTTTTAACTTCTCTCCCTGTATATTATCAGATTTTATTATAGTGAAGGAAGCAGATGCAAAATATACCTATACAATAGACTTAGTATGCGGTAAAATTCTCCACCTTCGAGCAGCAGATGTGCTTCATCTACCAGTGTGTCAGTCTTCGCTATAGTTCTGCCACTCCGCCCATGAACTTGGAAGGATCAGGATGAGCAAACCTTTAGATCCATACTTACTAACATGTCTGTAAGTTAAAAAAATGTTTTAAAAAAAGATGTTTAAGTCCTGCCACAGGATCCCAAAACCAGACGGTAATGCCCAGTTTTTGATTGGGTTTCCAAAAACACCAAATCTAAATTTTGTCCAGATGGGTACCAAAAAATAAGGACAGTCTAAGCAAATTTAGTACCGTTGGAACCATGTGGATTATAGATGTCGGCCAAACTTCTAGAACTTCCGAAAGTATAGACTTTTCTCCTGGATTACTGAACCAGTAACAGTAAAGTAGTTCAGTGATGGCAATGGAGGCTGTCTATCTTCTATAGATATATCACTATCAAGGTAGATCAAAACCATATTATTATGGCAAAGATGAAAAATGTACTGTTGTAACTATGTAGATGTCTCCCAAACCTAGAACTCCCGAAAATGTAGACTTTTCTCCTGGATAACTCAACCAGTAATGGTAAGGTGGTTCAGTGATGGCAATGGAGGTTGTCTATCTTCTATAGATATATCACTATCAAGGTAGATCAAAACAATATTATTATGGCAAAGATGAAAAATGTACTATTGAAACTATGTAGATGTCTCCCAAACCTAAAACTCTCGAAAGTGTAGACTCTTCTCCTGGATTACTGAACCAGTAACGGTAAGGTGGTTCAGTGATGGCAGCTTGTCCCTGTTGCCATCACTGAACCACCAGGGTTTTGACCATCTTATGTTTAGAGGCACTTATTACTAGGAGTAAAGTCTTAATTTAGGGAAATGTTGCAGATCTATTTTACCATCTAAGGTCAAATGTGGTGTGTATTGGATCTTTGGGTCCTGTTGGTCCACCTCATTTGGTATTGGGTGGCACAAATTTGGACTCCACTTTACAATGCATTGGGTTGTGTAAAGGCAGATGAAGGAGGAAACAAACTGGGGTGGCAAAACCTGGCACCAAAAGACAAACTACATTTTGAACTTTGCAGTGGATCCTTTCTTCTATATATACATCACTATTAAGGTGGATCAAAACAATATTATTATGACAAAGATGTCACATTTTTCAACAAAAGTTGCCATATGGTTCAAGAGAAGACCTACCTTAGACCGTAACTGCTCTTATGTCCTAGAACCTTGGGGTCGGTTCTAGACATTACCGATGGTCCCATGACTTCTATTTAACAGCTATGGACTGAGCGTGTTGGAGGATGCAGTAAAGTACAACACAGAGGCCTTGGACTTGTTCTTTATACAATAATATATGGATCTGCCCTTGTCACATCTAAGAGTTTATTTTCACTCTTTATCTCTAGGTATTAAGGATTTCCTTCTTGTGGCTTCTTAAGAGCAGATCTTAGAAGGAAAACACTTCAATCGGTTACTTAAAAGTATTTCATCTTCTTTTATTATAATAGACATAAAAAAAAACTTTCCTGAAAGACATCGGCAGAGTGTGCAACCTGTCTAAGACGTTGGTTACTCGGGAAACTTTTAAATATTTGTAAAGATTTACTTGTCTTCCTTCTGTCAACCGCAAGGTCGGAGATTAAATTAATGGAGCCCAGCGCAATCATTAATATCCGCCATATCTCCGGGCGTTCCTGAAGCCGGCAGAACATAAGTAGCAAGAGACTAAAAGGGAAGATAAAGTTCTATATGTGACACATCCTAAGAAATATCTAGTGATGTATAAAAAAGTATCCTATGTATCTCTGTATATCTATCTATTATCTCTATATATATTCCTCTATTCTCCCTATATCTATCTCTATCATGTAGATCGTTCTAGAACTCTACAGAAAGCTCTTCATTTCATATGTGATTTTCAGAAACCTCCAGTGTAAATATAAAATTATCATTTATATATCTATCCTCTATCTCATATGTTAATCATACCTCCTGTTTGTTCCGCCCAATTGTCTCCCTTTCGTTTTATTGACTGTTAGTGTGTTTTGTTATTTTCTGTCTATACTCTCCCCAATCCTCTCTGTCCCTACTGCCGATCGTCTTTCCATTTCTTTTGCCGATTGTCTTTGTCCGTTCTGTCAATTGTCTCTCCGTCCCTTCTGTCGATTGTCTCTGTCCCTTTTTGCCGATCGTCTTTCCATCCCTTCCGCCGATCTTCCCTCCATCTCTTCTGCCAATCATCTCTTCTTCCACTGTCGATCGTCACTCTGTCCCTTCTGCTGATCTTCCCTCCATCTCTTCTGCCAATCATCTCTTTTTCCACTCTGCCGATCGCCTCTCCATCCCATATGCCGATTGTCTCTCCGTCCTTTCGGCCGGTCATCTCTTAAGACGATCTCTCTTCCTTCTGCTGTTCGTCTTTCCGTCCCTTCTACCCATCCGTCTCTCCAGCCCTTCTACCCATCCGTCTCTCCAGCCCTTCTACCCATCCGTCTCTCCAGCCCTTCTACCCATCCGTACCTCCAGCCCTTCTACCCATCCGTCTCTCCAGCCCTTCTACCCATCCGTCTCTCCAGCCCTTCTACCCATCGTCTCTCCAGCCCTTCTACCCATCGTCTCTTCAGCCCTTCTACCCATCGTCTCTCCAGCCCTTTTGTTAATCTTCCATTTGTCTCTTCTGTTGATCATCTTCCCATCTCTTCTGTCAATCGTTGCTCAATTCTATCTTCCAGTTTCCTTGTCCTTTTCTCGATTATTTCTAGTGACTTTACCAGTAACTACATGGTCTTGGAAGCAAGGTCACAAGCCCTGACCAGAGGTGGCATAAAATTCTTAAAGCACATGCACTTGAAATAAAAAGAAAATAACATAATAAAACTGTAAGCCAATTAACACTCCTTTTTGCCAACAAATCCATTTAGCTTTATTTGTACCTGGTAAATTTGAAAGCCAACCAAATCTCTACAAATGGGTTTGTTGCCCAGATTACTGATCGTAGTTATCCCATAATACATCTGTGCCATTGAAGGTTCTGGGAAAAGTGGATGATAACCCTCTTATGAGCCAAAATGGTGGCCATATTGACATTTTGACAAAGGGCGTTGGCTTACAAAGAACAAAGGATAAAAAGGGGTCCAATGAGTACCTGTCAACTTTGGGTGTTTACCTTTTGGCCTCCTTTATAAAACTCCTTTCCAATTGGACACTATGGCACTTTCTCATGACTGAGTATATCCTGGTGCTACGCGCAAGAAAACTTCTGGTATTGCTGCTTTCTGGAAAGCTTTGGAAGGTTTTTATGGCCCCCAGCTGAATTGCCACTTTTTCCAAGAATCTGGGAGACCTCCCCTTTTATTTTTCAGGAATTTCCGGTTCGCATGCCGATAACAGCCTAGGACATAAGGATCAGGTACTTGTTTGGCCTCATCTCATTTTATTGATCTTTGTATGGCCTCTGGATAGGGGAATCTAAAATATGGGATGTTTTCAACCAAATTTGGGCCTCCTTGCTCCAAGGGGCCCCATAGCATCCACATGGGGGGGCTTTATGATACATGTTTTAGGTACATGCAGAAGCCAACATTCCTCATTTCACGACTTTATAAACTTCTATTGTCATTGAAACCGAATAACACTTGTCCCTACAGATTTACAATCCTCCTTTTACAGGAGCCTGGTTTAGGGGCCACATGTAGGATTCCCGATTTAACGTAATTAAACATCTGCAGCCCAGATTAAGAAAAAAAAAGGGTACGTAAGTGCAAAAGGTCAAGACTATTGTGAGTCAACAATCCCGGGGTGTAAATAAGTAATAAAAGACAAAGGAATGACCTCGCCAAGACATGTCCTGCATGGAGACCAGAGGAGCTCTGCAGGGAGCCTGAGACAATGCCAGCAGCTTTAGCAGCCATTGATGTGTATTCCCAGTGATATTTATTAGAGGACCTCATTCTGGGCTCATGACATCCTTTGTGGCCCGGCCACCTGACATTCTCTCCCTTTTCAGAGCAGTTAACCTGGAATTAAACAGCTTAACCATCAGGGTCAACTTTTTTTTTTCCATTGCTCAAAAAGACTCTCCCTCCATCCCCCCCGACCATGATATATTGTCCCATTCATTCTACTAATTAGTTTAATCACCGTGGAAGTATCTCTATACAAAGCCACCAACACCGACGTATCCACAGATCATAACTGGAAGACTTCATGTGAAACCCACAAAAGTGCTGTCAAGATCCGGAAATATTTCAACAAAAGAGGTCCGTCCACCGGTGACCATGTCGTTACAGGAGTCCCATGGATTTACAGAAATAAAAAGGAGGAGAGGAATGTTATCCCACCGGGTAATTTAGCGATCTTCGTTGGGGGTTATTTTTCTTTCCCATGCTCCTTTCACACGGCTGTGACAGTCTCACGTCCCGCTCGTATTTGAACACCTATGACTGATATTTTCAAAAAAATATTCCGCCATCTTCTTTCTTTCCATTTTCAAGATATCTGCTTGAAGTCAATGAATTGAATCATTATCCTTGGTATCCAGAGGCCAAAAACTTGCCCAACGGGGAAGAAATCCAGCGTAGACTATCCTCTTTGCAGGACCCAGTGGCCACCAGACCAGGACCCTACGAACCTTCTCCTACCGGCGCCTCTTCTGATTAGTAGGTGCGGTACAACGTGGCTCCCGGACCATGGTCTTGCAAAACTTTTTTGCTCAGCTCTAGAACTTTATGGAGCAGATCTAGTTAAAGGGGTTGTCTGATCAAAATTAGACACCTGGGGTTTGATCTGATCATCCCAGGTCCTCTTGATTTTGACAGGGAAGTCGCCAGTAGCCATTTGGTCTTGATTGGATGCTGTGAAAAGTGTTTGCCCCCTTCCTGATTTCTTATTCTTTGGCATGTTTGTCATACTTAAATGTTTCAAATCACAAAGCAAATTTAAATATGAGACAAAGATAACACAAGTAACCACAAGATGAAGTTTATAAATGAAGGTCTTTGTTATTAAGGTAAAAAGAAATCCAAACCTACAGGGCCCTGTGTGAAAAAAATATTTCTCCCTAATCCTAATAACTGGTTGGGCCACCCTTAGCAGCAACAACTGCAATCAAGCGTTTGCGATAACTTTCAATGAGTTTTTTACAACACTCTGGAGGAATTTTGCCTACTCCTCTTTTCAAAATTGTTGTAATTCAGCCACATTGGAGGGTTTCCGCGCATGAACTGCCTTTTTAAGGTCATGCCACAGCATCTCAATTGGATTAAGGTCAGGACTTTGACTAGGCCACCCCAAGTCTTAATTTTGTTTTTAAGCTATTCAGAGGAGGACCTGCTGGTGTGTTTTGGATCATTGTCCTGCTCCATAACTCAAGTGCGCTTCAGCTTGAGGTCACGAACAGATGGCCAGACATTCTCATTCAGGATTTTTTCAGGTAGACAGCAGAGTTCATGGTTCCATTTACCACGGCAACTCTACCAGATCCTGAAGCAGCAAAACAGCCCCAGACAATCATACTACTACCACCATATTTTACTGTTGGTATGATGTTCCTTTTCTGAAATGCTGAGTTACTTCTATGCCAGATGTAATGGGACATACACCTTCCAAAAAGTTCAACTTTTGTCTCGTCAGTCCACAGAGTATTCTCCCAAAAGTCTTGGCGATCATCAAGATGTTTTCTGGCAAAACTGAGATGAGCCTTTGTTTTATTTTGCTCAGCAATGGTTTTTGTCTTGGAAATCTGCCATCCATGCCACTTTGCCCAGTCTTTCTTATGGTGGAGTCAGGAGCACTAACCTTAAGTGAGGCAAGTGAGGCCTTCAGTTGTTTGGTGTTGTTGTGGGGTATTTTGTGACCTCTTGGATGAGTCGTCGCTGCGCTCTTGGGGTAATTTTGGTTGGCTGGCCATTCCTGGGAAGGTTCACCACTGTTCCATTTTTTTTTTGCCATTTTTGGATATTGGCTACCACTGTGGTTCGCTGGAGTCCCAAAGCTTTAGAAATGGCTTTATAACCTTTTCCAGACTGATAAATCTCAGTTACTTTGTTTCTCATTTGTTCCTGAATTTCTTTGGATTGCAGTATGATGTCTAGCTTTTGAGGATCTTTTGGTCTACTTCACTCTGTCCGGCAGGTCCTATTTAAGCGATTTCTTAATTGAGAACAGGTGTGGCAGTAATCAGGCCAGTGTGCGGCTAGGGAAAGTGAACTCCCCTTCCCAAAGATGTGATAAACCACAGTTAATTTATGTTTTAAGGGGGGGGTCACTTTTTTTCACACAGGGCCCTGTAGGTTTGGATTTCTTTTTCCCTTAATAATAAAGATCTTCATTTAAATACTGCATTTTGTGTTTACGAGTTATCCTTCTCTAATATTTTAAATTAGTTTTGTGATCTGAAACATTTAAGTGTAACAAATATGCAAAAGAATAAGAAATTAGGAAGGGGGCAAAGACTTTTTCACATCACTGTATATGAGAGATTTTGAAAATTGCTGAATGCAAAATTGGTGCATAAGAGCCTTCCTTATATTGAATCCCCCTTTTATTTAGCCAAAGTTGCTCCCCACTCTTGACCGAACGCCATGTAATACCACATATCACCAGTAGTGGAAATGCATAGCTGGCAGAAACTTCCTCTGTCAATCCGAGGTTTCATCGAGCTAATACTCAGGCTGACATGTGAGGTCATATACATTTTAGGAGTTGCTATTTAGGCGATTGTCTTCTATAGTATTTAAAAAATGTGCCGAGCCTACAGATTTCCCCATCCTCACAGCCAAATATCTATGACAGCTGTTGGCATAATGTTATTCTAAAGGTATTTTTACCCCCTCGGATGACAAAAAGTGCCAACTCTACCCCCTCCTCTCTTTGTGGACACCTTTTTTTTTTTTGGCCCGGTCCCTGGAACCTCTCACATTGTACGGAGGCATATCTAAGTAGTTTGTCAACATGGGCGTTACTGACTTGGCACAAACGTTTCTTTACCGAAGGGATAAACACCAAACAGATAAGAAGGTGCGGTGCAAAGATGGCATGTCCCTGCAGAGACGTAACCCCGGTATACATAGCTGGGCCGTGGTGCACTGAGCTGCGGCATAAACAGACACACAAAGCCATGGAAAAAAAAAAAAGGATGATGAACTTGTAATGGTATATGGCACTGTTGTAACGCTCGGTCAAGGAGCCGGGGATTAGAAACCTTTTGTGATGCAGTGAAATTCCTTTGCGGGTAAATAGTACAGATCATCGCGTGGCTCTCCGCATAGCAGAAGAGAAAAAAAAAACTGCAGGACAATAGACTCTGAGCATTTCCCTTGGGTAACGATAATGAGTCATAGAGCAATGTACCTACGGCACAATACATGGCATGCCTTGTATGATAGGAATGAGTGGCATTACACTTGGGGCTGCCAACCTAATGCCGCCTTTCAAATGAAGATTAACAACCTGGCTTCAGATCCTGAGTTTCACATAGGTGGCATCAGTTTTACATGCCATGATCCGACATTCGCATTCCACCAGATTGCGTCCTCATGGTCTATACTTACATCACTGCACCTGTTTTGGTTTTATTTAGGATTTATATTATTATTTCAGCACTTTTTGTATTGCCACTGTATGGCAGCTTTATGTTTTCATTATTCTGTATGGTATGGTTATTCAGTGACCTTATGTTCCCACCTTCTGAAAAATTTTGACCTTCAGAGCTGCGTCTCCTAATCCCCACTTGTTTGCCCAAGGGCTTCCGCATACTTTTAAGTCAACAATATTTACGTCCAGTCACTTCCAGAGCTGCATTCATGATTCTGCTGGCTGTAAAGTAGAATCTGTCTACCAGCTTCTGTTGAAGTCGTATGGTAAAAGCATGTACCCTTAGGCCTCTTTTGTTAACCCTACTAACATTCAGTCGCAACATCCTTTAAGTCAACCTTATTTACATCTGGTTACTTCCAGAGCTTCAATCATAATTCTGCTGACTGGAAAGTAGAATCTATCCAGCAGCTTCTGTTTGTCATAATGTGCCAGTGACAACTTGCCAGAGTTACAGTTTGACCTTCAGATCTGCCCTTCCTAGTCCCAACATGTTTGCCCAAGGGTAGCAACAGTCTTTAAATCAACTATATTTACATCCAGAGCTTCATTCATTATTCTGCTGGCTGTGACGTAGAATTTATTTATTCAGATCAGATCTTGTTCAAGTTGTAAGGTGCCAGTTGCAACAGAGCTGCTCCTCCTAGTCTCCACATTTACCAATGGCCTCTTTGTTTACTTTACATACACCCAGTCACCCTATTTACATAAAGTTAAATCCGGAGCTGCATTCATATTTCTGCCAGTTGTTACGTAGAATTAATCTACCAGATCCTGATCAATTTGTAAGGTACAAGCTGACAAGTTGGAGTTAAAGTCTGTTGAGACCCTTCAGCTAAAATTACTGTTTAAGTCCATCCTACTTGCATCCAGAGCTGAATTCGTGATTCTGCTGACAGAGAAATAGAATCTATTGTTTACGATTAACTCCTGTACAAGTTCTAAGGTACCAGTTGCAACATGCCAAAGTTACACTTTGACCTTCAGAGCTAAAATTTGTCATCCCAAAATGTTTGACAAAGGGCTTCAACAGACTTTTAAATCAACCCTATTTTCATCCAGTCACATCCAGAGCTTCATTCATGATTCTGCTGACAGTAGACTCTGTCAGTCAGTTGTGACTATGTCCTGTTCAAGTTGTAAGGTACCACTTGCAACTTGCCAGAGTTAGTTTAACCTTCAGAACTACTCATCCTCGTCACAATATGTTTGCCCAAGAGCCTCAACAGATTATTTCACCTTATTTTCTTTCAATCACATCCAAAGCTGTATTCATGATTGTGCTGGCAGTAAAATAGATGTCTTTTGAGATCAGATCCTGGTTAAGTAGTAAGTTACCAGTTGCAGTTCAACCTTCAGAACTTCTCCTCCTAGTCTCCACGTTCAAGTTAACCCTATTTACATCCAGAGCTGCATTCATGAATCTGCTGGTAGTAAAGTACAATCTATCTACCAGCTTCTGGTCATGTTATAAGGTACCAGTGGCAATATGCCAGAGTTACAGTATGACCTTCACAGCTGCTTTTCCTAGACCCCACATTTGTACAAAGGTCTGAACCGTCTTCAATTTAACCCTATTTACATCCAGTCACATCCAGAGCTGCATTCATAAGTCTGCTGACAGTAAAGTAGAATCTATCTGTGGTGTCCAGCCCCCATTCAAGTTGTAAGTTACCAGTTGCAGTTTGACTTTTAGAGGTTCACCTCCTACTGGTGACAGGAAGTCACAACCATTGCCAGCCATGTTGCTCAAGTTTCTTGGGCCAACCGGTCACTGAACATGCAGATGGGAAAAATTAATAAAATTCTTTCAGACCAGTAACCACAATTATTTCTTCAGGTCACTGGCAGAAAAAGTGACAGTTAATGCAGTTCTACAGGACTAAGATCTCCCCAAACCTACACTCAATACTTTAGCTTCCTGGACTCCTCAGAATGTGACATGAAGGTGCAAAGAATTTTGGGGGTTACCTGCGATCCCACAAACCTTTTTAAGCCTTCAAAGACAAAATTAGAAGTAAAAATGGCATCTTCTAGAAGTAGGTCTGTAGAAGACTCCACACAGGGTTGGTTTGTAGTCTGTAACTATAAAGACACATAGGTCCGCATAGGAGCTGTATACAGAAAACGGTAATGAAAGTTTGATTTATGACCATTTTTAACATATGCGTTTGTCCCTAAAAAGGATTTTCTCCAGCGTTTTTATCTTATTTTAGAAGCTGCTTAGAATTTTCCGTACTCCCAAAGAATGTCTGTAATGTGGCTTGTTTTCATCTAATGTATTAAGTCATCGTAGAAAATGGAAAAAGTTATGGCGGATGCCACCGAGCTTCTCTCACGCTGCTCCAAATGGTGCCGTTTAGCTCCTATGTTATTACACGCACCACATCAAAATGCTGCTTTGTGTGTTATTCACATTAGAGTCCCCAAAAACATTATGGTTACCGCGCCGCCTCGTTGCCAACTCGAAAAATATCACTAATAGAATCTTAACATATGCCGTAAGCTAAACAATCGCATAAGTGAAGGCCGACGCGGAGACCACAGAAATTTGTACCAAACACACAAAATTCTTGAGCTCCAGTCAAGAATTGCATTCAGCAAATGACACAAACTGATGTAAACTATAAAATGTTTATTTGGGGGAACTGATGACACCATTCTTGGCTTCGAGGGGATATTTAAAGTGAATTTTGCTGAGGCTGACATTTTAGGGGTTTAGAAGATATTCATCAAAAATTCTAAATTCCTCTTCCCAGGTGGTGGTTGGTCCAGGTCTCTATTCTTACCCCATCCATGGTAGAAGGGGCCACTACTTGCTCTTCTACCCACTCCACCAGTTTGGTGGCATGACCCTCAAGCCAGTCTACTTTTCTTATAGGCTATGGTTCCTTTGCCAATGGGAAATCTGTGGCCATCTCTTTATGAATTCCTCTTGGTGGGAGATGAGTCCAAACCAAGTCTTGTTCTTCCATTGCATGCAGATTATCACTGAGGAAAATTTATTATTGATGGTCAGGAAGAGAGTTGTTCAGTTCAGTAAAGTCCCAACATCTACCCTGTGCCCATTTATTACACTGGTATCGTCTTCTAAGTGATAGGGGGCTATAAACTCCCTTGAAGGTCCTTCTGTAACTGCTGCCTTTGAACCATACTTGACAATTGTCTTGGAACATGTGTGAGCCTCACATATGTTCTGGGACGTTGTCAAGTATTACTGGTTAGACCTCCAGTACTATTGGAAAAATTGGAAAATCTAGACCTAGCCGAACCCTCCCAAAGACTCCTTTGTACACCAAGGCACGTACAACTGCTGCCTTTGAACTGTACTTTCCAACTCTCCTGTAACAGATATTCCCAGAATAAGGGGAAACCTCCTGGCCTCTCGGAAAAAATCAGCAAATTTCCTTGTCCCAGCCAAAGACTCCCTTGGACACCACGGTCGTTTGGCATCTTCTGCCCTTGAACCAACTCTCCTGGAACAGAATGAGGCTGCCAGAATAAGGGGAGAACTATCGGGCTTTTGAAAACATTCCTTAAATGTACTGGGCTGGCCGAACCATCCCATAGACTGCCTTGGGCAGCAAGGCTCATCTGCAGTTGCTGCCTTTGAACCTATTGCCAACTCTCCCAGAACACAATGAGGCTGCCAGACTATGGTGAGATTTCCCGGACTCTCCGAAAAATCAGCCAGTCTCCCGGGCCCAGGTGAACACTCCCAAAGACTCCCTTGCACACCAAGGCCCATTTGCTACCTTTGCTTTTGATCCATACTTGCCATTTCTCCTGGATCAGAGGCTCTTAGATTAAGGGGAGACCTCTCAGACACTCAGGAAAAAAAATCAACAAATATCTTGGGCCCAGCCAAATCATCTCAAAACCTTCATTGGGCACTAAGGACTGTCTTAAACTGCTGCTTTTGAACAATACTTGCTAACTCTCCCAGAACAGAGAGATGCTCCCAGAATATAGTGAGGCTTCCTGAACGCTCATAACAGTCAGCAGCCCTGGGCCCAGATAATCATGCCAAAGATTCAGTTGGGCACCAGGGCCTGTATGCTACTTTGACCTATACTTACCAACTCTCCAGAAACAGAAAGAGGCTCTTAGAATAAGGGGAAACATCCTGGACTCTCAGAAAAGACTGCAAATATTCTAGGCCTAGCCAAACCCTCCCAAAGACTCCTTTGGACACCAGAGTCCCTCTCTAACTGCTACCTTTAAGCCATACTTGTTAACTCTTCCAAAACGTATAGAAGCTTCCATCGTAAGGGGACACCTCTGGAAAAAAATCTGGAAATTTCCCCTCAGAACCATGCCAAAACCCCCTTGGACACCAGGGCCCATCTAAAACTTATGCCTTTACCAACTCTCCCAAAACAGTGGGAAGTTCCCAGATTAAGGGGAGACCTCCCAGTCTCTTTATAAAAAAAAAAAAAAAATCAGCAAATCTCCTGAGTCCAGCCAAACCCTCCCTTAGCCCCCCTTGGACAACAGGGTCCGTCTGCAACTTTTGATTTGGAACCATAGTGGCCAACACTCCTGGAATTAAGAGAGGCTTCAAAAAGAAAGTGAGACTTCCCAGACTCTTACAAAAGTCATAAAATCTCCTAGACTCAGATGAAACCTCCCAAAAAAATTATAAAAAGTTATTTCCTGTAGAGAGGGAACAGGCTGTGCATAATGGGCGTGGTTTCTTAAAAGGGTGATGCTACTATCAAAAACTACCATGGTGCATATGAATCCCCCACCAAAATACTTGTGTTCAAAAGTTGGCGCTTATTCTTTGAACCCTCTCTATAGCATACATGTCAAATTCTGGCCCGTGGGTGGTTTTATTTGGCCCGCAACACCAGAACCATCACCCCTATGTGGTGCCCATAATACTGTATGGAGGACTATGTGGTGCCCATAATACTGTATGGAGAACTATGTTGGGCCCATTATTATGTATGGAGGACTATGTTGGGCCCATAATACTGTATGGAGGACTATGTTGGGCCCATTATACTGTATGGAGGACTATGTTGGGTCCATTATACTGTATGGAGGACTATGTTGGGCCCATAATACTGTATGGAGGACTATGTTGGGCCCATTATACTGTATGGAGGACTATGTTGGGCCCATTAGACTGTGTGGAGGACTGTGTTGGGCCCATTAGACTGTGTGGAGGACTGTGTTGGGCCCATTAGACTGTGTGGAGGACTGTGTTGGGCCCATTAGACTGTGTGGAGGACTGTGTTGGGCCCATTAGACTGTGTGGAGGACTGTGTTGGGCCCATTATACTGTGTGGGGCCCATTATACTGTGTGGAGGACTGTGTGGGGCCCATTATTCTGTATGGAGGAGGGTGTGGGGCCCATTATTCTGTATGGAGGACTGGGTGGGGCCCATTATACTGTATACTGGTTGGCCTGCGACTTTGTCCAAGTTTTTCATTTTGGCCCTCTGTGTGTTTGAGTTTGACATCCCTGCTCTATAGCCATGACCACACGTTTGATTAGATGGCACCAGGTATTATTTTAAAGTGCTAATGGCGCCCACTGAGGAGCGGGGCTATTATCGCATCCACATTCAGGCTGTCATCAGTATAAACAATGGGGGCAACGCAGCACCCACCAGCACAGAACTGGTACTGGTCTGAATTTAAAGGCATATCATCTATCCTTTATTACATTTTCCTTATATGGTTAACCCTTTAAATGCATTCACGCTGTATGTATAAGGTTTGGCTAAATCAGCCCCATCATCCCATTACCGACAGTGATGACAGCCATAGCTGTGGGCACGCACATCCATCTAGCCATGACAGCGAGCCCACAGCTCATCGTGCCCTGGGCCTGTGGCAAATATCATCTCTCTGGCACCTCTGACATCCCGTCCGTCACGCTGTTATCTCTTCGTCTGATTAAAGGTATTTTCTTCCCCACAATATTTTGAAAGGACACAAAATTCCACGAATCTCGTCTACGATTGTTATGACTACAAAAAGCGGTGACAAGAGAGCTACTTAAAGAGCTCCGTCCAATAAAAATGTCAGCAATTTCTGTTGTTGAGACGGTGGAGGGGGTTAACCACTTCACTACCAGGACTCTCTGCTGGACATAAAGCGTGGAGGGGGATAAATTCTTTACAATGATTGAGTCCTTGGTCCTCGTGCCTAGAAGGGAAAGTTTACGTGCAAGAAGTGGAAGATGTTTTCAACCGGTTCTCCCACAACGAGGGAAATATTGAGGTCAGATGATCTCTTCAACACATATTTTTTTTTTTTTTTATCATGACCAAAAGTTGTCCTAGAGCCTTAACCTACATCAACTTCCAAGGTAACTACTTGTTGTAACATCGGAGAGTGCACAGTTTGGATCAGCGACTCAGCGATGATGCTGGTCCGAACTGTCAATCATCAAGAGCCTACTGCCCCCCCAGCCAGCAGAAAGCTGGGAGGCTGGAGAACGGTGTGCTCTTGAAGATAAGAATAACCTTCTAACCCTTTACATGAGGCTGAGGACCCATATGGCACTGTCTTAACAAGAACACGGCCATGTTTTTCTAATTCTGCATAGCCCCTTGAATTTTCACTTAAGGACAATAGATGAAAACAGGTTAGTCTAGAAGTCTAAGTCCCATCAAGCTCCAAAGTCCCGGTTGTGGTTACTATTTTTGGACCCCATATAGCCCCAGATGGGACTTGGTTTAGGAACTTTTTTGAAAGAACATAAGTTCGTTTGATGGCATTACTGGATGTATCAAGTAAAACAGAGCAAAATTATGGAGTATCTCTTGATGAATTATAAGACATTTCCATTTTTTGATCCCTTTTAGATGCTGCTGCTGCTTCTTCTCAGGTGCGTGAAGTATAATTTCATCTTCTCAACCATAGGAGGCAGTATTGTAGTAGTTAGCGAGATATGAGTAAAGATAATTTGAGTTTGAAAAGTGCCAACCACAATCCTGAGCCGTAAGCTGTCACTTCCTTTCTGCCACCTACCTTGGCATCCCACTAAAGTGGAGCGACAGAGAGCTCTGCACAGAGTTGGAAAAACAAGTCTTAAAAAAAGAGTGTATTTTGCTATATTTTAGGAAACTCTAAGTCATAGAATCTAAAGCCCCCCCATACACAACAGATAACTGTCGGCCGATAGTTATCTCCTCTGACTCCATACTCGGGAGCACTCTTCTCAGCTGAACACTCTTATCTTGTCTATAAAAGAACACACTACCAGACTCCTCAGCTTGGTAGTCCAAAGCAAAAGATTGATAGTCCAAAATTGGACAAGCCAGATCCCTCTGTTCTCCAACATCATCTGTTGGGGAAAAGTCGGTAAGCCTCCATACATATTTCACTGTTGGCCAATAATAACCGGTTCGGTCGATCTTAGTGTATGGAGGCCAAAATGAAGCTTCGATGTTCAATTGGAGTAATCTCAGTGATTATCATGCTTAGGGGAGAGACATAAATTGGGCCTAATAGGATATACATGGGATTGAGGTATCATAAAAGAGAAACTGGACAAGAGCCATGGCCCTACATAGAAATCTGGGGACCCAAATTGGGGCCCCCCCATGGGCCTTCCGCTGTCATCAGACAATCCATTTGGCAGTGGCCCAATGAGGGTCACAAAGGGCTCCCTCATCTAACCACTTAAGGCCCCCAAACACAGACTAATATCAGCTGAACCCACCGATATTGATCATTTCGGCTAACACTCTAATGTGTATAGGGGCACCGGATAATTTATCGTCAGAGGTTGATCAGGAATGTCCAATATTGGACTGCAGATTGTTTTGTTCTTGAGATAAGCTGCTGTCAGAGATGTCCATCGGTGGCTTTCTCATAGAAATCACTGGCGAGCTCGGCCAAACAATGGGTCAAAGCATTGTTTAGCCAACAGCCATCTGTGTTTGGGTGGCTTAAGATGCCATGGTCACTGTCTAACATAGGATCTAAGGAGTTAAACTGCTGCAATCAGACCTAGCTCCTATCTCAGCAGTTACCCATGGGTGATTGCTGTGTGTAAAATATCTGGCATGTGCCAGCTATGGAGGAGGCTCAACACGTAAGCCTGCTCAATCAGTACAAATCTTCCAGACATTGGTGGAAACTAGGTTGATGCATTTGACACTAGGTTTTCCTCAGCTCACGGACTCCATGGCCGGTGCACTGCCTGCCTCCTTTAGCAGTAAACAAGAGAATAGTAATCATATCTAGTTGAGAGCAGCCATTCAAAGGCAAAAAAAAAGAATAAGTAAGACTAGAATAAGGACTTAAGAACATGCCAACCTCAGGTCAAGTAGCAGACCAATGATGACATCAGAGCAGGCTTCATGTAGACCCTTGGGGGATAAAGACCCTGTAAGCCCCTCATAATCAATCCCACTTTGGTATGTTTATCATGTTAGCCATTGCCCCTTAGCCAAGCTGATCCTGACATGATGCCAGTGTCCTTTTCCAGTTGAGAAGTCCTGAAGTTGGCTCAGAAGCTTGGAGTAGTGGTTGACAGGTTCGGAATCTCCTGGGTCCATATACAAAATCTGTTATTGCCCCTATATTGCTTGTCACAAGTACAAGGACCCTAGTATAACTGCTACCCCTAAACACCCCTATAGTTATACCCCTGGACAGGCTGTATGCTGATGTCGTCATCATGTGACATTTGGAGCGGGGTAGATACCTCTAAACTGTTAAGTTTACCAGTCATGTTGGGTGCAAATGGAGTCGCTCTTTAAGGACATGACCTCTTTAGGCTAAAAAGGAAAATCCCCCAGTTTCATCACAAATTCCAGAATGAACATGAAAAAACCTGAAAGATTTCCTATCTCACCCCAGACATATACGATTGTTTTGTCTCCGGTTTGATCACGTACATGGTTCGATATTCTATGCCAGCAACTTCCTGAAATATATCTTGTTATCTGCCCGTATCACTATATCTGTGAGATAACGTTGTAGGTGCAGACATAATATCTGCTCGATGTGCAGGCTGAAATGTAACCGTTTCTCGGTTTATTGAAGACATTCCGAAAAAAACATTTCAAGCATAAACCAAGAAGTTCAATGATAAATAGATGTCTGTTGTCGTTACATGATTGCGCGTGGTTAAAAAGATGGCATTTTTGTAGTTTTATGGCTTGTCCAATTCTGGCCAAGTTCTCCCAATAGCTATGATGACTGTGAGCAACCAGAGACTAAGACATGGGTTGGCTTTAGGGGTGCATGTTCTGTGTGGTCACCCAGGGGACATCCGCGACCATTACTGAAAAAAATGGCTTATATGGCCAAGCTTAAGTAGGTGTTCCTATCTCAGCAATGGGTTGTCCAATCCTGATTCCAGCCCAAAATGCTGAAAAAAAAAGTATACCCACCTCGCCTGATTCCGGCTCTCCCAGTGCTGACTTGATCCTTTGCCAGTCTGTGTTTCTTCTTCTGGTATGTCAGCATTTGACTGTTGCAGCCAATCACTAGCTGCAGCGGTGACACAAAAATAAATCAAATGGACCACCCCTATAATGATATCTAGAAGGACCTGCACCAATCCTGAGAATGAAAAGGCTACAGTGCTACTTTGATGGTCATAATAGTCCCTCTCTGGCAATGTTTGAGCTAGAATCATCTGGTTGTATGGGCATCAATGAGCACATTTGTGAGAAATATGGCACATGATAGATTTTTAGCTTTAAGGGAACACTTAAGAGCAAGCTCTTTGTGTGCTTTCCAAGCAGAAGTCCTCAACTTACCATGTGTCCAAGAGATTTGGTGTTTACCCTAGTGCTCATTAGTACCTTCTCCTAACATCTTGGAAGGTTTCTCAAGGGCTGTAAGTGCCTCCATGCCCATAAGTTTGGGTACGTGTAATGAAAATAAGATCTAAAATCAGTGAAGCTTGAAAAGGGTTTGAAGCCTCCCTCTTGGAAATCGATGAAAGTCCACGCTCCAGAACCTCCACCAACGACCTTTTCGAATAGGTCAAAAAATGGTTCTCAAGAAAAGAGTGAATCGAGATCAATCTGCGTCACTTTAAGCTTCTTTGTTAAGACATTAAATTTACAAAAGAAAAGTGTTTAGACCTAGACTGAGGACTTTAGCAAACAGGGAAAAGCTTCGGTAGAGGCTGAAACTTTCGTTTTCAGCCCGAGTGGAGATGCTAATGGACATCCATTGGCTTTTTTTCTAGATTTAATGTGGAAGGGTGAGGACTATTTTTCACTTCAAGATGGCTATCAATCCATTCCATATTTGAAAATGACTAAGAAATTCCCAACGCAATTAGCAAATAACCAAAGATGAACCTACACTTTTGGGACAAGAATTGAAACATCTAAAAAAAGAAAAAAAAAATCTTTGAACAATTGCTTTGTCTACAGTCATTTGTGCTAATATCTACCAGCTGGGTTACATAAAAGAAATCCTTTAAAAGAACCCTCATATCTCACATTATCTGCCCTGGGATCTGTGTAGGAGATGTTCACCACATTAAAGTCATGATTAGATCTTTAGATGTTCCAGCTCTATAGAAGAATCCATCTCGAGGAGCATCAAAGAGGTGAAAAAGCTTCTAAACAGGAAAAGCAAGCCAGCACCAGTCACAAGGCATGGATTATATAGGGGCGGGCTGTGAGAATTCCAAAACATGACCATTGTGGTGCGTCTTTAGGAGACTTTTCTCAAGGAGTGTGCTCCATTTAGAATATTGTGTTGCACCTTGATCTCCCAGTTGAATAGTTTTTTTGAAAAAAAGCCGTTAGATATAAAGGGAAGGATCTAAATCCAACAAGGTTGTCTCCTAATATCTAAGATCCTTCAAAATCTTAAAAAGGCTTGTGCCGAGTTTCAAAAACATGGCATCCCATTCACTTCACAAGGCTGAGCTGCAGTACCACATACAACCTGTGGACGGGTGTGGTGCTGTTTATGAAAGAAAGGTGTCATGTTTTTGGAATCCTGTACAATCTGTTTAAAGGGGTTGGCCCATTTCTACGTTTTTGCCTTTCAAGCAGTCCCCAGTGGCAGACCTAGCAACTTTCCAAATAGCTTCTATATGCAGACTTGTCCGAATTCGGCGCTGAGGTTGACGTAATGCCACCAGCACTGCCTGTGTATTGCTTTGCTGGCATCACGTGGTAAACTACCTTCAAAGCGCTGCCTTGTCGAAGGAATGTCGGCACAGACATTACTTCTTTGGCACTTCTTTCGGAGTAAAGAGGAGAGGAAGATCTGAGCATTGGGCGTTGCAACATGGCGCTGGGAAGAAGAGGACATTCCCCTTCGCGACTGAGATGTGAAGAAACTAAGGGGAAGGAGTCCCAAGACCATGAATTTGGGGCAATGGGTATAGGAACGAGCAGTTGGAGGGTAATTGGCCTGCAATTTGGAGCAACTTGAGAGGTAAAAAGGGGGAGAAGGTAAAACCCCATTAAAGTGCATTCTTTCTCCATAAATAGAAGATATTCTGGAAGGATCTCTGGGTTTTTTTTGGCTACAAATCAATAAGTGAGGTTTCATCTTTAGAGTTTGTTGTTTCCATCGTTTACTGCCATCGACGGCGTTTGGTTCGAAAAATAGGAAATCCATGTCTTCTTTTTTTTGCAGAAAAAGCGCCACATTTGCCCACGGGCTGTGCCTGGGGTTTGGCAATGTTCCTGGAAGAAAGAAGCCATGTTTTTCTAATCTTGGACAACCCCTTTAAGATTGGAGTGATGTCCGACAGCACGCACTTTGTGAAAAAAATTTTTTTTACGGGGGAGTCACTTGGCGGTAAAAATATGCATTTCTATGCAGCCTGGACTATGTGATGGCTCTATACAAAGTGCCAAATGGGCAACTGGAGGTTATCTACTTTATGGACTACAAGAAGAAGGCGGGATAATAAAAGACTGATAAGAGTCCAGCTCCTCCCTCAATTTAATAGTGCCATATAGTTACCAAATGCTAGTGCCTAAGTAATACCAAAGCCAAAATCTAAATTATAGGGGAACACCATGTTGATATCTTTCAATAACGGCCTAATTTATTTAAAACGGAGAGAACCCCTTTAAGTTCCTTGTAGTCTACAGTGATCTGCATTCGACCAATTCCCTATATATTTAAACTATTTATGGAATTTTTAAATAAGGTGAAGTTTTAGGTGACATTTTGAAATTTATTTCTTTTTGTTTTCAGTTAAATATTAAAAATATACACATATAGTGATACACACTTTTCACCCATAGGGGGCATATTTTCTAGAACACTTTACAGATATCTAGGCGTCCCTGGAAATTACTCTTATTATTTGGCAACTAGGTCTAAAGTGAGATAAATAGTAGAGCCGGTGGTTGTAAAACGCTGAAATTCTAGCTGGAAGTCGGCTCTGCACTCGTGGAAGAAAGCAAGTCCCGACCTGAAGACCGAAGAAATGTTTTGACAGATTCGCAGGCCAGAAATATTTGTACGATGGAAACGGCAGACAATATTTAACTTTTCCTTCTGTATTTCGGATCCATGTTGTGCTGTGAAATTTATAAAAATTAAAATAGAGTATAAGAACAAAGAATAATGTAAAAATGAACAAAAAAAATGATGCAAAAATAAAAATTTATATATATTTTTTTTTGAGTAGAAAGCGTAAGAAGAAAAATGTAAAAAACAAAAAATAATATAAAATATATTTTATTCTTTACGTTTTTATTTTTTCTTATACTCTATAATAATGTTCGTGAATTTCGCAGAGCAACATGGATCTTAAAAACAAGCAAAAAATAACCAAAAAAATAAGATAAATATGCCGTGCGTGTGTATATATATATGTGTGTGTGTGTGTATGTATGTGTATATATATATATATATATATATATATATATATATATATATATATATATATATATATATATATATATATATATATATATATATATATATACAATATACAGTATATACACTGCTCAAAAAAATAATGGGAACACTCAAATAACCCATCCTAGATCTGAATGAATGAAATCTTCTCATTGAATACTTTGTTCTGTACAAAGTTGAATGTGCTGACAACAAAATCACACAAAAATCATCAATGGAAATCACATTTATTAACCAATGGAGGCCTGGATTTGGAGTCACCCCCAAAATTAAAGTGGAAAAACACACTACAGGCTGATCCAACTTTGATGTAATGTCCTTAAAACAAGTCAAAATGAGGCTCAGTATTGTGTGTGGCCTCCACGTGCCTGTATGACCTCCCTACAACGCCTGGGCATGCTCCTGATGAGGCTGAGTATTGTGTGTGGCCTCCACGTGCCTGTATGACCTCCCTACAACGCCTGGGCATGCTCCTGATAAGGCTCAGTATTGTGTGTGGCCTCCACGTGCCTGTATGACCTCCCTACACCGCCTGGGCATGCTCTTGATGAGGCTGAGTATTGTGTGTGGCCTCCACGTGCCTGTATGACCTCCCTACAACGCCTGGGCATGCTCCTGATGAGGTTGCGGATGGTCTACTGTGGGATCTCCTCCCAGACCTCGACTAAAGCATCCGCCAATTCCTGGACAGTCTGTGGTGCAACGTGACGTTGGTGGATGGAGCGAGACATGATGTCCCAGATGTGCTCAATCGGATTCAGGTCTGGGGAACGGGCGGGCCAGTCCATAGCTTCAATGCCGTCATCTTGCAGGAACTGCTGACACACTCCAGCCACATGAGGTCTGGCATTGTCCTGCATTAGGAGGAACCCAGGGCCAAGCGCACCAGCATATGGTCTCACAAGGGGTCTGAGGATCTCTGTACCTAATGGCAGTCAGGCTACCTCTGGCGAGCACATGGAGGGCTGTGCGGCCCTCCAAAGAAATGCCACCCCACACCATTACTGACCCACTGCCAAACCGGTCATGCTGAAGGATGTTGCAGGCAGCAGAACACTCTCCACGGCGTCTCCAGACTCTGTCACGTCTGTCACATGTGCTCAGTGTCAACCTGCTTTCATCTGTGAAGAGCACAGGGCTCCAGTGGCGACTTTGCCAATCCTGGCGTTCTATGGCAAATGCCAAGCGTCCTGCACGGTGTTGGGCTGTGAGCACAACCCCCATCTGTGGACGTCGGGCCCTCCTACCACCCTCATGGAGTTGGTTTCTAACCGTTTGTCAGACACATGCACATTTGTGGCCTGCTGGAGGTCATTTTGCAGGGCTCTGGCAGTGCTCCTCCTGTTCCTGCTTGCACAAAGGCCGAGGTAGCGGTCCTGCTGCTGGGTAGTTGCCCTCCTACAGCCCCCTCCACGTCTCCTGGTGTACTGACCTGTCTCCTGGTAGTGCCTCCAGCCTCTGGACACTACGCTGACACACAGCAAACCTTCTTGCCACAGCTCGCATTGATGTGCCATCCTGGATGAGCTGCACTACCTGAGCAACTTCTGTGGGTTGTAGAGTCCGTCTCATGCTACCACGAGTGTGAAAGCACAATCAACATTCAAAAGTGACCAAAACATCAGCCAGAAAGCATTGGTACTGAGATGTGGTCTGTGGTCCCCACCTGCAGAACCACTCCTTTATTGAGGGTGTGTTGATAATTGCCAATAATTTCCACCTATTGTCTATTCCATTTGCAGAACAGCATGTGAAATTGATTGTCAATCAGTGTTGCTTCCTAAGTGGACAGTTTGATTTCACAGAAGTTTGATTTACTTGGAGTTATATTCTGTTGTTTAAGTGTTCCCTTTATTTTTTTGAGCAGTATACAGTACAGACCAAAAGTTTGGACACACCTTCTCATTTAAAGATTTTTCTGTATTTTCATGACTATGAAAACTGTACATTCACACTGAAGGCATCAAAACTATGAATTAACACATGTGGAATTATATACTTTACAAAAAAGTGTGAAACAACTGAAAATGTCTTATATTCTAGGTTCTTCAAAGAAGCCACCTTTTGCTTTGATGACTGCTTTGCACACTCTTGGCATTCTCTTGATGAGCTTCAAGAGGCAGTCACCGGAAATGGTTTTCACTTCACAGGTGTGCCCTGTCAGGTTTAATAAGTGGGATTTCTTGCCTTATAAATGGGGTTGGGACCATCAGTTGTGTTGTGCAGAAGTCTGGTGGATACACAGCTGATAGTCCTACTGAATAGACTGTTAGAATTTGTATTATGACAAGAAAAAAGCAGCTAAGTAAAGAAAAACGAGTGGCCATCATTACTTTAAGAAATGAAGGTCAGTCAGTCCGAAAAATAGGGCAAACTTTGAAAGTGTCCCCAAGTGCAGTTGCAAAAACCATCAAGCGCTACAAAGAAACTGGCTCACATGAGGACCGCCCCAGGAAAGGAAGACCAAGAGTCACCTCTGCTTCTGAGGATAAGTTTATCCAAGTCACCAGCCTCAGAAATCGCAGGTTAACAGCAGCTCAGATTAGAGACCAGGTCAATGCCACACAGAGTTCTAGCAGCAGACACATCTCTTCAATAACTGTTAAGAGGAGACTTTGTGCAGCAGGCCGTCATGGTAAAATAGCTGCTAGGAAACCACTGCTAAGGACAGGAAACAAGCAGAAAAGACTTGTTTGGGCTAAAGAACACAAGGAATGAACATTAGACCAGTGGAAATCTGTGCTTTGGTCTGATGAGTCCAAATTTGAGATCTTTGGTTCCAACCACCGTGTCTTTGTGCGACGCAGAAAAGGTGAACGGATGGACTCTACATGCCTGGTTCCCACCGTGAGATGGAGGAGGAGGTGTGATGGTGTGGGGGTGCTTTGCTGGTGACACTGTTGGGGATTTATTCAAAATTGAAGGCATACTGAACCAGCATGGCTACCACAGCATCTTGCAGCAGCATGCTATTCCTTCCGGTTTGCGTTTAGTTGGACCATCATTTATTTTTCAACAGGACAATGACCCCAAACACACCTCCAGGCTGTGTAAGGGCTATTTGACCAAGAAGGAGAGTGATGGGGTGCTACGCCAGATGACCTGGCCTCTACAGTCACCAGACCTGAACCCAATCGAGATGGTTTGGGGTGAGCTGGACCGCAGAGTGAAGGCAAAAGGACCAACAAGTGCTAAGCATCTCCAGGAACTCCTTCAAGATTGTTGGAAGACCATTTCCGGTGACTACCTCTTGAAGCTCATCAAGAGAATGCCAAGAGTGTGCAAAGCAGTCATCAAAGCAAAAGGTGGCTACTTTGAAGAACCTAGAATATAAGACATATTTTCAGTTGTTTCACACTTTTTTGTTAAGTATATAATTCCACATGTGTTAATTAATAGTTTTGATGCCTTCAGTGTGAATATACAATTTTCATGGTCATGAAAATACAGTAAATTTTTTAGATGAGAAGGTGTGTCCAAACTTTTTTTTGCAAACTTTACCAAAAAAGTCGGTTCAAGGTTTGATACTTAATGGTGTGTCTAAAAAAAAAAACAAAACAAAAAAACCTGATATTTACTTATGAGTTGTTGTGTTTTTTTTTCAAAAAGTAGAACAAAAAAGGTCGATTCAAGGTCTGATATTCACTAGTGATTTTTTTCAATTAAAGGTTAGACTTTATCTCATATAATGTGACCCCTCTACTGGTCACATGTTCTGTCTCATATTTGATCCCATCTCCCTCCGATTCCTCATCCGCAGGACGGTGGATCCACCTGCACTGCGTCTTTCAGCACCTCTACCTGACCAGCTATTTCTTAGTTACACACAACAGAGTAGCGAGGCCGGCTTTCAGCCCCCCATGTATGTGTGTGTCTCATAGAGCCTAAAGCCATACTGGAGGGGGGGCGGGAGAAAGAGGAACCGTTCAAGAAAAATCTGCTCCTTAAATTAGGTCTTTGTAGCCCCGAGCTTTGAAAACTCTAGAACTTGTGCCAGAATTTGTCTTTCTTGACTCAAAGCCAAATGAAGACTGATAGATTTATGAAGGTTGCAATAATGTTGAGGCATGTTTTTTTTTGTTTTTTTTTGTTCAGGAGAGGTGAAGTCCAATTCATGATTTTCACATGTCAGGTAATTCTACATATTACAAAAATTTTTGCTTTATCCATTGAAGTGTGACCCCTTCTAAACGTCAATTTAAGACGTGATTTGAAGTATTTTTATTTAACAGAACATTTTTGATCTTTATGGCATGCTGTATGGCACTATCAAATAGACAATTTATGGAATTATTATTTAGACATCGTGTAGTACTATTATTTGGGATATCATGGCGGTATTTTGTTACATACACTATGTCAGTAATTAGGCTCTGTTCACAAGTGGCATAGATGGTGGTAAAGTTCCTGCTCCATTTATAGAACATATCCATAAGGTCCCATGCACCTATTATATGCCAAAAGGGTGTACTTTTGGCGTGTGACTGTCCGGTAGTCCGCTACGCTTTACAATACGTAATGATAGTACTGTAAAACATTCTGCAGAGGATTTTTTTTGTATGTCTAAACAGTGGCATCCATTGCACAACTTTCGAGGGAGTTTTAACCTCATGTTATTCCTCCGAAGATAAAAAAAAGACATGGTTAGGCTTGAAATAACGTCTGTGAACAGTAGGGTGGTATTATTTTGGTTAACTTGGACTCCACATAAAGCACTTGCATATATTTTATGTGACCCTCTAATGTTGGTGGAAAAGTACTTAATTTTTGAATTCACAAGAGACAGAATTGTTAGTCCAAATCGGCAGTATTGAAAAATTGATATCTGTGGGAATTCTGTGGCTACCACATTGCTATGGATGTGCCTTTTATCTCGGAACTTTGGAACTAATCTAAAAAAAAAACTTCTAACTCACAAAAAGTTTTTATAGCTGTGTTGAGGTAGAGGAAACCATGTGTAAAAAAAACTTCTACGGGAGCGAGAAAACAAAACCAGCAAGACCAAGCAAAACCTAGAAGCTAAAAAAAATTGTGGCGAAGACTAAGAAGCGTTTTCAGCCAACAATTTGAACTTAGGAGTATAGTGGCCAATTTTTGGCTAGGGTCAACTTTTAATTTTTGAACTACTTTTTGGAACTTTTACAAAAAATATGAAGAAGCTGAGAAAAATGAAGGTGCTTTCTAAAATATTGTGGAAATATCTCCTCTTTGCTAAGAGCTTTCAAAAAAATGTTGGGTTTTTACGTAATGTCCGAGATGGAATTCTTGTCTGAACCGTTCTTCGGCTGCAGTTGATCAGCGATAGCGATGTCTGGCTTAAGTGCCCGGCATTAAAAGGTTTAATTTGAAAGTGGTGAACATTCCTAAGGCATCTTGAAACCACGTGCCCGCATTAGCACATACTCTCTGTGCTTCCTCCTGCCAATTTGGACGCACTACAACCGGGAACAGATGCTCTGAATTCTAGGTTTCCGATTACAAAGCTGTCTTATCTGTGTTTTGTGTTTCAACACCATTTGTTCAATTACCTGCAGTTAATATTTTACATCAAATAAGTCTGTGAACACGTGAGGTCCAACCGGCGCTGATAATGCACCAACAATTAGACTAAGTGCACATGAGAGAGCGCTGTGCAAAATGTCAATGATTGCAATGTGGACCACACCCAACAGCTGAATCCGCTACTTGTGCTTAGGTGTGATAAATTGCTAAAATATAAAGGGGTGTAGTTAAAGCAGGGGTATTTATTTAAGAACACCCCCTCTTTTAAAAAGGGACCACATCACAGAACAAACAGCTTCATACCAAAGACCTGAAACCAAACAACGTAGGCCAGCCATCCACATTAGATGACTATTGGCCAAACAATGCTTCAGGTGATCGCTCAGTCGACAGCCATCTCGGCCAATTCTCCCATACACAGGAGCACTCATTCAGAAGAGCGTTCCTATAAGAAAGCCACCGGCTGACATGTTGGTTAGTGGCTGATCTGGAGAAAAATGCGATCAGTAGTCCGAAATCAGACATGCTCGATTGACATCTCCCCGACCATCAGTAGGTTGGTGCTCCATACACATCAAAGTGTCAGCCGAACCTGTCACTATCGGCAGGTTCAGACGACCTTTTAATGTGTATGGGAGCCTTAACATAAGAGGTCTGCAAACCACTAGACATTACTGGGGTACTTAAACTGGGCTGCTAAATCACCAAATACTAGGCACGAAAGTATATCTATTGTAGGGATTCATGCTCTCAGCTAGTCATTAGGCAGCATTCACACTGGTAATGCGGTTTGGTCCAAATGTGCAGTTTTATTTCTTTCATAAAACTTCAAGGAATTCATAACCAAAAAGACAGCCTCTTCTGGGCACAAAGTTACAACAGCAAATAATTAATTCAGCGGGCACATATATGTCAATGCGGGTTCACCCGAACAGATTAGTTCTTTCTCCCAGAGCAAACATACACAGAAAAGACACAATCCCACCAGTCTCAGTATCACCTTCAGCCTGAGCGCCAGCAGCTTTCAGAACCAAACAGAAGTGTTCAATTCCATGCACAGTTCACACTGAAAAGGCTGCAGTTTCTACATGTTACTCTGCAGCTCCAACACACATACTTCTCAGCTTTCCTAGCTGACCCGTGCAGTCTCCATTCAGAGAGAGACTCTGGCTTTTCTCTCTCCCAGCTATAGCTCACATTTTGGCTGGCCACTCATTAGCTTTAATACTGCGCTCTGCTCAACTCCCAGCAGACTGACACAGAGTGAACCCATTTCCTGGTTCTTAGTCAATGCTAGCCAGGTGCATCTCATTAAAACCTGCATTGCTAGGATTTAACCCAGTCCTACCTAACTTTGCAACATCCCCCGCTTCTGCCCAAAGAGGAAGGCTGGGCACCTTCTGCCAACCCCCAGTGCCTACAGGGCTTAAGTTGACCTGAGTGGGAGGATCATGCCTGGCCAATTGCGGACAATAATTAGTGGCTCCTGGGGAACACCATTTAACACATTTACATTTCTCATAGTACATTTTACCCTAGTTGACTCCTGGCAGGATAGTTCTTGGCATCTCCATGGATATACTTTACCCCTACCAAAAGTCCCGTCATTTGGACAACTGTTCACAGTCACCAGGTATGCCAGAGGCCCCCTCGCTAGGATGAGGAACAGCACTCCAGGCACAGTAGGCAAAGTAAACTTGTGCCGATCAAAGCTTTCCTAGCTGATCTGTGCAGTCTCCATTCAGATAGAGGCTCTGGCTTGTCTCTCTCCCAGCTACAGCTCACATTTTGGCTGGCTATTCACCTGCTTCAACAAACTACACTTTGCTCAATCCCAAGCAGACCGACACAGGTTTAATCTAATTAAGAACTGCAGTGCTAGGATTTAACACAGTCCTACCTGGCTTTGCTACAATATGTATATAAAAAGGAGTGAATCAATAAATTACTAGATACCAGGGATTGGTGGAAAAAGCCACAAGACAAGATTTGGAAATGAAAGCACTAGATACTATAGACTGGATGAGCAAAACACTAAGCACCCATGGCTAAGTAATGAAAACACTAAGCACCAAGGGTTGGATAATGAAAACACTGCAATCAAGAAACTAAGGAAAAAAGAATAAAAAACACCAGGAATTAGATAAATTAGGAATTAGATAAATAGAATAACGAATGGAGAAAACTCACAGAAATTGGAAAATTAAGCTATAAGGTGTCGAGTACTAAAGAGTGAAGCCACTAGGCACCCGGGACCTAGTAATGGAAACAGTAGACCCTAGGGACTGAGGAATTAATCACAGGACACCAGGGAATGAAAATGTAAGAACTATGGATTGTAAGATGAAAGCAAGAGAAGTCAAGAACTGGGGAATGAAGCCACTAGACACCAGGTAAAAGCTAATAAACTCAAGGACACAAGGAGCTAAAAAGTAAATCCAAAAATCACAAGGAAGAAATTATGCTACATCATACTAGGTATTAGAGAATAAAGTCAAAAGAACTAGTGAATGAATTCACTAGATTCCAAGGATTGGAAAATGAGCCAATCAGAAACATGAGAATGAAGCCAGGAAACATCAAGAAGTGCGGAATAAATAAACTAGACATTCAGAATTCGCCTTTGACAAAAAAAGATGTCGTTGACTAAAAAACAAATCCAAAGACACCAAGGATTGGAATACAAAGACACACCAAAGGACTGAAGCCATTGGACACCAGGGACTTTGAATTGAAGATGAAGACACCAGGGATTAGAGAATTTAGCAATTATATAAAGAACTAGGGATTAAAGCCACTTGACACCAGGGACTGGCATTTACAAAAAATTAGCAGTAGACTCGGGTCTAGAGAACAAATTCAAAGCCACCAAGGATTGGGTAATGAAAATACAAGACACCTTGCAAAGGAGTATGGATCCAAGAGACATTAAGACGTAGGGAATGAAGCCACTAGACACCAAGGACTAGAGAATGAAGCCATGAGAATCAAGAAGTGGGGAGTAAAGCCACCAGGAAATGGTTTAAGAAGCCACTAGACACTAGGGATTTGAAGCCATAGGACACCAGGGACTAGAGAATGAAGTTATGAGAATCAAGAAGTGGGGAGTAAAGCCACTGGGAACTGGGTGTATGAAGACAGTAGACAACAGGTACTAGGAAATATATCTAGAAGACACCAGAAATTGGGAAATGAAGCCACAAGACACCATGGATAAAATGATTGAAACCATGAGACATAAAGAAGTAGAACGTGAATCCACAAAAACACCAGGGACTGGGAATTGAAGACACCAGTGCCTACAGAATGAAACCCGTGGAATAAAAACCTGGGAAGAGAAGCCACTAGATGCGAGAGACTCTCTTATAAAAATAGACACTTTGGACTAGAGAACAAATCTAAAAGACAGAAGAGATTGGAAAATGAAGCCACTAGACACCAGGGACTAGAGAATGAAGCCAGGAGATATCATGAACTTGGGGTAAAGCCAATGGGGACTGGTTTATGAAGATTATAGACACCAGGAACTAAATCTGAAAGACACCGGGAATGTTCAATCAATGTCCCAAATTCATAAATCTACTGCTATAAATCTGTTATACAAAATTACTCCCTGGATCGGAGCGCGCCTCCGCTCCTTCCATCTCTTATGTAACCTCGCTGGTGGAACGTCTGCCAACTTTTGATGCAACCACTAGTGACAGAGAAGTGAAAGGTATTAGAAAATTATTATGGGATTAAGACAGAGAATATTAATTTGATCTCAGGAAACATGTCGGTTCATTGTCCTGGGCGGATAGTTGAAGAAACGCAGCTGCGAGGAACGTGCTGAACAATGATGAGATTTGTGCTGTAAATGTTACAAACTGACTCCGACCCTCCGATGCATTATTGCCACTAATGAGGAGATTATCCCGCGATGTTCATTATAAGCTGAAAAATCAGGAGGATTGTCTAAAAAGCCCAACAATATGCGAGAACAAGAAGCTCGTTTTACATGACGCATGGTGCAATGTTTGTATCGGTGCTAGTGTATGTATTACTGCATGATGTTTATCAGTATTATCAAAGCAGTGTATGACACCGTTATATATGGAGTATATGGCAGTGTTATGAGCGCCATGTATTATAATATTATATGGGAACTTTACAACAGTATAATTTGAATAACTTATGACACTATTATTTGGGGACTCTATGGCAGTATTATTAGAGTTGTGTATGGCACTATTATTAGGGGATTATATGGCAGCATTATTGGAGATGTGTATGATATTGTTACCTTGATATCCTACTGCAGTATTAGACATTATCTGTGGACTCTATGGCAGTATTAGATTTGTGTATGGCACCATTATTAGGGGGCTCTATGGCAGTATTAGAGCTGTGTATCGCACCATTAATAGGGAGCCATATGGCAGAATTATTAGAGCTGTGTATGGCACCATTAATAGGGGGCTCTATGGCAGAATTATTAGAGCTGTGTATGGCACCATTATTGGGGGGGTGCTCTATGGCAGAATTATTAGAGCTGTGTATGGCACCATTATTAGGGGGCTCTATGGCAGTATTAGAGCTGTGTATAGCACCATTAATAGGGAGCTCTATGGCAGTATTAGATTTGTGTATGGCACCATTACTAGGGGGCTCTATGGCAGTATTATTAGAGCTGTGTATGGCACCATTAACAGGGGGCTATATGGCAGTCTTATTAGAGCTGTGGATGACAATATTATCTGGATACTCTATCACAGTATTATTAGATTTGTGTATGGCGCCATTATTTTGGAACTATATAGCAGTATTATCAGAGCTGTGTATGATACTATTGTTTGGAGACTCTGGTAGTATCATTAGAGATATGCAAGATAAAATTATTTGGGGACTCAATGGCAATTTTAGTAGAGCGGTGTATGATCATATCTGGGACTCCATGGCAGTATTATTAGGATTATGTATGATACTTTAATTTGTGAAGTCTACTGCAGTATTACTAGAACTGTATATGACACAATTATATGGAGACTCTAGCAGTGTTATTAGAGCTGAGAATGACACTATTAGTTGGTGGTATTATTAGAGCTTTGTATGATATCTAGATACTCTACGGCAATATTATTAGAGTTGTGTAGGACACTATTATGTGGTGACCCTATGGCGGTATTATTAGAGTTGTATATCAAACTTTTATTGTATGGTATTGTTATTTAGACACATTTGATAGTTCTTTGAGGTCACATTGTTACTATTATTTTTAGTTCTGATTGATCAGGTTTTAGGGATTAACCCAAGGTTAATGGAAAACAAAATGAGGGGACAAAGTAGCACCAAATTCTCCTGGCCCAGATGTGATAATATATACTAGGCATAGAAGGGGCCCCCGACTCTAATCTTTCCTATAGGCCCTTTACCTCTATGTACACAGGAAAACTTTACATCAAGTGTTCTTGAGAAGTTTATTATTCAATAATGTTTAACAGGTGATTTTTTTTTCTCATTCCTCCGATGACCCAGGAAGTGGGAATCACACAAAGAGTTTTATTCATGACATCAAAATGATCTCCCTGGAAACTCGATGTGATGGCAAAATACAGCGAGGTAAGGTCACAAGAGCGCAGACAGGTGGGGCTGGAAATATGACAGACACCAAGTATTGACATCAATAACCATCGTTCCAAATGATTAATGTCCTCCAGATTAAAGGGTTATCACACTCCTAGACTTCCTTTAGTTTCCTATAATAGGTAGTAACCTACATGAAATGCAGCTTTGAATATAACTCAAGTATAACTACTATAATACTGCCCCTATGTACAAGAATATATCTACTATAATACTGCCCTCTATGTACAAGAATATAACTACTATAATACAGCCCGCTATGTACAAGAATATAACTACTATAATACTGCCCCTATGTACAAGAATATATCTACTATAATACTGCCCTCTATGTACAAGAATATAACTACTATAATACTGCCCGCTATGTACAAGAATATAACTACTATAATACTGCCCCCTATGTACAAGAATATAACTACTATAATACTGCTCCCTATGTACAAGAATACAACTACTATAATACTGCTCCCTATGTACTGGAATATAACTACTATAATACTGCCCCTATGTACAAGAATATAATTACTATAATACTGCCCCCTATGTACAAGAATATAACTACTATAATACTGCTCTATATGTTCAAGAATATAACTACTATAATACTGCTCCTATGTACAAGAATATATCTACTATAATACTGTCCCTATGTGCAAGAATATAACTACTATAATACTGCCCCCTATGTACAAGAATATAACTACTATAATACTGCCCCCTATGTACAAGAATATAACTACTATAATATTGCTCTATATGTACAAGAATATAACTACTATAATACTGGCCCTATGCACAAGAATATAACTACTAAAACACTGCCCCTGTGCACAAGAATATAACTACTATAATACTGCTCCTATGTACAAGAATATAACTACTATAATACTGCTCCTATGTACAAGAATATAACTGCTAAAATACTGCCACCTATGTACAAGAATATAACTACTATAATACTGCTCCTATGTACAAGAATATAACTACTATAATACTGCTCCTATGTACAAGAATATAACTACTATAATACTGCCCCTATGTACAAGAATATAACTACTATAATACTGCCCCTATGTACAAGAATATAATTACTACTAGATGGTGGCCCGATTCTAATGCATCGGGTATTCTAGAATATGTATGCGGCCGACCGGGTGCAATCAGCAAAACGGTGTTTAAATTTGTTAGTGAGGACCGGAGAGCTTGTTTAAATTTGGCGATAAAATCGACCAATCAGCAGAGCGTTGTTTAAATTTTGCAGCAATCTCGCTGATTGGTCTCTGCCGGCTGGCGGCCGGGACCAATGAGCAGAGCGGTGTTTAAATTTGGCGCCAAAATCGCTGATTGGTAGCGGTCGCTGGTGGCCGCGACCAATCAGCACAGCGGTGTTTACATTTGACGCCAATCTCGCTGATTGGTCGCGGTCGGCCGGCCACCGCGACCAATCAGCAGAGCTGCGTTTAAATGTGCCGCCCATCTTGCTGATTGGTCGCGGCCGGCCACCGTGACCAATGAGCAGAGCGGCGTTTAAATTTGCCGGCCATCTCGCTGATTGGTCGCGACCGGCCACCGTGACCAATGAGCAGAGCGGCGTTTAAATTTGCCGCCCATCTCGCTGATTGGTCGCGGCCGGCCACCGTGACCAATCAGCACAGCAGCGTTTAAATTTGCCGCCAATCTCGCTGATTGGTCTCGATGGCCGGCCGCGATTAATCAGCAGAGCGGCGTTTAAATTTGCCGCCCATCTCGTTCATAGGTCGCGGCCGGCCACCGCGACCAAGCAGCAGAGCGTTGTTTAAATTTGGCGCCAAGCTCGCTGATTGGTCGCGGCTGGCGTCCGCGACCAATTAGCACAGCAGTGTTTAAATGTGGCGTCAAAATTGGTGATTGGTCGAGGCCGCTATTTAAATGTGGCGCCCAAATCGGTGATTGGTCGCGAGCAGCGGCCGCGACCAATCAGCAGAGCGGTGTTTAACTTTAGCGCCAAGATCACTGACTGGTTGCGTGCGGAGAGCGCGACCAATCAGCGAATCGTATTGGTGAGGAGCAGGGAGCGGAATCGTATTAGTGAGGACCGGGGAGCGGCGCTGCCTGTGCGGCTACTTCCGCTGCGAGAAGCCGGGACATGAGCGACTGCTCGCAGCAGAAGTATCCCGACCCGCAGCGCCGCTCCCCGGTCCTCCCTTGACACCCTAGCCGACGCTGGGCACGACCAATCACCGATTTTGGCGCCACATTTATATAGCGTCCGCGACCAATCAGTACAGCGATGTTTAAATGTGGAGCCAAGATCGGTGATTGGTCGCGGCCGATATTTAAATTTGGCGCCCAAATCGGTGATTGGTCGCGGGTCGGGATACTTCTGCTGTGAGAGCCCGCTCATGTCCCGGGTTCTCGCAGCGGAAGTATCCGCACAGGCAGCACCACTGACATCCATGCGGCTAGGGTGTGAAGGGAGGACCGGGGAGCGGCGCTGACATCCAATTGGTCGCGGCCGCTATTTAAATGTGCTGCACAAATCGGTGATTGGTCGCGGTCTTGACCCGCGACCAATCACTGATCTTGCGGCTAAAGTTAACCCCTACTGTGCTGATTGGTTGCGGCCGATATTTAAATTTGGTGCCCAAATCGGTGATTGGTCGCGGACAGCGTCCGCGACCAATCAGCACAGCGGTATTTAACTTTTGCGCTAAGATCAGTGATTGGTCGGGTCCGAAGACCGCGACCAATCATCGAATCGTCTTGGTGAGGACCGGGGAGCGGCGCTGCCTGTGCGGCTACTTCCGCTGCAAGAACCCGGGACATGAGCGGGTGCTCGCAGCAGAAGTATCCCGACCCGCAGCGCCGCTCCCCGGTCCTCCCTTCCGCATGGATGTCAGCGACGCCGGCGGTCCTTCCGCTGCTACCGGCCGGGACATGAGCGCCTCGCGCCGCTCATCTCCTGGCTGCATCTCCGTCCCGCAGATGGGTCCGGCGGTCGGGGTCCTTCTGCTGGTACCGGCCGGGAGATGAGCGCCTCGCGGCTCTCATCTCCCGGCTGCCACGCCGCTGAGCTCTGTCCCGCAGATGAGCCGCTAACGGCCGCCATCTTTTTTCTGAAATCCCGTGGCGCTGATTGGCCGCTGCCGGACCAATGAGCGACGCGGGATTTCCTGGACAGACAGACGGGATTAGACAATTATATAGTAGATAATACTGCCCCTATGCACAAGAATATAACTACTATAATACTGCTCCTATGCACAAGAATATAACTACTATAATACTGCTCCCTATGTACAAGAATATAACTACTATAATACTGCCCCTGTGCACAAGAATATAACTACTATAATACGGCTCCTATGTACAAGAATATAATTACTATAATACTGCTCCTATGTACAAGAATATTACTACTATAATACTGCCCCTGTATACAAGAATATAACTACTATAATACTGCTCCTATGTGCAAGAATATAACTACTATAATACTGCCCCCTATGTACAAGAATCTAACTACTATAATACTGCTCCTATGCACAAGAATATAACTACTATAATACTGCTCCTATGCACAAGAATCTAACTACTATAATACTGCTCCTATGCACAAGAATATAACTACTATAATACTGCCCCTATGCACAAGAATATAACTACTATAATACTGCTCCTGTGTACAAGAATATAAATACTATAATGATCTTTTTATTTAAAACTGACAACCAAATATTACAGAATAATTACATTAAAATCACAAAATAATAAATATTAAAAAAAATAAATACTGTGTTGTTACATCACTTACACAATAATATTAGATAACATTGATAAATCCCGCCACATGAATGTTCCTCCAGTTCACATTACCGGAGTTAATCTTTATGTCCTTCTTATACACTGACTTGAGACTTTCCAGGATCTTATACCTGACACTTTCACAGGACAGGACCTCCTTATTGATGAGCAGGCAGCACCGTGCACACCACAGATGATAGATGGTCACCACATTTATTACATACAGGGGGCTTCGGTTATACGCCCTGAGCTCAGGCTGGAAGTCTCCGTACAGCAGCTGACCATACGACTGTCCCACCAGGTGCGGTAACTTTAGGGACAAGGACACACACTCCCATACCTGCATACTGAAGGGACACTCTAGAAGCAGATGCTCCATAGTCTCCTGTATACGGGGACACTCTTCTCTAGGACAGGATCTGTCTGATACATTCCTGCACTTTAGGTTATCTCTGACGTACATCTTACCATGGAGCCCCAGCCACGCCACATCTCTCATATGAGGGGGAATTCTGGGATCTAGTACGTTTTTTGCAGCCTGTTTTACATCTAGACTTGGGGCGCCCCTCAGTTGAACATGGACACTAAAGTGAGATGACAGCACGTTCTTATACAACTCCTTCCTACTGAGCTGCCTGACGTCCTCATACAGGATCCTCCATCTAATAACCTTACTTATTACATGGACACCATACCAAGAAACATTATTCTTTAGTCGGCCTGAGATTCTCTTGATGGGGTCCCCTACCGACCACACGGACACAAACTGCTGGATCTGGCTCTTAAACAAACAAGACCATGGCGTCTTCTCTGAATGCTTACAAAAAGAGAAATTCTTCATAAGAAACATGAGATTAAAGAAGAGCTCAGGACAGGGCATGGAGAGACCACCCTCCTTATGGGGGAGATAGACAATGTTTCTCCTGACCACATTCACTCTGTTACCCCACAAGAAGTGAAAGAAGACATTGGTAAGTCTGGGGAGTAACGCATCGGGCACAGGGAACACCACACTGATATAGAGGAAGAGCGGGAGCAGGAAGGTCTTCAGCAGGCGGACCTTCTCCAGATACTTCAGCTTCCAGTGTCTCCAGCTCTGCACCTTCTACTCACACACCACCAGCTTCTTCTCCCAGTTCACCTTCCCATCATCTACAGCTCCAAACACTACTCCCAAAATCTTTATCTGACCCTGAACTGTTCTGAAGGGCACAGAGAAGACATCACTGTCACCCCCCAACCACAACGCCTCGCTCTTCTCCATGTTCACAGAGGAGTTAGACACATTGGAGAAGGCTGTCATCTCCTGCTGTAGAGCCGTACAGTCTTCTCTAGAAGACACCACCACCGACACGTCATCCGCATAGGCGCAGAACTTTACATCCTCCACTGTACTCTGCAGGCAACACCTCAGCCCCGTGAAACCTCTATGATCCTGCACTTTTCTGAGGAAAGGATCCAGACTAAAGACATACAACAATGGGCTGAGAGGACAGCCCTGCCTCACCCCTGACATGATCCTGAAGGGCTCAGCCAAGTGACCATTAATCAGCGGCAGGCTTACAGCCTCCTTATACACAACCTGCAGCCACTGCACAAACCGCACCGGGAGGCCATAGTGTAACAACACCTGGTACAGGTAGTCATGATGGACTCTATCAAAGGCTTTACTCTGGTCTAAGCCCACAATATACGCCCCCACATTGTGCTGCTTAATGTACGTCACAGCTTCTCTCACCAGCAGCAATGAGTCCTCTATCGTCCGACCCTTCACACCACACGTCTGGTTGGCGATGATCCGCTCACCCGCCAGCTCACTCAGCCGATAATACAAGATCTTGGCCAGGATTTTATAGTCAGTGTTTAGCAAAGACAGTGGACGCCAGTTCTTTACATCTTTTAGATTTCCCTTCTTTGCTAAGAGAACCAGAACAGATCTATACTGGGACTGTAGGAGCTTCCCTGCAGAGAGGCAATCATTATAGACCTGCACCAGGTCCGGAGCCAACAAGTCCCTGAACTCTTTGTAAAACTCGCTGGTCAGGCCGTCCAGTCCTGGGCTCTTGTTGGCCTTTAAGGAGTCAATGCTCCTCTTCACCTCATCTTCAGTTATGGGATCGGCCATACTATCTGCCTGCACCAGGTCTAACGTTGGTAGGGACACCCCCTTCAGATAAGCTTTAATGTCATCCTTATCAATATGAGCCCCTTTATACTGATCTCTATAATAATCCCCAATGATCCTGTGGATTTTCTCCGGCTCTGACTGCTCCACCCCATTCTCATCTAACAAGCCAGTGATCAGCTTCTTACTAACCCTGTTCTTACAGGCAATAAAGGGATCTGGGTTATGGACGCCCCAACTATCAAACTGTCCCTCCGCCTTGAGAGACTTGAGGCGATCGTACTGCAGCTCCCTCATCCGCTGCTTTATATGGCTGACGCTCCGTCCGTCCACCTCCTCACCACCATTCATCCTGCTGTATAGCCGGCTGATGTGCAGTCTCAGGGCTGTGTATCTCATATAATCCATATTACTACGTCTCCTGGCTGCTCGTATAATAAACTGCTTGATGTCACTCTTCATGATCTCCCACCACTCAGCTGTGTCATCACACATACACTGGGTGGTCCTACGTTCATTATAGAATGTGGTGAAGGCCTCTCTGAACCGAGGATCTTGGACCACAGAGCTGTTCACCTTCCAGTACCCCTTTCCACAGACCACAGCTTGGGCCAGATCCAGCGTCACACTCACCATACAATGGTCCGAATACTCCAGGGGGCTGATCCTGTACTGAGAGCATCTCACCTCCCTCTTTATATACACCCGGTCTATCCTACTGGCATTACCACCCTTATGGTAAGTGTACGTCTTACTGGTATGATGAGACCCATAGGGGTCTACTAGGTGGGCCTGCTGGACTATATTATTAAGGAACGTCTCATCATATCTTAGTTGCTTATGACTGCTGGATCTGTCCACATTACAGGACACATTATTAAAGTCCCCACACAATATAAATACTTTAGATGTAAAGCAATATGGTTTCATGTGGTCAAATAGTTCCCTACGCTCTTTCCTGGTCTGCGGAGCATAAATGTTTATCGCTCTATAATGGATGGAGTCCAATGTAAAGTCCAGCATCAGACAGCGACCCGGACAGATCTCCAGGACTCTGTCCACCTGGACATTCATGGTATTAAAGAGGACCCCCACACCGTCATTTCTCTCCAGACCGAAGGACCAGTATGACGGCCCAAGTCTCCAGTCTCTCTTGGCTGCATACACATGAGCATTGCTCTTCAAATACGTCTCCTGCAAGAAGAAGACGTCAGATCTCTCGTCAGACAAACGCTGGTAAATCGCCTGCCGCCGGCTCACAGTCCTCACACTGTTCACATTAATGGAGTTTATTCTCAGCCGCATCCTGATCACTTAGACTTTTTGGTCTTCTTCCTCCTTCCACTGCTGTCACCTGTAGTGCCCCATCTCTTTGTGGACACGGGAGGGTCAGGATCCCCCTCATCAGAGACGTTTTCGAGGACGCATGAAGGACTTTGCTCCATTTGTGACTCTTCATCTTGGTCTTCTCCCAGCACATTGTAACGTCCAGGACTTATCGCCAGCCCTGGAGGCTCAGAGGTTTTCTGTACTGTTGTGACTTTTCTGGTGGGATCCACAAATGCATTTTTTCTTTTTACGGTCACAAAGCCTTCCTCATCCACACTGGACAGTGCAGGCGGACTAACTGCTTCCACAGATGTACTGGGCTGATGTTTGGATGGTTTGGTGGCAGGCTTTCTGGACACCTTAGGCCTCTCTTTAACAACTGGCGTTTTAGGCCCTACTTTAGTGGCTGATCGAAGCTTAGGTCTTATTATATTGGCTGATGGCGGTTTAGGTCTTTCTTTAGTGGCTGGTGGGCCTTTAGGTGGTTCTTGAGTGGCTGGTGGTCCTAGTAGTGCAGCATCCGTTAGTACCTCAGACTCTGGAGCAGGTTCACTGATACTGTGACTTCTGTCCTCATCCATACCAGCTTCTGGGACATCAGAACCTCTGGTGACATCTTCCTGAATAACTTCTGAGGAGGTCTGGCCATTATATTTATTGTGTTCTGCATGCCGGCAATCCCGGAACGTATGCCCTGGTTCTGAGCACAGATTACAGATGACGGGTCCTGTGCATTTGTCCTTTGTATGACCTGACTGTCCACATAATGAGCATGTGATACGAGAGCAGTTTATGGCGAGATGCCGGCCCCCACATCTATGGCACAGACGTGGCTGACCAGGGTAGTAGCAGATCCCCCTCTCTGAGCCCAGGTAGAAGGAGTGCGGCAGATGTCTGGTCACACCGCTCTCTTGTATCAGCTGGATTTTTAGCGTATATCCTCCATTCCATATCTGCTCCTCATCATAGATCTTGTCAGGATGACTTCTCACTATGCACTGCCGGTTCAGCCAGTGCTGCAGATCCGCCACCGCCACCACCTCAGACTGGAACAGGACAGTGGCCGTTATCTCCTGCGGCTTAGACAGCTGGATACAATGGAGGTGATCCCAGATCTCATCTTCTCTGGTGTCATTATAGATGTTCCAGAACAAATCCAGATCGCACTGGAGCTTAAAGCTGATGTCATAGATCCTGCTGGATGGGATATGGATCAGAGCGTAGACCTCAGACGCATTGAACTTCATGAAGTCTTTTAGGAGAACTTTCCCAATGTAAATTCTGGATGGGATGTTCTCCTCTGGTCCTGTGTATTTTATCCTGACTGCGTTTCTTCTCTGAGGCGGGGGGTTCACTGGTCTGGTGACATTAGAGAACAGTCTCCTGAACTGATGGTCAGCAGATGGGTCAGTGCCGGAGCTTTCACCAGCAGCAGATGGGTCAGTGCCGGAGCTTTCACCAGCCGCAGGTGGATCAGTGCTGGAGATCTCCACCGCTGCTGGAGGATTAGTGCTGGAGCTCTCCCTAGCTCCATGATTACTGACACCTGACTGTGCTGCAACAACACCCAGATCTACTACTGATGGTTGCACAGTATTGTCTCTATTCACTGACATGGATGGTTCAGAGTCCATTACCACTGCAGTGTGGTCTCCATCCGCTGACATACATGACATAGAGTCCATCACCACTGATTGCTGCACAGTATTGTCTCCATTCACTGACATGGATGGTTCAGAGTCCATTATAATATTTGTATTATCTGTTGCAGACAGACATTCACTAGCACCAGTGAGCGGGGTCTCACTCACAGCGCTGAGGGGGGTCTCACTCACAGTATCAGTACAGGGTGCACTTTCTTTCTCACTCTCAGCAGCTGAGCTCACTTCATTGCTGCATAGAGAGGTCACTGCAGTTAACCCCTCGTTTGCTGGCACACTTTCCTCTGCAGCACTTTCTGGTGTCTCGGACCCCTCACATTGTGCCCCTGATATCAGCGCTGCAGTTCTCACTGGGCTTCCTTGCTCCACAATGCTGTACACAGTTTTATATTTAATGTCCTTATTCCCAATAAAGTGTTTTCTGCTCACAGTCTGGGCTCTGGATTCTTTTTTTTTCTCTTTAGCCCAAGTCTTCTTTCTGGGCGCAGAGTTTAAACCTTTCTCCAGTTTTTCTTTCCTGATCAGCAGCTCTCGGCTGCAATCATCCAGACACTCGCACTTCATCAGCTTTACCTTAGGATCAGTCTCTTTCTTAATTTCTTCTTTTAGTTTGCTGATATGCAATTCCAGCTTAAATATATAGTACAGACCAAAAGTTTGGACACACCTTCTCATTTAAAGATTTTTCTGTATTTTCATGACTATGAAAATTGTACATTCACACTGAAGGCATCAAAACTATGAATTAACACATGTGGAATTATATACTTAACAAAAAAGTGTGAAACAACTGAAAATATGTCTTATATTCTAGGTTCTTCAAAGTAGCCACCTTTTGCTTTGATGACTGCTTTGCACACTCTTGGCATTCTCTTGATGAGCTTCAAGAGGTAGTCACCGGAAATGGTCTTCACTTCACAGGTGTGCCCTGTCAGGTTTAATAAGTGGGATTATTGCCTTATAAATGGGGTTGGGCCATCAGTTGTGTTGTGCAGATGTCTGGTGGATACACAGCTGATAGTCCTACTGAATAGACTGTTAGAATTTGTATTGTGGCAAGAAAAAAGCAGCTAAGTAAAGAAAACGAGTGGCCATCATTACTTTAAGAAATGAAGGTCAGTCAGTGCAAAAAATTGGGAAAACTTTGAAAGTGTCCCCAAGTGCAGTTGCAAAAACTATCAAGCGCTACAAAGAAACTGGCTCACATGAGGACCGCCCCAGGAAAGGAAGACCAAGAGTCACCTCTGCTTCTGAGGATAAGTTTATCCGAGTCACCAGCCTCAGAAATCGCAGGTTAACAGCAGCTCAGATTAGAGACCAGGTCAATGCCACACAGAGTTCTAGCAGCAGACACATCTCTACAACAACTGTTAAGAGGAGACTTTGTGCAGCAGGCCTTCATGGTAAAATAGCCGCTAGGAAACCACTGCTAAGGACAGGCAACAAGCAGAAGAGACTTGTTTGGGCTAAAGAACACAAGGAATGGACATTAGACCAGTGGAAATCTGTGCTTTGGTCTGATGAGTCCAAATTTGAGATCTTTGGTTCCAACCACCGTGTCTTTGTGCGATGCAGAAAAGGTGAACGGATGGACTCTACATGCCTGGTTCCCACCGTGAAGCATGGAGGAGGAGGTGTGATGGTGTGGGGGGGCTTTGCTGGTGACACTGTTGGGGATTTATTCAAAATTGAAGGCATACTGAACCAGCATGGCTACCACAGCATCTTGCAGCGGCATGCTATTCCATCCGGTTTGCGTTTAGTTGGACCATCATTTATTTTTCAACAGGACAATGACCCCGAACACACCTCCAGGCAGTGTAAGGGCTATTTGACCAAGAAGGAGAGTGATGGGGTGCTACACCAGATGACCTGGCCTCCACAGTCACCAGACCTGAACCCAATCGAGATGGTTTGGGGTGAGCTGGACCGCAGAGTGAAGGCAAAAGGGCCAACAAGTGCTAAGCATCTCTGGGAACTCCTTCAAGATTGTTGGAAGACCATTTCCGGTGACTACCTCTTGAAGCTCATCAAGAGAATGCCAAGAGTGTGCAAAGCAGTCATCAAAGCAAAAGGTGGCTACTTTGAAGAGCCTAGAATATAAGACATATTTTCAGTTGTTTCACACTTTTTGTTAAGTATATAATTCCACATGTGTTAATTCATAGTTTTGATGCCTTCAGTGTGAATGTACAATTTTCATAGTCATGAAAATACAGAAAAATCTTTAAATGAGAAGGTGTGTCCAAACTTTTGGTCTGTACTGTACTTTGCCTTGTAACTTTAGCATTTAATCCTCCAACATAACAAGCAGGTTTAGAAGACTCACCAGCCACCATCTCCAGCTTTCCATTACCATCAGGTGCAGGCTGCAGGCCCGACTCCAGACCAGGGGCTTTCCCTGGATCATCAGCCCAGCTCCCCTCCCCTCCACCTGGGTCAGAAGCCATGCCTCCGCCCTGCTGAGAGCTCTCAAGCACACGTCTATCCTCTCCTATGGACAAGAATATAACTACTATAATACTGCTCCTATGCACAAGAATATAACTACTATAATACTGCCCCTATGCACAAGAATATAACTACTATAATACTGCTTCCTATGTACAAGAATATAACTACTATAATACTGCTTCCTATGTACAAGAATATAACTGCTATAATACTGCCCCTATGCACAAGAATATAACTACTATAATACTGCTCCTATGCACAAGAATATAACTACTATAATACTGCCCCTATGCACAAGAATATAACTACTATAATACTGCTCCTATGCACAAGAATATAACTACTATAATACTGCCCCTATGCACAAGAATATAACTACTATAATACTGCTTCCTATGTACAAGAATATAACTACTATAATACTGCCCCTATGCACAAGAATATAACTACTATAATACGGCTCCTATGTACAAGAATATAACTGCTATAATACTGCCCCCTATGTACAAGAATATAACTACTATAATGCTGGCCCTATGTACAAGAATACAACTACTATAATACTGCTCCCTATGTACAAGAATATAACTACTATAATAATGCCCCCTATGTACAAGAATATAACTACTATAATACTGCCCCCTATGTACAAGAATCTAACTACTATAATACTGCTCCTATGCACAAGAATATAACTACTATAATACTGCCCCTATGCACAAGAATATAACTACTATAATACTGCTCCTGTGTACAAGAATATAAATACTATAATACTGCCCCTATGCACAAGAATATAACTACTATAATACTGCTCCTATGTACAAGAATATAACTACTATAATACTGCCCCTATGCACAAGAATATAACTACTATAATACTGCTTCCTATGTACAAGAATATAACTACTATAATACTGCCCCTATGCACAAGAATATAACTACTATAATACGGCTCCTATGTGCAAGAATATAACTACTATAATACTGCCCCTATGCACAAGAATATAACTACTATAATACGGCTCCTATGTACAAGAATATAACTACTATAATACTGCCCCTATGCACAAGAATATAACTACTATAATACTGCTTCCTATGTACAAGAATATAACTACTATAATACTGCCCCTATGCACAAGAATATAACTACTATAATATGGCTCCCATGTACAAGAATATAACTGCTATAATACTGCCCCCTCTGTACAAGAATATAACTACTATAATGCTGGCCCTATGTACAAGAATACAACTACTATAATACTGCTCCCTATGTACAAGAATATAACTACTATAATAATGCCCCCTATGTACAAGAATATAATTACTATAATACTGCCCCCATTGTACAAGAATATAACTACAATACCGCCCTCTGACCAGCAGACCTATCTACTATATAATTGTCTTATCCCGTCTGTCTGTCTGTCTTTCTGTCTGTCTGTCCTGGAAATCCCGGGTCGCTGATTGGTCCGGCCGTGGCCAATCAGCGATGCGGCATTTCTGAAAAACATGGCGGCCGTTAGCGGCTCATGTGCGGCACGGAGGTCAGCGGCGATGCAGCTGGGAGATGCAGCCGGCTACTCGCAGCATAAGTCCCCCGACCGCAGGCGCCGTTGACCTTCATGCGGCTATCGCCGGGAGATCAGCGGCTACGGCCGCTGATCTCCCGAGGACAACTGTGACGCCCCTCCCCTCCCCTCCTCTCCTCTCCTCTCCCCTCCCCTCTCTTCCCGTCCCTCCCCCCGCTCGATCAGGACCCCGGCACCCGGCGTCATACTTACCCCTCCTCTCCCCTCCCCTCTCCTCCCGTCCCTCCCCTCTCCTCCCGTCCCTCCCCCCGCTCGATCAGGACCCCGGCACCGGCGTCATACTTACCCCTCCCCTCCTCTCCCCTCCCCTCTCCTCTCGTCCCTCCCCCTGCTCGATCAGGACCCCGGCACCCGGCGTCATACTTACCCCTCCCCTCCTCTCCCCTCCCCTCTCCTCTCCTCCCGCCCCTCTCCTCTCCTCCCGTCCCTCCCCCCGCTCGATCAGGACCCCGGCACCGGCGTCATACTTACCCCTCCCCGTGCCTCCGCAGCAGCTCCTGTGTCTTCCGCTAATGCTCTGTGACGTCTCAGGTCAGAGGGCGCGGTGACTTTTTTACACCGCGCTCTCTCCTGACCGGTCACAGCGCATAGTGTCAACATGCCGGCTACGCTGGAGTCCAGAGAAGGGAGGCGAGTATTGGATTTTTTTTTTTCTGTATGGGGCCATAGGGGACCTGCATGGGGCACTATGGGGGGATGGATATACAGGGGATATGACTTCCTGCATGGGGCATTATATGGGGGGGAGAGGTGACATCCTACATGGGGCATTATATGGGGGGGAGAGGTGACATCCTACATGGGGCATTATATGGGGGAGAGGTGACATCCTGCATGGGGCATTATATGGGGGAGAGGTCACATCCTGCATGGGGCACTATGGGGGGATGGATATACAGGGGATATGACTTCCTGCATGGGGCATTATATGGGGGGGGGGAGGTGACATCCTACATGGGGCATTATATGGGGTGGAGAGGTGACATCCTACATGGGGCATTATATGGGGGAGAGGTGACATCCTGCATGGGGCATTATATGGGGGGAGAGGTCACATCCTGCATGGGGCATTTATATGGGGGGAGAGGTCACATCCTACATGGGGCATTATATGGGGGGAGAGGTCACATCCTACATGGGGCATTATATGGGGGGGAGAGGTCACATCCTACATGGGGCATTATATAGGGGGAGAGGTCACATCCTGCATGGGGCATTATATGGGGGAGAGGTGACATCCTACATGGGGCATTATATGGGGGGAGAGGTCACATCCTACATGGGGCATTATATGGGGGGAGAGGTCACATCCTGCATGGGGCATTATATGGGGGAGAGGTGACATCCTGCATGGGGCATTATATGGGGGGGGGAGGTGACATCCTACATGGGGCATTATATGGGGGAGAGGTGACATCCTGCATGGGGCATTATATGGGGGGAGAGGTCACATCCTGCATGGGGCATTATATGGGGGGAGAGGTCACATCCTACATGGGGCATTATATGGGGGAGAGGTGACATCCTGCATGGGACATTATATGGGGGAGAGGTGACATCCTGCATGGGGCATTATATACGGGGGATGTGACTTCCTGCATGGGGTATTATATACGGGGGATGTGACATCCTGCATGGGGTATTATATGCATGGGGTATTCTATACGGAGGATGTGACTTCCTGCATGGGGCATTATATACGGGGGATGTGACTTCCTGCATGGGGCATTATAAAGGAGGGTCGGGAGACATATGCTAGAATACCCGATGCGTTAGAATCGGGCCACCATCTAGTTTCTATATAAACTCCTTATCAGTGCGCAGGATATTGGGTAACTAGTGGAGCATAAGTAAGATGGGTTTTGTCAACTGTCTGAGGTCCTGTGTCCCGGAACGCCATAAGCTGCCATATTATACTCCGGACTCACTAGAATAAGTCCATTTTGTTTCATCTAGTAAAATATAAGAGATAGAAATAACAGAGCTGGCCGTGTACAAAGCTGGTATTGTGAAAGTGTCAAAATCATTAGCTCATTGGCAAATATTCTGCAAGCTCATGCTCCTCTCTAATTCCTTCCGGGACAGTCTGTCTGCATTACAAATAGGAACCAGACTGGAGTTGGTGGAAAGATCTATGGGACTGCGCTGTTAGGAACGCACATGGCCGATATCTCCCTCCTGTGTGTATTCACCGTTACTTATACGCAGCCTTGATGTCCGAAACGTGACATTCCCCATCGCAGGGGGCTTGTGTCCTACCAACGCTGCTCGTAAGTATTGGGATCTACCATTAGATTACAGAAGTTTGGAATTTTCTTAATCAGGAAGCTTCAGGTCACGTCATATCCTACTCGTCTTTGTGGAACACAATTTTTCGTGGGTTTATTTTTTAGCCTTTTTTTTAGAAGGGAAATTTTGCTGCACATAACAAGAACATTCGAAGTTCTTGGAAGCTGAGATATGATGAGCTGTTTGTTCCAACCTTTACATTGGTTAGTCGTGGTTTTCTTTATGTGACCGGTTTTAAAAAATTGCCGGCATAAACTGTATTATGCCCAAAGAGTGTAAAAAGGTTGACAATGATGACAGATCATGAATATGGGGTCCGGCTGCCGTGACCCCATTGATGCAATCACGTTAGCAAAGCGCCATGCCAAGCACATGTATGTTGAGGACGATGAAGTTGATATTGGGCTCAATCCTCATTGGTTCAATTCCTCCTTACCGTTAGGTGGCAAGAAAATGTGCAGGACTCCCCTCCTTGGATGAACAGTTAGGCTCTGGTCACATGTCTGTTTGAACATTTAGTTTGTCTGTTCCATTGTTGGAACTTGTCGTTTTGAACATTCCATTGCATCAGTTGTGCAGACGGGCTCATTACAGGATCAAATTGGGGTCTCATTTTTAGAAGAGAAAAAAAGCTAAAAAATGTCTACAAAACTAAACCCAGATGGACCCCCATAATGGAGCCTGTCTGCTTCCAAACCTGGACAATAAAGAAATAAGCGAGAAGAAGAATCGACGCCTTCGAAATGTGGTGCTGGAGAAGGATGTTATCAATACCATGGATGGCAAGAAAAACAAACAAATCAATTTTGGAAAAAATCAAGCCAGACATGTCACTCAAAGCAAGGATCACCAAACTACGACTTGCCTACTTTGAACACATCATACGAAGAGAGCAATCACTGGAGAAGGACATCATTGTCAGAAGAATAGAAGGAGCAAGGCGAAGAGGAAGACCAGAAGCCCGATGGCTTGATACTATCAAGATAATGGTGGAGAACACCCAGGTGGTTCTATCTAGGCTTACACAAGATCGATCGTCCTACAAGAGGGTTCATCCATCAAATCGCCATGGCTCGAGATCGAGCCGAAGGCCGTTTAAATAAGAAATATAAATAGAGATGAGTGAATCAATTTAAGGCAAATCGAATGGGCTTCAAAGTTCACAGGCTGCCATTTTGCTTGATTCTTTTTTTAGAACCGTGAAGGGGTTTCAAAAATAAAAAAAAAAGACTTCAAGTGACATCACTTGAAGACGAGAGGGAAGACTGGAGCTGGTGGGAGAAAGTGACCCAGCGGAGGACCTCAGCTCATCTTTACTATTGACCCATATAGTCCCAGTGGCAAAGGTTGGCAACAGAATGGTTTCTACTTGACCTGTAGCCAGTGGAGCTTAAGATGTACAGTCCACTTGACAGATAGGTTTCTTTTCTTCCAGTACCACCCAGCTACAGCCAAGCGGTACAATGTTATCATCGCGCCATCTGTGTCACACAGAAGGCGTCAAGGAGCGAGGCACGGACAGCTGCCATATTTTCTTGTATCTGTGTTTTAAGGATGTGGATGCAATCAAATCCACGACAGATTTTGTGGTGCCATCTCTTCCTTGAGTCTCGCGGAGAGATGGCATGCATGACTGGCTCGTAAGTGATAGCACATATTTTATAATGCAGTAACATTTTAAGGCCACCTTGTCAAAAACGGCAACATTTAAAGATGGAGGGGCAAATTTTAATATGTCTTTAGCATGTAGGCTGGGTGGAGAATGGTATGTGGCTCCCGTCTGCGTGAACTGCTTTCTGTGATACATGTGTATCATGGGGCAGGGACATCTTGGTCACCTGAAATAACTCAGTAGAAGGGAGAAAGTCTTTTCAAGATCTTCACAAAAAAAAAGCCTATTAATCCCTAAAAGGGTTAACAGTAAAAATAATAATCAGGGCAAGTTTGGCATTTTTTTTTGAACAAACGCTCTGTGATCCAGAGAAGACGGAGCTGCAAGACTGATAAGCCCTAGATAGAGATCACTGGGCCCACATTAGAAGCAAAGTATTTGTAGTCAGGGGGGGGGGGGATAAATATTTCAGCACATGGGATAATTCATTATTTTTTTTTACCTAATATGTACCGAACGGCCACCTAGCGTCCAATATGTTCTGAAAAAACATCAAAACCCATTTTGAAATTTGGTATCACTTTCGATCATCAGTCCAAAATCAAACACTCTTCAACTCGGAGAGTGACACATGTTTCTGACCACCTCATCTAGAACTTACTGGCTCTCTGCTCTAGTTAACACCTAATAGGGTGATCCATTAAGACAAAAATTGGTTGACTTTTTTTGGAAATTGGTTGGATTTTTTTTGACACTGGACCCAACAAGTATAAAAAGACCCCAAAGTTATACAGCGACTGCTCACAAAAAGGTTGCAGTATTCGAAGGCTGAAAATTCCATTGCTCCTTCCGCATCCTAAGTGAGTTGTCACAGTCCCGAGCACGTAGCGTTTGGAGGTAAAGGCTATCAGCTCTCAGCACCTTTCACTAAAGATGTCAATTGTCATCAGTCAACTTACACAGAGAATATGAAATATGTGACCCCCCCTCCCCCACCGTACACAAATACCTCAGCGCTGAATCCGTGTCTGCTCAAATAACTCGGTCTGAAAAAAAATGTCAATATTTCTGGGAAATTTTCTCTTAATGATTTTATCTAAAATATCTATTGTCTGGCATGAACTTTGGCCCCAAGGCTGGTTTCTTGCACCCCGGTTGCTTTATTGTTTTATAGCTGCTTTATTTTTTACTGCAACATCAATGTTGGACCTGTCAGCTTGGTATTTTTGATGTTTTTGTCTATCCTGGATTTAAAAAGTTCCAAAAACGGCTACATTTTTTTTTAGTTCTTTGTGCTATATTATTTCTCCACTCAATCCTCTGCTGGACCCTGAGTCGATAAAGAACTTATCCAGGACAAAAATTGCCAATCATGCCCATGGTTTGTGTCTGAAGCTGCAATACCACACACTACCTATGGGCAACAGTGGCGCAGTTTTTAAAATATAAAACACAGCCTGTTTTTTTGTAAACTCAGACAACCTCTTTATGACGGAGCTAAATTTCCACATTGTATATAAATACCTTAAAATAAGAAGTGATTTCTCAGAATGGCAAAGTGGCAGGTAAGTTGGCCATCATGTTGTATGCTTTATTCCTCCTTTATTTTTAGTTCCTCTACATTTTCTTGAATGGCATTAAAATATTTCATCTCTTTAGATGGTCTCTAGTCCCAGATTGAAGTAGTTTAATTTGTAAAAGGCCTACTATGACATTGGAAGCCACACTCATGAGGAACCAAGATCGTTGATTAGGAGTGGACAAGATGTAGAGCGGCTACGTCTAGCAAATGGTTGGCCCCAAATCCCAAAAGGTTGGCAGGTATACCATGGTTGGACCTGCTATTGGACAAATAACCTTCAGAACTACAAGTATTATCCAGGGAGAGTGTAGTAAAAGAAATAAACCATTAAGGCTCCTGGTTTGGTGGATCATCAGGTGTTGGTTTCACTATATGGCCAACTGCAGTTTTCTAGGTTTTGAAGCTGGTCCTGTGGTCTTTGGCCAATCACCAGGTTGGTTTTGCATTAAAATGAGGCTGTCTTCTACAACCCCTTTAAGAATGGCTTCTCTCGACAGGGTGTAGAACCACTTTGGCCCTTCTAGTCTTAAAGAGTAAAATAAAGAGCTCTGTTTGTGCTTTTGGAGGACAACTCTATCCTGACATTGACAAGTTTAGATATGGACCTTGAAAAGGAGGTCAAACCTTTTCGGGAGATTCCTTTATACCAATGCAACCGATGCAAGCTATTATTTCATTTCTCCATTACAGACGGTTTCTCCATTACAGATGGCCAAAGTTCCTCCACATTCCTACAACGCTATCATAACAGGAGAAGATAATGGTCAAAAAGTTGAGAATGCAGTCATCTGAGCTGCTGTGAAATCTCTGACCCTGCCCCCTGAGCGTGAATCAACTACAGCATTCTTCTCCAAGCCAATCTCTCCTAACATCAGCTGCATCAATCTGAGGACTGGATAGGAAGAAGGAACTTTCTATCAAAACCTGAAGGCTATTTTCACCTCTAACATTTTGTAAACTTCTAAAAAAAGAATTAACTTTGCAAAAAAGTCATTAACATTTTCCCGTTATGAGTCTACAGCTCCTGTGTAGATCTATACAGCAAGCCATGTGGATCCCTACTCTCTTTAATCGGTCCCCTAATCTTTCCTAACATGCATTTAATAGATTTAAGGATGGACCTAATGTTTAACCTTCTGTAAAACATCTAAAACCTAAGTCCTTTGTCTTCTGACTAATGATTCCACATTTCAGACCTTGGAATGATCTTGGTTAAAGGGGTACTCTAGGAAAAACCAAGACTCTATGTTGGAATTTTTTTTATATATATAATATGCTCAAGAATACAAGAATGTGGACCGCTAGAGGGTAACTATCTACATTTTTTTATATATTTACTGTGGTTGGGCACTGCAGATTAGTCTCATATGGAAAAGAGTGCGCCTTATGAGATCTCAATTAAAGGAAAATTCCATGAAAAATTGACCTAATGTAGTTCCTCATGGGTGGGGGTACGGTACAGGAATTCAAACAACCCCTATGCCATGATCCTTTCTTAAACCCAAAATATGACTGTTTTGTTTAGTGTGTTCCCATCCTTTATTTTCTTGAATGTCATTTCAATGCTTTACCTCTCTAGATGCTTTCGAGGCCCAGATTGAAGTAGTTTAATTTATAAAAAGGCCTACTTAAACAACACTATAACATTAGAAGCCACACCCATGAGGAACCAAGATCAACCAAAACTATTTCAAAAGAAGTTCCAAAAGACCATAAAAACAGTGCTGGCAGATGTACATAATGGTATTAACATGTAGAGGGTTTGATTTACTTCTTTAAAGACTTTTTAGATAAAACTGAGACAGAGAGAGGATTTATTTTTTTAATATCCACTCGATTTTTAGCATGGAGGTTGTTCTAATAGACCATAGATTTATTTTTTATTTTATTTTTTAATTCTTCTTAATTTTTTTTTAAACAAAAAAATACTGTTTGACTAATTTTATTCTTTTTGTTCTCGTAAAAACTTCTTGCCAAAAACAAAAAAATTTCAAGATTCACCCTTTAAATCCAAACATCTAGAAAATAAACATTTATTGAACAAATACCGAACATCGTACAGTACGTAGGTAGTTGGTTTAATATACCATTCATGGTGTGCTTAAAGTTCTGCAACAGCTGAGGTCTCATGTGGACAGACGAATGAGTAATGGCGAGGGACAAGGACGTCGTCATTAATCTACGAGGGTCAATCTACCAATTTGCTGCAACGATTGTAGCATTGATCGACACTTGCGCTGGTACAACGCGGTACTCTATTTTGTTCTGTAACACAAATATATAAAAAAAAAAAAACGTAAAAAAAAAATAATTAAAAAATAATAAATTTAGGACCCCTCAGTAGCACATAATGGAAAAAAAAATAACATATACAAGATTCATTGTAAGTCAGACAACTATAAGTTTAACATTTAGTAGGGAATTAAGACACAAGCTACCCGTTAGTGCTCAGAATTTGTTCATACTATTAAAAACATAAATTAATAATTATAAAATTTTTATGTTCATTAGAATAATTCCAGTGTGACTGGCAGGTGATACACATTGAACGCGTTTAGCTAATAGTTGAGATTTGTATTATAGTTTATTCTATTTGGTCCCTTCTCCGCAGTCCTACAGTCCCATAATATAACGTCGTGACTTCTCTCACTCATTTTTCCTTTAGACTTTCTTTTTTTGTAAAATGTATAATTTAAAAAAAAAATTATCTACAACAACAACCCCCTCCAGCCTGAAAAGGTGCAATGCTCCCGGTAGACTAGGAAATCAGCAAAGAACGAAGCATTCCTTCCCTGCCTGTATCAAAAGGGTCTAATTTTCTTAAAAAAAGAAAATTAAGTGTGCAAAATGGCGCCGTAGTGGTCCTGTAACGTAAGGGTTGATGGGCACCGTCGTGCTCTACTTGCAAGTAAAAACTTCTGTCCTTTCGCTGCACGTGTTGCATTTGACGAAGCAGCACCAGTGAAATTTACAGTTGCACTGCCATACTTTGGTGTACTGGTGGGTGTTATATCCACGACCGCAACACATGAGGTCGCAACCGTCTACATGCGGGGAGGTACGATTGCAGAGCCGACCCTGAGTCCCCACGCTCCCCGTTTTGCTGTCTTCCTCGCAGTAGTTTGGAGAACGCTCAATGAACACCAGATCCGTTTCCATGGGCTTCTGGTAATTTTTTACTTTTTTGACGGTGAGAAAAGTGGGTTGGCGTAGCCGGTGGGCCCTCACCACTTCCACATGTACGGCATCGTTGTACTTCTCTTTTAAAAAAAATCCAATATCCCGAAATTTTGGCAAAGTGTTCCAACAGGTTTTGGTGGTGCAGGATCCCGAGACCCCATGACATTTACATTCCAGCTTCATCTGTTCTTCTAAAACCTATTTGGGGGAAAAAAAACATATATTATAGATCGTAACCATATAGTGCTGATAGAGTCCAAACTCAATGGTGGCCCTATTATCTTAACGCCCCCAACCCTACTCAAGGTGCGCCACACAGTGTTACATCAGGTGCTTTGACCTTGGTGCAAATGGACACGTGTGTGCATCTATGATGGGCACTCGTGTGTTGATGGTTAAAGGCGTTGTCCGGTTAAAACAAGTTATCGCTTATCCATCGGGTAAGTGATAACTTTATGGATTCGAAACCTGGACAATAAAGAAACAAGACAAAAGAGGAATCTACGCCTTGAAAATGTGGTGCTGGAGGATGTTATCAATACCATGGATGGCAAGAAGAACAAACAAATCAATTTTAGTACAAATCAAGCCAGACATATCACTCGAAGCAAAGATCATCAAGCTATGACTTTCCTACTTTGGACACATCATACGAAGAGAGCAATCACTGGAGGACATCATGGTCCGAAGAATGGAAGGAACAATTCAAAGAGGAAGACCAGCAACCCAATGGCCTGATGCTATCAAAATAATGGCTGAGAATACCCTGGTGGACCTATCTAGGCTTGCGCAAGATCGATTTACCTACAGAGCGTTCATCCATCAAGTTGTCATGGCTCGAGTTCGAGCAAAGGCCGTTAAATAATAAATAATGATAGGTGATAACTTATTGATTTGTGAGGGTCCTCTAGCTGGAACCCCCACCAATTTACAGAATAGGAAACTTACGACCTCGGCAGGGAACTTTTATCCCTGTTCCAAAATGGAGCGGCACCCGAACGATACACCATTCATTCTCTATGATTCTGCTGGGAAAAGCCCAGTAAGGGATGGATGGAGTGGCGGTCGAGCATACACACTGCTGCTCCATTTTAATGGGCATAAAAGTGCCCCGCTCTGCCAATCGGTGCAAGAACCAGAGTCAGAGCCCTCCGATCAAGAAGTTATCACCAATCCTGTAGATAGGTGATAACTTATTTTAGCCCCCCCATCCCTTCCTCCTTAACCTGAGATTGGGGCATTTACAGCAAATAATACTGGGAGGGAATTTGAGCATACTTTCGAACTCTCCAGAATGGCAAGTAGAATAAGGAGAGACTCCCGAAACAGTAAACCTGCCTGAAAAATTCTGCATATCCGTGATCCTAGGGATTTCTTCATTCGGAAAGGTGGGAAACTGGGTGAAGGATAACTTAGCTTCAACTCTGTTTCGAGAGTCTGAACATTTTTAGGCAACAGTGAGGAGGGGTCCACTTAAGATATTTTTGAACTGGGCCCACCAATGTGTTAAAACCGCTATGTAGTGCCAAAGTAACACAATTATACAGTGCCTATTGTAGGATCTAGGGTGCAAATTTTTTTGTTTCCAGGCTATTGGGTCCAGTTATGATAGGGATCACCCCACCCTAAGGCCCAACTTTGTGAGCCCAAAATGAGGCAACACAAATTAGAAAAATTAATGTGGAAGCGCTGCAGTACCATGCCCAGGAGTAGCACGGGATGATCAGGCTGAACCCCTACACATACATTGCACATTGTAGTCAAACCAATAAAAGTTGGATCCACCTGGAAATATTTAAGCAGGGTAGTCATTTGTCACTTAACCAGCGGAGGTGGCAATTGGCCATCACATGATTGTATGGTCTTCTCTACGTGGAAAGAGACGACCACCAAGAGATCTGGACAGAATCGGTGGTGGACAACGAGCAATGATCAAAATTGGTGGATCCCTCTAATAAGTGAGGAGCCAAATCCTAGCATACCCCTGTTCCTCTATGTTGTGTATGCCCTAATTCTACTGCTCAACATCATATACTTGCACGTTCGTCCCGGATGGAACCACAAAGCTGGTACAGAATGATTTTTCTAAGCCGTAATCTAATACTTCCAACGGTTTGGCAGCCTCATCATTTGGATTCCACAGAAAGTGATGCCGGGTGAGGAATATCAATACCATGTTTGGCTCAGGAGGCAGAATTCCCACCTCTGGCCTAAAGCCAAGGTCTATATAGCGCACCAGGTTCAGTGGCGGCTGCCAGGGGGCTCCTGATTACAGATGGAAAACCCATTAAATATGGTGACCTCTTTTATACTACAGATGTATTAATCGCGTATCAAGCCCTCACATGCAGAAATACATACGATGCTCCAATGCACAAGGCACATTTCCATCCCAACCGCTCTGCCTAAGGCTAATGTACTGCATTCCGGGTGCCCAAATACAGCACTGAAACACAAAGCAGGTGTGAAGAACTAAAAGTGAACAAGAAGCAAGGAGAGGGTGGCCTCATTTTGGAATTTGCATTGGGGCCCTAGAGTATTGAGTTGTGCCACTTATCTACACCTAGACCTATAATTCCACTCCAAATCTCTGCTTGCTGTCACATTTTTTAGAAGCTGAAAAAAAAATGTTTCCTATCCTAATCTTTTCCCCACAGTTCTCAGCTTACAAAGGTTTTTTTTTTTTCAACTAATACATTGTAACAAACCCTGTGCTGTGAGAAAGGCTAGGTTAGGACTGGTCTTCTGCCTTCAAATCCAAGAGTTAATGTTTCAGTTCACTGGCGGCAAGCAGAGATATGGAATGTTTTACAAAAATCTTTCATTCTTCTGTCAAGGCCGTCCAAATCTTCACAGCTTTCTACTTGCACAGAATTATATTCTTGTACATAAAGGGGGAGCATTATAGAAGTTATAAGACCATAAGTTAACGATATTCTAAAATAAGAGCCGATTGAAATTGGATAGTGACAACTAGTTTTCTGAGCCACAAAAATGCTAAGAGAGGTTGTTACTTCCGTTCACCAACTCCTCTTAGCAGCTTACACTGTGTGGAATCCTAGTAGGTGGCAACAATGAGGCCTGGAGAAAGCCCCTCCCATGTCCCTCCCCCGAGGAACACAGACTGTATATGTGCATAAATATATATATGTTTGTGTACATATACACTATATACAGTACAGACCAAAAGTTTGGACACACCTTCTCATTTAAAGATTTTTCTGTATTTTCATGACTTTGAAAATTGTACATTCACACTGAAGGCATCAAAACTATGAATTAACACATGTGGAATTATATACTTAACAAAAAAGTGTGAAACAACTGAAAATATGTCTTATATTCTAGGTTCTTCAAAGTAGCCACCTTTTGCTTTGATGACTGCTTTGCACACTCTTGGCATTCTCTTGATGAGCTTCAAGAGGTAGTCACCGTAAATGGTCTTCCAACAATCTTGAAGGAGTTCCCAGAGATGATTAGCACTTGTTGGCCCTTTTGCCTTCACTCTGCGGTCCAGCTCACCCCAAACCATCTCAATTGGGTTCAGGTCTGGTGACTGTGGAGGCCCGGTCATCTGGTGTAGCACACCATCACTCTCCTTCTTGGTCAAATAGCCCTTACACAGCCTGGAGGTGTGTTTGGGGTCATTGTCCTGTTGAAGAGTAAATGATGGTCCAGCGAAACGCAAACCGGATGGAATAGCATGCCGCAGCAAGATGCTGTGGTAGCCATGCTGGTTCAGTATGCCTTCAATTTTGAATAAATCCCCAACAGTGTCACCAGCAAAGCACCCCCACACCATCACACCTCCTCCTCCATGCTTCACGGTGGGAACCAGGCATGTAGAGTCCATCCGTTCACCTTTTCTGCATCGCACAAAGACACGGTGGTTGGAACCAAAGATCTCAAATTTGGACTCATCAGACCAAAGCACAGATTTCCACTGGTTTAATGTCCATTCCTTGTGTTCTTTAGCCCAAACAAGTCTCTTCTGCTTGTTGCCTGTCCTTAGCAGTGGTTTCCTAGCAGCTATTTTCCCATGAAGGCCTGCTGCACAAAGTCTCCTCTTAACAGTTGTTGAAGAGATGTGTCTGCTGCTAGAACTCTGTGTGGCATTGACCTGGTCTCTAATCTGAGCTGCTATTAACCTGCGATTTCTGAGGCTGGTGACTCGGATAAACTTATCCTCAGAAGCAGAGGTGACTCTTGGTCTTCCTTTCCTGGGGCGGTCCTCATGTGAGCCAGTTTCTTTGTAGTGCTTGATGGTTTTTGCAACTGCACTTGGGGACACTTTCAAAGTTTGCCCAATTTTTCAGACTGACTGACCTTCATCTCTTAAAGTAATGATGGCCACTCATTTTTCTTTACTTAGCTGCTTTTTTCTTGCCATAATACAAATTCTAACAGTCTATTCAGTAGGACTATCAGCTGTGTATCCACCTGACTTCTGCACAACACAACTGATAGTCCCAACCCCATTTATAAGGCAAGAAATCCCACTTATTAAACCTGACAGGGCACACCTGTGAAGTGAAAACCATTTCCGGTGACTACCTCTTGAAGCTCATCAAGAGAATGCCAAGAGTGTGCAAAGCAGTCATCAAAGCAAAAGGTGGCTACTTTGAAGAACTTAGAATATAAGACATATTTTCAGTTGTTTCACACTTTTTTGTTAAGTATATAATTCCACATGTGTTAATTCATAGTTTTGATGCCTTCAGTGTGAATGTACAATTTTCATAGTCATGAAAATACAGAAAAATCTTTAAATGAGAAGGTGTGTCCAAACTTTTGGTCTGTACTGATAGATTATATATATATATATATATATATATATATATATCTATCTATCTATAGATAAGGATAAATAGCGATTTGGGAAAATCTTTAAAGTCAATAAAAATAATTATTTAATTTGGATGATAATTGTACCACTGATATTTAGTAATTTGGGCACCCTGTGTTAATAAAGGGTTCCCTCAATCAAAAAACTAGAATGGGAATCGGCTACAAAGTTCATGTCTCTCTCCGGAATACTCATTACTTCCATATACTACTTGAAAAGCCAAACATGTAATGCTTCATTTCCCCTGCGGAGGTGCTGTAGGAAAATCAAACACCTGCTGATAGCTTTTTTTTTCACTATTTTTTTTTTTTTTTTTTTACATTTCCCAAAGCAAAGCTGAGATTTTATACCTACCTCCCGGTTTGCCTGGCAACATCTTACTGTACCTGCTTATTTGTTTTTGGCCGCCCTGATCATTTGGGGAGGAAGGAGGGAGCACATTCCTGTAACAGATGTTGACTGCAGCAGAATTTACACGGCCTTTTGTATGTGCCTAGCAGACATAAAATAACAGCCTTCTGCTACATGTCAATCACCATTATTATGAGCTCAGCCCTCGACTAATAAAAAATGACATGTATGCGAGGAATTCTATGCAGAATTCAGCCGGGCGAGCTGCTCCGGATAATTATACATTTTACAAATATCCAGACACCTTCTATTGTAATCATACAGGCATTATTAACGGCCTGCGGTCTATTCAGGCAGGTACTTGTCAGCGGGGGCTGCAGTTTTGGGTAAGGACTTGTCAAGGGTTCTATAAATTTGGATGACGGCAGGTAGCGCCAGGGCAGGTGGAAACGCCTTAGGCCTATGTTGAGAGAAATGCCACCTAAGAAATATAAGTAATAAAAAATTTCACGAGACGTTTTATAGGACAAGTGGAGATCACAGTTTACAGATTCCACAGTCTGAATTATAGCTAGGCTGATTTATGGCGGAAAGACGGCAAGTAGACAGGGTCGGACTAGTCCAACGGCGCACCAGAGAGTTCTCCGATGGCGGCGTTCAAAGGCGTAACTCGAAAAACTTGGGTCTCAATCTGTAACGGGGCCGTCACACCTACCATGTGTCATATCTAATACTTGTGTGGGAGTGGGGCCATATACATAAAAAATGAAAAAAAAAAAATACAAAGCTAACAAAAAAAAAAAAAAACATCTACTCAATTAAAAAATAATATTTTTTTTGTACATTCCACACCTAATAAAACACGAATTTTATATCAAAATGATAAAACAAAACAAAGAATATAAAATACAAAGCAAACAAATCCCCCCAAAAAGCAAAAAACACCATCTACTCAATTAAAAAAAAATATATTTTTTGTACATTCCACCCCTAATAAAACAAGATTTTTATATAAAAAATTATAAAAATATATATTATATAAAATACAAAGCTAACAACCCCCCCAAAAAAAGAAAAAGCACCATCTGCCAAATTAAAAAATATACTATTTTGTACATTCCACCCTTAATAAAACAAGAATTTTATATAAAAATGATATAACAAAACAAACAAAAAATATATATAATACAAAGCTAACAAATCCCCCCCAAAAAACAGAAATGATATACAAAAATTATAAAACAAAACAATATAAAATACAAAGTTAACAAATCCCCCCCAAAAAAAGCAAAAAGCACCATCTACTCAATTAAAAAATATATATTTTTTTACATTCCATCCATAATAAAACAAAATTTCTATATAAAAATTATTAAAAACCAAACAAACAACTCTGTCACAACATTTTTTTAAAACAAAGCAGTGCCAGTTCCACGTGATCGTCACTTGCCACTGTCATGACGGTTCCTATAGATGTCTCAGTTATAAAAAAAAAAAAAAAAAAAGTCTAAAAAAATAAAGTTTAAAAAATTAAAATGGGTTTTCTAAACAAAAAATAATAAGTTTAAAAAATAAAAACGGTTCTATGTGTCACAAAAAGTGTGGAAAAATAGGGCTGTTACATCACCGCTTTAAAAAGTGCCAGGTTATTTAGGAACAAAACACTCGGTAAAAGGGTCAGATATTGACTTAGAGAGTATTAACAGATTTTAATATGCATAATTTTTCCCAGAAGGCATTGCTGTTCCGGCTAGACCTCCACCAGGAGAGTAAGTACCTATGTCTTGACCTTTCCACCATCATGACTGTCACAAGTTCATCAACTCCATTTCACTAAGCTATGGGGTCAGAGCGGGCACATTCTGCACACAGGAGCAAAACAAGGCCAAGGTGTAAATTCCCCTGTCCAAACCCATCACACTACGTCTCTACTGCCTCGCTGAGTAACGAGCCATTGTTTCGGTGACAGGTCTACACCGTCACAACAGTAATTGTGTGGCTCTTTCAGAAGATGCGGCTGCTGCTCTAGGCAAATGATTGGCATTCTCTGTGCACTATTTACAACTCTACTTCACCTTTCACACCCACAGAGCCCTGTCGGACATTTTTAGAGGGATACTTAAGTCATTAACCCCTTTCCTGACCATGGAGTTAGGTCTTGTAGTTGGAGGTTAGAGGTCAAAGGGGTCAGATCTGGGTGGTCGTTTTGGCTTGAGACAAAATCATTTGATTTACAAAGATCAGCTGGGTTCTTAAAGGTGTTGTCCAGTACAGAAAACCTATTTTCATATACCCAATTTTTTGTTATAAAAATGGGGTCCACTGTTCCGGCTCCTTGTGAGTCTAATTACTACTTATGGACAAGCCGTGAGGCTTGGGTAGTCAAAAGGTCCGGGTTCCGATACCAATAGGGGAATGTGATGCTAGTCACTACTCATGGAAAGCCGTGAGACTTGCGTAGTCAAGAGGTCCTGGTCAGATACCAAGAGTGCTCTTCATATACAAAGGGGTAAGGCAAAGGCATAGTCAGGTCACAATCCGAGGTCAGAATTCTGGGAAGGTAGCGGATCAAGAGAAAAGGGCAAGGCAAATGGATGGTCAAAGGGAAGGTTCAAAGTCGGGCAGCTTTGTTCAAATGGTGTGCTCTTGCTCTGCTCTCTATGTTCCTGAATTTGATCTTTGTTGCCCGACTTTGGACCTAGTGTCACACTCCTTATCTCTTTATGAGATTTACTTATTGATATATGAATGGCAACCAATATGGCTGCCAGGGTCTGGTACCTCAAATCTGCCAATATGAAGGCAGAGATGTATGTCTTCATACTAAGAAGCCTCAAAAAGTTTGCGCCAAGTGGAGAAGGTAAATGGTTGGACTTCAATTCTGTGAGAAAGGATTCTGAGGGGCCACCATCGTCTATATCCATGGTGGTAATAAAATCTAATAGGTTATTTGTGAATCATCTCAAAAGAAATAGACGGCAGCCGCAAGTGATTGGCACAGTAGTCATCTTCAAATGGGGTTGACTTTTGGTGGACCTTTGGGATGATGTTTTATTTGGATCATATTATTTTTGGGTCCACCGGAAGATTGTCCAGCAATCCGGGGTGCCAGTCCAACCCTGGTGGTGGGTTCCCATGAGACGTGCTTGAGATAGAACTAAACAAACTCGGAATAGAATTGTTTACGACGTGAAAGAATACGATTTTTATCTCCTGAGAATGTTTGTTTGAATCGGGACCCGTTACAGATTTTTACATTGGGGCCTAGAAGTTTCAAGTTACGGCTCTAGTTGAACTTGATGGACGTGCAGCTTTTTTTCAGCTGAACTCTGTAATTGTTTAAGCCAAGCGGAGTCAGCGAAAGCTAACTTCTATCAGACCGCGGTGTAATGGCCCCATAGTTTATTGTTAATAATGCCACAAATATTAACCAGGAAACAAACTGTGTAAACCAAATAAATAAATTCTGGGCCGTAACCACTCCAATTTTTATTATTATTAATATTGAATTATATTACTTTTCTCTGTGACAGACAGGGCTGGCTGCCAGTAACTGTATACACGTGTTGCCAACTATTATATGGGAGAGTCCACTATCTAAAGAGGCTGTAGACAGAATGGAAGGGCAACTTAGTAATATGTATCCATACTTGCCAACTTTTTAGCATGGCCATCCAGGAGACAAGTGATTGTAAAGCTTTGCCAGTTGCCTAAATTTGTCCATATAGTCACTCCCTCTTTTCAGACCATTGCCAATCTCACCCCCTGGACATGCATTGGGGGGCCGCCAAAGCTTTGGAAACCTGCTTTCTACTAGGTTAACGAACTTGACTGAAGTTTGGGAGGTCTCTCCTTTTTCCACTAACCTCCCAATTGTTCCAGGATGGTTGGCAAATTTGTCTGTACCCAATCCATGTGGGACAGCTGTTGCATGTTCTTCTAGAACATAGAGGAATACCTCATAAGTGAGAAGGAGGTCTTACCAGGTTACTCAAGAGGTGCACCGAGGCATAAGTCAAAGGAGGGGTATGTAAGGTATAAAATTTTTGAGGCACTGACAATTGGTGGAGGAACGTTGAACTTGATGGACCTAGGTCTTTTTTCAACTTATGCAGCTATGTATCTGAGTAGATGGCGAAAAGTTCCCTCGTATCATCGACCAATAAATCTGACTTGTTTACCCTGATCTAGAATACCTTTCTTCCAGCTTCGTTATTGTGAAGGTTCATGAGCCGCCGGGCACTCTTTCTTATTTCTCTGGCATCCACAAACTTCCTGGAGAATTCAATGCCATATTTGATGTCGGCAGAACATCCTCCCCATTTCCAGCCTTCCTCCTGATTGTAGTAGCCTTGCTTCTCTCGGTCACAGCCACAGTTACTGAAATTTCCTTGGCTGCAGGCGGAGGTCACAGCATGTGCTACACCAGCGGCAGTGATGGCATAGGTGAAGGCGGCTTCCCTGCTACCTACAGAGACAAAGCACAAAAGCTTCATGAACATAGGAATTAATAATTATACAAAATAATACAAGCTCAGTCCTGTAAACCATTCTTCTCAAATTCAGGTAAGTTATCCTCAGGCGTCATCGCCTAGGACTGTACACAGTGCATAGTGTGTCTATCCTGAATCTGATAGATACTATCTCACCATCTTTGCGCTTGCTGGTGCCACCACCTTACCAGCCGCTAGGTGTGTACCCATACAATGCCTATTCCTGGAGCTTATAGACACCACCCCACCATATTTACACTTGATGGGGCCATCACCTTATTATTGTCTAGGAGTGTACACACAGGTTGTCCATTTCGGAAGCCAGAAGACACTACCTTACCATCTTTGGACGTGCTGCAGATAACATTTTATAAATTGTCTAGGGTGTAGATACAACCCCATCGTCGTTGTACTTGCTGTGACCACCACTTTATCATTATCTAGTAGCTTACACATAGGATGTATATTCCTGGAGCTTATATACATCAGCCCATCTTTACAATTACACTTGTTAGGGCTGCCACCTTATTGTTTAGGAGTGTGCACGTATTGTATTCTTAACAAAGCACTGTCAGTAAAAGGCTGGCAGCTCTTCATATGGCTTTCACGGACAGACTTTGTGCAACCACTCTAACAGGTCCCAGGGGAACCTTGACCTTCACCCTTCAATCCCTATACATGGGTCTAGGCATGCACAAGACCCCCTGAGTTGAGTTCACAGAGTGGCTGCTGGCCAGTGGAGCAGGCTGGCAGAGAATAGTCAGAAAGTTGTGTCAGAACCAGGAGGTCAACATCAGGAACAAAACTGAGAGGCCGTCAGATGGTCAAAACACAAGCTGTGTTCAAGGACTGGAATAAACAAGCTCTGCAAATAAGAGCTGGGAAGCTGGGCATGAACCAACATAAGTTAAACCTATAACTGGCAATGAGAAACAGACTGCTGGGAGTTTAAATAGCCTTGCCCAAGGATGAGAGCAGAGAGCTGATAAGATGATAATGCTCAGATATTAACCTACAAGCTCCCTGAACGAATGGCACCCTTGTTATCCGCTATAAAGGTGTGGCACCGCCTAGCAACAGATGTAGAGGCAGAAGGAGCGAATTCGGTAATGGATGTAAAAGTATCTACTCATGCAGCTGTTAGACGCCACCCCACCATCTTTGCAGTTGTCGAGGCCACTACCTTATCGTTGTATCGTGTCCATTCTTGGAGCTGATAGACATCACTCCACCATCTTTGTACTTACTGGGGCCACCAAATATTCATGTTTTACAAGTGTACACATGGGGTGTCCATTCCTGTAGTTGGTAGACACCACTCCACCATCTGGCATTTTCTGGGGCTACCACCTTATCGGCTGGAAGTGTACGTATAGGGTGACCATTCCTAGAGCTGGTAGACACCACCCCACCATCATTGTTATTGCTGGGGCAACCCGTTTATCATAATCTATGAGTGTACACAGTACCTAGGATGACCATTCCTGGAGCGGATGGTCACCATCATATTCCACTATATTGGCATTTGTTATTTCCACCACCTTAGCACCATTTGCAGAAAACACTCACTTTATAACAACTCCATCCAAACAATCCATTTTCATGGATTCAAGAGAAATCCAAGGTTCAACCTCAACCAAAACTATAGAAACTGAAAGGTGTATCACTATATTGGCATTTGTTATTTCCACCACCTTAGCACCATTTGCAGAAAACACTCACTTTATAACAACTCCATCCAAACAATCCATTTTCATGGATTCAAGAGAAATCCAAGGTTCAACCTCAACCAAAACTATAGAAACTGAAAGGTGTATCTCCACGATACGTTATGGGTTCAAGTCCCACTTTGCTAGGACTAACTTTTACAATCTGACAGGATGAGTAGCAAAACATCTAGGTTCAGATTCCTGAGTGAGAGTATTTACGCACAATGAATATCTAAAATCCTTTTCATTCCTCTATGACTTGAAAGGTACGTAATGTCACTGTCATGTAAGAACATCTGAAAGAGACGAGTCTGTCACTGTCATTAGGGCACATTCTTTGTCTACGCAGACCAACATAAACACCGATATATGCAATGTGTCATACGGGGCCACTAATACATTGTTGTAAAATGCATGGCGGATTAAAGGGAACCTGTCGTGTATAGGGAAAATATTCAAGAAATTTAAGAGAACTCTTAAAAAAATAAAGCGGACCTAGACTAGAATTGACTTTTGTAAACGTAAACAGTTAGGTTCGACCTCTCGTGACATCGAAGTTGGGACAGAATTGGCATCCGGGCAAATGACCTTTAGGTTACTCCTTAGGTTTTGGGTTGTCCTAACGTGAAAAGTTATCTAAAGCTCATGGACCCCAATATAAAGTCTTTAATAGTTCCCCCCACCTACCATGGGCTGGTAAGACTCTTGGGTCTTGGAGTAGTCTTTAGTCTCCCAATCCCTGTCCCACCTACCGAGGTGGTAACGATAAATGAAGAAAGAATAGTTGGCTTCTCTACACCGAACCAATCCATTCTGTTCTTTGGGGAATACAGGAACGTCCAAGACAGGACAGAGTCATTCTCGACATGGGTGCTTTTCTAACACGTGGGAATGGTATCTATCAGACATTTTGGAAAGGATATGACATATCCACAATTCTTTACAATTGGGAAAATAGCAAATAGACCTTGGCCATAAAAGTGTCCCTCCATGTCCTAGTAGGCTATAGCAAGGCTATAGCAATACTTTCATATAGTACCAAATGACCGTATCATTCTGTTTCCACAAAATACTGTATTTCAGTGCTTACATAGTAGTACCATACAGTGCTAATTAACAGTACCAATTAATACCACAAGCGACGCTTTGAGACTAGGAAGGAGATTGGACGACCAGAGAGTCAACAGAGGTCCCTAAATAGGCTAAAGGTCCACTTTGCTCATATATATAATGGTGAGAACTTAATGACTATTGGTCATGAGAGGTGTAGCAAATCCTTTTGAGTTTAGTTTGAAATATTATTTTTGCTCTGTTTTTTAGCATATCAATTCCATTGAAAATATACAGCGATTCCTTTACGTCCGTAACAATTTTCAGTACCATCCTGCGCCTACCGAATTACCCATGTCAAATCCAAGGAGTGGAAGAAAACATTTAAACATTTATACATAGAGGCTCAGTTTTCTAATCATTTGATGGTACGAGCCAAGGTCTGACAGTCGGCTGCTCGTGCCAGGAATTCTGGGTAAAGTCGATGACTGACTGCATGCATTTTTTTCATAGTTTATTATACATTAGTTTCCATGATTCCTCCTCACCACTCCTCATCAAATGTTAAATATAAAAAGATGACTTTGGTATTACAGAAATGTTAAACATGCCCTGGCAGTCTTCAGACGTTCTCTCGAAAACCCCATTCAGGATTCAAAAGTGGCAAAATCCTGGCTGTAGAAGCGAGTACGAATAAAATTCAGAGAAGTCTGCAACCAAAACACACACATATTTGCAACATGACTACACTCAAAAATTTCTATTAATCTAGCATGCCCACATTATAAAAAAAACAACAACACATTTTCCGTTGACAAGTTGGAAACCAAATTAGATAAATGGGGAAAGATCGAAAAAAAAAAGTTGACGATAGTTCTATGCGGCATGGAAAGTGGTGTAAAAAGTCACACTCTGCACAACCCTGAACCTCCTTTTCGCCAAAACACATTCACATATGCCCTCACATGCGGGCTTCATAAACTTGCCATTCAACCCAAAAAGATATATACATTGAAAACTTTGCCCCCATGTGCAAGAATTTTGTCATAAAAAATGTGGAGTATTTAGTACTGTTCCAAAAAGATCCTAATTACTTTTGAATTGGGTATGTGAAGAATTGGTACAGTAAATTTTTCAAAAATGTGCACAAACTGTAGAGTAAAATATTAGTCTACCAGGCATGAGTTGGTGTATAAAGGAGAGAAAAGTATCTAATATGCCAAAAATGTTAGCCATTTTTATCCACTTGGCACACTTTTTCGCGCCCCTTCAACCGATACAATCCAAAACTGTGTCGACATGTGAAATCTACTCGCTCTGTTAACGGTGTAATGAGCCTAAACTGTCCAGTATGTCCCCCAAATTTACATAAACATCATCTCTTCCTTGGTCCACTTGGTGAACAATCCTACGAAAAATAGTATTGTAGGTAAGAGAGTAAACTGACCAAGAACTAAAAACAAGTCACGGTAACAGGAAGAGGAAATGTCTTATATGGCATATCATAAAGTAATAAAAATCAACAGATAGTGGACTCCAAATTCAAACTTTCTTCTCCTAGAAATGGGAATCTTTTTTTTCTAGAATTTGTCTTCTTAAAATATGATGGAGGAAGTGATAACGTTCTAAAAAAAAATCCATAAAATACTAAATTTGGAATATTTTGTGTAAAAGGATTTTAGGCTTTGTGGACTTATGTTTCCTCCAAATTTCCCAAGAAGGTACCACGATGCCAGGAAGGGTATGACTCCCATTAGTTTAGGAGTGTCGACCTGTCCTTCCTTGCAACTACATGTGTCATTTCAACAGCTTGTAAAAGCTGAAAATCAGCACTAATACATCATGTGCAGCACACATCTCAGAAACATTAAGGACCATCAACCACTAAGACCTTTCTTGCATGCTCTAGAGAGCATATCTGAGGGAAGGAGCTTGAAGGTAGAGGCCAGGATTGGCTGTTATGATGTCATGTATTGGAGAAGGCTATGGAGCTAATTAGGATCACAGGCACCACTGCTCCTGAGAAGATTTCTTTGAAAGCCACAGATGAGGTGTTGATGTGAGACAACATCCATCACGTCAGGATTGAATCTGGAGTTCTGAACTATTCAAGTGCCGTAAACTCCGTCATGCAGAAACATCCATTAACTCTTGAAGACCTCTCTTACAAGAAGGGATTGCATAATATTGGCACATAAAAGTGAGCTATAAAAGTGGACATTGTCCTACACTTACCTTCCTCAAGGGGTGAGGTTTGACCCCATTACCATCCCCTTGAATTTTACTCCTAATTGCCTATATGTCAATTTCACTACAAGTAAAACACACAATCATTAAATAAACTGTGCTAATCTGTATAATTTTTTTAAATAAAACAGTAGTATATGTGAATAAATCTAATTCTGTAATTTAATATTAAGGGCAAGTGGAATTTTTATCACTTTCTAGCAGCCTATCATTCCCATTTCTGTGTAAATAATAGGCACATCTTCAGTTATGAAAAAAAGACTCACCTAGATTAAAACTATAAAAAGACTTGAGGAGGGGATAGGAGGGAGGTGTAGCTGCAATTTCTCCCTTGTGAAACTGCATGAGTAGGAGGAGAGTAATAAAAAAAAAATGAGGATACGTCTAATTGGCTTGTATAAAATAACAACTCCTGGTCTTTTCCAACCTATAAAGATAGAATCCAAAATATCTTAGACTCCTCTACATCTTCTTACGACTCCACCATGGAGCTAATGGCCCATATCTGTGATACAGTTTGATTCTGTGGGGGCATGAACATTTTTCGGGTTGCAGTAGTCGGATGGTCAGAGAACATTGGAAAGTTGTAGATTAGGTAATGTATTTTAGTTCTTATTTTGATCCCTAATAAGTGCATTTTTAAGGGGTTATTTCATTTGGACAACCCATGTCTATATTCAGAGAAACATTTTGAACAACTTTGTCCCGCTCTGTCCAGAGACATATCAAGAGTTAGAATATCCACCTTATTGATTTTCATCCAGATTTGTCAGAAATATAAGAAATAACAAAATTTTATTTATTTTTTTTTAATTTTGACCGAAGAGGATGGCTCCGTTTTAGATTTTTCATTTCTGCCGATTTTTGGATTTTAGAGGGAATCTTTTTTTAATGCTAACTTATAGAATTATCCTCAATTTTTGACAGTAGTAAAAAAAAAATTAAGAATGTCTGAGCCGTCCAGACATGATAATGTAACTTGTGGTTATCAGCTGGAAACCGTACTGTGCTGGAGCGGCAAAGCTAATACACAATGATTTTCCTATAATCACAGATATTTAAGAAAGGAAGTGGCACCAGGAGCTCTTGTGCCAACAGCAGCAAAGTCTTCAATATATTTCTTAATACAAAGTGATCACTTGGCATTTTTCACAAAAAGTTACCCTTAACTACTTGAGTGCTGGCCATCTTAACATAATATATAGTAAAATGGGGAGTGCCGAGACGGATGGAGCCCCTTTCATGGGCAGTGGGATTTTAGCATTTGTTAATGCCTTGTATTTAGTCTTTAGTGGCCCAAGCATAGTTAAAGGAGGTCGCTCTGGCAATGAGATGATCATGGCAGATCTAGTTGGTCAAACCAGATTGCTAGAGATGAGCGAATCGATTCGGCCATTGGACGAGAGCCCTGCGAGCCACTGTCCACCTACCGATATTCGCGTTTCCTCTTTTAATAAGCTAGCTTGGCACTACGCTGTGTGTGCGTAATGCCAAAATTATGACGTCGCGCCAGGCTGGCTAATCAAAAAAAGAACTAGTGACACTGGCAGGTAGGAGGTTGTTTACTGCAATATTGACAAGGTCAATATTGGAACTCGCAGAAATCAGCTGTAATTTCCAAACTTGGAAATGTTCAATTTTGCTACAGCACCTCCGCAGGAGGCATTAAGTATTGCACTGTATGTAGGACAGAACCTGAAGAGAGATGATTTTTTTTTTGTAACCATCCATTCTTCACTATAGCTAATACATAAACATTTTTTTTCTAAGCAAGGTCCCCTTTAACAAGATATTCCCACCATGACATTTATGGCGCCTATCGATCCCGAGAATGTGGATCCAAAATCCCCCATTTTGTTTGAGTAGGCGCACTGCCGTTCCACTGTCGTAAAGTAAGGGACTGACAAAAATATGGAAGTTCTGAACTGGGCTATCTGCATTAGTCCCACAGCGTTTGAGCATAGCATCAGAGAGCATGCTCAATTGCTGGTCCATTCAAAAGCTATACACAGAACCCCCATTCTTGTGATTAGTGGGGGTCCCAGTTAGGGCATCTCTAGCCATCAGAAACTTATTACCTATCCTTTGGAAAGCCAATAAATTGTTATTGTGGCGAAACCTTTTTAAAGGGATATTCTGATGTTGGACATTTATGGCATCTCCATAGAATAAATGTCTGATGCATGAGGGTCTGATAGTTGTAGGTCCCACCTTGACAAGAGGCTCTATCTCACCCGACTGTGAATTGACAGATAGGCAAGCATGGGCATCTTTCTTTACTCACTTCTATGGCAGGTCCAAAAATAATCAATCATGCATGTTAGAGGAACTATTTTTAGAAAATAACCTGTCGGGTTTTTGTGTTACATGAATTTTTTAAATATTTTTGTAAAAAAAAATTCACATCAAGATCTTTATTAAAAACTAAACTAGTACACTTACAATTTTCACACTTGGATCTTTTTTAGACTTATACTTCCTGCCCTTTAAGGAAGTGTTTTCAGCAGCCTCCTTATCATCACAGGCAGGACTACAATGAGAGATGACACTTCCATACACAGCTGATAACACATGATCCACCAATCACTACAAGCGATGTCACAGCTGACCCTGTTCCCCCTCCCTTCACAGTGATGTTTGCACACACTCATTCAAGGCTTCAATACAAATTATAGGCTCTGAGTCTGTTCATTTTAGCTTTGTACACGTATTGTTTCCTGAAACAACAGGAAGTTAAAGACTAAAAAAGCCCCAGTGGCCGGTGTGAGAATTGCAGGAAATCTATTTTTTTTTCATTTTTAACAAAGATTGTGATATGGAATTTTTTTTGCCAAGAATATAAAAAATAGCATTTAACACAAAAACCTGTTTTAAACAATAATTTTTTGATGAATAGCTTTCACTTAAGGTACTGGACCCGAAAGCAAAATCAGGGAGTGTAGTAAGGGCCATTTATAATACTGGAACCTTATAATATGGGATAAGGACCTTTGAACAATCTCAGGATCTGGGTTTAACTGTTTCCACTGCACTCCCTATAGATATGTATATACATCCCCTAGTCTTCTCAGCACTGAGAAGTGGACATGACACAATCGAGTTGTGGAAAATTCCATCTTTATGAGTTAATAACGAGGTTTGGATGAGTAGTGATCACATACAAAGCCATTTTTTCTTTAAGAGAACTTTGTTATTATTTGTTTTTGCTAATAGTTATCTTAGTTGTGTTTTTAGTGACCTGTCAAGAATCAGCAACTGTTCAAAAGATTCATCAAGGTGGAAAGAAAGGAGGAGAAGATCGAGGTTTACTTGATAGAGTTTCGAGCAGTATTTATTCAAGCAACTTCATCCTTTTTAAGGCTTAAAGGGGTTGTCCACTTTTAGAAAATCTTAGATTGGAATAAAAAAACAAACAAGCCGAGTTTAATTCACTGACCCCAGGTTCAGCACAGAGCCTTTGCTGCTCTTGGTGTCCGCTATTGGTTGTGGCACTGACGTCACATTGGCAGCCAAACAGTGAGCTCAGTGGCTCTGCCCGTGTAGGCAGAACTCCCTGCTCCAGAGCAGTTGAGCTCACTGATTGGTTGTAGTGCTGTCAACGTAATGTTAGACTAGACACCAGGAGCGGCAGTGAAGACTCAGCGCTGTTTATCTATAAGAAACTGCATCCGGGGACCAAGATTTTCTGATATAGGACAACCATTTTAGTCATACTTTCCAATTTTTTGAGAAAGTCCTCCAGGAGGACAATATGTAGAGTGCACGAACCGCGCTGTTAGAATTTTTTACCCAGTAGCCTCTCTTCTTTAGAAGGGCATACCCCCTCTGTTGCGTTTCCAGCACCTGTCCTGGCCAATTCAAGGTCCCCTCCACATAAAAAAGTTGTCCTAAAGGGCTTCTTTCTAAGAGTTTTCGAGAAATTTGCAAACTCTTCTGGGAGCCTGCAGAACATTTCAGAAGAGTTGGCAAGTATGGGCTTATCATCTCTTTGGTTATCTTGGATGCCTGTACTAATGACTTTATCAGCTAGGGTTGCATGCTTGGGTCAGTATCAGAGGACGGGTCAAACAATGTCAACGACTAGTGGAGAAGACCAACAGTGCCGGTCCTTCTGGTAGGTCTCTCACTCCAAATGGAACTAAAAGAAACATGTATAGGGTATTGCAGCCAAGCCCTACTCAAGTATGGCTCTGTTCACATCTCCTTTGGAAGTTTGGAACCTTCATCGCAAATTTGGCCAAAATACCAGGCAGAATAGCACAGCATGCAGAAATCCTAAAGACTGCATTTCAGTCAATGGTGTCTGGTTGGCTCCGTTGATGTTCCTCATGGGAGGTTTCTTCCATCACTTTTGTTCTTCTGCTCGTATGACAGAGCAGAATAAATGATATTTTAACCCAGATGTGAACAAAGACTAAATAGAGCTGAGCTGCAATATAGACAGTCTATGACCAAAAGTGGCGCTGTTACTGATCGAGACAGCCAGCCATGCTTTTCTGCTCTCATACAGCACCTTTTTAGCTACTCATAACCATGTAAGCCATGAATTGAGTGAAATATCTCCACCTTAAATTTTTTTTTTTACCCGGCTTCAGACAACTCTTTTTCTGTCTATCAAAATCCCAGTTTTTGGAACACAGTTGAAAAATAAAGTCAAAGGATCTGGTAAGATGACCATGTTGTTCAACAGATGAGAAGGCAGAAACAAAAGCGAACAAACACGGTTCAAGTATTTGTGGTCTTCTGAAGTCGAAAGAAAAAGACAAGCCGTTCACGGCTCGATAGACTCCAAGAAAGCCATTGTGCAGAAGGAGGGAGCAGACAAAACGCAGCTTGAGGTGTTTTTGGAAAGTTCTTCCCTAAGAATGACTCAACGCTTACTTGCTTAGTTTTTGTCTGCCTTGCACTTTCTATTTTGCCCATGAGCTTAAAAACGTAATAGACATGGACTTCACTTCCCAAAACCATTGAGACCAGATAATTTAGAAGACTCTGATGTGGGATGGATCCAAAATACGTGTGACACCCCACTGGCAACTCATTCTGTAGAAAGTACAAAGTTTTTAGGCGATGCGTAGGGTTCTTGCTCTTAGAGATGTTTACCAGACCATTTTGACTATGTACTGCGCCTACAAGAATTTTCTTCAGGAAAAAAAAAACATGTCTGCTTTATCTCGAAAACAGTGTCTATGAGCCCTATTTATTCAATTTAACGCAGCGTAGGTGCAAACCAGACAAGCAAAATGCCTTACAAAAAAAAAAAAAAGAATAAAAGGGGAAAAAGGATTAAAAAAAAAGGAAAAAGAAAAAAATAATTATAAAAAAGAAAAAAGTAGATAAAAAGAACAAAAATAAGAAAAAGAAAAGGAAAAAAAGAAAAGGGGAAAAAAAAGAAATAAATAAAAAGGAAAAAATGAGAAAAAAAAAATTAAGGTGTAGGTGTTTATTTATGGATAACCCCTTTAGATTTTGGGGTGTCTTGAATAAGAATTATTTGAAAAAAAAAAAAAAAAAGGTCTAGTGTAGGAAATTCATTTTTAAGCATTTTTTTAAAAAAAGTTTAGTGTTCTCCATTTTGTACAATCCATACTTGTTAGAGGGATCCATTGACAATAAATTGATTACAAATGATCCCTTTCCCGAGGTCTCCAGCAATCGGCTGTTGGGAAACCTGGCAGTAAGTGTTCACTTTCCCTGCAGCGCCACCACAAGGTGAAAGGGAGCATTACATAATGTCCATTGAAATCGATAGGTTGTGTGTGCAATGTGGGACGCGATGGGTCCTCCAGAGCGAGAGACGCTCTTTGTAAGCACTGGTCAAAAAATTGGGAATATGTTCCGTATCTCTGGTAAATGAGGGGAGAGTATTATTCTGTGCTTGCTTTTCAGCCCCATGATTACTAGTCATTATCGAATAGATAAGGTCTGTTCAGCCATCACTGAGGATTAGTTTGGGAATCTCCGCTCCATGCCAACTGATGACTCTTGTATAAATACGCTGTTTACATAGGTCTTGGCAGGAATACAACACCCATCATCTCCACACAATACCGTTGGGCAGCTCAATAAGAAATTACTGGAGGCTGTAAAAGTAAAATGAGGTTGTCTTCACGGCTGCTCGCAGGCTTCATTCACAGGTCATTATGTAATTATATGTACAAGTCGCTGCCATTCTACTTTATGGAACGTCTCCTACCGGTGAATCAGATCTACCCTTACAGTGCCTGATGGCACCATCAGCGAAAGAGTTAAAATACCTCCCAAAAAATGTCAGGGCTGGAATGGAGACTCTGCTTCTTGTCTAGACAATAAAGATCAGATTTGGATGGATTAGATCGAAACCAGGAGCTTGTTATCCACATACTGTAACATGAGTTTTCTGGGACACTGTGATAGATGTCCGCCCATCATCCGTTATACCAGGTCACTGTAAGTGATGACATATGGAGTAGGAAGTTTTTTTACAAGAAGATTTTTCATCCAGAAGAGCAGCATTTGTGATGTCAGATACTGATGTTGGGGATAGGCCCGGCTCACATTTTGGTTGAGGTCCAAGCTCTATGCCACCGGCCATGTTCTTCCACACCAAACTCCCCCCAACCATGTCTTTATGGACCTTGTGCACTGGGCACAGTCAAGGGGAACAGGAACGGGCCTTCTCCAAACTGTTCCCACAAAGCCGGAAGCTACAATTGTCCACTAGAACTAAGGGCCCAATGCCGACCCCTGAAAAACAAGCCCATATTATTATCGCTCCTCCACCATCTGTACAGCGGGCACAATGCAGTCAGGCGGATAACGGCCTCCTGGAATTACCAAACCCAGGCTCGTCCATCAGACGCCGGATAGAGAAGTGTGATCCTTCACCGCACAGAACATGTTTCCTCCATGGTCTAGAGGTGGCGGCTTTACACCACTCCATCTGACCCTCGGGATTGCGCTTGGTGGTGCAAGGCTGCATGCAGCTGCTCGGCCATGAAGCTCCCGGCGGGGGCGCAGTGTTTGTGCTAATGTTAGTACCAGAGGAGGTCTGGACTTTTCTGCCCTCTGCTCCTCAGCACTCGGCAGCACAGTGACTCAGTGGGTTGTACTTTTGCAGCGCTGGGGTCTTGGGTTCCAACACGTAGATGGAGTTTGTATCTTCTCCCCTTGGATTTTCTAAAATATTCTCTCTAATTTCCATCTTGTCGATGTGTTCTTCTTTCCCATTACAAGCCTGAATTTTCTCCCCCTTCTCGGTCGCAGTCGGTGAATAATCCGCTATAAGATAATTGCTTCATTGAAAAGATAATGGCGCAATAAATAAATAATGGTTAAACCCTATCTGTTACCTGATACCGTTATCTCTCTGGACCCTCGAGAGCCTCCCTATTTCTGGCACCAGCAAATGGACCTTAAGTTATCATTTTTGGCACCAATAACAAAAGAGGCCACTATGCTAAGACTGGCTAAGCCCAGCATACCTGACGTGCTTTATAGTATTACTGATTTTTATAGCTTGTGTTTTTTTCCCTAAATGTCTACGGAGCCATGAAAATAGCCTCATCAGGATGGAATGAATAGTAGTATGTTTATTAATGTATTATAGCAGTATTAATACAGCATAAGGGGCAATACAGTTCAATGTACTGTGGTTGTCGTCAGCCTGGCTACCAGATTTCCATCACACAGCTGTGGCAAGGATGGGCTGAGAGTGGTCTGGGCCCTTGTATCCAAATGTTTATACTCGGATACAGCATAAACAAGTGACTTAATACTGCCAAATAGTGCCAAAATAATACCGTATAAAAATGTAGCTTAAAGGGGATTTCCGGTTTTACTCACTCTGTTATTGTTTGCAGTGCTAACATCACGATGGCATCGCTCGGCGGCTCTGAGTGGTTTGTGCCGTCAACTTGGGCACAGCCACTAATTGGCTTCAGCACTGCCAACAAGGGCAATTGTCACGGGTGTATCAGAGATGACAGACAGTCTGCAGTGGGTTGCAGGAGATCTCTATGTTTGGCATTACAGACATCTTCCTAGGTGAGAGGCTGTCTCTAGGACCTAGCGGCTACCTCCCTCTGGTAATTAGCTCCCTGGTTTGGGTGTATAAATACCTGGTGTGTCTGAGAGGGAGGTGCCGGCTATATTCATTTCTACATGTGAAGGCTTAGCAAGAGCAGTACTCCGTCCTCTCTGGAGCTTAAGGCCAAGTTCGCATTTGTCTGGAGTCGTCTAAAGCTAAGCATTCTCCCCCTGTTTGTCTACCCTTGTTGTCTATAGAGTTTAGTGGAGATCGACTAGCGCTCATCTCCTCCCATCCCTAGCCTTAGCCATACGCCAGGGAAAGACAGGGCAAGGCATGCGTGTGGGAATTACTGAAGAGGCAATATAGGGACAGTAGTTGAGACAGGGTGACACTAGACCAGACTAGGAGGTCTCCATTCCCCCCTTTCCCTCTTCCCTCTGTGTTACACTAATTCTTTCCCACACCTGGCATGACATTAATGTTGGACTGGGGAGCTAGGGAACAGGGGTTTTACCAAACTGATAAACCCCTTTAAATCTAACTATTGGCACAGAACAAAAGATGTGCATCCCCTTTTTACCCTTGTTCCACCCCTGAGCCAAAAGTTTGCAGGTCAGGAGCAGTTGGATGGAGCAACTGGTGGTACAATCAACTTGTTGCTTCATTCAAAGTCTATGGCACTTGAGAAAGCTCAGAGCTGCTGGACTATCTTCATTCCTTCAGTGCCAGAAGACTCTTCCCTGACAGATGACGTCAGTAGACAGCATGTTCAATTTCGGACTGCTGATCCTTTTGTTCTCCACCAGAGGACTTTGGCAGCTACTCTTTCGTAGAGAACACAAGAACGTTCAGTAGAGCGAACGCTACTGTGTAAATTGGCCTTTGGAAAGATAGCAGATACCTCCATACACATTGGAAATCTATCAATGCAACCAAAGTGGAAGGGTTTGACTGGCATTTAACTAAAAAGTATGGCCAACTTCGGATTGCTAAGGTCTTTTAGTTAGAAAACAGATCATCTTCCATCGTCTCTTCTTCCCCTATCAAGCACATTGAAGTGTAGCTGAAGAACCTCTAGGTGGGGCCCGCGTTGCTTGAAAGAAGCTGCTGTCTAAATCTATACCATAGTGGGGGTGTCTCGAAATGTCAAAGAAGCCACTTTTCATTGCTGAATCCCATAGCATCACCACCAGCTTTACTGTCATCCATTCACAACCAATGCATTATTACCTGGACACACCTAACAACATCATACACCATTTACAAACTCGTCTACAACACAGGAGGAATGAGGACATATCCATTCATGCCTTCAAAAGCCATAAGCTAATAAGGAATTCTTTCATGGTGATTGCATAAAGGAAACTATGACCATAACACACCGTCGTGGTCATCACCGTAAAATCTCATCAAGAGAGTTGAAGAGCTGAAGAACGCAAAATCAAATAGTCTTCATCTCACTGCGCTTCATTCCTTCATCTATTCCGGGAAGCCCTTGTATATTTTGCTTCAAGACCCAGAAGATTAAAGCCTTTGAAGTATGACACCCCTATAAAACATGTTTTGTGCCGGCCTATCACTAAACCTATCTCACCATCTTAATTAAATTCCATCTTAACTCTTAAAGAGATTGTCAGCAAAAAAAAGTACTTTTAAAAGGGCTCAATCTGGTAAAAAAGAAATAAAAATTATAAATACTTACCCTAAATTATCCCCCACATCTCCCGTCCTGACCCTTGCCCGGTCCCTGGAGGTCTCTACTTCCTGGTCCACTTTCAACAACAAAAATGACTAAAGAGGACCTCTCAGCCAATCACTGACTGCAGTGGTTACTCTCCCTAGTCAGTGATTGGCTGAGCAGACATATCTGCTCATATTTGGGGTGTTGAGCATGGACCAAGAAGTAGAGACCAGAAGGGACAAGTTAAGCGCCAACTAGGAGATGTGGGAGATCGTTGAGGGTAAGTATTACTTCTTTTATTTTTTTTACCTGTCTGAGCCCTTATGTCCTCAGGACAATTCCTTCTGTCCATCTTATTGTTATGTTCTGCTACCAGAGCTAAGGAAAGAGAGGAGATCTGTCCCTACGATAGAACTCAGCTGAATCCCTACGATGTAACAGGGGACCTGATCCTGCGATCAGACCTGCTAAAGTCCTAAGCTAGTCTGTACGGAGACCTATAGATGTGGGGAAGGAATCCCTACAAGTACTAAGGACTGGGAGGAATATGGGACACCTCCTAACAGAAATAGTAGCAGACAGACGAACAAACAAAATATATAGAACATAGAGGTCAGTAGACCAAGCAAACTAACAGAGCAAGACACAGAGCACAGGCTAGCTAGAAAGTAGATATACAATGAAGTCCAGCAAAGCCAGAAGGGCGGAGCAGGATTAAATAGGCTAACAAGGTCATGTGACCAGCAAAGGAAAAAAAAACCTAAGAGCAAGGTTCTAACAGTACCCCCCCTTCTAAGAGGATCCTCCGGATCCCCTAGGACCAGGCTTATCAGGAAATCTCCTGTGAAACGCTCTGATAAGTCTGGACGCGGAAACATCATCCGACCTCACCCAAGAGTTATCCTCGGGACCGAAACCTTTCCAGGCCACAAGATACTGCAAACTACCTCTATACCGTCTAGAGTTAAGGATGCGAGAAATTTCATATTCCCCGTCCTCCACCACCGGAGGAACAGAGGCAGAGGCGTCACAATCCGATACAACAGCTTTTTCAACAGAGAGACATGAAATACCGGATTAATTCTCCAGGAGGTAGGAACCTCCAACCTAACAGCAGATTGGTTGACAACCTGAAGCACCTTAAAGGGCCCTACAAACTTGGGACCCAATTTCTTTGAAGGAATCCTCAACCGCAGATTCCTAGAGGACAACCAAACCATGTCACCAACAGCGAACAAAACCTCCTGTCGTTTCCTATCAAAGTAGTCTTTAGATTTTCTGTTGGCCTCCTGAAGATTACCACGCACATCCGTCCAAACTCTCTCCAAATCACCGGAAAAATTCTCCTCCTCAGGCACGGCAGATCCCAACTTGGAGAACGACCCAAACGACGGATGTCTCCCAGAACAACAAAAAAAAGGCGAACAACCAGCAGAAGAAGATGTATGATTGTTCAGAGCAAATTCAGCAAGTGGCAGAAACTCAGACCACCCCTCTTGATTGTCTGCCACAAAACAACGCAAGAACTGCTCAACATCCTGGTTTTTCCTTTCTGTCTGGCCATTAGATTCAGGATGATATCCGGACGAGAACGACAAATGAACTCCCAACCTATCACAAAAGGCACGCCAAAAACGAGCCACGAACTGAGGACCCCTATCAGAAACAATGTCAGTAGGAACGCCATGAAGTCTGACAATTTCCTTGACAAAGGCCTTAGCGAGAGTTTTAGCGCAGGGCAGTTTGACGAAAGGAACCAAGTGACACATCTTGCTAAAACGGTCCACGACCACCCAGATGACAGTAAAACCCTCAGAGAGGGGAAGGTCAGTTATAAAGTCCATAGCCAAATGTGTCCAAGGAGCACTGGGAACCTCCAAAGGACAAAGCAACCCCGCAGCAGGAGTATGTGAGGACTTAGATCTAGCACATATAGTACATTGACGCACCCACTTAATGACTTCCTTCTGCCATCCAGGCCACCAAAAACTGCGACCCACCAGTCTCTTGGTCTCAGAGATTCCGGGATGACCTGCCAACCGAGATTCGTGACACTCAACAAACAAATCTCTCCTAAAGGTCCCAGGCACAAACAACCTCCCATGAGGAGTGTTAGAAGGGGCATTCTCCTGTGCTTTAAGAATCTCATTTTCCAAAACGGAGTCCAAAGCAGCTATCACAACACCTTCTTGTAAAATGTTCTCCTCTTTCTCAGCACCGACTATGGGAGAAAAACTGCGAGACAAGGCATCCGCCTTAACATTCTTAGTACCAGGGATGTAAGTAACGGAGAAATTAAACCGCGAGAAAAACAGTGCCCACCTAGCCTGACGGGCATTCAGGCGCTTGGCAGCATCAAGATATATCAGATTTTTATGATCCGTAAGAACCTGAACGGGAAATTCCGCACCTTCCAAGAAGTGGCGCCAGTGTTCAAATGTGAGTTTAATAGCCAATAATTCCCGATTACCAATATCGTAATTCAGTTCAGTCTCCGAAAAATTTTTTGAAAAAAAGGCACAGGGATGTAATCCATCCCCATTATCCTGAGACAATACTGCGCCAACCCCCACAGAGGAAGCATCAACCTCAACCAAAAACGGCCTAGTAACATCAGGCTGCATAAGGATGGGAGCAGAGGTGAACCTCTCCTTGAGATACACAAAAGCTTCAATGGCCTCAGAAGACCACTGAACCGCATCAGCACCTTTCCTGGTGAGATCAGTCAGAGGTTTGACAATACTAGAAAAATTTTTTATGAATTTTCTATAGTAATTGGCGAAACCCAAAAACCTCTGTATCGATTTCAAACCAATAGGCCTAGGCCATTCCTGCACAGCCTGAACCTTAACCGGATCCATCTCAAAACCTTTGCTGGAGATAATGTAGCCCAAAAAACTAATTCTCTGTACAGCGAACTCACATTTCTCCAGCTTAGCAAAAAGCGAATTGTCCATTAATAACTGTAATACCTCACGCACGCTCCGCCAATGAGACTCCAGATCTGGCGAATAAATCAAAATGTCATCCAAATACACAACCACATTTTTACCGATCAAAGGTCTAAGGATGTCATTAATCAGATTCTGAAAAAATGCAGGAGCATTAGTAAGACCAAAAGGCATAACCAGATTCTCAAAATGACCCACAGGAGTGTTAAAAGCAGTCTTCCATTCGTCACCCTCCTTCATGCGCAACAGATTGTATGCCCCCTTAAGGTCAATTTTAGAGAACCACTTGGCCCCCAATAACTGGTTAAACAGATCAGGAATCAATGGCAGTGGGTAAGGATTGCGTACAGTAATTTTGTTAATCTCACGAAAATCCAGACAAGGACGTAAACCGCCGTCCTTTTTTTTTACAAAAAAAAATCCAACCGCCACAGGAGACTTAGAGGGCCTAATGTGACCGGCGGCCAAACTTGTCTGTATGTATTCCTCCAAAGCCTTCCTCTCAGGAATAGTAAGGTTAAATAAACGACTTTTAGGAAGAGTCGCTCCAGGGACAAATTCAATAGAACAATCATAGTCTCTATGGGGAGGCAAAACCTGCGATTCCTTCTCAGAAAAAACTCTCCAAAAATCCTGAATAGGAACAGGCAATTCTCCCCTATCCAAAGCTGCAATACGCCCGTTACAACACTTGTCATAACATTTATGGCTCCAGGATTTAATTTCACTGGTAGACCAATCCAGTACAGGATTGTGAAATTTTAACCAGGGCAATCCCAATATTACTGGAGAAGGCAAGTTATTCAACACTACCAAATCCAATTTCTCATGGTGAACACCATTAATAGTGAGAGGAAATTCACAGACCTTGAGAGTAATATTCTTCAAAGGGGAACCATCCACAGAAACCACAGCAATGGGGGATGATAAAGGTTCAGGTTTTAAATTGAGTCTTTCCACGAATCCCCCATCAATTACATTCAGAGTAGACCCGCAATCAACAAACACCCGAAATTCCATTAATTTTTTCTGAGCAATCGTGGAAGCAGCTAAAAATATACCCTTGGAATTTAAACAGGCAATACGGGCGTGACTGACCTTTTTTTTTTCTTTCTTCATACGAAGCTCACAGCCTTTAATCAAATGACCAGATTTTCCGCAATAGAAACACAAGCCTTCAGAAAATCGACGGTCTTTTTCTTGAGAGCGAGGTGCCACCGATCCAATCTCCATCGGTTCACCACTGTTAGTACACACATTCTCATAACCAGAAACTGACATAGCAGAGGATTTGCTCTCATTAACCCTTGCACGCAGTCTTCTATCCACCCGTATAGCTAATTGCATAGCCTGTTGCAAATCTTCAGGTGTAGGATAAGCAATTAGCAGGTCTTTAACCCTTTCACTGAGCCCAGCAAGAAATAGACTTTTCAGAGCAGAATCGTTCCACCCTGTTTGAGTAGACCAACGACGGAAATGAGTACAATATTTTTCCACATTACCTGATCCCTGTTTTAAACGTCTCAACTCAGTCTCAGCTGATGCGACACGGTCAGGATCATCATATAATAGTCCCAAAGCAGAAAAAAAACTATCCACTGATCTGAAGCATGTATCACTAGGTTGCAAAGAAAAGGCCCACTCCTGAGGCTCTTTGCGCAAAAGTGACATTATGAACCCTACGCGCTGGGATTCATCCCCAGAGGACTTAGGTCTCAAACGAAAATACAATAAGCAAGCATTTTTAAATGAAAAAAATTCTCGGTGTTCACCAAAAAATAAATCCGGCAAACATACCTTAGGCTCCAAGAAATGTGCTCCAGGACAGCTACTCACGTGCTGACGGAGCTCGGCCACCTCCAGAGAGAGTCCCTGCAGGCGATGAGCCAAATCCTGAACCGACACCATGATGGAACAGAAAAATCTTTCCTTAGAGAATTTGCAGGCTGGACTTACTGTTATGTTCTGCTACCAGAGCTAAGGAAAGAGAGGAGATTTGTCCCTACGATAGAACTCAGCTGAATCCCTACGATGTAACAGGGGACCTGATCCTGCGATCAGACCTGCTAAAGTCCTAAGCTAGTCTGTACGGAGACCTATAGATGTGGGGAAGGAATCCCTACAAGTACTAAGGACTGGGAGGAATATGGGACACCTCCTAACAGAAATAGTAGCAGACAGACGAACAAACAAAATATATAGAACATAGAGGTCAGTAGACCAAGCAAACTAACAGAGCAAGACACAGAGCACAGGCTAGCTAGAAAGTAGATATACAATGAAGTCCAGCAAAGCCAGAAGGGCGGAGCAGGATTAAATAGGCCAACAAGGTCATGTGACCAGCAAAGGAAAAAAAACCTAAGAGCAAGGTTCTAACACTTATACCCACAAATCCTAAATCTGACCAAAGGCCTTTTTTAGAATCCAAAGTTTGAAGTGTGGTTGCACAGCAGGCCAATCACCTCTCACCTTCTGAGTGATGAGAGTTAAGCGGGGCGGAACCCCTAATGAATATTAATGAGTAGGCATATTAACACTTTATGGGGTCTACAATGGCACTTATATGAATAAAGTAACTGTCATACAGCGCAGAATTTATTATATCATGCTAAATTAATCTACGTGAACCGAAGATAGAATCGTCCTCAAAAAGGAGACCCGATGCAACAAGTTACAAGTTCTTCCTTTGTAAACAAGGCTGTTATGTGGCTAAGAGTTTTGTCTTTGGGTCACCGGATTGTAAGCAGGACAGAAACACTCTCCAGCTTAGCGCTGAGTGAGTGGGACAGATGCAATGTCACCTGATGGGATAGTGAGCGATAATTATGGTAAACACATCGAAGACTGGGAAAAGATAAGATATGAAGAGGTGACTCTTCCTCCTGTCAGGGGTTCCTGAAGTCCATGGTTCCTACTTATTTTTTTTTTACTGATCATTCCTGGAAAACCCCTTTAAAGAGGACCTGTAACTTCCCATAAACACATTATTTTTTATCTTGTGTAAAAGCCGCCGTTCTCCTGAATCCGGCGTTGTTTTTCTCTTGTTCCTACGCCTCTCCCTTCCGGAGATATGGCCCTTTCTTTTCAGTATATAAATCTAATCTTTTTATGCCAAGTGGGAGTGGTCCTCAACTCCTTTTATGGGTGTGTTCATGAGGAATGCGCCCAGTTGGCTACCAAGATTAAATTTATATACCGGGAAGAAGGGGCCATATCTCAGGAATGGAGAGGCGCAGGAAAAAAAGTAATATAACGCCGGATTCAGGAGAACAGCGGCATTTACACCAGATAAAAAAATACACATTTATAGCAAGTGATCAGTTCTGTTTAAGTAGATAACACTTTGAGTCCACACAGAGGAAGAAATGTGGTGGCAGTAGTAATATTTTGCTGTGGCCGTGTCTGTTGTGAGAGTGAAAAATTGGGAATGACTTTTTGAGGGCACTTTAGCCACCAAACCATTATAGGGGCACTGTTGCCGATACTGTTATAGAGATATCACAATCTTCGTCTTTACGAGGTCATGCTCCCCGGCTTTGTTATGGGGGCACTGTTGTTCTGACTAGGAAGTATGGTGGTATAGTCTTAGCCTTTGAAGTTGTTTCTTAAGGTAGGAGATGACGACTAGGACTGACCGAAGGGTCATGAACCGAACCTAATCCAACATCGCTACTTGACATTTCTGTGGAAAACTTTACGTAAACATCCAAATAGATACATTCCTTAGCCATAGGCATCATCACTGCTTGTATGGATAAGTAACCTCTCCTTCTATATCCTAAGGCCTGAACTGTCAGCGGGACACATTCCCCGGCACCATAAAAGGAGCACATTTCCTGGAGCGTTCCCTCTTTGCCTTTGATGGGCTTTGGAACCCAATGGAGGTCTAAAGGCTATTTTTTTAAGTTTCACCTTAAATACATATGCACTGACATTGTTTTCTCTGTTTCTCTTCCTGAAGCTTATTTAAAGCCGGGCATAGGGAGCCACAAAATCACCTTATGAAATCTATATCTAAATTAAAAAAAAAATAAAAAAATTGGGTTTACCATTTTTCCATTCAGTAGTGTCGGCAATTTTTCAAAAATGACAACTGGAAGTGCAGCCATATTCATTGAACCATAAACTAAAGCTTGAAATCCACGAGTCTTAAACGAATGTTTTGGCCCTCCGTCATGCTTTACACTGCAGCTTGGCCAGTTAAGATTGATGGCTCTATTTATTCAAAAGTTTGCCAGTACGTAGCAAGAAACTATGATAGCTGTCAGAGAATGATTGCAATCTACAACAGTTGTGTGCAAGACAAAGACCCAACTGGGCTTCCCATTTTGGTGCTGGGTTTTGGTACACTGACCGGAAGTGCTTAATGATTTTGTTCACCATTTTCCATGATGTTTGGGCCAATGCATCTCTGCAGATGGTAGTCCCATGGGTATTCTCCACTCAGTAGCAAAGGGGATAAGATCGTATCAATTTGTAACAAATTAAATTTCATGAAAAATTTGGAATCCCCAAAATCCCAAATTTTGGTGATTCGATACCAAAATCCCAAATTTTGATGATTCGATTCACAACGGCAGGCCACTATTTTGCCTCTTTTTATATAAATAATAAAAAATATTCTGTCCAGTCCTAGGCATGCCCCTTACCTGCCCTGCCACTGCAGCTTCACCTCCCGCTCCTCCGGTATTAGCTTTGGATCTTTGGATCTTCCAGTCTTTGGGTCTTTTGGAAGACCGGAGAAGAGGACAGGGAGCTGCTCCAGTCTAGGACATGTGACTATGGTGTTTTATAGTATATTAGCCCATTCCTTTCACCCCATTTATTATTCTTTGAGGTCCTGGAGAGCGTAGCGTTTAGCGTACCCCATTCGATATGGTGCAGTGAGGAAGAACAGCCATCAACTTGGATGATTCAAGAAGGGGTACCACGATGGTTTCCGCAAAGTTTTAGCATGCGGCACCAGGGACCGCTCAGTCACCCTAAAGACAGTCGAAAATATTCCAGTCTCTCTACCTCTTCTGCAGTCACAACAACTGGGTAACGGCAGCTCTTGCCCTGCTCCAAACTCTACTACCCCAGTCAGCAATTTGACCGCTCCAAACCTGCCCTGTTATCCTACAGTTTTTGCCAAGCTCTGTCTCCAACAGTCCTTACAGACTTTTCTTACTGCTTCAAACTTAGAGTTATTCCCACCATTAAAAGTTTTCCAAAGGAAAGGTGACAACCTTGTGACCCACTGGGGTCCAACTGACCACTGGGTCCCCGAAAATGCTTTGCCGAAATTAAGAAGTGATTGCGCATGGGTGCCCCCAATCTATACGTCGTGTTTAGGACTGACAATAAAAGCCGATCTCTGTTCTTCAGTATCTTCAGCTGTTCCATTAACAAAAAGGGGATAGTCGGAGCGCCTTGTGCGGCCACCGCTCTATTCCAGCTGGGCATAGCCTCGGAGTAGAAACACCACGTTTCTGAGGAGGATTTGGACCATTTCCGCTTTAAAAAAATTCTATCCTCCAAAAACTCAGTGTGCACAAACTCCAGGCTATCTTCACATTTAGTTTTTTTTTTAAGGTGTTCAAAAATAATTCGCTTTTAAAGCAGAAACTTCTTTTTGGGAGCAATTTTTTTTGTTTTCCTTGAGAAATGTTGAAGTTTTTCTTTTTTTAAGTGTTTTTTTCCTGAAGCTTTTTTTTTTTTGCTGTCTTTTGATTTGACAGTGCTGAGTTTTGAACATCAGGATCAGCTTCAAAGACCAGGAGCATAAAAAAAAAATGCTGAAAAATTCCTTATATGAAAATAAAATTGGATTTCTCATAGAAAAAAAATAGGAGAAGTTTTCCAAATAATTTCAAAGCACAATTTTGAAGGTTAAGTTCTGGCGGAGCTTTTTTTAAATGAATTTTTAGAACAGATCATCTCCAAAATCCTACTTGAAAACCGCTTGAAAGACACTCTTACGCTTTGCTGCTCATAGGGTTTTTTTTTTTTTTTTTACAATTTTTTTTATAATTTTTTTTACATTTTTTTGTTTGTCTCTTCAGATTTTAGACCACACCTAGTGGAAAAAAAAAAGTTGCAAGCACACACTGCTGAAGGTCCACGTGGTGACCAACTGGACAGGCGGCCACCAATCGTCCCAGACATCCATACAATAGTGCTGTATATACATGGGAGCCAAATGCTTTATCAGAGGTGCACAACACACAAAACAAAACCTCAAAGTTGAGCGGTTCTATACTATATTACTATATGATAGTCCTGGGAGAGAAAGTGGTCATCCATGAAACTTTCCACCGATGGGTAGCTCGAACGTTCTTACGTTCCGCTCGAAAAGTTGGCAAGTGTTGGCGATGTTACTGTACCAATCGTAACATAATATTACATATCTGTCACACATTAATTTTCTCAAATATTAAAAAATACTTAACTTATCGATTTCGCATACCACCCCTTCCCCCATAAAGATAGAAATTGCTTACCTACTCGTAGCTCTTGTCCGAAGACCGTCCTCTCTCCAAGTGCCGAGCAATTCCATCTGGAAAATCGGAACTGATACTGACATTCATTGATCCCCATCTGTGCCCCTTCTCCAATAACTATAATGGCATCCGGGCGGCTCTCGCAGATGGCTCTTTGCCGAGGCGCCAACCCTGGAATCTTGTTGCAGATTATATTTGCTCCCAAAGCCACCACAGATGACAAAGCTCTAGAAAGAAATAAAAGGAGCTATCAGAGGTGAAACGGAAATGTAGACTATGACAACTAGACACATTGGTAGTGGCACCGTATGGCGACATATTTGCCTAGTCATCCCATTCACTTGGCATTGCTGCTTAAAGGGTTTTTTATTCATCTTCACATTAGGAAATTTTTGGATAGAGCTTGTAAAAACAAGCACTTTTGCAATTTACTGCTTGTTAAAATGTGCAGCCGTTCTTGAGATATTAATACTTTTATTTTGTTTGTTTACAGTTTGTTGCCTAGGAAACCGACCAACACTGAAAACATCTGTGCTGAAGTTGGCTGCGATTAAGAGGTAATAGTGCTCTCCAGAGATCCTTTCCAGACTCAAAACAGTGCTTACAAGTTCCCAAGAAAAGGGTTTGTATGCATTGTGCATATTCTGCAGTCTAGAAGCGATTGTCGGTCACCAAGGCAACAAGATGTAAACAAAAGAAAAGTGTTAATATCTCAAGAACTGCTTAAAATTTTAATAAGCAGTAAATTGCAAAATTGCTTGTCTTTACAAGCTCTCTCCAACGGTGCTCATTTTTAAATATGGGAAAAAACCCTTTAAGTTTCCTAAATTAGCCAAGCCCTTATAGGAACCATGGCCTGACTGCTACATACTAAAAATCAACAACATTTTTGATCATATAATGATTAAGCCTATTTGCAGAGGTCACAACTAGAGATGAGCGGTGTTCGACTAGAACTGTTCGCCAATCTCAAATTCGAGCTGTTTTGGGCGGTGTTCGAGTTGTTCGACGAACCCGAACGATTTGCAAAAAATTCGGCTGTTCGAGGTTATGTTCGATAACTGTTCGTGCACCAAAAGCGTGTCCTGCATGTCTGGCGCTATTTAGAGCACCAATCATGCAGGGATTGTCTGCCACTCACTGTAATGCCACAGCCATGGTGGTTGTGGCATTACAGTGATTGCCCAAATCGATGGGAACAGTGCTCACAGTGAAACATGAAAAGCCGGCAATTCAGCAGCGGCATACACCTGTACCCGACAATTTAGAATCGAAAGAATAGAGCTTCACACATAGATTAGATAGATAGAAACATGTCAGTCACATATATACGAAGTACAGTGACAGTGTTGCTTACTGTACTTGTCATTTAGCGTAAAGGATTTATCAAAAAAAATAATAGTGTTTTCATGCACCGTCTCTTTAAAAAAGCCGGCCGGCAATTCAGCAGCGGTACCCGACAATTTGTAACAGACAGAATAGAGCTTCACACATAGATTAGATAGATAGAAACATGTCAGTCACATATATATGAAGTACAGTGATAGTGTTGGTTACTGTACTTGTCATTTAGTATTTAAATAAAGGATTTATTATTAAAAAAATTGGCGTGGGGTTCCCCTTAATTTTAGGCTCTAGCGGAGGTTAAGCAGACGGCTGGGGCTGATGTTTGAAGCCTGGGAAGGGGGTAATACCCACGGAGCTTCCCAGGCTACTAATATCAGCCCCCAGCTGAATACATAGCCTTTACTAGCTATTAAAATGGGGGACACCCCAAAAAAAATGACGTGGGGTCCCCCCTAATTTAATAGCTAGCAAAGGCTAGGCAGACAGCTGGGGGCTGATATTAATAGCCCAGGAAGGGAGCCATGAATATTGGCCCCCTCCCAGGCTAGAAACACCAGCCGTCAGCCGCCCCAGAAATGGCGCATTCATAGGATGCGCCAATTCTGGCACTTAGCCTCGCTCTTCCACGCTGCCCTGGTGCGGTGGCAGGGGGTAATAGGGTTGGGGTTGATGTCAGCTTATAATGCCAGCTGACATCAAGCCCAGGTTAGTAATGGAGAGGCGTCTATAAGACACCCCCATTACTAACCCCATAGTCAAAGTTAAAAAAAACACAAACACCCAGAATAAAGTCCTTTAATTGAAATAAAGACACAATCCTTTATTGTTCTAAATTAAACCATACTTACCGTCACGCCCATTCCAGCTGAAGCCAACGATCTCCTGCAATAAAAGAAAAATAATAAAGCAACCTCATCCTTACCTTTCCATGGTTCCCACGACAGCTTCAGCTCTGCTACATCGAGATGACAGGCTGGACCGCAGCAGAACGCTGCCATCCAGCCTCTCATCCCGCAGACACTGAGAAGCGCAGGCTTGCTTGCGCTGCTCAGCGTCTCTCTGTGACGACATCCAGATGAGCCGAGTTCATGTCCAATGAACTCGGCTCACCTCATGCACGTCACTGACAGCGTGGGAAAATTCTCACGCTGAAGCGGTGAGTGCAGGAGAATTCTCCCACGCTGTCAGTGACGTGCATAAGGTGAGCTCATGTCCAATGAACTCAGCTCACCTCCTGCACGTCACTGACAGCGTGGGAGAATTCTCCTGCACTCAGCGCTTCAGTGTGAGAATTCTCCCACGCTGAAGCGCTGAGTGCAGGAGAATTTTCCCACGCTGTCAGTGACGTGCATGAGGTGAGCCGAGTTCATTGGACATGAACTCGGCTCATCTGGATGCCCTCACAGAGAGACACTGTGGAGCGCAAGCAAGCCTGCACTTCTCAGTGTCTGCGGGATGAGAGGCTGGATGGCAGCGTTCTGCTGCGGTCCAGCCTGTCATCTCGATGTAGCAGAGCTGGACCGGTCCTGGGAACCATGGAAAGGTAAGGATGATGTTGCTTTATTATTTTTCTTTTATTTCAGGAGATCGTTGGCTTCAGCTGGAATGGGCGTGATGGTAAGTATGGTTTAATTTAGAACAATAAAGAATTGTGTGTTTATTTCAATTAAAGGACTTTTTTCTGGGTGTTGTGTTTTTTTTAAATACTTTACTAGAAATTCATGGTGGTCATGTCTAATATTGGCGTGACCCCATGAATTTCGGGCTTAGGGCCAGCTGATAATGCCAAGCTGGCCCTAACCCCTTTATTACCCAGTGAGCCACCGCATCAGGGCCCTGGATGAGTTGGGTACAGCGCCAGAAGATGGCGCTTCTATGAACGCGCCATTTTCCGGGGTGGCTGCGGACTGCAATTTGCAGCGGGGGTGGCCCAGAAAGCTTGGGCCTCCCTGCGCTGCGGATTCCAGCCCCCAGCTGCCTAGTTGTACCTGGCTGGACACAAAAACAGGGCGAAGCCCCACGTCAATTTTCTTTAAATTATTTCATGAAATAATTAAGAAAAAAAGGGCTTCCCTATATTGTTGTGTCCGGCCAGGTACAAATAGGCAGCTGGTGGTTGGGGGCAGCCCGTTCCTGCCTGCTGTACCTGGCTGGACACAAATATAGTGCGAAGCCCCACGTCAATTTTTTTTAAATTATTTCATGAATTTCCTGAAATAATTTAAAAAAATTGACGTGGGGCTTCGCACTATATTTGTGTCCAGCCAGGTACAGCAGGCAGAAACGGGCTGCCCCCATCCACCAGCTGCCTATTTGTACCTGGCCGGACACAACAATATAGGGAAGCCCTTTTTTTCTTAATTATTTCATGAATTTCATGAAATAATTAAAAAAAAAGTACGTGGGGCTTCGCCCTATTTTTGTGTCCAGCCAGGTACAACTAGGCAGCTGGGGGCTGGAATCTGCAGCGCAGGGAGGCCCAAGCTTTCTGGGCCCCCCCCGCTGCAAATTGCAGTCCGCAGCCACCCCGGAAAATGGCGCGTTCATAGAAGCGCCATCTTCTGGCGCTGTACCCAACTCATCCAGGGCCCTGGTGCAGTGGCTCACTGGGTAATAAAGGGGTTAGGGCCAGCTTGGTATTATCAGCTGGCCCCAAGCCCAAAATTCATGGGGTCACGCCAGTATTAGACATGACCGCCATGAATTTCTAGTAAAGTATTTAAAAAAAACACAACACCCAGAATAAAGTCCTTTAATTGAAATAAAGACACAATTCTTTATTGTTCTAAATTAAACCATACTTACCATCACGCCCATTCCAGCTGAAGCCAACGATCTCCTGCAATAAAAGAAAAATAATAAACCAACCTCATCCTTACCTTTCCATGGTTCCCACGACAGCTTCAGCTCTGCTACATCGAGATGACTGGCTGGACCGCAGCAGAACGCTGCCATCCAGTCTGTCATCCCGCAGACACTGAGAAGCGCAGGCATGCTTGCGCTCCTCACTGTCTCGCTGTGACGGCATCCAGATGAGCCGAGGTCATGTCCAATGAACTCGGCTCACCTCATGCACGTCACTGACAGCGTGGGAAAATTCTCACGCTGAAGTGCTGAGTGCAGGAGAATTCTCCCACGCTGTCAGTGATGTGCATGAGGTGAGCTCATGTCCAATGAACTCAGCTCACCTCCTGCACGTCACTGACAGCGTGGGAAAATTCTCCTGCAATCAGCGCTTCAGCGTGAGAATTTTCCCACGCTGTCAGTGACGTGCATGAGGTGAGCCGAGTTCATTGGACATGAACTCGGCTCATCTGGATGTCGTCACAGAGAGACGCTGAGCAGCGCAAGCAAGCCTGCGCTTCTCAGTGTCTGCGGGATGACAGGCTGGATGGCAGCGTTCTGCTGCGGTCCAGCCTGTCATCTCGATGTAGCAGAGCTGAAGCTGTCGTGGGAACCATGGAAAGGTAAGGATGAGGTTGCTTTATTATTTTTCTTTTATTGCAGGAGATCGTTGGCTTCAGCTGGAATGGGCGTGATGGTAAGTATGGTTTAATTTAGAACAATAAAGGATTGTGTCTTTATTTCAATTAAAGGACTTTATTCTGGGTGTTTGTGTTTTTTTTTAACTTTGACTATGGGGTTAGTAATGGGGGTGTCTTATAGACGCCTCTCCATTACTAACCTGGGCTTGATGTCAGCTGGCATTATAAGCTGACATCAACCCCAACCCTATTACCCCCTGCCACCGCACCAGGGCAGCGTGGAAGAGCGAGGCTAAGTGCCAGAATTGGCGCATCCTATGAATGCGCCATTTCTGGGGCGGCTGACGGCTGGTGTTTCTAGCCTGGGAGGGGGCCAATATTCATGGCTCCCTTCCTGGGCTATTAATATCAGCCCCCAGCTGTCTGCCTAGCCTTTGCTAGCTATTAAATTAGGGGGGACCCCACGTCATTTTTTTTGGGGGGTCCCCCATTTTAATAGCTAGTAAAGGCTATGTATTCAGCTGGGGGCTGATATTAGTAGCCTGGGAAGCTCCGTGGGTATTACCCCCTTCCCAGGCTTCAAACATCTGCCCCAGCCGTCTGCTTAACCTCCGCTAGAGCCTAAAATTAAGGGGAACCCCACGCCAATTTTTTTAATAATAAATCCTTTATTTTAATACTAAATGACAAGTACAGTAACCAACACTATCACTGTACTTCATATATATGTGACTGACATGTTTCTATCTATCTAATCTATGTGTGATGCTGTATCTTTCTGTTCTAAATTGTCGGGTACCGCTGCTGAATTGCCGGCCGGCTTTTTTAAAGAGACAGTGCATGAAAACACTATTATTTTTTTAAATAAATCCTTTACACTAAATGACAAGTACAGTAAGCAACACTATCACTGTACTTATTATATATGTGACTGACATGTTTCTATCTATCTAATCTATGTGTGAAGCTCTATTCTTTCTGTTCTAAATTGTCGGGTACAGATGCTGAATTGCCGGACGGCTTTTTTAAAGAGACGGTGCATGAAAACACTAATATTTTTTTTAATAAATCCTTTACACTAAATGACAAGTGCAGTAACCAACACTGTCACTGTGCTTCTTATATGTGTGACTGACATGTTTCTATCTATCTAATCTATGTGTGATGCTCTATTCCTTCTTGTCTAAATTGTCGGGTACCGGTGTATGCCGCTGCTGAATTTGCCGGCCGGCTTTTTTAAAGAGAGTGTCTTCTGAGCAGTTTGTCAGCTTTTGGACACCTTTGCAGGTGTTTTCTATGTGTTTCTATGTGTTTTTGTTTGCCTGCCATTGGTTTTAACGGTGTTCGACGGTGTTCTAAGGTGTTCGACGAACAGTTCGACGAACAGTTCCTCGAACATCCCGGTGTTCGACGAACCGAACCGAACCCGAACACTACGGGGGTGGCTCAACACTAGTCACAACATCTTTTAAAAATGTCTGCTTCCTTTCATAAACAGCGCCACACTCCTGTCCACAGGTTGAGTGTGGTATTGCAGCTCAGCCCCATTTCTCTCAATGGAACTGAGCTGCAATAACAGAGACAACCTCACAATGCACTTGAATGGCCGCCGCCATTTTTCAGCAGGCCTGATTCCGGTTACCTGTTTATCTTTCATTCTAACCCATCATCTGTTGTGACCTGGAAACGACTGTTTTTTTTATCGGACATTTTTACGATTTTTAGTGCATTTTGTTTCTTTACTCTGCGGATAAGGATTACAGTCCTGTCTTGGTGGCATTTTTGTAAAAGGAGGGATTGGGGAGGGGGCAGCCATTTTGTTCTCTGCATTAAGTGCTCTGTCTGGTGCTGAAGAAACAAGAGATATTTACAGTGTGAGGGCCTCGGCGAGCAGGTTGTGACAGCACCAAATCTCACAAGGAGCTTAATCCTCATGTCCTTAAAAGCCACTTACAGTGGAGATGGTGGGGGGGCGACACTAACATGGGAATGCGGCAGCTAAGACCACCAATATATCCAAAAACATCAGGGAAAGTGCAAAATCTCCGGTATGGGGGCACCGGTGGAAAACCACCCACGCAAAATAATACTATCATACAGTGCCTAAATAATACCACCAACCATCCAATGTCACAAAGCAATACCGTACACTCCACACAACACTGCCTTACAGTGACTATACATGACATAACAGTACCATACACTCCACACACAACACTGCCTTACAGTGACTATACATGACATAACAGTACCATATACTACACACACAACACTGCCTTACAGTGATTATACATGACATAACAGTACCATACACTCCACACACAACACTGCCTTACAGTGACTGTACATGACATAACAGTACCATACACTCCACACACAACACTGCCTTACAGTGATTATACATGACATAACAGTACCATACACTCCACACAACACTGCCTTACAGTGACTATACATGACATAACAGTACCATATACTACACACACAACACTGCCTTACAGTGACTATACATGACATAACAGTACCATACACTACACACACAACACTGCCTTACAGTGACTATACATGACATAACAGTACCGTACACTACACACAACACTGCCTTACAGTGACTGTACATGACATAACAGTACCATACACTCCACACACAACACTGCCTTACAGTGACTGTACATGACATAACAGTACCATACACTCCACACACAACACTGCCTTACAGTGACTATACATGACATAACAGTACCATACACTACACACACAACACTGCCTTACAGTGACTATACATGACATAACAGTACCGTACACTACACACAACACTGCCTTACAGTGACTATACATGACATAACAGTACCATACACTCCACACACAACACTGCCTTACAGTGACTATACATGACATAACAGTACCGTACACTACACACACAACACTGCATTACAGTGACTATACATGACATAACAGTACCATACACTCCACACACACCACTGCCTTACAGCGACTATACACGACATAACAGTACCATACACTACACACACAACACTGCCTTACAGTGACTATACATGACATAACAGTACCATACACTACACACACAACACTGCCTTACAGTGACTATACATGACATAACAGTACCGTACACTACACACAACACTGCCTTACAGTGACTATACATGACATAACAGTACCATACACTACACACACAACACTGCCTTACAGTGACTATACATGACATAACAGTACCATACACTCCACACACAACACTGCCTTACAGTGACTATACATGACATAACAGTACCGTACACTACACACAACACTGCCTTACAGTGACTATACATGACATAACAGTACCATACACTACACACACAACACTGCCTTACAGCGACTATACATAAATAACAGTACCATACACTCCACACACAACACTGCCTTACAGTGACTATACATGACATAACAGTACCATACACTCCACACACAACACTGCCTTGCAGTGACTATACATGACATAACAGTACCATACACTGCACACACAACACTTCCTTACAGTGACTATACATGACATAACAGTACCATACACTCCACACACAACACTGCCTTACAGTGACTATACATGACATAACAGTACCGTACACTCCACACAACACTGCCTTACAGTGACTATACATGACATAACAGTACCATACACTCCACACACAACACTGCCTTACAGTGACTATACATGACATAACAGTACCATACACTCCACATACAACACTGCCTTACAGTGACTATACATGACATAACAGTACCGTACACTCCACACAACACTGCCTTACAGCGACTATACATGACATAACAGTACCGTACACTCCACACACAACACTGCCTTACAGTGACTATACATGACATAGCAGTACCGTACACTACACACAACACTGCCTTACAGTGACTATACATGACATAACAGTACCATACACTACACACACAACACTGCCTTACAGTGACTATACATGAATAACAGTACCATACACTCCACACGCAACACTGCCTTACAGTGACTATACATGACATAACAATACCGTACACTCCACACACAACACTGCCTTACAGTGACTATACATGACATAACAGTACCATACACTCCACACACAACACTGCCTTACAGTGACTATACATGAATAACAGTACCATACACTCCACACGCAACACTGCCTTAAAGTGACTATACATGAATAACAGTACCGTACACTCCACACACAACACTGCCTTACAGTGACTATACATGACATAACAGTACCATACACTCCACACACAACACTGCCTTACAGTGACTATACATGACATAACAGTACCGTACACTCCACACACAACACTGCCTTACAGTAACTATACATGAATAACAGTACCATACACTCCACACAACACTGCCTTACAGTGACTATACATGACATAACAGTACCATACACTCCACACACAACACTGCCTTACAGTGACTATACATGAATAACAGTACCATACACTCCACACACAACACTGCCTTACAGTGACTATACATGAATAACAGTACCATACACACCACACACAACACTGCCTTACAGTGACTATACATGACATAACAGTACCGTACACTCCACACAACACTGCCTTACAGTGACTATACATGACATAACAGTACCATACACTCCACACACAACACTGCCTTACAGTGACTATACATGAATAACAGTACCATACACTCCACACGCAACACTGCCTTAAAGTGACTATACATGACATAACAGTACCATACACTCCACACAACACTGCCTTACAGTGACTGTACATGACATAACAGTACCATACACTCCACACACAACACTGCCTTACAGTGACTGTACATGACATAACAGTACCATACACTCCACACACAACACTGCCTTACAGTGACTATACATGACATAACAGTACCGTACACTCCACACAACACTGCCTTACAGTGACTATACATGACATAACAGTACCATACACTCCACACACAACACTGCCTTACAGTGACTATACATGACATAACAGTACCATACACTCCACACAACACTGCCTTACAGTGACTATACATGACATAACAGTACCGTACACTCCACACAACACTGCCTTACAGTGACTATACATGACATAACAGTACCATACACTCCACACACAACACTGCCTTACAGTGACTATACATGACATAACAGTACCATACACTCCACACACAACACTGCCTTACAGTGACTATACATGACATAACAGTATCATACACTCCACACACAACACTGCCTTACAGTGACTATACATGAATAACAGTACCATACACTACACACACAACACTGCCTTACAGTGACTATACATGACATAACAGTACCATACACTCCACACACAACACTGCCTTACAGTGACTATACATGACATAACAGTACCATACACTCCACACACAACACTGCCTTACAGTGACTATACATGGCATAACAGTACCATACACTCCACACACAACACTGCCTTACAGTGACTATACATGACATAACAGTACCGTACACTCCACACACAACACTGCCTTACAGTGACTATACATGAATAAGAGTACCATACACTCCACACGCAACACTGCCTTACAGTGACTATACATGACATAACAGTACCATACACTCCACACAACACTGCCTTACAGTGACTGTACATGACATAACAGTACCATACAATCCACACACAACACTGCCTTACAGTGACTATACATGACATAACAGTACCGTACACTCCACACAACACTGCCTTACAGTGACTATACATGACATAACAGTACCATACACTCCACACACAACACTGCCTTACAGTGACTATACATGACATAACAGTACCGTACACTCCACACAACACTGCCTTACAGTGACTATACATGACATAACAGTACCATACACTCCACACACAACACTGCCTTACAGTGACTATACATGACATAACAGTACCATACACTCCACACAACACTGCCTTACAGTGACTATACATGACATAACAGTACCGTACACTCCACACAACACTGCCTTACAGTGACTATACATGACATAACAGTACCATACACTCCACACACAACACTGCCTTACAGTGACTATACATGACATAACAGTACCATACACTCCACACACAACACTGCCTTACAGTGATTATACATGACATAACAGTACCATACACTCCACACAACACTGCCTTACAGTGACTGTACATGACATAACAGTACCATACACTCCACACACAACACTGCCTTACAGTGACTATACATGACAACAGTACCATACACTCCACACACAACACTGCCTTACAGTGACTATACATGACATAACAATACCGTACACTCCACACAACACTGCCTTACAGTGACTATACATGACATAACAGTACCATACACTCCACACACAACACTGCCTTACAGTGACTATACATCACATAACAGTACCATACACTCCACACACAACACTGCCTTACAGTGACTATACATGACATAACAGTACCGTACACTACACACACAACACTGCCTTACAGTGACTATACATGACATAACAGTACCATACACTCCACACACACCACTGCCTTACAGCGACTATACATGACATAACAGTACCATACACTACACACACAACACTGCCTTACAGTGACTATACATGACATAACAGTACCATACACTACACACACAACACTGCCTTACAGTGACTATACATGACATAACAGTACCGTACACTACACACAACACTGCCTTACAGTGACTATACATGACATAACAGTACCATACACTACAGTCATGGCCAAAAGTATTGAGAATGAGACAAATAGTAATTTTTCCAAAGTTTACTGCTTCATTTTTTGTAATGGCAATTTGCATATACTCCTGAATGTCAAAGAGTGATCAGCTTAACAGCATTTACTGTACTTGCAAAGTCAATATTTGCCCAGAAAATGAACTTTAACCCCCAAAACACATTTCAACATCATTGCAGTCCTGCCTTAAAAGGAGCAGCTAACATCGTTTTAGTGATTGATCCATTAACACAGGTGTGGGTGTTGATGAGGACAGGGCTGGCGATCAATCAGTCATGATTAAGTAAGAATGACATCACTGGACACTTTAAAAGGAGTCTGGTTCTTGGTATCATTGTTTCTCTTCAGTTAACCATCGTTATCTCTAAAGAAACACGTGCAGCCATCATTGCACTGCACAAAAATGGCCTAACAGGGAAGAGTATCGCAGCTACAAAGATTGCACCTCAGTCAACAATCTATCACATCATCAAGAACTTCAAGGAGAGAGCTTCCATTGTTGTCAAAAAGGCTCCAGGGCGCCCAAGAAAGACCAGCAAGCGCCAGGACCGTATCTTAAAACTGTTTCAGCTGCGGGATCGGACTACCAGCAGTGCTGAGCTTGCTCAGGAATGGCAGCAGGCTGATGTGAGTGCTTCTGCATGCACTGTGAGGCGGAGACTCTTTGAGCAAGGGCTGGTTTCAAGGAGGGCAGCAAAGAAGCCACTTCTCTCCAGAAAAAACATCAGGGACCGACTGATATTCTGCAAAAGGTACAGGGAGTGGACTGCTGAGGACTGGGGCAAAGTCATTTTCTCTGATGAATCCCCTTTTCGATTGTTTGGGACATCTGGAAAACAGCTTATTCGGAGAAGAAGAGGTGAGCGCTACAACCAGTCTTGTCTCATGCCAACTGTAAAGCATCCTGAAACCATTCATGTGTGGGGTTGCTGCTCAGCCAAGGGAATCGGCTCACTCACAGTCTTGCCTAAAAACACAGCCATGAATAAAGAATGGTACCAGAATGTCCTCCAAGAGCAACTTCTCCCAACCGTCCAAGAGCAGTTTGGCGCCCAACAATGCCTTTTCCAGCATGATGGAGCACCTTGCCATAAAGCAAAGGTGATAACTAAATGGCTCATGGAACAAAACATAGAGATTTTGGGTCCATGGCCTGGAAACTCCCCAGATCTTAATCCCATTGAGAACTTGTGGTCAATCATCAAGAGACGGGTGGACAAACAAAAAACAACAAATTCTGGCAAAATGCAAGCATTGATTATGCAAGAATGGACTGCTATCAGTCAGGATTTGGTCCAAAAGTTGATTGAGAGCAGCCAGGGAGAATTACAGAGGTCTTGAAGAAGAAGGGGCAACACTGCAAATATTGACTTGCTGCATTAACTCATTATAACTGTCAATATAACCTATTGGTACTCATAATATGATTGCAATTATATTTCTGTATGTGATATAAACATCAGACAAACACTAATAAAAACCAGAGGCCAGCAGATCATGTGAAAATATAATTTTGGTGTCATTCTCAAAACTTTTGGCCATGACTGTACACACACAACACTGCCTTACAGTGACTATACATGACATAACAGTACCATACACTCCACACACAACACTGCCTTACAGTGACTATACATGACATAACAGTACCGTACACTACACACAACACTGCCTTACAGTGACTATACATGACATAACAGTACCATACACTACACACACAACACTGCCTTACAGCGACTATACATAAATAACAGTACCATACACTCCACACACAACACTGCCTTACAGTGACTATACATGACATAACAGTACCATACACTCCACACACAACACTGCCTTGCAGTGACTATACATGACATAACAGTACCATACACTGCACACACAACACTGCCTTACAGTGACTATACATGACATAACAGTACCGTACACTACACACAACACTGCCTTACAGTGACTATACATGACATAACAGTACCATACACTCCACACACAACACTGCCGTACAGTGACTATACATGACATAACAGTACCGTACACTCCACACAACACTGCCTTACAGTGACTATACATGACATAACAGTACCATACACTCCACACACAACACTGCCTTACAGTGACTATACATGACATAACAGTACCATACACTCCACATACAACACTGCCTTACAGTGACTATACATGACATAACAGTACCGTACACTCCACACAACACTGCCTTACAGCGACTATACATGACATAACAGTACCGTACACTCCACACACAACACTGCCTTACAGTGACTATACATGACATAACAGTACCATACACTCCACACACAACACTGCCTTGCAGTGACTATACATGACATAACAGTACCATACACTGCACACACAACACTGCCTTACAGTGACTATACATGACATAACAGTACCGTACACTACACACAACACTGCCTTACAGTGACTATACATGACATAACAGTACCATACACTCCACACACAACACTGCCTTACAGTGACTATACATGACATAACAGTACCATACACTCCACATACAACACTGCCTTACAGTGACTATACATGACATAACAGTACCGTACACTCCACACAACACTGCCTTACAGCGACTATACATGACATAACAGTACCGTACACTCCACACACAACACTGCCTTACAGTGACTATACATGACATAACAGTACCGTACACTACACACAACACTGCCTTACAGTGACTATACATGACATAACAGTACCATACACTACACACACAACACTGCCTTACAGTGACTATACATGACATAACAGTACCATACACTCCACACACAACACTGCCTTACAGTGACTATACATGACATAACAGTACCGTACACTACACACAACACTGCCTTACAGTGACTATACATGACATAACAGTACCATACACTACACACACAACACTGCCTTACAGTGACTATACATGACATAACAGTACCATACACTCCACACACAACACTGCCTTACAGTGACTATACATGACATAAGAGTACCATACACTCCACACACAACACTGCCTTACAGCGACTATACATGACATAACAGTACCATACACTCCACACACAACACTGCCTTACAGCGACTATACATGACATAACAGTACCGTACACTCCACACACAACACTGCCTTACAGTGACTATACATAAATAACAGTACCATACACTCCACACACAACACTGCCTTACAGCGACTATACATGACATAACAGTACCATACACTCCACACACAACACTTTCCTTACAGTGACTATACATGACATAACAGTACCGTACACTCCACACAACACTGCCTTACAGCGACTATACATGACATAACAGTACCGTACACTCCACACACAACACTGCCTTACAGTGACTATACATAAATAACGGTACCATACACTCCACACACAACACTGCCTTACAGTGACTATACATGACATAACAGTACCATACACTCCACACACAACCCTGCCTTACAGTGACTTTACATGACATAACAGTACCATACACTCCACACACAACACTGCCTTACAGTGACTATACATGACATAACAGTACCATACACTCCACACACAACACTGCCTTACAGTGACTATACATGACATAACAGTACCATACACTCCACACACAACACTGCCTTACAGTGACTATACATAAATAACGGTACCATACACTCCACACGCAACACTGCCTTAAAGTGACTATACATGACATAAGTTACCATACACAACACACACAACACTGCCTTACAGTGACTATACATGACATAACAGTACCATACACTCCACATACAACACTGCCTTACAATGACTATACATGACATAACAGTACCATACACTCCACGCACAACACTGCCTTACAATGACTATACATGACATAACAGTGCCATACTCAACACACACAACACTGCCTTACGGTGACTATATATATCATAATAGTACCATACACAACACTACCTTACAGTGACTATACATGACATAACAGTACCGTACACAACACACACAACACTGCCTTACAGTGACTATACATGATATAACAGTACCATACACTCCACACAACACTGCCTTACAGTGACTATACATGACATAACAGTACCATACACTCCACACAACACTGCCTTACAGTGACTATACATGACATAACAGTACCATACACTCCACACACAACACTGCCTTACAGTGACTATACATGACATAACAGTACCATACACTCCACACACAACACTGCCTTACAGTGACTATACATAAATAACAGTACCATACACTCCACACACAACACTGCCTTACAGCGACTATACATGACATAACAGTACCATACACTCCACACACAACACTGCCTTACAGCGACTATACATGACATAACAGTACCATACACTACACACACAACACTGCCTTACAGCGACTATACATGACATAACAGTACCATACACTACACACACAACACTGCCTGACAGTGACTATACATCACATAACAGTACCATACACTCCACACACAACACTGCCTTACAGTGACTATACATGACATAACAGTACCATATACTCCACACACAACACTGCCTTACAGTGACTTTACATGACATAACAGTACCATACACTCCACACACAACACTGCCTTACAGTGACTATACATGACATAACAGTACCATACACTACACATACAACACTGCCTTACAGTGACTATACATGAATAACAGTACCATACACTCCACACACAACACTGCCTTACAGTGACTATACATGACATAACAGTACCGTACACTCCACACACAACACTGCCTTACAGTGACTCTACATGACATAACAGTACCGTACACTCCACACACAACACTGCCTTACAGTGACTATACATAAATAACGGTACCATACACTCCACACACAACACTGCCTTACAGTGACTATACATGACATAACAGTACCATACACTCCACACACAACACTGCCTTACAGTGACTATACATGACATAACAGTACCATACACTCCACACACAACACTGCCTTACAGTGACTTTACATGACATAACAGTACCATACACTCCACACACAACACTGCCTTACAGTGACTATACATGACATAACAGTACCATACACTACACATACAACACTGCCTTACAGTGACTATACATGAATAACAGTACCATACACTACACATACAACACTGCCTTACAGTGACTATATATAAATAACAGTACCATACACTCCACACACAACACTGCCTTACAGTGACTATACATGACATAACAGTACCATACACTCCACGCACAACACTGCCTTACAGTGACTATACATGACATAACAGTACCATACACTCCACGCACAACACTGCCTTACAATGACTATACATGACATAACAGTGCCATACTCAATACACACAACACTGCCTTACGGTGACTATATATATCATAATAGTACCATACACAACACTACCTTACAGTGACTATACATGACATAACAGTACCGTACACAACACACACAACACTGCCTTACAGTGACTATACATGACATAACAGTACCGTACACTCCACACACAACACTGCCTTACAGTGACTATACATGACATAACAGTACCATACACTCCACACAACACTGCCTTACAGTGACTATACATGACATAACAGTACCATACACTCCACACACAACACTGCCTTACAGTGACTATACATGACATAACAGTACCGTGCAATACCTATACAGCTACTACCATATTGCAAACAAATAACAGTGCCTATATAATTAGCATCACATACTATCCAAATAACAGTGCCAATGTAATTAGTACTGCGCAGAGACCACACAACAGTGCCCCACTGAGCTCGAAAACTACTTTACAGAGAGACACAGCAATTGTAGTTGAGTACCAAACAGTATCCACATAATAGTGTCATACAGTGCTTATATAATTAGTACCATACAGTGACCACATAACAATGCCATTGAGACCTATATAATTATTAGTATATAGTGACCATATAACAGTGCCATAGAGTGCTTATATAATTAGTACTGTCCAGTGACTGCATAACAGGGCCAATACTATATAATTGGTACCATATAGGGAACCACATAACAATGTCATACAGATCTTATGTAATTAATAGCATACAGTAACCATATAATAGTGCCATACAGTGTTTAGATAATTAATACCATACAAGGACCACATAACCATACCATCCAGTGCCTATATAATTATTAGCATTGTGACTATATAACAGTGACACACAATGCTTATATAGTTATTTGCATATAGTAACCATACAACAGTGCCATACATTACCTATATAATTAGAAAGTATTCAGACCCCTTTAATTTTTTCACTCTTTGTTTCATTGCAGCCATTTGGTAAATTCTAAAAAGTTTATTTTTTTTCATTAAAGTCCACTCTGCACCCCATCTTGACTGAAAAAAAACAGAAATGTAGAAATTTTTGCAACGTTCACCATCCAACCTGACGGAACTGGAGAGGATCTGCAAGGAAGAATGGCAGAGGATCCCCAAATCCAGGTGTGAAAAACTTGTTGCATCATTCCCAAGAAGACTCATGGCTGTACTAGCTCAAAAGGGGGCTTCTACTCAATACTGAGCAAAGGGTCTGAATACTTATGACCATGTGATATTTCAGTTTTTCTGTGATTTTTCAGTCAAGATGGGATGCAGATTGTACTTTAATGAGAAAAAAAATGAACTTTTTAGAATTTACCAAATGGCTGCAATGAAACAAAGAGTGAAAAATTTAACGGGGTCTGAGTACTATCCGTACCCACGGTAGTTATTAGCATATAGTAACCATACAACAGTGCCATACAGTACCTATATAATTAGTACCATACAGTGACCACATAACAATGCCATACAGTACCTATATAATTAGTACCATACAGTGACCACATAACGGTGCTGTACAATGCTTATGTAATTAATACCATACTGTGACCACATAATAGTGCCATACAGTGATTATATCATTAGTACCATACAGTGAATACATAATAATGCCATCCAGTGACCACATAACATTGTTATACAGTGATTATATAATTAGTAACATACAGTGACCACATAACAATGCCATACTATGCTTATGTAATGAATATCATGCAGTGACTACATAACAGGGCCTATAGAATTAGTTCTATACAGTGATGACATTGCTGATACCATACAGTGACTACATGACAATGCCGTACAGAGATTATAATTCATATTACTGAGTAACCACATCACGATGCCCATTTACAGTAATTAATACAACAAAGTAACCACACCACTGTGTCTTACAGAACCAGAAAAGTACTATACATTGAAATCTAACAATACCATAAAAGCCTATATAATTACTTACAGTGAACTTATTACATCGCCATACAGTGACTATATAATTACTTCAACACAGTAACCATATAACAATGCCTATATAATAAGTATTATACAGTGATAACATAATTAATACTATACAGTAACCACATAACAGTGGCATATTGTGGCTATGTAATTAGTGCCATACAGTGAACAAAAAACGGTGCCTAATTAATTAATACAACACGGAGATCACATAACAATGCCATACAGTGTCTGTATGATAGCGACAATGATGGAAGAACATTGCCACACAGTGCTTATATAGATATACCACATGGTGACCGCATACCAGTGCATATAATAATAGTGCCATACAATGATCACATAATCATGCCATACAGTGACCACATAACAGTGCCATACAGCGACCACATAATAGTGCCATACGGTGATCACATAACAGTGCCATAGAGTGACTACATAATAGTGCTATACAGTTATTACATAACAGTGCTATACAGTGACAACACAACAGTGCTATACAGTGACCATATAACAGTATCATACAGTAACCACATAATAGTATCATACAGTGCCAACATAACAGTATAACAGTAACATACAGTGAGCATATAACAGCACCATAAGATGACCACATAACAGTGCCATACATTGATCACATAAGTGCCATACAGTGACCACATAACAGTTCAATAGAGTGACCACAAAATAGTGCCATGCAGTGACCACATAATAATGCTATACAGTGACTATAGTACCATGCAATGACCACATAATAGTGTCACACAGTGACCAGATAATAGTGCCATACTGTACCAACATAACAGTACCATATAGTGACCACTAAATAGTGCCATATAGTGATCACATAACAGCATCATACAGCGACCACAAAACAGTTTCATAAAGTGACCACATGATAGTGTCATACAATGACCACAAAACAATGCTATACACTGACTACATAATGGTGTCATACAGTGACCACAAAACAGTGCCATAGACTGACCACATAACAACACCATAGCCTGACCACATAACAGTGCCATACACTGACCACATAACAGTGCCATACACTGACCACATAACAGTACCACAGACTGACCACATAACAGTACCACAGACTGACCACATAACAGTACCATACACTGACTACATAACAGTGCCATACACTGACCACATAACAGTGCCATACACTGACCGCATAACAGTGCCATACACTGACCGCATAACAGTGCCATACACTGACCGCATAACAGTGCCATACACTGACCACATAACAGTACCATACACTAACCACATAACAGTACCATACACTGACCACATAACAGTGCCATATACTGACCACATAACAGTACCATACACTGACCACATAACAGTACCATACACTGACCACATAACAGTGCCATATACTGACCACATAACAGTGCCATGCAGTGACCACATAACAGTACCGTATAGTGACCATATAATAGTGCCATACAGTAATCACATATTAGTGCCTTTATAATAACTGCTATACAATAATGATATAACAATGCAACCCAATGTTTATATAGTATCACAATAATTAATAGAACAATGCTCATACTGTAGTGCCATACAGTGCCTGTATAGTACTGTGCAGTAACCTCATAACAATACACTGGCCATATAATTAGCAGCACAATACACAGACATGAGGGAGTTGGGATTTCAGAAGGTCCAGTATAGGACCATGGCAGGCCACATAACACAAATCCATAATACGGCCATGTGCCTGACCCCAAACTGTGGAATGTTGCCAACTGTGTTTCCGAAGTGGAGCCTTTCCTTAAATTTCACCGCCCACCATTTACTGACAGTCAGCAAATCCATGTACCAAGATGGAATGAGTCCTGAGCATAGAAAGTGATTTAGTGAATCATCGCAGTTTGCACGTCTACCTGAGAGCTTGGGAATTTCCACCAACAAAAAAGTTCAGACATTAAAAACACAAGGTTAAAGGGGGGATCTCGTGATTGACTGGAGGAATTACACTGTAAAAATAACAATACCATTGAAATAACTTCCATATGACAACCAAGTCTAGCGTCTCAACCACCAAGATACACAATGAGGCCGCAGACAATGTAGCACCAGATTAGTGCCGAGCACTTCTCTCCACTCCTGAATGTCGAGGTCGAGACTCCATGATAAAATCTAATAGCTGATTGAAGTTAAGCTGCCCGGCATAGTCATAACAACCCCGACCACATAGAAGAGCTCCCCGGCCTGCGCATCAATGTTCTCGTCATCGAGGCCAGACATCACTTACAGCCAGTTTATTGCACCTATCAGTAATATAACTCTGTGAGACACATAGTGATGAAGTGATTCATCCATGATAAAGCCTAGGTATTTCCAAAGTGTCTATTAACCATAAGCAGGATTTCCTAAAACTCATCGTCGACAAAACCCATAATTTTTTCGAAGTCCCATTCAATCTTCACTACCAGAATTATTAACATTAAGAATATCTGTTTGTGAATCACAAAGTGAGAGAGTGATTCATCTCTGATAAAACCTTGGTATTTCAGTGTGAACCTATTTCCTCAGTATCTATCAGCCATCTCCACCTTCTTCTCCACAGATTTCCTAAAGCTCAACATGGACAAAACTCAATTCATAATTTTTCCTAAGTCCCATTCAATCTTCACTACCAGAATTATCAACATAAATAATATCCGTTGGTGAATCACAAAGTGAGAGCGTGATTCATCCCTGATAAAACCTTGGTATTTCAGTATCAACCTATTTTCTGAGTGTCTATCAGCCATCTCCACCTCCTTCTCCACCGATTTCCTAAAACTCAACATGGACAAGACCCAATTTGCCATTTTTCCAAAGTCCCATTCAACATCCAGTTCCAGAACTATCAACCTCAGCACTACTGTATATGTCAGTGAATCACGGAATGAGAGAGTGACTCATCATGGATAAAATCTTGGTATCTCAGTATGAACACATTTCTGGAGTGTCTATCAGACATCTCTATCTCCATCTCCTCCGGCTTCCAAAGACTCAACATGTACAAAACATAATTCATCACTTTTTCCTCAGTCCAATTCAACGTCCAGTACCTGAACTATCGACATCAAGAATATGTGTGATTCATGAAATTAAAGAGTGATTCATTCCAGATAAGGTCTTGATATTTCAGTATGAACATATTTCCCGAGTGTCTATCAGTCATCTCCATCTTCTTCTCCACTAACTTCCTAAAATTCAACATGGATAAAACCCAATTCGCCATTTTTCTGTAGTCCATTTCAACCTTCAGTACAAGAGCTTTCAACATTAGTAATTAGTAATATATGTCAGTGGGTCACGGATTGAGAGAGTGATTCATCATGGATAAAATCTTGGTATCTCAATATGAACACATTTCCGGAGTGTCTATCAGCCATCTGTCAGCCATCAAACAGAGGCTGGACAGACATCTGTCTGAGATGATTTAGTGAATCCTGCATTGAGCAGGGGGTTGGACCAGATGACCCAGGAGGTCCCCTCCAACTCTACCATTCTATGATTCCTCCTTTTTCTCCACCGACTTGCTAAAACTCAATATGGACAAAACCCAATTTGCCATTTTCCTCTAGACCCATTCAAGCTCCACTACCAGAACTGTCAACATTAGTAATATCTGTTAGTGAATCATGGAGTGAGAGAGGGATTCATTCCAGATGAACTCTTGATATTTCAGTATGAACACATTTCTGGAGCCACAGGCAGCGACTACCTAAAACACAACATGGACAAAAATCAATTCAACATTTCCCCCAGTAACCATTTAAGCTCCAGTACCGGAACTCTCAACATCAATAATATTTGTCATTGAATTACGGAATGAATGAGAGTGTGATTCATTATAGATAAAGTCTTGATATTTCAGCATGAACATATTTCCTGAGTGTCTATTAGTCCTCTTCACCGAATTCCTAAAACTCAACATGGACAAAAACCCAATTCACCATTTTTCCGGAGTCCCATTCAACCTTCAGTACCAGAACTATCGATATCAGTAACATATATCAGAGAGTCACAGAATAAGAGATTAATTCATCTTGGATAAAATCTTGGTATCTTTCCACATTTCCAGAGTGTCTATCTGCCATTTCCACCTTCTTCTCCACCAACTTGCTAAAACTCAACATAGAGAAAACCCATTTCGCTATTTTCTTCAAGTCCCATTCAAGCACCACTACCAGAACTATCAACATCGGTAATATCTGTTAGTGAATCCCGGAGTGAGAGAGTGATTCATTTCTAATAAGATCTTGATATTTCAGTATCAACACATTTTTAAGTGTCTATCAGCTATAAGCACCTATTTTCTAAAACTCAACATGGACAAAACCCAATTCACCATTTTTCCGAAGTTCCATTCAAGCTCCAATATCAGAACTTTCAACATGAGTATTATTTGTCAGTGAATCATGGCGTGAGAGAGTGATTAATTCCTGACAAGGTCTTGATATTTCAGTATGAACATATTTCCTGAGTGTCTATTAGCCATCTCCATCTTCCTCTCCACCGACTTACTAAAACTCAACATGGACAAAACCAAATTCGCCGTGTTTCCAGATTCCAATTCAACCTCCAGTCCCGGAACGATCAACCTCAGTAATATATGTCAGTGAGTCACGGAATGAGAGAGTGATTAATTATGGATAAAATCTTGGCATCTCAATATGAACACATTTCCGGAGTGTCTGTCAGCCATCTCCACTTTCTTCTCCACTGACTTCCAGAAACACAACCTAGACATAACTCAATTCATCACTTTTGCGCAGTCCCATTTAACATCCAGTACCAGAACTATCAGCATCAAAATATCAGTGAATCATGAAGTTAGAGAGTGATTCATTCCAGATAAGGTCTTGGTATTTTAGTATGAACACATTTCCAGAGTGTCTATCAGCCGTCTCTTTCTTCTTCTCCACCAACTTCCTAAAAACCAAAATCAACATGGACAAAACCCAATTCTTAATTTATTATCAGTCCCATACAAGCACCACTACCAGAACTATCGACATCAGAAATATTCGTCTTTGAATCACGTAGTGAGAGAGTTATTCGTTCCAGATAAGGCCTTGATATTTTAGTATACGATGAACACATTTCTGGAGTATCTATCAGTCATCTCCATCTTCTTCTCCATTGACTTCCTAAAACTCAACTTGGACAAAACTCAATTATTTATTTTTCTGAAGTCCCATTTAATGTCCAGTACCAGAACAACCAACATCAGTAATATTTGTCAGTGAGTCACGCAATGAGAGAGTGATTCATAATTGTTAAAATCCTGGTATTCAGTATAAACACATTTCTGGAGTTTCTATCAGCCATCTCAACCTTTTTCTCCACTGACTTCCTAAAACTCAACTTGGACCAAACCCAATTCATGATTTTCCTCCTTTCCATTCAACCTCCAGCACAAGAACGATCAACATCAAGAATATCTATCATTGAATCATGAAGTTAGAAAATGATTAAGTCTCAATAAGTGTTTCGCTCGTGCCCGGACTGACTGGCGTGAGCGTGATTAGTGATTAGAGATGAGCGTTGTTCTACTCGAACTGTTCGCCAATCTCAAATTCGAGCTGTTTTGGGCGGTGTTCGAGCCGTTCGGCGAACACGAACAATTTGAGAAAAATTTGGCTGTTCGAGGTTATGTTCGATAACTGTTCGTGCACCAAAATCATAACTGGATTTTTTCTCAGTAATGATGAAAATTAATGTTAATACGCAGTTTGAGTGTACAGCGGGGCGGGGGGAGGGGCAGGGGATGGATCTCTGCAGGAACAATGAAGATCTCCATTTTTTTTTCTCTTTCCCGCATTTGCAGTGGGGAGGTGCAATCTGTCAGCCTATCAGCAGCGCACACACGGAGCGAAGTGCTTTTTTTCACACAAGCAAGGGCATGTGTGATTGGCAGTGTATGTCACATGTCCTTGCCCTATAAGACCAAGCCATTTTCCCCGTCGCCACCATTTTCTCACTGCTGCAGCTGCGTGTTAGACGGCACCGCTGTTGCTGTGTGCGCTATACCTTGTTAATTTCAAGCCAATTTTCGCACAAATATACAGATAGCTTGGGAGTAGGGAATAGTTGTGATTGCAGTCCTTTTAAGGACTAGGTTACAGCATTTCCTACGACTTTTATCAGGGAGGTCTGTGCTCTTAAATAGATAGGTTGTGGGAGTAAAGACTAATTGTAATTGGAGTCCTTTTCAGGACTAGGTTACATCAGTTCCTATCAGTTTTTGCCAGGCAGGTCTGTGCCAGTGCTGTGCAAGTTTTTTTCACAGCATTTGGCTGAATCTAGCAAAGCTAATCCTTTTTGGCCTATTGCAGAGTGTGTTAGTCAGTGGAGTAGCCTATCTGTGTTGCAAGATATACCACCTGTGTATAGAATACCAATTTTTTTACTGCACCTAGTGAAGTAAAATCTTTTGGGCATAGCATCATTCTATTAGTCCATCTATACTGACCTCCATCAGGTTGCAAATTAAAACTAATTTTTATCTGCATCTACAGTACCTCTGAAAAAATATTTGGGCTTCTACCTGTGTGTGGGACTTGTTGTATTAGTCCATCTATACTGACCTCCATCAGGTTGCAAACTGAATATATTTTTTTCTGCATCTACCTCTGAAAAAATATTTGGCCTTCTAGTAGTGTGTCGGACTTTCTCTATTAGTCCATCTATACTGACCTCCATCAGGTTGCAAACTGAATATAATTTTTTTCTGCATCTAGCTCTGAAAAAATATTTGGCCTTCTAGTAGTGTGTCGGACTTTCTCTATTAGTCCATCTATACTGACCTCCATCAGGTTGCAAACTGAATATATTTTTTTCTGCATCTACCTCTGAAAAAATATTGGGCTTCTAGCTGTGTGTGGGTCTTGTTCTATTAATCCATCTATACTGACCTCCATCAGGTTGCAAACTGAATATAATTTTTTTCTGCATCTAGCTCTGAAAAAATATTTGGCCTTCTAGTAGTGTGTCGGACTTTCTCTATTAGTCCATCTATACTGACCTCCATCAGGTTGCAAACTGAATATAATTTTTTTCTGCATTTAGCTCTGAAAAAATATTTGGCCTTCTAGTAGTGTGTCGGACTTTCTCTATTAGTCCATCTATACTGACCTCCATCAGGTTGCAAATTAAAACTAATTTTTATCTGCATCTACAGTACCTCTGAAAAAATATTTGGGCTTCTAGTTGTGTGTGGGACTTGTTGTATTAGTCCATCTATACTGACCTCCATCAGGTTGCAAACTGAATATATTTTTTTCTGCATCTACCTCTGAAAAAATATTTGGCCTTCTAGTAGTGTGTCGGACTTTCTCTATTATTCCATCTATACTGACCTCCATCAGGTTGCAAATTAAAACTAATTTTTATCTGCATCTACAGTACCTCTGAAAAAATATTTGGCCTTCTAGCTGTGTGTGGGTCTTGTTCTATTAATCCATCTATACTGACCTCCATCAGGTTGCAAACTGAATATAATTTTTTTCTGCATCTAGCTCTGAAAAAATATTTGGCCTTCTAGTAGTGTGTCGGACTTTCTCTATTAGTCCATCTATACTGACCTCCATCAGGTTGCAAATTAAAACTAATTTTTATCTGCATCTACAGTACCTCTGAAAAAATATTTGGGCTTCTAGCTGTGTGTGGGACTTGTTGTATTAGTCCACCTATACTGACCTCCATCAGGTTGCAAACTGAATATATTTTTTTCTGCATCTACCTCTGAAAAAATATTGGGCTTCTAGCTGTGTGTGGGACTTATTGTATTAGTCCATCTATACTGACCTCCATCAGGTTGCAAACTGAATATATTTTTTTCTGCATATACCTCTGAAAAAATATTGGGCTTCTAGCTGTGTGTGGGTCTTGTTCTATTAAGCCATCTATACTGACCTCCATCAGGTTGCAAACTGAATATAATTTTTTTCTCCATCTAGCTCTGAAAAAATATTTGGCCTTCTAGTAGTGTGTCGGACTTTCTCTATTAGTCCATCTATACTGACCTCCATCAGGTTGCAAATTAAAACTAATTTTTATCTGCATCTACAGTACCTCTGAAAAAATATTGGGCTTCTAGCTGTGTGTGGGACTTGTTGTATTAGTCCATCTATACTGACCTCCATCAGGTTGCAAACTGAATATATTTTTTTCTGCATCTACCTCTGAAAAAATATTGGGCTTCTAGCTGTGTGTGGGTCTTGTTCTATTAATCCATCTATACTGACCTCCATCAGGTTGCAAACTGAATATAATTTTTTTCTGAATCTAGCTCTGAAAAAATATTTGGCCTTCTAGTAGTGTGTCGGACTTTCTCTATTAGTCCATCTATACTGACCTCCATCAGGTTGCAAATTAAAACTAATTTTTATCTGCATCTACAGTACCTCTGAAAAAATATTTGGGCTTCTACCTGTGTGTGGGACTTGTTGTATTAGTCCATCTATACTGACCTCCATCAGGTTGCAAACTGAATATATTTTTTTCTGCATCTACCTCTGAAAAAATATTGGGCTTCTAGCTGTGTGTGGGTCTTGTTCTATTAATCCATCTATACTGACCTCCATCAGGTTGCAAACTGAATATAATTTTTTTCTGCATCTAGCTCTGAAAAAATATTTGGCCTTCTAGTAGTGTGTCGGACTTTCTCTATTAGTCCATCTATACTGACCTCCATCAGGTTGCAAACTGAATATAATTTTTTTCTGCATTTAGCTCTGAAAAAATATTTGGCCTTCTAGTAGTGTGTCGGACTTTCTCTATTAGTCCATCTATACTGACCTCCATCAGGTTGCAAATTAAAACTAATTTTTATCTGCATCTACAGTACCTCTGAAAAAATATTTGGGCTTCTAGTTGTGTGTGGGACTTGTTGTATTAGTCCATCTATACTGACCTCCATCAGGTTGCAAACTGAATATATTTTTTTCTGCATCTACCTCTGAAAAAATATTTGGCCTTCTAGTAGTGTGTCGGACTTTCTCTATTATTCCATCTATACTGACCTCCATCAGGTTGCAAATTAAAACTAATTTTTATCTGCATCTACAGTACCTCTGAAAAAATATTTGGCCTTCTAGCTGTGTGTGGGTCTTGTTCTATTAATCCATCTATACTGACCTCCATCAGGTTGCAAACTGAATATAATTTTTTTCTGCATCTAGCTCTGAAAAAATATTTGGCCTTCTAGTAGTGTGTCGGACTTTCTCTATTAGTCCATCTATACTGACCTCCATCAGGTTGCAAATTAAAACTAATTTTTATCTGCATCTACAGTACCTCTGAAAAAATATTTGGGCTTCTAGCTGTGTGTGGGACTTGTTGTATTAGTCCACCTATACTGACCTCCATCAGGTTGCAAACTGAATATATTTTTTTCTGCATCTACCTCTGAAAAAATATTGGGCTTCTAGCTGTGTGTGGGACTTATTGTATTAGTCCATCTATACTGACCTCCATCAGGTTGCAAACTGAATATATTTTTTTCTGCATATACCTCTGAAAAAATATTGGGCTTCTAGCTGTGTGTGGGTCTTGTTCTATTAATCCATCTATACTGACCTCCATCAGGTTGCAAACTGAATATAATTTTTTTCTCCATCTAGCTCTGAAAAAATATTTGGCCTTCTAGTAGTGTGTCGGACTTTCTCTATTAGTCCATCTATACTGACCTCCATCAGGTTGCAAATTAAAACTAATTTTTATCTGCATCTACAGTACCTCTGAAAAAATATTGGGCTTCTAGCTGTGTGTGGGACTTGTTGTATTAGTCCATCTATACTGACCTCCATCAGGTTGCAAACTGAATATATTTTTTTCTGCATCTACCTCTGAAAAAATATTGGGCTTCTAGCTGTGTGTGGGTCTTGTTCTATTAATCCATCTATACTGACCTCCATCAGGTTGCAAACTGAATATAATTTTTTTCTGAATCTAGCTCTGAAAAAATATTTGGCCTTCTAGTAGTGTGTCGGACTTTCTCTATTAGTCCATCTATACTGACCTCCATCAGGTTGCAAATTAAAACTAATTTTTATCTGCATCTACAGTACCTCTGAAAAAATATTTGGGCTTCTAGCTGTGTGTGGGACTTGTTGTATTAGTCCATCTATACTGACCTCCATCAGGTTGCAAACTGAATATATTTTTTTCTGCATCTACCTCTGAAAAAATATTGGGCTTCTAGCTGTGTGTGGGTCTTGTTCTATTAATCGATCTATACTGACCTCCATCAGGTTGCAAACTGAATATAATTTTTTTCTGCATCTAGCTCTGAAAAAATATTTGGCCTTCTAGTAGTGTGTCGGACTTTCTCTATTAGTCCATCTATACTGACCTCCATCAGGTTGCAAATTAAAAATAATTTTTATCTGCATCTACAGTACCTCTGAAAAAATATTTGGGCTTCTAGCTGTGTGTGGGACTTGTTGTATTAGTCCATCTATACTGACCTCCATCAGGTTGCAAACTGAATATACTTTTTTCCTGCATCTACCTCTGAAAAAATATTGGGCTTCTAGCTGTGTGTGGGACTTGTTCTATTAATCCATCTATACTGACCTCCATCAGGTTGCAAATTCAAAATAATTTTTTTCTGCATCTAACCCAGCCAATAGTTTTGGCCTAATACCACAGTTTGGCCACTCAGCTCTGCTCGGTTACCATCCATTGTTTTTTTGTGCAAACAACTCCAGAGTTGTGAATTAGTTAACCACCAAAATGAGTGGAAAAAGACCTGCTGCTGGTGGAAAGGGGAATAGGCGTGTTGGAAAGGGGAAAAAAGGTTGTGTCCGTGGGGTAGGTGTTAAAGCAACAGTAACATCTGCAGAAGAAAGACCATCTTCCAGCCAAACTAAAATGTCTACTTCTTTTAGCGGACAATGTGATAAGATCCCTTTCTTATGGCCACGCCAATCGCTACAAATTCCAGATGAGGCACAAAAACAGCAGGTGCTTCAACGGATATCAAGTGCTCCTTTAAGTGGGCTCTCCTCCACATCAACTTCAACATCACAAATACTCCAGTCCTCAAAGGTGTCACCCAAATCGCACTTGCTTCCTCACAGCTCCCAAATCTCCAGCTGCCCGTCTGAGTATGAGGTAGAACAGATGGTTGAGTCTGCAGAGCTGTTTACTCATACTATAGCCTGGGAATCAGAGGTCGACTCCAGCGCTTCTGTGAATCCAGACGAGGAAATGATCTGCACTGATGCCCAGAATCTTTATGAGTCGGATCCAGGACCAGACGCAGAAGGTTCTGACCATAATGTAGACCCTCATTCCCAAACTGTAACTCCTGTTGGTGGAGACAATGAGGAAGACGATGATGAGACTCAAATACCTGCGAGGTCAGGTTGCGCCTTCCTGGACAGAGACGTAGTACTGGAAGCACGTCAACAACTGCATCCTCAAACACAACTCTGCCTCTCACCACAAGTCGTGGTGGCTCTTCAGGTCGCATGGGTGCTAAGCCTTGCATAGCCTGGGCATTTTTTCAGATCGATAAAGATGACCCAACTCGTGTTATCTGTAGCATTTGTCAGCAAAAGCTAAGTAGAGGCCAAAAAATACATAGTTTGAGTACTTCATGCATGAACCGGCACATGGACATGAAGCATAAGTTGCAGTGGGAAGCTCAGTGTGCTACAATGCGGTCTAGCCGGCCGGGCCAACCACCGTCTGCCATATCTTGTGCATCCGCGGCCTCTTCATCCTCTGTGACTGGGGGGACAGCAGTCACACCTGTTTTGGGGCGCAGACCTGCCACCTCTTTACCCGCAACAGCCAGCGTGATTGGCAGGTCATCATTTTCTTTGGAGGTGGTAACACCAGCTGGTGTTGAGCGCTGTCCGACATCGATAGCACCACCTTTGGATCAAGGCAACCTAACATGTCCGCCTGCATCTTCCTCACAGACCGGCAGTTTGCCGGGGACACCCTTATCAACCCCGTCTAAGCACAATAGCCAGCCCTCGGTCCTTCAGATGTGGACAAGTAAAAGACCATTTCCTCCTAGCCATGAGAAAGCTAAGAGGTTGAATTTCACCATCTGCAAGCTCTTGGCTACAGAAATGCTGCCTTTCCGCCTGGTGGACACAGAGGATTTTCGAGACCTTATGTCCGTCGCAGTGCCCCAGTACCAGATGCCCAGTCGGCACTACTTCTCAAAGAAAGGTGTGCCTGCGCTCCACCAGCATGTCGCACATAACATCACCGCTTCTTTGAGAAACTCTGTGTGTGACAGGGTGCATTTCACCACAGACACTTGGACGAGTAGGCATGGACAGGGGCGTTACATGTCGCTGACTGGGCACTGGGTAACTATGGTGACAGCAGGACAAGGGGCTGCTGTCCAAGTCTTGCCGTCCCCACGAGTTGTGCGTCAATCCTCTTTATGTCAAAGTTCCTCCACTGCTTCTGCCTCCTCAACCTCCTCTCGGTCTTCCACCTGCACCCAAAGCCTGTCTGGTCATGCCACAAGCTTTCTAACTGCGCAGAAGGGATCCTGCACACCTCCTTACTATGCTGGCAGTAGGGCTCAACGTCATCAGGCGGTTTTTACATTGAAATGTCTGGGAAATGTGAGTCACACAGCTGAGGAGTTGTGGTCAGCTCTGGAGAACCAATTTCATGAATGGTTGTCTCCACTGGACCTGAAACCAGGGAAGGCCGTGTGCGACAATGCTGCAAACCTGGGTGCGGCCCTTCGCCGGGGCAATGTCACACACGTGCCTTGTATGGCTCACGTGTTGAACCTGGTTGTCCAGCAATTTTTAGCCCACTATCCCAGACTAGATGGCCTTCTGCAGAGGGCACGGTCGCTGTGTGCTCACTTCCGCCGTTCGCATCCCGCAGCTCAGCGACTTACATCTCTACAGAAGTCGTTGGGCCTGCCACTTCACCGGCTAAAATGCGATGTGCCTACCCGGTGGAATTCAACTCTGCACATGTTGCAGCGACTGTGGCAGCACCGACAAGCCCTGGTGCAATACGTTCTGACGTATAGCCTGGGCCAACGAGATTCAGAGGTGGGGCAAATCACGCTGGAGGAGTGGTCTCAGATCAGGGACCTATGCACCCTTCTGCACAGTTTTGAAATGGCGACGAAGATGTTTAGTGCTGACGATGCCATTATCAGCATGACTATTCCGGTGATTTACATGCTGGAGCACATGTTAAACAGAATTCGGAGTCAGGTGGTGGCACAAGAGGAGGTGGAGGAAGTAGAGGAGGAGGAGTTGTATGCGGAAGGGCTAACATCTGCAAGGTCCAGACGGTCGGCAGCACCAAGGCGGCAGGCATGTGAGGGTGGGGGAGATGGTTTTACCAGGGCGCATGGTAGCAGCCAAACTAGTGAGGAAGGTGCAGGAGCCCAGGAAGAAGTGGAGGACGAACTGATGGAAGACTCATCAGATGAGGGAGACCTTGATCACATTTCTGTTGTGCGAGGTTGGGGGGAGAGGACAGAGGAAGGAAGCATTATTGTTACCTCGCCACCAACACAACAGGGACTTGGTGCTCCTGGATGCGCAACACACATGAGTGCCTTCTTGCTGCACTACCTGCAACATGACCCTCGAATTGTGAGAATTAGAAATAATCCTGACTACTGGGTTGCCACACTGTTAGATCCCCGGTACAAAAGTAAATTTGCAGAAATTATTCCTGCCGTAGAAAGGGATGCACGCATGCAGGAGTATCAGCAGAGACTGTTGCAGAATCTTACATGTGCTTTTCCACAAAATACCAGTGGTGCACGTAGTGAATCTCACAGTTCCAACTTGCCAACCGTGGGACCGTCAAGTGTTCAGCACTCAAACCGTAACAGAACCACAGTATCTGCTGGTAACATCAATTTTGCGGAATCATTTCACCACTTTTTTAGCCCATCCTTTGCAAGGCCACAGGAGACAAGAAGTCTGACACATAGTCAACGCCTAGAGACGATGGTACAGGAGTATCTCCAAGTAAACATTGAAGCCACGACTGTGTCACTGGACCCTTGCTCTTTTTGGGCTTCCAATCTGGATAAATGGCCGGAGCTAGCCACTTACGCCTTGGAGATCTTGTCATGCCCCGCAGCCAGCGTTCAGTCTGAACGTGTGTTCAGCGCTGCTGGTGGTGTGCTGACAGATAAGCGCACGCGGCTCTCCACTGATAATGTAGACAGACTCACGTTCATAAAGATGAACAAATCATGGATCCGACACGACTTTTCTACCCCTGTGTCATCCTGGGGAGAGTAAAAGCTTGATGATTGGTTAAAATCACCCTACCAACCGTTTTAAGCTTTCAAATTACTAATCATGTTTATCTGTATCTTGACTGGAAAATAATTTGGGCTTTGTAGCAGTGTGCAGCACTGATCCTATTAGGCCATCTATACTAAAGCTTCACCAGATTTAAAATTAAAAATAATTTTTAGCTGCATCTAGCCCGGAAAATAATTTTGGGGCTCCGAGATGCGCAAGGCACATAAGTGCCTTCTTGCTGCACTACCTGCAGCATGACCCTCATATTGTCAGAATTCGAAGTAATCATGACTACTGGGTTGCCACACTCTTAGATCCCCCAAACTTTTCGATCAACCTTTTCATTTTAATAAAGACCAAAAAAATGGTCATTTTTGAAATTATAAGCATTAGCAGGTTGTTAGAAACTGAAATCAAACAGTTTTCAACTCAAAACTTTATTCTAGGTGATGTTACATTTTCACATAGGACCCCTTGTTCGAAAGGAGCTTCTGAACTCTCTCGTCCATTGAATTTGTCAGGTTTTGGATGGTTTCTGCTTCAATTGTTTTGCATGAGGACAGAATACCCTCCCAGAGCTGTTGCTTAGATGTGAACTGCCTCCCGCCATCATAAGCACTCCTTTTAATGATGCTCCAAAGGTTCTGAATGGGGTAGAGGTCAGGGGAGCATGGGGGTCACACCATAAGTTTGTCCCCTTTTATGCCCATATCAGCCAGAGATGCAGATGTTTTATGTGCAGCATGAGATGGTGCATTATCATGCAGAAAAATGATCTTGCTGTGAAATACACGGTTCTTCTTCTTGAACCATGGCAGGAAGTGCTGTTTGAGAAAATCCACATACATTATGGAGTTCATCTTTAGCGCCTTCAGGGATCCTAAAGGGGCCGACAATCTCTCTCCCCATGATTCCAGCCCAAAACATTACTCCACCTCCTCCTTGTTGGCGCTGTAGCCGTGTTTGCGTGGGGTGTCCATCAACCAGCCATCCTCCACTCCATTCATCTGGACCATCGAGCGCTGCACGGCACTCATCCGTGAACAAAACAGTTTTGAAATCAGTCTTCATGTAATGTTTGGCCCACTGGAGCCGTTTCTGCTTGTGTGAAGTGGATAGAGGAGGTCGACAGGATGGCGCATGCACAGCTGCAAACCTCTGAAGGACCCTGCATCTTGTTGTTCGGGGGACGTTGGAGGCACAAGCAGCTTCAAAAACTTGTCTGCTGCTATGACAAGGCTTTTTTGCCGCTGCTCTTTCAACCTGACGTAATTGTCTGTAGGAAAGAGTCCTCAATTTGCCCTTATCAGCACGCACACGTGTGTACTGTGAATCAGCTACATACTTCTTGATTGCCAAGACACTTCATCCTGATCATCGCACAATGTTGATTGTAGTCATGCCTTGACCTAAACACTCCACAATTTGTTGCTTCTCAGCAGCCGACACATCCTTTTTCTTTCCCATTTTGGCAGAAAATGTAGGCTGCTTAATAATGTGAGAGAGCCTTCTTAAGTAGTCTTGCCTTTCATTGGACACACCTGCCAAACTAATTAGCACAGGTGTCTGCAATTGCTTACAGTGATATAAAGAGCCCTGACACACATCACCATCAATGAGTTTAACTGACAAACAAACAAATTCTTCCCTTATCACTCCTAAACACTTTTTGCATAATAATTTGGAACGCAGTGTACATGTGCTTTTCCACAAAACACCAGTGGTTCACGTAGTGAATCTTACAGTTCTAACTTGCCAACCGTGGTCTGTATGGAGTTGTTCAATAAAGGGCCCAAAATTAAGATAACATAGATGGGAGAGGTCTCTATGAATAGGAATTCCTAAGTATTTGATACCCTGTGAGGGCCAGGCAAAGGGAAAGTTGGACTGGATGGAATCCTATATGGATTTGGGGAGGGAGACATCGAGGGCCTCAGACTTCGCTGCATTGATTTTAAAATTTGACCATGTAACAAAGTGATCTATTTCAGCCATAACAGCATGGATGGATATATGTGATTGAGTGATATATACTAGGACATCATCAGCAAATAGAGAGCACTTGTACTCGGTGCCTCCCACCTCAATCCACCTAATATTGGGGTTATGGCGAATTGATGAGAGCAGGTGCTCCGTCACTAGGATGTATAAGAGAGGGGACAGAGGACATCACTGCCTTGTCCCATTGGTGATTGTGAAAGGTGATGAAAATGTTCTGACGCACCCCCTGGGCCTTGGGACACCCGGAGCCGGACCCTTTTTGGTGGATGCTGGTGGTTGTAGTCTTCGTGGCGGCGACCCGGTTCCGTGGCTCAGGGCGGTCAAACCAGTGGCGGAACTATTTATGTGGTTTTGATGTTTAAATGTCCGACTACGCCACCCGTGGATTGCGGTCAGAGTGAACCGCCGCTACAGGGCAGACCGCTGAGGCTGGTGTTGTGGGTGCAGCAGAGCGTAGCATAACTCCCCACGGGAGGAGTATAGCCTCAGGGCAGTGTATGCGGAGGATGGGGGTGATGGTGCAGGGCAGCAGCAGTAACGACACGGAGTCAGTGATGCAGTTCAGGGCCTTTACTCACAGTTCTTATTATCCAGACCACGTCTGCAGGTAACGGCTGCCCACGTCGTACTGTGCTCACCAGGTGAGGGGCTCAGACAACTCCCAGATAACTTTGGAGCACTTCACAGGACCCCCTTTGTGTGTCCTTTGTCTGGCCTTTCTTACCAACAATTCTGTCCGGCTGCCTCGGGCCTCCTCTTGGTAAACTTGGCGCCAGTTTCCCTGACCCTATGTGGTGCCTTCCTAGCGGGTGTAGCGAGGGGCTGCGCCACATAAAATGTCAGAGCCTCCGGTTTCTAGCTGAGGGTCGTTTCCTGCCTCCACTAGTTCGGGGACCGGTCTCCCCCTTTGGCCTGACCCCTCCACGCAGGTGGATTCGGGCGTGCGGTGGCGGCTCGCCCGTCCGCACCCCTGGGATCCCTTCATTCCTCGTTCCTGGAGCCTTCTCCGCTCCTCTTCCTTCCTTCTCCCTCTTCCAGGCCTGGGCCTCTGTTACTAGGCCCGCCTCCGGAGCAGAGCTCATGCAGAGCCCCTGCTCCCTGCCACTTCTGCTCAGATTTCTCTGCACTGAACTAAGATGGTGCCCACCTTTTATACTCCCTTCTCAATGCGCCCAGGAACTGCTTCCTCCCTGCTCCTGCACTACAGGGTTCCCCTTCCTCAGTGTTCCCTCCCCCCACTCCAGCCAGGGACAGGGACTGTCGTGCCCATCTCAGGGGCATATTGGTCGCCCTGCCCCACGGCAATGTGGTGTAATGCATGCAGGTGTCGGGTCCTGATCCACACTCCATCCTTACCTGAGAGTGAGATATCACACCTCTGGGTGAGGTGCAATACGTCTGTAGCAACCGAGCCCTCAGGATGCTACAGTTCCATTTATCTTCAGCCTAGGTGACGTATTGCGATACAGGGCCGTGATTTTGGCTATAAAAGGGTCCCCTAGACCCCTACCCCAAGCTTTTTAAGAGAATCATATATGGCGTGCCAGGAGACTCTATGGAATGCTTTCTCAGCATCCAACGAGAGTATCTAATTACAAATTTTTAACTGCATCTAGCCCAGGAATTACTTTGTGCCTAGTAGCAGTGTCTGCTAGTCAGCGGATTATCCCGTCTGTTAAGCAAGCTGCACCACCTGTAGTTTAGACACTTAATTTTTTCAAAGGAAATGCTTCGGGACCATGGGATACTTAGTGAAGAGCATCAGGAGGCACCCCAAGGCATAGGGGCTGGGACTGGCAGTAGGATGCCTTGCGGTGGACAGCCGAGCTCGATCCTTATAAAAGCTTTTTAACTGCAGCAGCTTTAGTGGACGCTACTGGAGCTGGAATTACCGCGGCTGCTGGCATGAGACTTGCCCTCCAATAGATCCTTGTAAATGGATTTAAAGTGTATTCATTCAAATTAGAGAGACAATTTAAATTAAAAAGCTTAGAGCTGCCTCCACCACAGGGGGGCTCGCTCGACCCACCAGCGGACAGGCACCAGTATTGGGAGAGGGGGGCTGGCCGTCAGGGTTCACCGCGGCTCTGGCACAAACCCGGCGACACGGAGGTGGCACGGGCAGGAGCGGACTGGCCGTGTCGGCTTCTCACTTTTTGGATTTTAGAAGGGCATGACATGCCTATATCTGTGTCTCCCCCTCCTTTTACTCCTCCACCTCTTTTATTTTCGCATGACTATATGTACTTGTCACTTTTCCATGTGTTAGTTATGTCTTCTGAGCAGTTTGTCAGCTTTTGGACACCTTTGAAGGTGTTTTCTATGTGTTTCTATGTGTTTTTGTTTGCCTGCCATTGGTTTTAACGGTGTTCGAAGGTGTTCGACGAACAGTTCGACGAACAGTTCGGCGAACACACGGGTGTTCGACGAACCGAACCGAACTCGAACACTACGGGGGTGGCTCAACACTATTAGTGATCCCACTGTACCATGAACCGAGTAGTGCCTGGAGGGGCGTAACTAAGTATCAACCCGATCTGACCAAGGTCGCACGGTGGCTTAGTCGACTCAGTGGACCAAGGAGGAACCGAGCAGAGGGATCAGGTGCGACTCCAGGTCAGACCACACACAGTTGTTGACCCACACCGGGGAATGCAGGAACAGGCAGGTTAGACTGGCATACAGGCAGGTGGGTATTGGCAAGTACGGCTGGTATGCAGACAGGTGGGCACTGGCAAGCACAGCTGGTATGCAGACAGGTGGGCACTGGCAAGCACGGCTGGTATGCAGACAGGGAGATACTGGCAAGCATGGCTGGAGTGCAGACCGGGAGGTACTAGCAGGTTGGAGGGCAGGCTGGATAGGGTCCAGTACAGACTGGGAGACAGTTACAGAGCCGCAGATGCGGTAGACAAGCACAGTAAAGTGAAATCGCCGGAGCAGAGAACAAGGCAGAGCAGAGAGGAACTGGTGGTGCGGTGAGCAAGCAGAGCGGAGTGAAAACCGCAGGTGCTTTGGGCAAGGCAGAGCAGAGCAGAACCGCCGGAGCGGTGGGCAAGTCAGAGCAGAGAGAAACCGCCGGTGCGGTGAGCAAGGCAGAGCAGAGAGAAGCCGCCGGAGCGGTGGGTAAGTCAGAGCAGAGAGAAGCCGCCGGAGCGGAGGGTAAGGCAGAGCAGAGAGAAACCGCCGGAGCGGTGGGTAAGGCAGAGCAGAGGGAAACCACCGGAGCGGTGGGCAAGACAGAGCAGAGAGAAACCGCCAGAGCGGTGGGCAAGACAGAGCGGAGTGAAACCGCAGGTGCGCTGGACAAGGCAGAGAGGACAGGGCTCTGTTCACATGAAACAGACTGGAAAATAGAAGAAGATACGGAGGAAGGGAAAAGGGACAAGCAGAACCAGATACACACAAGGTACTTCCTATGAAGTAGCGAGTGGACACAAAACTCACAAACAGAAGTACAGAGACAATGAGTAGGAGTTAGGTGCAGGTTCAGATACTGCAGGAAAAGGGAAGGTACGGACATAGAGACAAACAGGTAACAGGCTAGGATACAGTTCAGACAGAAACTGCTACTGTAATGAGATACAAGAACAAGCCTGGGTATACAGCCCCCAGAGATGGCGGAAACGGACAAGAAGTCACAGATAACAGGTCTGGGTATGCAGCCCCCAGAGATGGCGGAAACAGACAAGAAGCAGAACTGGACCTGGCAACTTCAGAGTCAAGGAGTACACTGAATCTTAGTGTTGCTCAGGCACCTCCTACTAGGTGGAGGGGGTTAAAATATCCAGTGGCTCACAGCAATAGGCTGGAGACGCATTAGGGGTGCGCCCACAGCAGCTATAAGAATCAGGAAGTAACCGAGCCGCCACCCTAAGCAGTCAGTCAAGAGCCATGCACACAGCATGAACTGGAGCAAGATTTGCAGGCTGGACTGACAGGTAAGATTGCGGTCTTGCATAGTGGGAGGTGGTGCACTATGCAAGCACGCCGCCAGGGATGTTACAGTACCCCCCCCCTTTACGCCCCCTCTTCTTCAAGCCTGCTAGGGTCTTCTGCAGAGAATTTGGAGGCCAATCCTTCTCTTCAAGAGGATTACCTCTTCTGTCCATTAGAGGAAACAAAACTGATCTCATCATCTTGGTGACTAGGATGCTTCCTTCTATCAAGCCATCCTCAGCAACAGATGAAGTGGGTGAAGTACCAGGAACAGCACACAGGAAAGTCTCTCTCCGTTTGTTATCAGGTAGCACCCTTGTGGATTCAGGAGACAACTGGAGGTCCTCCGCCTGGTTGGAGGGGTGCAGAGACTCGGGGGTAATCACTGCTTCGAAGTACATTTTGCCAAGCTTACTGGATGAAGTGGGCAGCGTACCAGGTACCGGGTGTAGGAAAGTCTCTCTCCATTTAACAGGTAGCACCCTGGGGAATTCAGGAGACAACTAGAGGTCCTCCGCCTGGTTGGAGGGGTGCAGAGACTCGGGGTAATCACTGCTTCGATGTACACTTTGCCAAGCTTACTGGATGAAGTGGGCGAAGTACCATGTACAGGGTGTAGGAAAGTCTCTCTCCGTTTAACAGGTAGCACCCCGGAGGATTCAGGAGACAACTGGAGGTCCTCCGCCTGGTTGGAGGGGTGCAGAGATTCGGGGGTAAACACCGCCTTGATGGACGTAGGACCAAATTTATTAGAGACGGAGGGTCCTTGCTTTAGGACCATCTTCAGACTGGTTTCAGAGATGACTTGTCTGTAAGGCGGGACGGTACCTGAAGCCAGATCATTGGTACAATCGTCGATACTGTGTGGGGACAATGCCTCCGCTTCTCTTCCTTCGGAGACTTCAGCGCACAGCGAGTCAGCGACTAGCAGATCTGGTGAAGAAGAAGAAGAAACTGCTGACTGTCCTGAAGATGTGGGGACTGGACACCCCTTGTACCTTAGTAGTCTCCCAGGATACACCATGCAGGATCTCCAGATCTGAGCGGGCACTAGATCTCTCGGCTCTGGACGACCTGTGGGTAAGCCAGTCAGCACCTGGAATGTGAACTTTTTCATGTGTAATGCTCCAATCTGGAGCTTAATTTGTACAGACATATTTTGACTGTTTCTGAGTAGGGCTCGTCCTTTTGCTGACAATGCCCAAACTGGCTTCTGGAGTTGTCGGACGGGAATGAGACACAGACTCTTCTAGGCTTTAAGCCCGAAACTTCTGGTTAATCCGAGGCCTTCACTTGCCACGGAGACAGTCATGGTCATCTGTGAAGAGGAAACATCAACGCCAAGGGCAGCCTCTCCTACAGGCCTAATGTCTTGGGATTCTCCAACCTTCGCTGGACAAAGACCGTCAGGGGGTCCCAAACCACTGCAGCGGGACCGCAATCCGATTTTGTGACTGAGTTCTGGCTTCTGCTTTACCTGACGAACATAGTCATTCTTCATGGATTCTGTGTGGAAAGCTGCCTCTACAGGCTGGGGAACAGGAGGTCTTTGGGAGGACAGAACCTGGCGTGACGGTTTACCTCTACGCCTTGCACGTCTGGACTGCTTCTTGAGGTTGGGAAGAGAAGTATTCTGTGGAGCATATTCATCCTGTGTGGATTCTGGGTGGGCAGCAGTCTCTTCGGGCTGGAGGACTGGTAGGCTACCTACACACATTACCCATCGGGGCTGCTCCGGGATATTGGGAAGGGAAGCTTTATCAGAGGCTTCAGGATTAGGGTCATCGAAGACCATTAGAAAGGCCACCAGGAAGGCCTGCAGGTCAAAGATGATAGGATCCCATGCTTCCCATAGGGGGGTGATCCATTTCAAGGCATCACCCGCTAGGTAGGACATTATGAATGCTACTTTAACCCGATCAGTAGGAAAATAGTGAGCATAGAACTTGAAATGCAGCATGCATTGCTCCACAAATGCACGGCTACGTTTTGGATCCCCATAGCACCGTGGTGGATCCGCAGGAACGAGTGCTGATAGATCCATTTGGGCTGGTGCATAAATCGCCAGGGCCATAGCTTGAGAAAAAAAAATTTTCTTGGTGCACGTATTCGCCAGACAAGGATTCAAAATGTCTCTGAGAGCGAAAGGCCATGGGGCTCAACGGGAACCATGGCCTGAGTAAACTGTTACGCTCGCGCCCGGACTGATCCCACTGTACCATGAACCGAGGAGTGCCTGGAGGGGCGTAACTAAGTATCAACCCGATTCGACCAAGCTCGCACGGCGGCTTAGTCGACTCCGTGGGCCAAGGAGGAACCGAGCAGAGGGACCAGGTGCGACTCCAGGTTAGACCCCGGTCACAGTTGTTGACCCACACCGGGGAATGCAGGAACAGGCAGGTTAGACTGGCATACAGGCAGGTGGGTATTGGCAAGTACGGCAGGTATGCAGACAGGTAGGTACTGGCAAGTACGGCTGGTATGCAGACAGGTGGGCACTGGCAAGCATGGCTGGTATGCAGACAGGTGGGCACTGGCAAGCACGGCTGGTATGCAGACAGGGAGATACTGGCAAGCATGGCTGGAGTGCAGACCGGGAGGTACTAGCAGGTTGGAGGGCAGGCTGGATAGGGTCCAGTACAGACTGGGAGACAGGTACAGAGCCGCAGATGCGGTAGACAAGCAGAGTAAAGCGAAACCGCCGGAGCGGAGGACAAGGCGGAGCAGAGAGGAATTGCTGGTGTGGTGAGCAAGCAGAGCGGAGCGAAAACCGCAGGTGCGGTGGGCAAGGCAGAGCAGAGCGGAACCGCCAGAGCGGTGGACAAGGCAGAGCAGAGAGAAACCGCAGGTGCGGTGGACAAGGCAGAGCAGAGAGAAACCGCCAGAGCGGTGGGCAAGGCAGAGCAGAGAGAAGCCGCCGGAGCGGTGGGCAAGGCAGAGCAGAGAGAAGCCGCCGGAGCGGTGGGCAAGTCAGAGCAGAGAGAAACCGCTGGTGCGGTGAGCAAGGCAGAGCAGAGAGAAGCCGCCGGAGCGGGGGGCAAGTCAGAGCAGAGAGAAACCGCTGGTGCGGTGAGCAAGGCAGAGCAGAGAGAAGCCGCCGGAGCTGTGGGCAAGTGAGAGCAGAGAGAAGCCGCCGGAGCGGAGGGTAAGGCAGAGCAGAGGGAAGCCGCCGGAGCGGTGGGCAAGTCAGAGCAGAGAGAAACCGCCGGAGCAGTGGGTAAGGCAGAGCAGAGGGAAACCGTCGGAGCAGTGGGCAAGTCAGAGCAGAGAGAAGCCGCCGGAGCGGTGGGCAAGACAGAGCAGAGCGAAACCGCAGGTGCGGTGGACAAGGCAGAGAGGACAGGGCTCTGTTCACATGGAACAGACTGGAAAATACAAGAAGATACGGAGGAAGGGAAAAGGGACAAGCTGAACCAGATACACACAAGGTACTTCCTATGAAGTAGCGAGTGGACACAAAACTCACAAACAGAAGTACAGAGACAACAAGTAGGAGTTAGGTGCAGGTTCAGATACTGCAGGAAAAGGGAAGGTACGGACATAGAGACAAACAGGTAACAGGCTAGGATACAGTTCAGACAGGAACTGCTACTGCAATGAGATACAAGAACGAGCCTGGGTATACAGCCCCCAGAGATGGCGGAAATGGACAAGAAATCACAGATAACAGGTCTGGGTATGCAGCCCCCAGAGATGGCGGAAACAGACAAGAAGCAGAACTGGACCTGGCAACTTCAGAGTCAAGGAGCACACTGAATCTTAGTGTTGCTCAGGCACCTCCTACTGGGTGGAGGGGGTTTAAGTATCCAGTGACTCACAGCAATAGGCTGGAGACGCATTAGGGGTGTGCCCACAGCAGCTATAAGAATCAGGAAGTAACCGAGCCGCCGCCCTAAGCAGTCTGTCAAGAGACATGCACACATCATGAACTGGAGCAAGATTTGCAGGCTGGACTGACAGGTAAGATTGCGGTCTTGCATAGTGGGAGGTGGTGCACTATGCAAGCACGCCGCCAGGCATGTTACAATAAGGTCTGAATATTTCAGTATGAACATATTTCTGGAGTGTCTATAAGCCATCTCCACCTTTAGCTCTACTGGCTTCCTAAACCTCAAAAGTGACAAAAGCCAATTCATAATTTTTCCTCAGTGCCATTCAACCTTCACTGCCAAAACCATTGACAACTCAAGGGTAACTATTGTTTCAGAGAACTTTTGAGGTGTCATAGTGATGAGTCATAAGTTTCATTCCGTGGGGATTCGGGTGGTATGACTCCCACCGTTTGCTAAAATATGGAGCATAAGTGCTTGATTGAGTGCTGTGCCCATTGGCATTGATCGGCTTTCCTCCAAGAACTGTGTGTAGGTGTACAGTGTCAAGAACTTTCTACCAAGCTCTTCACTCTCCCAAGAAGAACCAATCAAAAACTAAGTGGCATGGTTGAGCATTGTTTGAGTGGGGGTCTCTTCCTTCATCAAAACTACTGACATGTCAAAAGTTCTGTGCCGACACCAGTCATTGATCAACTGTGAAACTTTCCTTTAAAAAAGTGTTGCCATCTCGGGCATATAAAGCATATCCACAGAATATGCCATAATTTAGAAGAAGGTCCCACCAATAAGGGCTCATTGTGAGGTCCGTGGATTTTGGTCCGATCTCCTTTGGTCTTAGCTTCGGGTCTCCCAACCTGAGCATGGCAGCCAAGTAGAAATATATGGTTCAGGGTAGCCGCGGCCAGTCCGTGCTCGGACCAATTGGCACTATCATCTGAATGATCCTCATCTCGAAGTGCCACCAAGAATGGAGAGGGGTGGTAGCACATTTTCGGCTTTCCATTAACTATGATGAGAGTTCGTAAATTAAAGGAGCCTGCAGAATTAGCTATTTCGAAACACCCTTGGAGCTGTAAGCGTTCTCGACAATTTTTAGGAAAAAAAAAGTAAATGTCTATTCTTGGCGGCACAAGATCTCAAGGCATGGGTCCCAGAGGTGGGAGCTGCATCTATCAGACATTTACGGTGTATTCTGTGGATGATCCATAAATCTTAAAGATTGGAATACCCCTTAAGGAACGCATCCCGTGACACCCCCCCCCCCCCCCAGATCATAACATACAATTTCCATTACGGACGAAGGATTACATCTCAAGATTCTACATTCCTTCACCTTGTAATAAGCAAAACAACATTGCAGCATTTCATCCCGAGAGATGATTGTGTAGTAGTTTTTACGCAATATTTATTCAGCTTGAACACATGGTAAATAATGCAAAAATACAGACTGAGAATTCCAGACGGCCATTCCTTCGCTGTGACTAATCACCACCACTTCTGTATCAATAGACGGGGGCAGAGGCTTTCAGCCGGCTCACTGAGAAAATGCCTAATGTTCAAGCGATACAATATCTGCCCCTCGTCTTAGATATCCTCTAACCACCCAAGCTCCTAAAACATTTTACAGGTGTTTTGGCTGAGGTTGGGCTCACACAACCTCGTGTCCTTTTCCAAACTTTTTAAAGAGAAAGCCTTTTCGAAAGCAGAGTACGATGAAGCTTACTAGAATGAAAATAAAAAGTTTCGGAAACTTTTATTTCGAATGCAAACTTTATAAAAAAAAAATAAAAAAATAAAAAAAGAATATGGAAAAGCAGAAACTTTATTTTGCTCCCAAAAGTTTCTTACAAAAAAAAAATTGAAATATAAAAGCTCATCCACCCGACCATATTGTGCACTGTATGTCAACATTTGAGATCCATTAAAAATTTTGGCTTCTACAGAACCTTTTGCTTCCCTGTACGATCCACTTTGATGTGGTCTATGGTTATAAATCAGATGAAAGCAGGTCAGAAAAATGCAGATAAAAGATTTACCAACTCATTGGATTGACAGATTGAGCTCACTGATGGATTCTCAGTTATCTGTAATAGACAGGGCAAATTATATTTTCTGGAATTACAAAAGTAATTTTTAGACGAAAATATAAACATGTGAATAAAAAAAAGATAATTTCACCAAAGGTTGACCGATATCTGTAATTTCTGTCTGCCTTCAGCCACCACTAGGGGGAGCCTAGAATCTTACTGCATACTGTGATGCTATTGATACAGAAACACGTCACATAAAGGGATCCTGTCACGTTAAAAATGACGTCTGATCTATAGGCAGCATGTTATAGAACAGGAAGAGCTGAGCAGATCAATATATAGTTTTGAAGGAACAGCTTCAGTATAACTTTGATTTTTTTATTTTAATTCCTGCTCATTCTTGGCTTAGGAGTCCAGTGGGTGGAACTTAGTCTGCTAAGCTCCTCCTACTTTATATTCTGCTGCCCACCAATCAGACTCCAAGTTCACTGTGACAGGTTCCCTTTAAGGATATTTCTATATAGGGGATTTGGGTTTATGAATAAGGAAAATGTCATCTTGGCCCTTAGGATGGATTCGAACAAGACGAAGGGCAAAAGGTTCCATTTAGTAATAGAGCCGTATTGACACTTCTTTACTGGAGCATTTCCTGCAGCTGTCTTGAAGAGTTTTTTTTTATAGCCCTTTGATTGGACAGTGCCTAATTTTTTGGGAGTTTCTTTCAGGATCTGTTTCAAAGAAGTGACAAGAACTTTCTCACCTCCCCCACCCTGTCCTCCAAGAGTTTTTCATAGCTTCTTCAAGAGTTAAAAAAAACTCCAAAAACTCCTCTTATAAACAGAAAAACAGATTTGCCAGAAAAATTAATTGGAAGAATGTCACAAGAGTTTTTGAGGAGGATTTTGGAGCGATTCCACTCTAAAATTCCTGGAAAAGCATATTGTGAACATAGCTATAAGGGTGTGTTCACACTCTTTTTGCGGAGTTTTCATAGAGGAAGCTCCCAGTTTTTGAAGAGCATTTTGGAAAGTTTCTGCTCTAAAACTCTAAAAGACTCAATGTGAACCTAACCTTTTAGGGTATGTACAAACTGAGTCTTTTTGCTGAGTTTTTGAAGAAAAAACGGTAAGGAAACTGAGGAAATTTGAGATTTTGAGGAGTATTTGTAAAGTTTCTGTTCAGTTTCTGCTCTAAAAGACTCTTCTAAAAACTCTGTGAGTTGAGTTTTTGGAACGAAAACTGAGCAGAGAACAAGTTTTTAAGAAAATTTGAGATTTTTAGGAGGATTTGAAGAGCTTCTGCTCCAAAAACTCCTCGAAAAGCTCATTTTTTTGAGTTTTTGGAGCAGAAACTGAGCAAAGACTTCAAGTCTTGGAGAATATTTGACATTCAGATGAGGATTTGAAGAGTTTCTGCTCCAAAAACTCCTCTAAAAACGATGTGTGCACATAGCCTTACGGTTACCGGGTTAACATGTAGCTGCTGAGGAGGCATTAACCTACTGAGTACAATGCAAGCACCATTAACAGCTATGGCATTGTTGTCATGGTGGCCTAGACCTACCATCATGGGATAAGCATGTGATGGATCCAATTGTCCAGACTTATCAGAATTTCACACAATCTGGAGCAATGTCATGCGAATGAACAGGAAATGAGTCAAAAAAACAAGGGTCTAATGACTGCTACTTGTCAACCTACAGGAGCAGAAGGATAAAAGACCCCACCCGTAATACGGTTGCTAGGACCACTCTGCCTGGGAAGGTCACAGGCATTCACCAGATCTGTTCACCCATTTGTAATGGACATTTTACAACCACGTAGACCCTACACATGCCATGGGATTATGAGGTCAAGGGTTCATCTCTAAATAAAGGCCAAGTTAGGACTAAGTCACAAATCTCAGTAGTAGACGGAAGAGTCCATGGGTAATGACCTATCACATCCTCCACCCTTGGCATCTCTGAAGAAATATGGGAATTCCCAAATTGTGGAATAGCAGGAGACCATGTCCGACTGATTGCTGACCACCCTTGGCAATTAGCCATCTTTTCAAAGCCAAGCTTTTAGTGCAATTTGCATCTGCTCAATGAGACATCCATTGGGTGAGCGTTTTATTTACGACCCTTCGAAAGACAAAACAGGGCATAAAGTATATCTGTAGAGCAACCATGGTGGCACTAACATAGCCACGTTGTAACAGATAGGAAATCGTTGTCCATGATAACAGTTAAAACACTGTCTGAAATCTCCAAAAATCTCCAAAAAGTAATGTAAACACTGACTGTCAGAAAAAAAAACCTCAACTTTTGGTGAAAAAAACTTTTGGACCAAGGTTAGATACTGCTTGCACTCGTTATCAGCTGTCAGTAGAGTAAACTTGCATGTAAGAGAAGACATAGCTAAAGAAGAAGTTCTTTGAATGGAAGGTCCTAATTCTCCTAAAGAGAGATGCAGCTGTTGGGTGGTTAACGGGGCCATTTTGAAGAGGACTTTCGTTCTCCTGGAGTAAAGATTAGCTGGTCTAGTTCAATATCTGGTTATGGCAGTATGGCTTTTGGGGCTACCATACCCTGACCCAACACTAGGGGTATATCCTTCTTTAGTGAACCCAGTGATCGCCATGAGATGCTAATGGTTTGTAGCGCTCCATGTAAAACCCTATGGTGCCTAACTCAATCTCTCATCATTAGTAAGGCTTCAGATCATGCGATGGGACATTCCACAATTTTTGTTTGCTCACTGAGAAAATTCTCTTGGCGGCTTCTTGTTCGGAACACGGTTTAGAAAAAAAACATGGCTGATTTCTTAAAAAAACCGAGCTACATGTCCATGGATCATCTCTGGTATCGAAGTGAATGGTGCCGAGATTCAATACCACACACAGCCTTTGAAGAAGAGTGGCACTGTTTTTGGAAGAAAGCAGCCATGTACTTTTCTAATCTTGGGCAGTTGAGTACATCGTGAGAATAATAAAATCAATTTCTGTCTTATATTTTTTTTTAAGTGGAACTGGCCTTTAAAATCTGTAATAATAACATAGACCTCAACAATGACATGTCCCGTGCCACCGTACGAATGTCTGACACAGCAGGACTCAAAGTCCTTTTCTAAATATTTGGAAATGGTGTGTCCTATTCCCAAAGATCACAGAGACCATCTGTTCCAATCGAGGTGATAAGATGTAAGATTTCTCACAATGAATACTTTGAATTCACTACATACCAGCCTGGCATCTCTGTTACAATATTTGGCAAAGGACAAACAAAGCTTCAGTCAAATGAACTTCACTTTGTGATTGTCCACCATGATAATAATTTGCAATAAAGCGAGATAAACAGTCCAATTAAACCTAATACACTGTTTTATGCCTGGTGCAGAATCCGAGGGGGCGGGGCATGATTAACAGATTATAAGCAAACCAATGAGAGAATTCTTGTGTGAAGTCCCACCCCCACGGATCTTGCACCCACCAGTCAGAACACATGTAGCAGCCTTGTTGAGTGTCCCTTTAATAATGTGTTATGGTTACACTTGTTCACCAGGACATTATTTATGACAATGCCTGAAAGTAAAGAAGAGTGTAGAAACATAGAGAGGTAAGTAAACTCTACATCCCTAAGTCTTGCCTACTCCTCCGTGAAATCTTTAATTTTTTGGAAGATTTGCCTTTCTTAAAGATTTTTACTTGGTGTGTCGATTGTCAAGATTTTGTCATTACGTGATAGGCAATTTTTAGAGTAAGGCGGGATTTTTTGGAGCTATCATTTGGGTACTCCATGTATGGACTTTAGCTTATTAACTGTGAACAACTAATGTCTGGGCACCATAGGGGTAAACTTAGCAAAATTTCTATTGGGAGAATAGGGATCTTTAAGTTCTAACCCCTCCTGGGAAGGCTCCCGACCCTCTCGGTAACACCCCCGCTTAACTATGAAAGCTCTTCTGGGGCGGGATTTTTTTTACTTACCCTTCCCCCTTTTCGGTAACCTCAATATTTTAGGATTGTATCTGAAAATTACGGACCTTACTGGAAAATTCACAATAGTTGGCAGGTATTTATGAGCACTATTTATCAACACGATATGGCACTTTCTTTTAGGCTCATATTTCTGAGTTCTTCCAGAGGATATATTTTTTTTTTTATTCGGAAGGTTTAAAATAAATTTAAAAAACACCATACCAAAAAAAAATCCACTATTTAAGATTTTACAAGGCGAAACCCTATACTGTTCTTTTGGACTGTGGGAAAATGAGGAGACCACATAAATCCAGGCAAGTGGTGGCCTGGTCTGAACCAACGCACCCCCTGCACGGGCCCCAGTGATCCCATACTATAAAAGACTACTTAAAAGTGCTGATGACAGGTATAGTATATTAATTGCACTCCAGCTATCTAGATCAAGAGTTTTAATTTAGATTTGAAGACAGATGTAGGGAGATATTAAAGCAGGATAATCCTCGGAGGTTGGGATCAGTTATTTGGAAAGGTTAAATACAGATCGGTGTATCGCTCTACGGAGGAGTGAGCCCGCACTGCGGACTATCAGTGAACATAGGCTGGTATACAGATCCACTATACACTTCTATTTTCCCTTTTTAGAAAATGATGATGATGATGGTATTATGAAGCCGGACGCTGCTGATCCTGGTCACAATGCTGGGCAATCATCAGCAGAGTACAGACTGCAGCCTGTACTCCGCCTGCGGAAAATATCAAAAACATCATGGTCCCGAATCGATTTATCATTTGCAGTTATTTTTAAGTCACTTTTCTTTTTTTTTATCTTGTAGTATTTTCGTTTACATTTTTTTTGCACCAAAGTTCTCCAAAATGGCGCAAAATTAAAAAATACTCTTTATTTTTGTCTCTAATTCTTTTTTCTTCTGATGCAAAAAGTCAAATGTTCTGTTAAAATGTCGCAAAAAAAATTTTCAGGCTTACCTAAAAATCCTTCCGGGGGAATCACACGTTCAAATTTTTTTTTTGAAACGTTACAATTGATGAATCAGCTGAAAATTATTATTATTATTTTTTTTTTAAATATCAGGAACTTTATTAAAAAAATAATAAGTAATCGTGCAATTTTCACACTGGCCACTCTGACTTTTTCAGACTTGTACTTCCTTTCATTTCAGGAAGAGTTTTCAGCAGTCTCCTTATCATCAGAGGCAATATTACAATGAAAGGTAACACACAGCTGATAATGGAGGCTCTATCAATCAGAATAAGTAATGGCGCAGCTCACCTGCTCCCCCTCCTTTAACAATTAACTTTAACAATTAACTTTGCGCACGCTCATTAGACACTTCAGTACACAAGCTAGGGGAGGAGTCTGTTTATTGCTGCTAATGTTCATGTTTGATTTGATGAAAGCCCCAATGGCCAGTTTAAAAAATGGCAAGATTTCTATTTTTTATTGTTATTATAGATTTTGATAAAAAATATTGCCATTTTCTTTTAAAAAATACCTTTACACAAAAACCCAATAGGTTATTTTTCTGATGATACATTCCCTTTAAAAAGGGTTGTCTTCATACGACGAAGTCTTCAAAGAGATTGTCTCATCATAGAGAATCTCTTTCATATGGGAGCCACTGTGACGATAGGTTGATCAATCTTGGTCCAGCTATGACTGACCAGGCATGTTCCCTACAGCGACCTCTGCAGAGGAAATGTGGTACTACATGGTGGCCAGATTCCGCCACAGCGGCAGCCTTTACTAGGGAGTGGTAGTCAATCCTGGGGGACCCCATAGGGAGAATTGAAATAGTTGATAGGGTGGAATTACAAGGGGAACTTTGTGTTGCATCCTATACGGTTTCAGCCACCATGATTCTCCTCCTGCTTGGCGAGGCGGGACGAGCACATAATTATTTTCAATCGTATTCCCCGTAACTACCACTTCCTCTTTGATGTTATTAAGCTCTTTGTAGAAATCATATATGCTAGACACACAATAAACACAATGGAGCTACCCACATGAAAGGCCTTGTAAAAAAAACACAGACACCGCGCGTAAATTACTGGCAAACGGCACTTAACTTATTACTCTTGCAAAGAAAGGATTAAGCAAGCTTTTCATAGAAAAAACATACACACACAAATTACAGCAATAAATTTTTCTTTTTTTTGCAAGGTGGCAGCTCTCGTAACGACTTTCGTTCGACAATTACGTCATCGTTTTACCTCTGAGACATGTATGTCTTGAAGGTGCTCTATTCCAGAGAAGGTAGCTTACGGCAGGGAAAGGAAGGTCCCTGGAGCTATCCACATAAAGGTCCATGCCATGGGCCTCAAAAGAGATATAAGTAAGGGTGTTGCACCTGGATCTTCGACCTTGACTTGACACAAAGGGGGATCTTCCATGCTTCATGGCCGGGTCCTCTACAGATTCTTCATTAGGGTGCCAAGAGCTTTTGAGCTACAAGTCTAAACCCAAGTGCAGTGATGTAGTAGGGGAGAGGGACAAAATTCTTAGGAGCACAAAATTTCAAAAGAATGGCTTCCCTGGTATCGAAGATCTGGGTAGCACACATTCCCCGAATCTCCTGTTGAACGCCACATTGGTCAACATGACTCTTATACAGTTGGTAGAGCATCAAGCCATGGACTCCCTGCTCCATCACTCTCCATCCTAAAAGTTGCAGATTCCTGTGGGCCTAGTGCCTACCAGATATCGGCATCCCGGTGCCAAGTCATCATTGCATTTTGCCGTTTGAGAAGAAGGACCAGGTTGCTCGGATTATGTAAGGGTGGGTGGTGACAGAAAGGTAGCATTGTTACTTTAGGATTGAGCATTCTGGGATATCATGACTCTTGTAGGAGGCAATCAGGAGACATTATTTGTTTTAAGGGGGTATTATTACTGGGCTGGGTGGTGCAAAACTTTACTTGACCCAGGCATTGGAAACCCACCCCACAGCCTCAAGGTCTAGACAAACTGCAAAGCCATAAGTATGGACCCAATAAGATGGCCCACAGAGACCCTAAGGATCCAGATTTTAGGTCCATTTGTGTGCCACTATATGGAATAGATTTCTTCTCTGGAAACGATACCTCTAAGAGAGGACAGCTCTGTAAGATAATGGTACATATCACAATTTTTTCAGTCTATAGCTGACTATGAGCACCCTATTACAGGTCCCTACAACAACTAATACAACTATATAAGAATATTTTAACTGGACCCCATTTTTTTGTTAATGGAGCATTCAGCAGGAATATTTTTGTTTTATAGCAATTTTTTTTACACTAAAAATGTGCAATTTGTGCCATGTTAGGTTTGGTCCACACCGGTGTCATGATCTCCACTGACAGATCTACTGATCCTTCTGAAGGATCCATACCGGATTTGTAAAGTTCAGTTTTATCTGTTTTCCTTTATCCCTGTTGACTAACGATGGGACTGTAAGAGAAAGAATATGGACTCGAGAGTGAATGCATGCCGCCTGAAGTAGTTGAGAAAGCCTACGTCCAGATAAGCAGAGATGGCAGGGTGCAAGAGTGTGGTATGTAAAGTAGCTACCATAGCCAAAGCCAGGTGAGTGCTAGCCAGCTGCAAGGGAAGAGTGATTTTAGTTACAGTTCTGTGACTACTGCATGGAGCCAGTAGTCAGACAGTGTTGAGCTTCAAAAAGGGAGCGAGAGAGGAGGCCAGAAACTGGTACGTGGCATTAAGTCATGGAAAACCATCTTAGACGTAGTGACGGGTGGGCGAGGGAATATCTTGGAAGATTAGGAATGTATGGGGGCTGAGAGAAGTGGTGACCACCATAGATTACGGGTGTGACTATGTGCCTCACTGACCCCAAGAGAGCAAACTGCGGCAGTGAGACATTGGTTGAGTCTAGGTGGTAGCGTAAGATGAGTCGCAGTGGACTGACCATGTTTTCTCAACTCCAGTGGTGTTCAAGTGGCAAAGTAAGCTCATATGCTCCACGAGAGGTGGAGAAACCCGACACTATATAAATTTTTAGAAAAGTTTTGCTGTCTTGCAAAGTTAAAAATACAGGTTTCTCCGTATTGAATGACTGTAAAAAAGAAAAAAAAAGCTTTATTGAATCTTTCCTATCATTTGGTATTTTGTCGGAGAGCCCAAATAAGATGGGTACCCACTACAGAGAGGTGCAACGACTTCCGGGCCTGCACCTCTTATAGATCTGTCTGTGCCGAAAGAGAACAGAAAATTAGTATTTGCAAGATCACCTATAAAGTTTTCTATTAAAATGAGACCTACTAAGGAAATCTCCCAAAAGTCTACTATAAAAATTGTGAGGGTTTTTTTTAAACAGAACTACGCAGCTAAAATATGATTGTTTGAAGGCTCAAAATCTACTGCCAGCATCTGGTGACAAAGTGCCCCCCATCAGATGGGGTGTTATCATCATGATATATGCCAATGTCCCAGATATATGTGGCACACCTGGGGTCTGGTTTCCACAGTAATAGCAGTATTACGTCTGTGAGCAGGTGGGAGGTCTCCTGGGCAGGAATCCTAAGCATGCCACACCTCCTGCCCAGTCCTGGGAGGGGAAGAACTTCCCCTATATAAACTGGGGCTGAGGCAGGGTTAAGAGAGAGGAGTTCCAGACAGAGACGGAGTCTGGTCTGGACACGCAGAAACAGGGACAGATAGACATCAGGAGCTCTGTAGGAGCCAAGGAGAAGCGCCAGGGGCTGGAGCTGTGCAGAGCTCGCCCTGGGAGAAGGTACTAAAACCGGACACAGGAGTCCGAGGCTGTGGGGACTAAGATCTACCCAGCAGCAGAATCCATCCGGCAGGGGATTCCAGGTCCTCTGGCCATAAAAGCCCGGAGGCTCAGTCACAACGAAGGGACCAGCACCGCCATCCCGGAGCGGAGGCTAACAGGAGGCCCCAGGTCACCAGCCATACGGGTGAGCACCACACGGTATACCCAGGGACGTGGGCTACTTGTAACCGCCGAAAGCAGGGTAGCCAGGAAGGGTACAGACTAACGGGAAGGCCTACAACTCCACCTGGCCAGGGGAACTCCGGCTTACTCGCAGACTAACCAGGCCCCAACTACTAGCCAGTACTCCCGGGGGAATTTGCCTTGTACCATCAGTAAAGACCCTGAACTGTACCCTCGCGTCTCCGTGCTTCCTTGTCGCACCATTAGTGCTGGGACATCCACACCATCACTCCCAACATCAACCTCATCCTCTGCCCTGAGGCCATACCCCTCCCGTTGGGGGTTATACCATCCATGCTGCACATCCGTACCACCGGCCTCAGCGGACTGCCCTGTAGCGGCGGCTTCATAGCCGCATTCAACGGGTGGCGTAGTCGGACACTAATACCATCATACCAGTAACTGACACTTAGTTTGACCACCCTGGGCACGGACCGGGTCACCGCCACACGAAGACTACTACCCCCATCGGATCCGGCTCCGGGTATTCCCCGCGCGCACGCGCGCCGCACTACAGCACTGGCCCAGGGGGCGCGTCAACTTTGGCGTAGTCGGCAGGATTACGTGCCCGCAACCACCGGGTACTGCGTGCCTGAAAAAAGAGACTTTTATACTTACCTGTGGTGAAGTTTCCCGCCTTCCGGAGTCGTTTCCCGCCATCTGGAGCCGATTCCCGCCATCCGACGCCATCTTCTGCCTTCTTCCCGCCATCCGTGGAGTTTTCCCGCCGTTGGACGCCATCTTGAGGACGCCGCGCGGGAAGAAGAGGGGCGTGGACTCCGAAAGCCCGCGAGAACTGAAGCCCCGCCTCACGTTCCGGACGTTGCGTAAGGTCCTGGAAGGAGCCCAGCAGACTCCGACGTTACAGGAGCGCGACGGAAGGTCCTCAACCCTGACGATCCACTGCGGAGCCGCGGCCTACGGAAGAGGATCATCGCAAGGTAGGCCACGGTCCACTAGGGGGGAGGAGGATGTCGGATACGGAGAGCTTCACCGCCACAGCCGCCGCCAGCGCCACCGCTGCTGCGGTCATGCCTTTCACCATGCCCTATATCCCGGGGGCAGCCTGGCTACCCCAGTACTCAGGGGAGTCACATACCCTAAATGACTTCAGAGAAAGGCTGGATAGCCTCTTCCAGGTGTATCCCCTCACGGAGGCGCAAAAAGTGAGCATCCTGGTGGCCCAATTAATCGGGGCAGCCCAAAGGGAGGTAAAGTCCTGGCCACCTGGGAGGAAGAGGACTGTCAGAGACATACTAATCCGGCTGAAAGACACATTTGACACCCGCACCTCAGCCGAAATAAAACTAAGATTTTATGGGTGCAAACAACGGGCACATGAGAGTATAAGAGACTATGCTCTAAACCTACAAGAGGCCCTGAGAGCCATTAAGCAGGCAGACCCTGACAGCGTGGGAAATGAAGATAAGCTGTTGACTGAACAATTCATTGAGGGTCTACTGTGCAATGCCCACCGAACCCAGTTGCGGGCAATGGCTTTACAGGACCCTGACCTGGACTTTGCACAGTTCAAGGACAGAGCCATCCGGGTGCTCCGAGAACCGGCACCAGGTGGCGCTGTGACCCACAGGCGCCCTGCTATCACTTATCACCAGGAGACGGCGCCCTTGTCTGCAGGGCCTGTGGGAGCTGATGCGCAGGCTTTAAACAGTAACCCGGCTACAGACCTGCACCATCAGGTCCAAGAGCTAACTAAAAGCGTTGCCGCGCTAACCCGAACTGTGCAGTCTTTACAGGTTTCTACTGCAGGGAAGATCGAGCTGGCATCCGGACCGGAGGACATCCCGTGGCGCCGACCAAGGAGGACCCCACCGGCCAGAGGAAGACCCAGCGATCGATACAACGAGGACGGACGACCTATTTGCCGCCGCTGCAATCAACCCGGACATGTGGCAAGGTACTGTCATTTAAACGGGCACAACCTGGGGTAGAGGGCCAACCCCCAGGCATAAGACAATCAGGCCCATCAAACTGGCGTGATAAATACGTAGGGGGACGTCCAATCTTGCCTGTGGTACTGGATGGCATTCCTATGAGTGCCCTACTAGACACTGGGTCACAGGTCACCACCATCCCGTACGTGCTCTTCAAGCAGTACTGGAATGATTCGGACATAACCCGCTACCCAGACGACGACCTGAGTATCATCGCCAGCAATGGTCAGCCCGTGCCGCAGGTGGGATTCAAGGAGGTGACCATTAAAATCGGTAAAGTCGAACTGGCGGCACAAGGACTGATTATAGTGGACATAGACCGTCATGAGAGTCACCCTAGAATCACCCTGGGAACCAATGTAATTGAAAATTGTCTTGCAGAGGTGATTCTCATTTTACAGCAGGTTGCCAAGAACGCCAGTTCCGGCCAGCAGCGTGTGCTCCAAAAAGAGATCCGGGCACTGATGAAGCGGCAACAGGTGGAACTATCTGGTGGTGAGATAGGTAGCGTGAGAATGTGTGACCCGTTCCCTATTGCCATGCCCCCAAAAAGTGAGATGATGATTTGGTGCCGGGCAGCTATTGGTCTAAGAGGTAGAGACTACCAAGCAATGGTAGAACCCGTCTACTCAGACAGTAGGCCCACCATTTTGACAGCACGGGGGGTGGTCGATGTACGCCATGGGAGGGTGCCCGTTCGCATCATAAATATTGGTGAGAGAGAAGTACACCTGCCCCGGTATGCCACGCTAGCTAAATTGTTCACCATAAACCAGAATTCTGTACAGGCCGTGGAACCCTTGCCTCCATCTCAACCAGAGGAAGGTAACGGCTCTAAGAAACCAGTGGGGGACTGGTGTCAGCAACTACATCTGGGTACCGACTCCACTCCCTCACACCAGAAACAAGGAGTCTATCGGGTGGTTCAAGAGTACGAGAGAGTGTTTAGTAAACACCCGTTAGACTTCGGGCGAGTAAAGGGGGTAGAACACCACATCCCCACGGGAGACCATCCTCCCATAAAGGAGAGATACCGACCCGTACCCCCTGCACACTACCAACACGCCAAGGGGATGCTTAGAGACATGAAGGAGGCTGGGGTAATCAGAGACAGCTGTAGCCCCTGGGCAGCTCCACTAGTCTTAGTGAAAAAGAAGGACAACACTATGAGAATGTGTGTAGACTACAGGAAGGTCAACCGTATCACACACAAAGATGCGTACCCGTTACCAAGGATAGAAGAGTCCTTAGCTGCATTAAAATCTGCTAACTTCTTCTCTACTTTGGATCTCACTAGCGGGTACTGGCAGGTTCCTGTAGCAGAGGCAGACCGGGAGAAGACCGCATTCACCACCCCGATGGGTCTCAGCGAATTTAACTGTATGCCGTTCGGGCTCTGCAACGCACCAGGAACCTTCCAACGGTTGATGGAATGCTGTCTGGGACACCGGAACTTCGAGACGGTCCTGTTATACCTGGACGATGTCATCGTCTATTCCAAGACCTACGAGGATCACCTGAAACACCTGGCGGAAGTGTTTGAAGCTCTGGCAAACTACGGCCTAAAGGTGAAACCCTCCAAGTGTCACCTCCTGAAACCAAAGGTGCAATACCTGGGACACGTGGTGAGTGCTGACGGAGTGGCTCCCGACCCTGATAAGATCACCGTAATTAAGGACTGGCCAAGACCCTCCAGCATAAAGGAAGTGCGGCAGTTCCTCGGGTTGGTAGGCTACTACCGAAGATTCATTCCCGGTTTCACCAAAATGGCAGCCCCTATGCAGGACCTCCTGATAGGTCAATCTCGGAAAGCCAAAAACCAGAAGCCGCCCTTCAGGTGGGAAAAGCTGGAAGAGGAGTCCTTCTGCCAGCTGAAGATGGCCCTCACGGGGGATGAAATCCTGGCATATCCAGACTACAGCCAGCCCTTTATCCTCCACACGGACGCAAGCAACATCGGGCTAGGAGCCGTACTGTCCCAGATCCAGCAAGGAAAAGAACGGGTAATCGCTTACGCTAGCCGAAAGCTACGACCCACCGAGAGGAACTCTGAGAATTATAGCTCATTCAAGCTGGAGTTCCTGGCAGTAGTGTGGGCAGTGAGCGAACGTTTCAAGCATTACCTTGCCTCCTCCAAATTCATCGTGTACACGGATAACAACCCGTTGACACACCTGGACACTGCAAGGCTCGGTGCTCTGGAACAGAGATGGATGGCTCGCCTGTCCAACTTTGAATTCACCATCAAATACCGGGCAGGACGCTCCAATGCCAACGCGGATGCCCTGTCTAGAATGCCGAACTTACCGGACGTAGGGGAAGATCCAGAAGATCTGGAAGAAGTTGAGCTCCCTGCGTTCCACCGTCATGGGATTACCCTGTATTCCCACCGTGTGAAGGACAGGCGCTCCGCGACGTTCAATCCCTTGTCCCACTACAACTGGGCGGAGACGCAAGACAGTGATCCCGCAGTCCGTCTGGTGAAGGAAATGCTGACCCAAGCCGATGCCAGTCTGGACCCAGACGCCCCAGAGGAGACTAAGCAACTGTGGAAGGAGAAAAGTAGGCTGTTCCTCTACAGGGAGAAGTTGTGCCAGAGAATGGTTAACTCTCGAACACATGAGTTGACCTGGCAGGTAGTGGTCCCCAGACGAGACGCGGCTATGATTCTGGAGGCGTACCACAACGGAGCAGGACATTTCGGGTGGAAGAAGCTGGAGTTCTTGTTGCGTGAACGGTTCTACTGGGTAGGCATGAGAGGAGCCATCGAGAGGTGGTGCAGAGACTGTGGACCGTGCCACCTAAGAAGGAAGGACCGTGCCAGCCAGAAGACTCCCTTGCAGCCCATCATCACCCGACAGCCACTGGAACTGGTAGCCCTGGACCATGTGAAACTGGCTCCAAGCAGATCTGGGTATGTCTACTCCCTCACAATCGTAGATCATTACTCCCGGTTCCTGGTGGTGGTCCCGGTCAAGGACTTAACGGCTCAAACAGCAGCTAGAGCCTTCCAGCAGCACTTCTGCCGTCCACACGGGTACCCGGACCAAGTGCTGACAGACCAAGGGCCAGCCTTCGAAGCGGAAGTCTTCCAGGAGTTCTGCAACCTGTATGGCTGCACGAAGATAAGAACAACGCCCTATCACCCTCAAACCAATGGACTCTGCGAGAAGATGAACCAGGTGGTGATAGACCTCCTGAAAACATTGCCCCTGGAAGAACGCAGTATGTGGCCTGAGAAGCTGCCTGATCTGGTGGACCTATACAACCACATCCCTGTAGGTTCTACCAACTGTACCCCGGCTTACCTAATGAGAGCGAGACCTGGTAAGCTGCCTATCGACCTGGATATGGGAGTCCTGACGCCCGAGGACACCTCGCCGGAGGCAGACTGGGATACAGAACGGCAGCAGCAGTATCGGAAAGTACAGGAGAGCGTCGAGCGAAGTCTGTCTCAAGCTAGAGAAAGGCAAGAGAGGGCTTATAATCAGTATGCTCCCGCTGTTCCCCTGGTACCTGGAGAGCAGGTCTTGAAGAGAAAAAGACGGCTCCACAAGTTGGACGACCAGTGGGAGAAGGACCCGTACACCGTACTGCCATCAAGCCATGAGAACCCAAAGATTTGCGTGATCAGTAAGGATGGAGGAGAAACCACAGCCGTTGTCTCCAGAGACCACCTGAAGAAGTGTCCCGAGCAGCTGCAAAACCCTGAAGAAGAAGATCAAGAAAACCCTCGACCCGCAGAGGAAAGGGAAGAAATGATCAGGACTGTACTCGGAGACTTCCCCCGGTCTTGGACACAAATAAACGGTGCTGTCGTGGTACCCGTCCTCACCTTTCTCCAGCCAGCCCCGCAAGTGCCTACAGAAGAACCAGTAGAGCTGGAAGAGCAGCCGGCCCAAGAGGCAAAAGAGTCCACACCAGCAGTACAGGAGGATCAACCCTCTGCTAGTAGTGAGCCTGCCGTGCCCCTAGTGAGCCAAAGAGTGCGCAGAAAGCTGCCCAGCCTGCCCATAACACCTCCTACACCCTGTAGTGCAGGACCAGTTAGTGAGCTCCGTAGGTCCACTAGGGTTACCAGAGGCCAGATGCCCGTACGTTGGAGAATCTAAGTTGGCTAGTTGCTTTAACTATTTTATGTTTACCTGTTTTGTTGTAGCCGTTGCTAATTATGTTTTTCAGTTACAGGTTTCTTTATATGGACTGACAGGTTATGGACAGTGAGTAACCGGAACTCTGTTGTAAATATGTTTGGAGCGTAACCCAGGAATGGACTACAGACTGTTAAAGACTCGGGGCAGGACAGACCCCTACCTGGTTACGGCTCCCTGTTCTTTGGTGAAATGGACACCCTTATTGCTTCCCGGTTACGGACACGCCGTGACCATCTCATGTATTTAATTGTTATTGTTTATACCCTGTTATGTTTAGTCCGGGAGTACTAAATTTCACTAGGGGGGAATGTGGCACCCCAGGGGTCTGGTTTCCACAGTAATAGCAGTATTACGTCTGTGAGCAGGTGGGAGGTCTCCTGGGCAGGAATCCTAAGCATGCCACACCTCCTGCCCAGTCCTGGGAGGGGAAGAACTTCCCCTATATAAACTGGGGCTGAGGCAGGGTTAGAGAGAGGAGTTCCAGACAGAGACGGAGTCTGGTCTGGACACGCAGAAACAGGGACAGATAGACATCAGGAGCTCTGTAGGAGCCAAGGAGAAGCGCCAGGGGCTGGAGCTGTGCAGAGCTCGCCCTGGGAGAAGGTACTAAAACCGGACACAGGAGTCCGAGGCTGTGGGGACTAAGATCTACCCAGCAGCAGAATCCATCCGGCAGGGGATTCCAGGTCCTCTGGCCATAAAAGCCCGGAGGCTCAGTCACAACGAAGGGACCAGCACCGCCATCCCGGAGCGGAGGCTAACAGGAGGCCCCAGGTCACCAGCCATACGGGTGAGCACCACACGGTATACCCAGGGACGTGGGCTACTTGTAACCGCCGAAAGCAGGGTAGCCAGGAAGGGTACAGACTAACGGGAAGGCCTACAACTCCACCTGGCCAGGGGAACTCCGGCTTACTCGCAGACTAACCAGGCCCCAACTACTAGCCAGTACTCCCGGGGGAATTTGCCTTGTACCATCAGTAAAGACCCTGAACTGTACCCTCGCGTCTCCGTGCTTCCTTGTCGCACCATTAGTGCTGGGACATCCACACCATCACTCCCAACATCAACCTCATCCTCTGCCCTGAGGCCATACCCCTCCCGTTGGGGGTTATACCATCCACGCTGCACATCCGTACCACCGGCCTCAGCGGACTGCCCTGCAGCGGCGGCTTCATAGCCGCATTCAACGGGTGGCGTAGTCGGACACTAATACCATCATACCAGTAACTGCCACTTAGTTTGACCACCCTGGGCACGGACCGGGTCACCGCCACACGAAGACTACTACCCCCATCGGATCCGGCTCCGGGTATTCCCCGCGCGCACGCGCGCCGCACTACAGCACTGGCCCAGGGGGCGCGTCATATACACACATACTCATTGATACTGTTGAAGCATAGTTATCAACAGTCTCAAATTTGCCCAATGTATCCTGAATATTCGTAAACAATCCTGGCAAATTTTTGCATTGTCCCTATCCAAATACCACAACAAAACTTGGATGTTCCAGCATGCATTGGAGTGTTCCAGGGACTGTCTTAGAGCCAGGACTTAAAGAGCATTTTTCAATAATTTTTTTTTAATTTGAATTGAACACCCCCTCCAATTAGTGCTGTTTTACTGATTCCAGAACAGTTTTTCTTTTTTTTTTCTGTGCCCCTCCGTTCTAAAGTTATGCCCCATGAAAATAATGGAGCAAATTTTCCCTTCAACAAAGTGGGCGTATACCACAGAACTGTGTGGGTGCGGCCATGTTTTGATTGGCCAGCATCACAGGTGAAAAGGCAACACCCACAGAGAAGTTCTATGCTCTACACCCAGTAAATTGAAAGGAAAATTTGCACTATTATTTCCAGGGGGTATAATTTTGGAACTGAGTGGCATAGAAGAAAAAGAAAAACTGTTCCAAAATCAGTGGAGCAGCACCAATTGGAGGACGTACTTAGTTTAAGTAAAAAATTCCAGTGAACAGTCCCCTTTAAATGTTTCTAGTTTACCAAACATAGTGTTTGGTAAACTAGAAACATTTAAAGGGGACTGTTCACTGGAATTTTTTAGATGCTAGAAAGTATGTCCAAGCCGAACAGATCTCTCCTTGTAGTGGAGCCTCAGGCTTCGGGGCCGGGGACTTCAAGTACTCGTATCTCAACATAGAAAATAGTTGTTCACATTTTTATATGTACATAAAGAGACTTTTTATCTGGGTTGCCTCTGAAGGCTGTATCAATACAATATGGTAGCAGTTCTGGCCTCTTAGGGCATAAACAGAAGGTCTAGTCGAATTAAGAACACTCCCCATTTGTATCCATAGTCATGTAGAATTTGGGTAGGATACAGATCAGATAAACGATCATACACGATACAAGACCAGTTTGGCAGGATGACATCTGAATGGGTTTGCAGAAGTGAAAACACTTTTCTGAGCCAGAAATAGACCCAAAGTAGTTGTCAGTTCTCCCTCCCATGGTCTTATTAGCAGGTGCATCATTCAGGAGTGACATTGTCTACTAAGGGTCAAAAGGCTATAAAAACTGATTGGAGTTTATGTAGAACAAATCAGACATAAAAGCCATATTTGTTTAGGCAAATATATAAGAACTGCCCCAATTCCCATCCCCATAACCCTCCTGGCCCTCACTCACAAAAAATAGTAACAGCTAGTGATGACATCTTGATGTGTGGTGTCCTGACAGATTGTAGACTGTGAAAGGAGAGATGTTTGTGGACCTCCTAACTGGGATTTATGACCCGGATATGAGTCTGGACACCGTGAGAACTCAGATTCTTGTAGATATTGTGACATTTTGGGATGAAGACCCTAACACCTACAACGAAAAATATACAAAGCCTGAAACCACTACTTTCTCCATGGTAAATTATGGCTGCATCTTTCAAAAGGACTTGTCAGCAGGTCAAAAGTGGACAACGTAATTTATTCCCACTGCTCCCCTGAGTATTCTGCTTTTGGCTTTTGTAAATGCCCCATACGGATCCAGAGTTATAGGCCTTTTAATTTAGTGCTAATTTTTATGGTCTTTACCAATGAGGTGGTGCTCACAGGTTAATTATGCAAAGCAGCCTAATGACACGCCCCCGAGAATCCTATGAGCAATGCCCACTTGGCAAAGACGAAAAAAATTAGCACTAAATAAAAATTCCCTTATATCTGGAACCGTATGGCGGAATTTAAAAAAACAAAAATCAGAATACTCAAGGAAGCAGTGGGAATACAATGAGAGCCACTTTAGACCTGGTGACAGGTCCTCTTTAAGAGCTCATTTTACACATTTCACTCCACCAGTGCTGTAGGGTGTCCTATCACCCGGTAAGTAATACGCCGTCACTGACTTCGGCACAACAAATACTTTTACTGTCATTCACTGCAGCTTCAAAGGATTTTTCACCCTCTGTACCATGTCAGCACAATCACAACCACAGTTATCTGAAGTGACAGATGCACCGGACATATCTTGCTTGTTCTAGAAGGCATGACCTGGTATTTCATGGAGGCAAGCAAGAAAAAGGTCTACAATATTTTCTTATTCATGGTACATTAGATACTATAGATGCCCCAATGGTGCATCTGGGAGATTTTAGGAGTCGATCAGGATTTAAAAAGTCCTACAAACAGATCCCCTATTATCCGTAGGCGATAACTTACTAATCTGGGAGGGTTGACCATTGGGACCCTCAACAATCTTGAGAAGCTCCACTTTTTTTCATCGTCCATTGGACGCTTGATAATTACCGATAGTCCAATGAAAAATGAACAGAGCGGAGGTTATTATGATTGCTTTGTGTCCCAGTACCTAGACTTCCCATAATCAGTAAGTTATTACCAATAGATGATAGAGGATATAATTAATGCAACTACCAAATTTTTCCAACTAAAAAAGAAGTTCTTGGTATCAAAAGCCTCGTTCTTGGGATCGTTAGAGATCCCAACAGTTGGATCCTCAGTGATCAGTAAGCTATCCCTTGCCAGTAAGATAAAGAATCATTTTTTTCGATTTTGGGAATACCCCTTTAAGGATTGTCTCACAATTACTTCCATTGATCCACTCTTCTCACAATAAGGATAAACATATAATACAAGTTCAACAGTCTGTTAGTTCATGAAAGAGGTTTCTAAGCAGAAGACCACCCTCTACAATAGGGCTCCACATCCTTTCTTACCTTGAGACCCAAATTCTCCTCTGAAAGATGGTCGCGAGCCACATTTTATGAAAATAAACTGTAGAATCCCCTCGTGTGCACCTTTGAGGGTTAGAATACCCCCTTATACAATAATAATGCCAAGAATTCCCCCTTATAAAGTAATAATGGCCCAAACCCAACCATTCTAAAATACTTATGCCCCGAATGACCCTTTATAAAGTAACAATGCCCCCTTATACAGTAATAATGCGTCAAGTGCCCCCTTATACAGTAATAATGCCTCAAGTGCCCCCTTTAAAATAGCAATAATGCCCTTATAAATTAATAATCCCCTAAGCACACCTTTGAAAGTAAAAGTAGTACTGCTTAATATTAATGGTCCTTCAGTCACCCCTTAAAAGGTAATAATGCCCAGAGTGCCCCTTATTTAATATCATGGTCCTGAATGCCCCTTAAACCTTTAAAAAGTAATAATACCCCTGAGCTAACAAGTAATAATACCCCCCAAGTGTTTTACTCAACAAGTAATAATGCCCATGGTGGTTGCTATTCAGTCACCATGGCAGACAACCATGTCCCACATGCCACATGTGACTCATGGGCCACCAGTTGGGGACCCTTGTTCTCCAACATACTTGCCAACCTTCATTACTGGCTGTCTGGGAGATATCCAATGTGGCACACCCTATCCACCCCATTTTCCAACCCTTTGACGTACATTTAGACACAGGGTCTCTGACTGATGACGGAGAATCTCGGTGTCACACGCAAGATACTTTCAAGAACTACCCGTTTTTAGCAGCTCCTGGTTGATTTGACAACTATTCTAGTTAGCCTCACTTTTATTCGGAAGACTCCATGATGTTTGGTGAGCATCCACATTTCCCTTATGGGATATATGGACATGGATTGTCTATGTAAGACAACCCAGATAAAAGGATAAAGATATAATTACTATTCAGTGATGACTATAATATAGGCGAGGCTATGACAACATACATTCACTCAGGTCAAAACAAATATATATATGTCATTTTTTTTAATGGCCTTCTGCTGAATCTCGAGCCATGGCAACTGGATGGATGATCGATCTGTAGGAAGATTGATCTTATACAAGTCTAGATAAGTCCACCTGGGTATTCTCTGCTGTTATCTTGATTGTATCAAGCCAATGGCCTTCTGGTCTTCCTCTTCGCCTTGCTCCTTCTATTATTCCAACCATGATGTCCTTCTCCAGTGATTGCTCTCTTGGTATGGTGTCCAAAGTAGGCAAGTCGTAGCTTGGTGATCCTTGGTTCGATTGGCTTGATTTGTTCCAAAATTGATTTGTTTGTTCTTCCTGCCATCCATGGTATTGATCGCATCCTTCTCCAGCACCACATTTCAAAGGCGTTGATTCTTCTTCCATCTTGTTTCTTTATCTTCCAGGTTTCGCATCCATATGTTACCACAGAAAAGACCAAACTATGTACGAACCATGTCTTCATCGCCAGTGAAATGTTTCTCGATTTGAAGACCTTGTCCAGTGACTTCATTGTTGATTTGCCCATAGCTATCCTCCTATTGACTTCCGTTGTCGTAGCTGCATCTTGAGTGATCATCGATCCAAGTAGGTTGAAGTCCTTTTCAACTTCCAGTTTGTCTACGTCCATCTCAAATGTGTACCGGTCGTACCTGGCAGTCGTCAATATCTTTGTACATAAAACAAGGATTTCAAATAGGATTCTGTATTGTAATATATACCAAAATGATTATATAATCTGTGATATATACCATATATTAAACCTATGTTTCCAAATTACTAGGAATGATTAAGCTATTGAAAGAAAATGGCCGTCTCTTCAGCTGATAATGGCAGACTCCCCTCGAGCATCCAGAAGCTTCCTTCACCTGAGGACCACACAGCAATAACTAAAGTTGATTTATGACTTTATTCATGTTTAGCAGGGGGCTGGAGCTCAACATTATGTCTTGTGTTATTAAGACTCGGAGTCCATGACCCCCACTAAACGCTTTCCTTTGCTTTCCTGTTACTGGGCAACAACAACAGGCGGTAATGACAGATCCACAGCTCATATATAGGGAGGCACTGGGGGAGGGGGTACAAACTTATTTCAGAAATATACTAAAATGTGTGCTTATAACTAGACCACACAATAACAAATACTTAAAGGAGCCCAGGCCTACGTTCACATCCCTTTATTTATCAGTCATTTTCTTTTACTTCTCCTTTAAGTTCAGAAACTAGTGTTTTCTTTTGTTATATCTTATCTTGGGCCCCTTCTTAGTTGTGCCCCAAAGGATATGTTAAAATATATAGGCCCCGATTCATCACTTTTCGCAAGAATTCTGGCGTTGGAGTCTTCGATATGTCACAAAATGATGCAAAAAATTGGACTTTTGGCTTTTTTACGCCAATTTTTGGCTACTTTTTGAAAAGTGGGCAAAGCGTAGACGGTGGGTGGTGGCTGAGAATTCCTGACAAATTCTTAATAATTTATGTCACAAAAATAGCATAAACTACTATATAAATGTACTGCGAGACTAGAGTACATGTTTTGCGGTGGTGCACGTCAGCTAAAAGATGCGCCAAATTCATGACCGTTCCTGTGCCAACACTAGCAAAAACCAGATGCACTATAAATCTAATAGTTGGGGTCAGAGTTAGCGCTGATACTGGTTGTTTAATCCCTAAGATCAGGGATGTCAAATTCAAATATACAGAGGGCCAAAATTAAAAATTTGGACAAAGTCGTGGGCCAACCTTGATATTTATTAAAAAAAAAAAAAAAAAACATAATATTCTGTGGGGTCACAGAGGAGCATATCTCACAACTTAGCAGCCATAACAGAGTAATTTTCCTCCTATTGAAGCCCCTAGATTGCCCTTTCATTACCCACATAAAGTATGATGCTAACAAAAGTGCCCCCCAAACACAATATGATACCCCATGGTGCATTCCTCCACAGTACTCTCCACATGTATGGTATGATGTCCCTATTGTACTGCCCCTAAACTTCCCTGGCAAAGTATGGAGACCCCATCACAGTATGATGCCCCAACTGTGATCCCCATACAACCCTCCACACAGTATAATGGGCCCCACATAGTCCTCCATACAGTATAATGGCCCCATATAGTCCTCCATACAGTATAATGGCCCCGCACAGTCCTCCATACAGAATAATGGGCCCCACATAGTCCTCCATACAGTATAATGGTCCCACATAGTCCTCCATACAGTATAATGGCCCCACATAGTTCTCCATACAGAATAATGGCTCCACATAGTCCTTCATACAGTATAATGGCCCCGCATAGTCCTCCATACAGAATAATGGCCCCACATAGTCCTTCATACAGTATAATTGTCCCAAATAGTCCTCCATACAGTATAATTGTCCCACATAGTCCTCCATACAGTATAATGGCCCCACATAGCCCTCCATACAGAATAATGGGCCCCACATAGTCCTCCATACTGAATATTGGGCCCACATAGTCCTCCATACAGAATAATGGGCCCCACATAGTCCTCCATACAGAATAATGGGCCCCACATAGTCCTCCATACAGAATATTGGGCCCACATAGTCCTCCATACAGAATAATGGGCCCCACATAGTCCTCCATAAAGAATAATGGGTCCCACATAGTCCTCCATACAGAGTAATTGCCCCACATAGTCCTCCATACAGAATAATGGCCCCACATAGTCCTCCATACAGAATAATGGGCCCCACATAGTCCTCCATACAGAATAATGGGCCCCACCTAGTCCTCCATACAGAATATTGGGCCCAGATAGTCCTCCAAAAAGAATAATGTGTCCCACATAGTCCTCCATACAGACTAATGGCCCCACATAGTCCTCTATACAGAATAATGGCCCCACATAGTCCTCCATACAGAATAATGGACCCCACATAGTCCTCCATACAGAATATTGGCCCCACATAGTCCTCCATACAGAATAATGGGCCCCACGTAGTCCTCCATACAGAATAATGGGCCCCACCTAGTCCCCCATACAGAATAATGGCCCCAGATAGTCCTCCAAAAAGAATAATGTGTCCCACATAGTCCTCCATACAGACTAATGGCCCCACATAGTCCTCTATACAGAATAATGGCCCCACATAGTCCTCCATACAGAATAATGGACCCCACATAGTCCTCCATACAGAATATTGGGCCCACATAGTCCTCCATACAGAATATTGGGCCCACATAGTCCTCCATACAGAATAATGGCCCCAGATAGTCCTCCATACAGAATAATGGTCCCACATAGTCCTCCATAAAGAATAATGGACCCCACAAAGTCCTCCACTCAGTACAATGGGCCCCACATAGTCCTCCATACAGAATAATGGGCCCCACATAGTCCTCCATATGGCGTCGGTGGCCGAATACAATCACCCCGAGGGCCAGATTCGGCCCACGGCCCAGAATTTGACATGTGTGCCTTAGATACTGTGGTCAATAGCTGCCACAGTTACTAAATATTTTTTCTTTAGAGGGAAGTGGATTCCTTTGTCAGCCCATTGGTATTCTTGCATCCACAATGATATGATAAAATGAAATCATATCATATCTAATAAACAATATTGAATTGTTTTTCTTAGTTAATCACCCTCCCCCCCCAAAAAAGGTATAAAAATGAATTTATAAGATATATACGTCTCAACATAGCAACGGTCATAACTTTAACTCAAAATCGTGAAAAAAATAATTCCCTTATGAAGTTCCATTAACAGAAAAGTTAGAAAACAATAAAAAAAAAATTTGAAAAAAAAAAAGTGCAAAAGGGTTGTAAAATAAAATTAAGAAAGATGTCATATATATGGCATGGAAAAAACTTGAAAAAATATATATATTTTTTTTTCTATTGCCCTTCCAAAAAAATCAATAAAAGTTATTCAATGTGTTATATGTAACCCGAAATGATGTGGCTAAAAATACAACTCATCATGCAAAAAAAAACAACAACAAATAAAAAAAAACGCCCTCATGTAGCTGCGTCAAAGGAAAAACAAAAAATTTTTTTTACGTCTTTAGGAATAATGTAATGAAAAACAACAACCAAAAAAAAGCTTCTGATCTATCCTTAAAGGGGATCTCTATGGTGGTGCTGACTTCCATGTTCAAACAGCACAGGTGCAAGATAAGTCCCGATAGACAGAGATCTGTAGCGGCTCCGAAGAGCCTATAGGCTGCCTATGGTATTGCAGCTCTGGCAAAGTTACAGAGGGAATGGAGTGACAGCTCTGAAGCACAAATAATTCTGCTTCTATCTAATTTGTGAGTAAAGTATTAAATATGAAGGAAGAAACATAACTTCATTCTGACCTGTAACACTGATCAAAGCCGAAGATTAGAAACAGATCTATTCTGCGTAGGCTATGTCCTGCATTCCCCACTGACACGCTCACTCCTACATCAGATTGTTGTTAACCCTTTACATGCACCATGAGTAAGCATTTAAAGAGTAATCCCCAAGGCACATCCCTTAATGGCGATATTGCTCCATCAACATCCAAATGTAGTATTACACCCAGCCCATTGAGGTCGGGTCGAGACGGTAAAATATAACATGAGCTAGTCTTTCCAATGGCTCCCCATTGGGGGTCCCAAGCAGGACCTCCAGCCCAATAGTGCACATTGGCTTCAATGTGCCATAAAGATGTTGTAGAACCTATTATGAATTGCCCAATAATGGGCACATATGATACAGAACATGCCAATTTTTTGGGCAATCAGGAACTGTGAAATGCAGGGGAGTAGTTACAAGGGGTGGAGAGTAAGAAGTACTCCTAGTAGGCTTGGAAGATCCATAAAGAAGGACTATCGCCACCAATCTTGGAGGCACAACTCCGAGTATTTGCTAGAGTAACATCGGATAAAACTCTTGGCTCAGGACTTTTGTGCCAAAATTGTGGAGATACCTGATGACTTTCCAAGTATTTATGGCTTCAATTTTGTGATAATCGCGATCAGACACGATCAATAATGGCCATCTTATTTGGGGTTTTATTGAGCTGTCTGTGTGGTCACTAGACTCCAGAAATAGGCTGCCGAATGTTGGATCCAAGGACAGAAGGGCCAAAGATCATGTAGTTTGGACATACGAATGCATTGATATATTATCTTGTGTGACATCAATAGCACAAAAGTTGGACTTTCAGACTTGACATATGCGTCAAATTTCAATAAAGGGTCAAAGGGTCCCAGAAAAGGGAAGACCTCCAAGCTCCAAGAATTGTCGAATTTCACAGCGCATGCTGAATCCTCTTGAATTTCTCCAGAAACTGGAAAGGTTTTTTTTGTGTAATGAATCCTGCAGAGTCGACAGTGCACAAATACACAGTAAAGAGGTGAGAAACAAGAGGACGTGAATTTATTGCGGAAGAGGTTGACATGTAAAAGGCGTAATGGTCCAGGTAAAAAAATTCGGTGACAAGCTCCCTGAAGGTAAAAGTTGGCAAATATATGAAAGGCACTGGTATTATAAATATCGTAGGTGGTGATAAAGATTTTGTAATATGACCCAGTAGCCACATTACAGGTAGCCTTGTACTTAGCCTTGTACTTAGGACCCCATCCAGCAACCTCATCAGTGATCAGTGGCCAGATGGGAGCTCCGTGAAACGCCTCTTATTTGACGACATCCTCGGCTCTTCTTTTGATTTGCCGGCCAGGAACGACGTCACATGTGCGTCAGGACGCAACGATGACATCACACCTGGCTGGCTAATCAAAGGAGGAACCTGGGCAGTTCTCAGGGCTCCCGTCCAATGGTCACAGATTACTTACCTGACTGCTGAACTGGGTCCTCTAAATCGAATTGTACCAACTCTACTTTTAGCTGGGTTTGCCTAATTTGGTTATGGTGGTCCTCCAGAATATAGCAGAGGTGCAGTACTAAGTGGCAACTGAAATCAATGAGCCACAAGAACGGGACCTTCAGCTGTTATCTGTGGAGGAAGCTAATAGTAAATGTTCAATTTCCCTACAGCAACACCAGAGGTGAAAGTAGGCATTACACAATGCCCATTCAAATCCATAAGTTGTCCTGTAATACAGGATAGGACAGGTCCTCCAGATCAAGAGATGCTTTTTGAAACTGCTCTCTCATCTGGCTAAGAGACGAGGAGTTTCCATACCCTTCAGAATTGGGGAATTTTTTTTCTAAGCCCTAGAAGATGCTGATCAGACGACCTCTAAAGTATAAAAGAAACCTTGAAATAGGAAGAAATTAGTAAATGTTCTTGGATAGATCCAACAAAATTTCGAAAGAAAAGTCCTTCTTCTTCTTCTTCTTCTCTTAAGACGTCGGTTAGAAAAGTAAACACTGCAAAATAATCAACACTGACGCTAGCGAAAAAACCAACCGGGCTTGAAATGTGGATTTTTACACCAATTTGCATCAGTCAGCCTCGGATGAATAACCTCAGTGGATCATCAAAAGGAGAGGAGATTTGTTTTAGCAATGCAAAGAACAATTGTATCCCCGTCCTAAGAATGCATGGGAATCCTTGGGCGAGATGTCTATAATTACACTGCATGAGCAGAGCCGCACTTGAAGTATCAATGAGATTCAAAACCACAAGAGTCTCTTCTTCAGCTGCCCAAAAAGAAAAGAGGACTGGTGTGGTTTCTGAATCCTACACAAAGTAAGCAGAATAACCAACATTTTCTTCAAACCGTATCTTGTTCCTTCATTTCTGGCTTAACTATTTCAGCTGTGGTTATTTAGGCACTTCTGTTTCTTTTTAACTCAGAAGCAAAAAAAAAATCTATAAAATATTAAAGGGGTTGTCTGGTATACAAAGAGTGTCTATTGGTCAGACATTACATTGATAGCTCATTGATTTTAACTTGAATTGTGTTATGCTTTATTTCCCCTGTGGTGGCGCTGCAGGGAAATTAAACACTTACTACTGGATTGCCCATCAGATTACACCTAATCGTTAGGTGTATTGGAATCTAACAGAAAAAAAGAGCTCTACAAAGTGGACAACCCCTTTTAGAAGTACTTAGTAACAAAATCTGATAAAAAGGAATTATACAAAAATAGACTGCCCCTTTAAGGGTAATTTCAGTAAGAACAAATAGTAACACCTAACACTGAAGATACCCCAATTCATGCTGTGAAAATCACGGGCAACAAGAATCAGAAGTATATTCTTCTCTGAAACATCACAATCAAGGACCATAGCCAGCCGGAAACCATAGCTGGAGACCAGTCTACTCCATCGCAGCCCCAGCCTGCTTTACCCCATACTATTCCAATAGACACAATTCATGGAAGCGCGTAGTATGTACCTCATAAATCGAGTATATCTTTTAAATCACCATTACATGTCATGTAATATTCAATACTACCATATAGTGGACTCAATATACTCCATCGTCAAATAAACACAGAAAACACAGAGAGAAATAGACGACATTGGAGCCTCCAAGTATGAAGAAATTACAACAAATTTATTTTAAATACATGATCAGGTACACAGCAGGGGTAAGTGCCGAAAATCTGTGAGGCTAAAAAGAGAAATCCTCCCCACATAGCGACCTCCAAAATAGATCCTACATTACACATATATAGGTATTGATTACAAAGGTATATATAGGGACAAAAGGAACATCACCATGGAGAAAAGGTAGTGGGTAACATCTCCATATATATTCATGCAGCCAATATAGCAATATCAGTTGTATTGATTCAATACCATTTATGGGTTCATTTAGAACATGGGATGTCCACTATAGTGCCCTCATTACTTGGATGGTATAACTAGATAATTGCTCCAACCACTAGCTACCTTAAGCCCATGGATAGTCCCCAGCACAACCACTGTATACATACCAGGGATATCGAGCAAGCGTCACGTGACAGTCGCTGGGCAGTCAGAGATGCAGGAGTCTGGATGGTGCGCACATGGAGCAGGGATGCCCCGACGCGCGTTTCGGTCTTCCCTTCGTCAGGGGGCGTGTGGGTAAGACTGGTGTATTGTATTTTATAGGCGCCGTGCAGCGCCATGGACCGGAAGTGACGCATGCATCGTCATGGGGAACAGGACGCCAGCCGGCGTCCGCGTCACTCGACATCCGGCGGCGGGGCTAGTAGCTCCAACGCCGCACGTCAATCAAGACACAGAGAGCCAGCGGGCGCCGAGGAACACATAGCACGCATGCATGCCTGGTCACAGCCTTCCCAAAAAGATCAGTGTCAAAAAGGTATACCCTGTGTTCCAAATTATTATGCAAATAATATTTTCTCAGATTTTCCCAAATTACCTATATGAATTGCAGTCATTGTAATTTTCCTGTCAAATAACTATTAGAGTACAACTGAAAGGTTTTTGTACAAACTGCCTATGATAACAGTATATTTTTAAAAAAATAAAATACTCAAACTGCACTCAAAATGCATGTTCCAAATTATTATGCACAGCAGAGTTTTCAACCTTTTCATTTTAATAAAGAACAAAAAAATGGTCATTTTTGAAATTATAAGCATTAGCAGGTTATTACAAACTGAAATCAAACAGTTTTCAACTCAAAACTTTATTCTAGGTGATGTTACATTTGCACATAGGACCGCTTGTTCGAAAGGAGCTTCTGAACTCTCTAGTCCAATGAATTTGTCAGGTTTTGGATGGTTTCTGCTTCAATTGTTTTGCATGAGGACAGAATACCCTCCCAGAGCTGTTGCTTAGATGTGAACTGCCTCCCGCCATCATAGACACTCCTTTTGATGATGCTCCAGAGGTTCTCAATGGGGTTGAGGTCAGGGGAGCATGGGTGCCACACCATAAGTTTGTCACCTTTTATGCCCATAGCAGCCAGAGATGCAGATGTGTTATGTGCAGCATGAGACGGGGCTGTATCTAAGGGTACAGGCATAGCATTTGCCCCAGGTACCTCCACCAACAGGTGTTGCTTAATGATGGAGTCCGAAGTGTCTCCCAGGCAGTGGCATTTTGCTGCAACCCAGAAGTGGGATTTAGATGTTCTCCGATCCAGCTGTCAAGCTGACAGATGGTTCAGAGAACCAGTAAAACACCAGCTCCCTGCACTCAATTGTACTTGTGTCTTTTAGGCGCGAGTACAATCAAAGCTCTGACCACTGGCACTTCCAGGTCATGGCCATGTCAGTAGATTTATCAGGTCAGCTGATCACACTGCTGACATGAATCCTGCCCTACAAAGGAGGTGGATGGCGGTAAAATAAGTGCTCCAATAGAGCTGAAGAAACAGGATTTTTATTGAGGGGAAGGTGAGGACATTCTGGGAGTTGTAGATTCATGCAATACAACTGTGTATGGGGGTGACCTGCTACTACAATCAATTGCTCTACTAAGCTTGGTGATGTTTTTCAGTACTGATGGTGGTTTTGATGCTGTATTTTTGTAATGTACTGATGGTGTTTCTGGGGATGTATTCTTTTACTGATGGTGGTTTTGGTACTGTATTCATGTACTGATGGTGGTTCTATTGATATATTCATGTACTGATGGTGGTTGTAGTGATGTATTCATGTACTTATGGTAGTTCTGGTACTGTATTTCGGTACTGATGGTGGTGCTGGTGATGTATTCATGTACTTATGGCAACTCTGGTGCTGTATTTCTGTACTGATGGGGGTTCTGATCCTGTACACATGTAACAATCCACAACTTGTCAGATAACCTGATACATGGCTATGTTAATAAAGTATTATGCTGTCTGACAAGGTAATAATTATTACATCGGTATTTATGTTAGGAGCATTAATTATTAAATTAAGCATTGTAGCATGCCAAATCTTGACAGCATGTAATATACTCACTATCAGGATTTGGCTCTGCTTACCTTTTCCAATTGTCATCACATGATCACTCATATGCGATTTTTTTCATACTTATGGTCACGTGCTGATGAGCTTCTCTCCTTGCTTCTCTCATTGAAGCAGGGGCAGTAGTTTTTCACTGAACATTGAGAAAATCAGGAAGAAAACGGCAAATAACTATAAGTGTGCAAAACGCATATGAGCAGTCGCACGATGACTACTCATACCACTTAAACTGTGGATATAAGGAGGCGCCAGTCTGATTTTTTTTTCCCCTGGATGCAGAAAAACCTAGATTCCCCTCTGTGAAAAAGAAGATTGAATGAAATTATACACAGTCCATTTGTGCTGATTTCTTCTTGCTGCTGCAGAACCTCTTCAATAGAGAATTTCTGAATGGCCAGTGAAAGAGACGGCAGCCCCAGCCGGAAAAGGGGAGCCTCTTATTATCCTTAGTTCTCTAATTCTCTACAAGACGTCTGAACACCCCCTGCCAGTAACTTTTGTTTTTGGCCAAGTCACTTCTCAATGTGCCATTGGCACGCAAATGAAACCATTTTTTTTTTTTACAGTGGGAATTCAACATGCATATTAATGATAGTGAAGACAGATCACCGCTGTGATGGCACACAATGGCACTTTTTATGGAACGCTCATTCCGGTTCTGGTTAGGAAAAGTTTTTGTTTTTATTTCATTTTCAAGTTGTCATGGGACGGAATTAGTTGGGGAGAGAAAAGTGTGATGACCTCCCAAAAATCTGAATACAGGCTTACTAATTAGCCGTGGGCGTAAATAGGTTGTCAACGTTCAGCTCGTAATTTGGGTTAATGAAGAAAATTAAGCGGGAATTCCAGCAATTTTAGACCCTTTACATTCATCTGGCATAAATTTCAGATGCACTTCGAATTGGTGTGAAGAACTGGTTATTTTCTTTCGAGTAAATTTGGTAGTAGAAGACCATGACCCTTGAGTCTCTACTATGGTGCCTAATTTTTCAGCCTAGGACATATGGACTCGTTTTTTTTTTACCCATGTTAAGAACTTTGAGGCAATTTCTCAATCTCTTTGGCTAACTGCAGAGACAGATGACTTGAAAAAATGTATACCACCCAAAGGGAGTAGGAACAACCAATGCTAGGACCTCTCTCCCAAAGGGGAGTAGTAGCCCGGTCTGTCTCCATGCTATGGATGGCCTTGGCGTTCAAAACAGTTGCTGGTCCTCGGCCATCTCCAGCAGGTTCTGATGTCCACAGCTTGAAGACTTGGTCACACTTTTGTGTGTTCACATTCACTTTCTCCTCTATATCATAGTCCCATGGATTACGAGACCAGATGACTGTGGCCATGAGGTGACCTTCTGACCGCACTAATAACTTTATATTAATGGAATAGGTCCAGTTTGCCTGGAGGAGGCTATATACTGGATAACTGGCGTCATCGTGATCACCCAGTACATGGTCATGTGTTAGGGGAACACACACATACTACTGTATATCTACTGACAGATATCCGGATTTCATTATGGAACTCTTTTTTTTTTTTTAAACTAAAATGAAGATCAAAGACTAATCCAAGACGTAGATTTAGCATCCACTACGTTATTTTGAGGGACCATGTACGGCTGACAGCTCTGTCTATTTCCTCCCCACCGATCACACATTAGCCATGCTGTAATAACCTCTGTTCATCTAGAAGCCATGCACAACCCTCGTGATGAAAAAATAATCCCCCGTTAAAAAAAAACATAAAACACAGCCAACAAAAAAAGAGTGGCCAGCAATTTACATAGTTGTCCAAGCGTGGGAGCGGAAATGATGCACAACATCAGAGCCGGTCACAGGGAGGCATCAAACTAGACTGCCATTGAAGTAAAACTTCATTTGTGCTGCGGGGGTGCTGTGGGGAAATATAATACTTGCTGTCGGCTCGCGGATTACAGATGATCACTACAAGTATATGATCAGCTTATTGTCATTTTTAACAATAGAATAGCCCATCAATGTCTGATTGTTATGGATTACGACCCTCGTGCCACCACTGAACATCACAAAGAAGGTCCCAGCCCCACCAGTTAAAGGTCTCTAGTGTTCTCCTTCCTGCAGATAAGTTATGATATTTTCAGCAAAACAGGTCCAAGTCCACACGTTGTGATTGTATATATATATATGTCATAAATGATCCTTAGGACCCCAATGTAGCTCAAGTTCAGAAGTTCTAGTATTATAAGGAGGCTTCACTACAGGAAAACTCATGAGCTCCACCAGAAGACAAGTTGAGGCCATCACCTTCTCTCATGAACACAGCATACTCCCACCTAACACTGAAAACAATCTTGCATCCTATCCTTTTTTGGAAATATCACAAATAAGCCCCAATTACAAGAAATTAAGTTTTAAAAGGAGGAGGAAACCATCAAGAAGAATGACAACAATCAGATGCTTTGAGAAGCCCATAGACTCAAAAGACAAAAACAATTACTCTTCCTCCATGTTTTGTAACCAATCATAAATGTAACCAATTAACATTTAATATACCCTTATAGATAAAAAAACAACAAATAGTCAAAAGCTAGTAAAATAAGGCAGAAGGTGTAATGAGTCGTAGGTCAACACCCAAAATCAAACAGTCATAATGTGAATACAACGCGCAGATGGGTGGAACTTTGCTGAAGATGTCAAGAGCTTGAAAGGTGACAATGATATCTCTCTCTCCCATAACCAGGCTTTGAATAGTGGATACAAACGGCAAACCTTTGGCCATAGTTGGATCTCAACGTCCACAAATATAATAGTGTGTTACTGTTGCAGTGAGTCCAGGGATCAATACTGTTACATATAGAAGCCAAATGGTTATAATGAGTCCAGGGCTCAGTGTTGTTACACTATAGAAACCATACAGGTACAGGTGCATCTCACAAAAATTAGAATATCATCAAAAAGTTAATTTATTTCAGTTCTTCAATCCAAAAAGTGAAACTCCTATATTATATAGAGTCATTACACACAGAGTGATCTATTTCAAGTGTTTATTTCTGTTAATGTTGATGATTATGGATTACAGCCAATGAAAACACAAAAGTCATTATCTCAGTAAATTAAAATAATTAACAAAAAACACCTGCGAAGGCTTCCTAAGCGTTTAAAAAAGTCCCTTAGTCTGTTTCAGTAGGCTCCACAATCATGGGGAAGACGGCTGACTTGACAGATGTCCAGAAGGCAGTCATTGACACACTCCACAAGATCCCAGAGTTCCAATTTTCATTTGGATATCAAGGTCTCAGAGTCTGGTGCAAGAGTGGAGAGGCCACAATCCAAGCTGCTGGAGGTCTAGTGTGAAGTTTCCACCATCAGTGATGGTTTGGGGAGCCATGTCATCTGCTGGTGTAGGTCCACTGTGTTTTATCAAGACCAAAGTCAGCGCAGCCGTCTACCAGGAGATTTTACAGCACTTCATGCTTCCCTCTGCCGACAGGCTTTTTGGAGATGGAAATGTCATTCTCCAGCAGGACTTGGCCCCTGTCCACACGGCCAAAAATACCAATACCTGCTTTACAAACAACAGTATCACTGTGCTTGATTGGCAGCAAACTCACCTGATCTTAACCCCATAGAGAATCTATTATAGAGAATCTATGGGGTATTGTCAAGAGGAAGATGAGAGACCCCAGACACAACAATGCAGATGAGCTGAAGGCTGCTATCGAAGCCACCTGGGCTTCCATAACACCTCAGCAGTGCCACAGGCTGATCGCCTCCATGCCACATTGCCACATTGATGCAGTAATTGATGCAGAAGGAGCCCCGACCAAGTATTGAGGGCATTTACTGTTACAGTGAGTCCAGGGTTCAGTGTACATGCACTATAGAAACCATACTGTTACAGTGAGTCCTGGGTTCAGTGTACATGCACTATAGAAACCATACTCTTACAGTGAGTCCAGGGTTCAGTGTACATGCACTATAGAAACCATACTGTTACAGTGAGTCCAGACTTCAGTGTACATGCACTATAGAAACCATCCTGTTACAGTGAGTCCAGGCTTCTGTGTACATATACTATAGAAACCATACTGTTACAGTGAGTCCAGGGTTCAGTGTACATATACTATAAAAACCATACTCTTACAGTGAGTCCAGGGTTCAGTGTACATGCACTATAGAAACCATCCTGTTACAGTGAGTCCAGGCTTCTGTGTACATGCACTATAGAAACCCTACTGTTACAGTGAGTCCAGGGTTCAGTGTACATGCACTATAGAAAACCTACTGTTACAGTGAGTCCAGGGTTCAGCGTACATGCACGATAGAAACCATACTGTTACAGTGAGTCCAGGCTTCAGTGTACATGCACTATAGAAACCATACTGTTACAGTGAGTCCAGGGTTCAGTGTACATGCACTATAGAAACCATCCTGTTACAGTGAGACCAGGGTTCAGTGTACATGCACTATAGAAACCATCCTGTTACAGTGAGTCCAGGGTTCAGTGTCCATGCACTATGGAAACCATCCTGTTACAGTGAGTCCAGGGTTCAGTGTACATGCACTATAGAAACCATCCTGTTACAGTGAGTCCAGGCTTCAGTGTACATGTACTACAGAAACCATCCTGTTACAGTGAGTCCAGGGTTCAGTGTACATGCACTATAGAAACCATCCTGTTACAGTGAGTCCAGGATTCAGTGTACATATACTATAGAAACCATACTGTTACAGTGAGTCCAGGGTTCAGTGTACATGCACTATAGAAACCATCCTGTTACAGTGAGTCCAGGGTGCAGTGTACATGCACTATAGAAACCATCCTGTTACCGTGAGTCCAGGCTTCAGTGTACATGCACTATAGAAACCATACTGTTACAGTGAGTCCAGAGTTCAGTGTACATGTACTATAGAAACCATACTCTTACAGTGAGTCCAGGGTTCAGTGTACATGCACTATAGAAACCATCCTGTTACAGTGAGTCCAGGGTTCAGTGTACATGCACTATAGAAACCATCCTGTTACAGTGAGTCCAGGCTTCAGTGTACATGTACTACAGAAACCATCCTGTTACAGTGAGTCCAGGGTTCAGTGTACATGCACTATAGAAACCATCCTGTTACAGTGAGTCCAGGATTCAGTGTACATATACTATAGAAACCATACTGTTACAGTGAGTCCAGGGTTCAGTGTACATGCACTATAGAAACCATCCTGTTACAGTGAGTCCAGGGTTCAGTGTACATGCACTATAGAAACCATACTCTTACAGTGAGTCCAGGCTTCAGTGTACATATACTATAGAAACCATCCTGTTACAGTGAGTCCAGGATTCAGTGTACATATACTATAGAAACCATACTGTTACAGTTAGTCCAGGGTTCAGTATACATGCACTATAGAAACCATACAGTTACATTGAGTCTAGGCTTCAGTGTACATGCATTATAGAAACCATCCTGTTACAGTGAGTCCAGGGTTCAGTGTACATGCACTATAGAAACCATACTGTTACAGTGAGTCCAGGCTTCAGTGTACATGCACTATAGAAATCATACTGTTACAGTGAGTCCAGGCTTCAGTGTACATATACTATAAAAACCATACTCTTACAGTGAGTCCAGGGTTCAGTGTACATGCACTATAGAAACCCTCCTGTTACAGTGATTCCAGTGTTCAGTGTACATGCACTTTAGAAACCATACTGTTACAGTGAGTCCAGGCTTCAGTGTACATATACTATAGAAACCATCCTGTTACAGTGAGTCCAGGGTTCAGTGTACATATACTATAGAAACCATCCTGTTACAGTTAGTCCAGGCTTCAGTGTACATTTACTATAGAAACCATACTGTTACAGTTAGTTCAGGGTTCAGTGTACATGCACTATAGAAACCATACTGTTACAGTGAGTCCAGGCTTCAGTGTACATGCACTATAGAAACCATATTGTTACAGTGAGTCCAGGATTCAGTGTACATGCACTATAGAAACCATACTGTTACAGTTAGTCCAGGGTTCAGTGTACAAATACTATAGAAACCATCCTGTTACAGTTAGTCCAGGCTTCAGTGTACATATACTATAGAAACCATATAGCCAAATTTAAACCCCGCTCTGCTGATTGGTCGCGGCCGCCACCAAACAGCGATTTTGGCGCCAAATTTAAACCCCGCTCTGCTGATTGGTCGTGGTTGCCGGCCGTAACCATTCAGCATTGTTGGCACCAAATTGCCGGCCGCGACTAATCAGCATTATTGCCGCCAAATTTAAACACCGCTCTGCTGAATGGTCGCGGCCGTGACCAATCACCATTATTGGCGCCAAATTTAAACACCGTTTTGCTGATTGGTCGCGACCGCTGCCCGCAACCAATCAGCATTATTGGCGCAAAATTTAAACCCCGCTCTGCTGATTGGTCGCGTTCGCTGGCCGCGACCAATCAGCATTATTGGCGCAAAATTTAAACCCTGCTCTGCTGATTAATCGCGACCGCCGGCCGTGACCAATCAGCGATATAGTCGCCAAATTTCAACACCGCTTTGCTGATTGGTCGCGGCCGGCAACCGCGACCAATCAGCGATTTTGGCGCCAAATTTAAACACCGCTCTGCTGATTGCGCCCGGTCTGCCGCATACATATTCTAGAATACCCGATGCGTTAGAATCGGGCTACCATCTAGTTAACAGAAATAAACACTTGGAATAGATCACTCTGTGTGTAATGATTCTATATAATATAGGAGTTTCACTTTTTGTATTGAAGAACTGAAATAAATTAACTTTTTGATGATATTCTAATTTAGTGAGATGCACCTGTATAATGAGACTGGGGTTCAGTGTTGTTACACTACAGAAACCATATGTTGAGTCCAGGGATCAGTGTTTTTACACTATAAAAAACATAGTGTTACAGTCAGTCCAGGCTTCAGTGTACATGTACTATAGAAACCATCCTGTGACAGTGAGTCCAGGCTTCAGTGTACATGCACTATAGAAACCATCCTGTTACCGTTAGTCCAGGCTTCAGTGTACATGCACTATAGAAACCATACTGTTACAGTGAGTCCAGGCTTCAGTGTACATGTACTATAGAAACCATCCTGTGACAGTGAGTCCAGGCTTCAGTGTACATGCACTATAGAAACCATCCTGTTACCGTTAGTCCAGGCTTCAGTGTACATGCACTATAGAAACCATACTGTTACAGTGAGTCCAGAGTTCAGTGTACATGTACTATAGAAACCATACTCTTACAGTGAGTCCAGGGTTCAGTGTACATGCACTATAGAAACCATCCTGTTACAGTGAGTCCAGGGTTCAGTGTACATGCACTATAGAAACCATACTCTTACAGTGAGTCCAGAGTTCGGTGTACATCCACTATAGAAACCATACTGTTACTGTGAGTCCAGGCTTCAGTGTATATGCACTAAAGAAACCATACTGTTACAGTGAGTCCAGGGTTCAGTGTACATCCACTATAGAAACCATACTCTTACAGTGAGTCCAGGCTTCAGTGTACATATACTATAGAAACCATCCTGTTACAGTGAGTCCAGGGTTCAGTGTACATGCACTATAGAAACCATCCTGTTACAGTGAGTCCAGGCTTCTGTGTACATATACTATAGAAACCCTACTGTTACAGTGAGTCCAGGGTTCAGTGTACATGCACGATAGAAACCATACTGTTACAGTGAGTCCAGGCTTCAGTGTATATGCACTATAGAAACCATACTGTTACAGTGAGTCCAGGCTTCAGTGTACATGCACTTTAGAAACCATACTGTTACAGTGAGTCCAGGGTTCAGTGTACATGCACTATAGAAACCCTCCTGTTACAGTGATTCCAGGGTTCAGTGTACATGCACTTTAGAAACCATACTGTTACAGTGAGTCCAGGCTTCAGTGTACATATACTATAGAAACAATCCTGTTACAGTGAGTCCTGGGTTCAGTGTACATATACTATAGAAACCATCCTTTTACAGTTAGTCCAGGCTTCAGTGTACATTTACTATAGAAACCATACTGTTACAGTTAGTTCAGGGTTCAGTGTACATATACTATAGAAACCATACTGTTACAGGGAGTCCAGGCTTCAGTGTACATGCACTATAGAAACCATCCTGTTACAGTGAGTCCAGGCTTCAGTGTACATGCACTATAGAAACCATACTCTTACAGTGAGTCCAGGCTTCTGTGTACATATACTATAGAAACCATACTGTTACAGTGAGTCCAGGGTTCAGTGTACATATACTATAAAAACCATACTCTTACAGTGAGTCCAGGGTTAAGTGTACATGCACTATAGAAACCATCCTGTTACAGTGAGTCCAGGGTTCAGTGTACATGCACGATAGAAACCATACTGTTACAGTGAGTCCAGGCTTCAGTGTACATATACTATAGAAACCATACTGTTACAGTGAGTCCAGGCTTCAGTGTACATATACTATAGAAACCATCCTGTTACAGCAAGTCCAGGATTCAGTGTACATGCACGATAGAAACCATACTGTTACAGTGAGCCCAGGCTTCAGTGTACATATACTATAGAAACCATCCTGTTACAGTTAGTCCAGGGTTCAGTGTACATATACTATAGAAACCATCCTGTTACAGTTAGTCCAGGCTTTAGTGTACATATACTATAGAAACCATACTGTTACAGTGAGTCCAGGGTTCAGTGTACATGCACGATAGAAACCATACTGTTACAGTGAGTCCAGGCTTCAGTGTACATGCACTATAGAAACCATACTGTTACAGTGAGTCCAGGGTTCAGTGTACATGCACTATAGAAACCATATTGTTACAGTGAGTCCTGGGTTCAGTGTACATGCACTATAGAAACCATACTCTTACAGTGAGTCCAGGGTTCAGTGTACATGCACTATAGAAACCATACTGTTACAGTGAGTCCAGACTTCAGTGTACATGCACTATAGAAACCATCCTGTTACAGTGAGTCCAGGCTTCTGTGTACATATACTATAGAAACCATACTGTTACAGTGAGTCCAGGGTTCAGTGTACATATACTATAAAAACCATACTCTTACAGTGAGTCCAGGGTTCAGTGTACATGCACTATAGAAACCATCCTGTTACAGTGAGTCCAGGCTTCTGTGTACATGCACTAAAGAAACCCTACTGTTACAGTGAGTCCAGGGTTCAGTGTACATGCACTATAGAAAACCTACTGTTACAGTGAGTCCAGGGTTCAGCGTACATGCACGATAGAAACCATACTGTTACAGTGAGTCCAGGCTTCAGTGTACATGCACTATAGAAACCATACTGTTACAGTGAGTCCAGGGTTCAGTGTACATGCACTATAGAAACCATCCTGTTACAGTGAGTCCAGGGTTCAGTGTACATGCACTATAGAAACCATCCTGTTACAGTGAGTCCAGGGTTCAGTGTCCATGCAATATGGAAACCATCCTGTTACAGTGAGTCCAGGGTTCAGTGTACATGCACTATAGAAACCATCCTGTTACAGTGAGTCCAGGCTTCAGTGTACATGTACTATAGAAACCATCCTGTTACAGTGAGTCCAGGGTTCAGTGTACATGCACTATAGAAACTGTAGCGTCGGCGTCCCTGCCCTCTGTTAGGCAGGGACGCTGTTCCCCTCACCTTTCTGCTCCGTGCCCGGCGTCCTCCTCCCGCTCTGCTGGCAGCACGCGCTCCTTCCCGGCCACTGTGCTTAGGGCGCGCGCGCGCTCTTTCCCTCTTAAAGGGGCCACGTGCGCCGTCCTAAGGAGTCCCCGGCCAATGGCCGGAGGACTTCACCATATTTAAGGCACCTCCTCCAAAATGGAGGTGCCCGAGCAATGTTGTTGCACTGTTCACTACTCTGCTTCAGCCCTCAGGTCCCGTTGCCAGTTACCTGTCAGTTACCTGCCTGATTCCTGCCAGAGTCCTGCCAGTTTGCTGTCTGTTTCCTGCCTGATATTCCTGCTACCTGCTTGCTAGCCTTAGGTCCGACGGTCTGCCTTCCTACTCCTGTCAGTCTGTCAATGGACCAGCTTGGCCGCTCACCTGGGAGCGCACATCTGCTACCTGCCTGCTAGCCTACCTGGAGGCTCCGCCGTCACGTGCTGTGACCACCTGCTATTCCAGAGACTCTTGCCCGCTCACCTGGGAGCGCTCCTCCGCTACCTGCCTGCTTGCCTACCTGGAGGCTCCGCCGTCACGTGCTGTGACCACCTGCTATTCCAGAGACCCCTGCCCGCTCACCTGGGAGCGCTCCTCCGCTACCTGCCTGTTTGCCTACCTGGAGGATCCGCCGTCACATGCTGTGACCACCCGTTCATCCAGAGACTCTCGCTTGCTCACCTGGGAGCACACATCTTCCATCTGCCTGCTAGCCTACCTGGAGGTTCAGCCATCACAGGTCGTACCTACCCTTTACCCAGAGACTGCCCCGGTCAGTTGCCGTGACCTCCAGCCCGTTCATCCAGGGACTGCCCCGGTCACTTGCCGTGACCTCCAGCCCGTTCATCCAGAGACTGGCCCGATCACTTGCCGTGACCTCCAGCCCGTTCATCCAGAGACTGCCCCGGTCACTTGCCGTGACCTCCTGCCCGTTCACCCAGAGACTGTCCCGGTCACCTGCTGTGACTGCCTGCCCGTCTTCCCTGGTCGCCACCCGCTCCCTTACAAGGACCGCCCCCTTGTATAGTAGCTCAGAGGTTCCGCCTCCCAGACCCGTTACAGTTTGCTCGGGCCATGGAACCCGGTGGCACCCAAGCTCCCTCGCTCTCGGACCTCTGTCATGAACAGTCCCGTCAGAGGTCCCAACAGGAGTCCATCCTGGGTCACCTGCGGAATGTCAATTCTCGCCTGGACACTCTGCTCCACCAGCAACCACCGCCAGTGCCATGACTCGCAACCCGGCAGCTCCGCTGCCCACCAATACCATAGTATCCTACCCCGGACCCCGGCTTTCTGCACCTCCTCGCTTCGGAGGCGACTCCGCTCAGGCTCGGGGCTTCATAAATCAGTGCACCCTGCACTTTGAACTCCTGTCCCACCAGTTTAACTCCGACCGGGCCAAAATTGCCTTCATCATGTCCCATCTCACCAGGGAGGCCCTGGCCTGGCTAAATCCTCTATGGGAGAGAGGAGACCCCCTGGTGTCCGACTTGCCTGCCTTTCTCACGGCTTTCCGGAAAGTCTTCGACGAACCCGGACGGAAGACCTCATCCGCATCATCTCTGCTACGCCTCCACCAGGGAAATCTCACCGTGGGCCAATATGCCATACGGTTCCGTACCCTTGCCTCGGAGCTGGCTTGGGATAACGACGCTCTGGTATCTGTCTTCTGGGAGGGTCTGTCCGGCCGTATTAAAGATGAACTCGCCGGTCGGGACATTCCTACCACTCTCGATGACTTAATAACTCTTGCCACCCGGATTGACCTACGGTTCCAGGAGCGTGCCAAAGAGGTCACCCGTGAGAGGAGGTTTCCACGTCTAGCTCCTACTTTTCAGAAACCCGTCACTCCCTCCGTTTCTCCCCAGGTACACTCTCCTGAGCCTATGCAGGTCGACCAGACCAAGATGGTCAAAACCCGTCAGGACTTACGCCGTGCCGAAGGGAGCTGCTTCTACTGTGGCAGTAAGGAGCACCGGATCCGTACCTGCCCGGAGAGGTCGGGAAACGCCTGTGTCTAGGTTCGCTCAGAGAGGTCGACCTAGACAAGAATAAATCCTCTCCATCTCTGCTACTGTCAGTCTCTATTATCTGCGGGGAGAATCGTTATTTCGAACTAGCCCAACTTGACTCTGGAGCGGCCGGGAATCTTATTTCACAGTCCCTGGTAGAAAAATACCGCATTCCCACCAAACCTCTGGCTGTACCATTATCTGTCGCTGCTGTGGATGGGGGCCTCTTACCACGTCCCATCCAACTCATCACCGAATCCATAACTCTGCAGGTGGGAATGCTGCATTCTGAGAGCATCTCTTTTCATGTTCTGCCTGGACTCTCTCACGCCCTCTTACTAGGTCTACCTTGGCTCCAGAGACATGCACCCGTGCTTGACTGGCAGACCGGAGAAGTCCTTCGCTGGGGACAGGACTGTCATAAGACTTGTTTGGTTCCTGTTCATCCCGTCCGTCCTTCTCCTACCCCAACTAATCTACCTGGACTTCCGATTCCCTATTGGTCATTTGCTGATGTCTTTAATAAAAAGGAGGCTGTTATGTTCTGCTACCAAAGCTAAGGAAAGAGAGGAGATCTGTCCCTACTATAGGACTCAGCTGAATCCCTACGATGTAACAGGGAACCTGATCCTGCGATCAGACCTGCTAAAGTCCTAATCTAGTCTGTACGGAGACCTATAGATGTGGGGAGGGAATCCCTACAAGTACTAAGGACTGGGAGGAATATGGGACACCTCCTAACAGAAATAGTAGCAGACAGACGAACAAACAAAATAGATAGAACATAGAGGTCCGTAGACCAAGCAAACTAACAGAGCTAGATACAGAGCACAGGCTAGCTAGAAAGTAGATATACAATGAAGTCCAGCAAAGCCAGAAGGGCGGAGCAGGATTAAATAGGCCAACAAGGTCATGTGACCAGCAAAGGAAAAAAAACCTAACAGCAAGGTTCTAACAGTACCCCCCCTTCTAAGAGGATCCTCCGGATCCCCTAGGACCAGGCTTATCAGGAAATCTCCTGTGAAACGCTCTGATAAGTCTGGACGCGGAAACATCATCTGACCTCACCCAAGAGTTATCCTCGGGTCCGAAACCTTTCCAGGCCACAAGATACTGCAAACTACCTCTATACCGTCTAGAGTCAAGGATGCAAGAAATTTCATATTCCCCGTCCTCCACCACCGGAGGAACAGAGGCAGAGGCGTCACCATCCGACACAACAGCTTTTTTTAACAGAGAGACATGAAAGACCGGATTAATTCTCCAGGAGGTAGGAACCTCCAACCTAACAGCAGATTGGTTGACAACCTGAAGCACCTTAAAGGGCCCTACAAACTTGGGACCCAATTTCTTAGAAGGAATCCTCAACCGCAGATTCCTAGAGGACAACCAAACCATGTCACCAACAGCGAACAAAACCTCCTGTCGTTTCCTATCAAAGTAGTCTTTAGATTTTCTGTTGGCCTCCTGAAGATTACCACGCACATCCGTCCAAACTCTTTCCAAATCACCGGAAAAATTCTCCTCCTCAGGCACGGCAGATCCCAACTTGGAGAACGACCCAAACGACGGATGTCTCCCAGAACAACATAAAAAAGGCGAACAACCAGCAGAAGAAGATGTATGATTGTTCAGAGCAAATTCGGCAAGTGGCAGAAACTCAGACCACCCCTCTTGATTGTCTGCCACAAAACAACGCAAGAACTGCTCAACATCCTGGTTTTTCCTTTCTGTCTGGCCATTAGATTCAGGATGATATCCGGACGAAAACGACAAATGAATTCCCAACCTGTCACAAAAGGCACGCCAAAAACGAGCCACGAACTGAGGACCCCTATCAGAAACAATGTCAGTAGGAACGCCATGAAGTCTGACAATTTCCTTGACAAAGGCCTTAGCGAGAGTTTTAGCGCAGGGCAGTTTGACGAAGGGAACCAAGTGACACATCTTGCTAAAACGGTCCACGACCACCCAGATGACAGTAAAACCCTCAGAGGGGGGAAGGTCAGTTATAAAGTCCATAGCCAAATGTGTCCAAGGAGCACTGGGGACCTCCAAAGGACAAAGTAACCCCGCAGCAGGAGTATGTGAGGACTTAGATCTAGCACATATAGTACATTGGCGCACCCACTTAATGACTTCCTTCTGCCATCCAGGCCACCAAAAACTGCGACCCACCAGTCTCTTGGTCTCAGAGATTCCGGGATGACCTGCCAACCGAGATTCGTGACACTCAACAAACAAATCTCTCCTAAAGGTCCCAGGCACAAACAACCTCCCATGAGGAGTGTTAGATGGGGCATTCTCCTGAGCTTTAAGAATCTCATCTTCCAAAACGGAGTCTAAAGCAGCTATCACAACACCTTCTTGTAAAATGTTTTCCTCTTTCTCAGCACCGACTATGGGAGAAAAACTGCGAGACAAGGCATCCGCCTTAACATTCTTAGTACCAGGGATGTAAGTAACGGAGAAATTAAACCGCGAGAAAAACAGTGCCCACCTAGCCTGACGGGCATTCAGGCGCTTGGCAGCATCAAGATATATCAGATTTTTATGATCCGTAAGAACCTGAACGGGAAATTCCGCACCTTCCAAGAAGTGGCGCCAGTGTTCAAATGCGAGTTTAATAGCCAATAATTCCCGATTACCAATATCGTAATTCAATTCAGTCTCCGAAAATTTTTTTGAAAAAAAGGCACAGGGATGTAATCCATCCCCGTTATCCTGAGACAATACTGCGCCAACCCCCACAGAGGAAGCATCAACCTCAACCAAAAACGGCCTAGTAACATCAGGCTGCATAAGGATGGGAGCAGAGGTGAACCTCTCCTTGAGATACACAAAAGCTTCAATGGCCTCAGAAGACCACTGAACCGCATCAGCACCTTTCCTGGTGAGATCGGTCAGAGGTTTGACAATACTAGAAAAAATTTTTATGAATTTTCTATAGTAATTGGCGAAACCCAAAAACCTCTGTATCGATTTCAAACCAATAGGCCTAGGCCATTCCTGCACAGCCTGAACCTTAACCGGATCCATCTCAAAACCTTTGCTGGAGATAATGTAGCCCAAAAAACTAATTCTCTGTACAGCGAACTCACATTTCTCCAGCTTAGCAAAAAGCGAATTGTCCATTAATAACTGTAATACCTCACGCACGCTCCGCCAATGAGACTCCAGATCTGGCGAATAAATCAAAATGTCATCCAAATACACAACCACATTTTTACCGATCAAAGGTCTAAGGATGTCATTAATCAGATTCTGAAAAAATGCAGGAGCATTAGTAAGACCAAAAGGCATAACCAGATTCTCAAAATGACCCACAGGAGTGTTAAAAGCAGTCTTCCATTCATCACCCTCCTTCATGCGCAACAGATTGTATGCCCCCTTAAGGTCAATTTTAGAGAACCACTTGGCCCCCAATAACTGGTTAAACAGATCAGGAATCAATGGCAGTGGGTAAGGATTGCGTACCGTAATTTTGTTAATCTCACGAAAATCCAGACAAGGACGTAAACCGCCGTCCTTTTTTTTTACAAAAAAAAATCCAACCGCCACAGGAGACTTAGAGGGCCTAATGTGACCGGCGGCCAAACTTGTCTGTATGTATTCCTCCAAAGCCTTCCTCTCAGGAATAGTAAGGTTAAATAAACGACTTTTAGGAAGAGTCGCTCCAGGGACAAATTCAATAGAACAATCATAGTCTCTATGGGGAGGCAAAACCTGCGATTCCTTCTCAGAAAAAACTCTCCAAAAATCCTGAATAGGAACAGGCAATTCTCCCCTATCCAAAGCTGCAATACGCCCGTTACAACACTTGTCATAACATTTATGGCTCCAGGCTTTAATTTCACTGGTAGACCAATCCAGTACAGGATTGTGAAATTTTAACCAGGGCAAACCCAATATTACTGGAGAAGGCAAGTTATTCAACACTACCAAATCCAATTTCTCATGGTGAACACCATTAATAGTGAGAGGAAATTCACTGACCTTGAGAGTAATATTCTTCAAAGGGGAGCCATCCACAGAAACCACAGCAATGGGGGATGATAAAGGTTCAGGTTTTAAATTGAGTTTTTCCACGAATCCCCCATCAATTACATTCAGTGTAGACCCGCAATCAACAAACACCCGAAATTCCATTAATTTTTCCTGAGCAATCGTGGAAGCAGCTAAAAATACACCCTTGGAATTTAAACAGGCAATACGGGCGTGACTGACCATTTTTTTTTCTTTCTTCATACGAAGCTCACAGCCTTTAATCAAATGACCAGATTTTCCGCAATAGAAACACAAGCCTTCCGAAAAACGACGGTCTTTTTCTTGAGAGCGAGGTGCCACCGATCCAATCTCCATCGGTTCACCACTGTTAGTACACACATTATCATAACCAGAAACTGACATAGCAGAGGATTTGCTCTCATTAACCCTAGCACGCAGTCTTCTATCCACCCGTATAGCTAATTGCATAGCCTGTTGCAAATCCTCAGGTGTAGGATAAGCAATTAGCAGGTCTTTAACCCTTTCACTGAGCCCAGCAAGAAATAGACTTTTCAGAGCAGAATCGTTCCACCCTGTTTGAGTGGACCAACGACGAAAATGAGTACAATATTTTTCCACATTACCTGATCCTTGTTTTAGACGTCTCAACTCAGTCTCAGCTGATGCCACACGGTCAGGATCATCATATAATAATCCTAAAGCAGAAAAAAAACTATCCACTGATCTGAAGCATGTATCACTAGGTTGCAAAGAAAAGGCCCACTCCTGAGGCTCTTTGCGCAAAAGTGACATTATGAACCCTACGCGCTGGGATTCATCCCCAGAGGACTTGGGTCTCAAACGAAAATACAATAAGCAAGCATTTTTAAATGAAAAAAATTCTCGATGTTCACCAAAAAATAAATCCGGCAAACATACCTTAGGCTCCAAGAAATATGCTCCAGGACAGTTACTCACGTGCTGACGGAGCTCGGCCACTTCCAGAGAGAGTCCCTGCAGGTGTTTAGCCAAATCCTGAACCGACACCATGATGGAACAAAAAAAAAAAAAAAATCTTTCCTTAGAGAATTTGCAGGCTGGACTTACTGTTATGTTCTGCTACCAAAGCTAAGGAAAGAGAGGAGATCTGTCCCTACTATAGGACTCAGCTGAATCCCTACGATGTAACAGGGAACCTGATCCTGCGATCAGACCTGCTAAAGTCCTAATCTAGTCTGTACGGAGACCTATAGATGTGGGGAGGGAATCCCTACAAGTACTAAGGACTGGGAGGAATATGGGACACCTCCTAACAGAAATAGTAGCAGACAGACGAACAAACAAAATAGATAGAATATAGAGGTCCGTAGACCAAGCAAACTAACAGAGCTAGATACAGAGCACAGGCTAGCTAGAAAGTAGATATACAATGAAGTCCAGCAAAGCCAGAAGGGCGGAGCAGGATTAAATAGGCCAACAAGGTCATGTGACCAGCAAAGGAAAAAAAACCTAACAGCAAGGTTCTAACAGAGGCAGAGACATTACCCCCTCATAGACCATATGACTGTCCTATCGACCTGTTACCCGGTACTACTCCTCCCCGTGGGCGTATTTACCCATTGTCCGCTGCTGAGACCCGGTCGATGTCCGAATATATTGAGGAGAATTTGGCCAGGGGATTCATCCGGAAATCTACCTCCCCGGCGGGAGCAGGCTTCTTCTTCGTAAAAAAGAAGGACGGCTCTCTCCGTCCCTGTATAGACTATAGAGGCCTTAACCAGATCACGGTGAAGAATAAGTACCCCCTTCCGCTCATTCCAGAATTATTTGATCGCCTGAGGGGGGCTAGAGTCTTCACCAAACTGGACCTCCGTGGGGCGTACAACCTGGTCCGTATCCGTCAAGGGGATGAATGGAAGACTGCATTCAACACCCGGGACGGCCACTATGAATATCTGGTAATGCCCTTTGGTCTCTGTAACGCTCCTGCCTTCTTTCAAGAGTTGGTCAATGACATCTTCCGGGACCTTCTCTACTCCTGCGTTGTGGTGTACCTGGACGACATCTTGGTCTTCTCTCCGGATCTCCAGACTCACCGGAGGGACGTTCGTCAGGTCCTGCTCAGGCTCAGGCAGAATCACCTCTTCGCTAAATATGAGAAGTGCCTCTTTGAGCAGACCTCGCTTCCGTTTTTGGGCTACATTATTTCTCAGAGCGGCCTACGAATGGATCCAGAGAAACTGTCTGCCATCGAGAAATGGCCCCGACCGGGGGGGTTGAAGGCCATTCAGCGGTTCCTGGGCTTCGCCAACTACTACCGCCTCTTCATACCACACTTCTCTTCCCGGACTGCCCCAATTTCCGCGCTCACCCGTAAGGGTACTAATCCCAAGGAGTGGCCGTCCGAAGCAGAGGAGGCCTTTCTTTCCTTAAAACAGGCCTTCTCTTCCGCCCCGGTGCTGCATCGTCCGGACGGCAACAAGCAGTTCTTCCTGGAGGTTGACGCCTCCTCCTCTGGAGCCGGAGCTGTACTTACTCAAAAATCATCTTCCGGGAGGATGGTAACTTGCGGCTTCTTCTCCAAACTCTTCTCCTCTTCTGAGCGCAATTATTCCATAGGAGACCGAGAGTTATTGGCCATCAAGCTGGCATTGGAGGAGTGGCGTTACCTGCTCGAGGGGGCTCTTCATCCGGTAATAATTTACACTGACCACAAGAACTTGGCTTATCTCCAGCATGCCCAGAGACTTAACCCGCGCCAAGCCCGGTGGTCCTTGTTTTTTGCTCGCTTTGATTTTGTTCTACATTTTCGCCCGGCTGACAAGAACATCAAAGCGGACGCCTTGTCCCGATCCTTTCTGGTATCTGACCTCGAGGAAGAACCTAAACATATCATCGATCCCGCCAGAGTAATGCAGGTGGTGTTAGAACCTTGCTCTTAGGATTTTTCCTTTGCTGGTCACATGACCTCGTTGGCCTATTTAATCCTGCTCCGCCCTTCTGGCTTTGCTGGACTTCATTGTATAACTACTTTCTAGCTAGCCTGTGCTGTGTATCTAACTCTGTTAGTTTGATTGGTCTACGGACCTCAGTGTTCTATATATTTTGTTTGTTTGTCTGTCTGCTACTATTTCTGTTAGGAGGTGTCCCATTTTTCCTCCCAGTCCTTAGTACTTGTAGGGATTCCTTCCACACATCTATAGGTCTCCATACAGACTAGCTTAGGACTTTAGCAGGTCTGATCGCAGGATCAGGTTCCCTGTTACATCGAAGGGATTCAGCTGAGTTCTATCGTAGGGACAGATTTCCTCTCTTTCCTTAGCTCTGGTAGCAGAACATAACAGTAAGTCCAGCCTGCAAATTCTCTAAGGAAAGATTTTTCTGTTCCATCATGGTGTCGGTTCAGGATTTGGCTCATCGCCTGCAGGGACTCTCTCTGGAGGTGGCCGAGCTCCGTAAGCACGTGAGTAACTGTCCTGGTGCACATTTCTTGGAGCCTAAGGTATGTTTGCCGGATTTATTTTTTGGTGAACACCGAGAATTTTTTTCATTTAAAAATGCTTGCTTATTGTATTTTCGTTTGAGACCCAAGTCCTCTGGGGATGAATCCCAGCGCATAGGGTTCATAATGTCACTTTTGCGCAAAGAGCCTCAGGAGTGGGCCTTTTCTTTGCAACCTAGTGATACATGCTTCAGATCAGTGGATAGTTTTTTTTCTGCTTTGGGACTATTATATGATGATCCTGACCGTGTCGCATCAGCTGAGACTGAGTTAAGACGTTTGAGACAGGGATCAGGTAATGTGGAAAAATATTGTACTCATTTCCGTCGTTGGTCTACTCAAACAGGGTGGAACGATTCTGCTCTGAAAAGTCTATTTCTTGCTGGGCTCAATGAAAGGGTTAAAGACCTGCTAATTGCTTATCCTACACCTGAAGATTTGCAACAGGCTATGCAATTAGCTATACGGGTGGATAGGAGACTGCGTGCAAGGGTTAATGAGAGCAAATCCTCTGCTATGTCAGTTTCTGGTTATGAGAATGTGTGTACTAACAGTGGTGAATCGATGGAGATTGGATCGGTGGCACCTCGCTCTCAAGAAAAAGACCGTCGATTTTCTGAAGGCTTGTGTTTCTATTGCGGAAAATCTGGTCATTTGATTAAAGGCTGTGAGCTTCGTATGAAGAAAGAAAAAAAAATGGTCAGTCATGCCCGTATTGCCTGTTTAAATTCCAAGGGTGTATTTTTAGCTGCTTCCACGATTGCTCAGGAAAAATTAATGGAATTTCGGGTGTTTGTTGATTGTGGGTCTACTCTGAATGTAATTGATGGGGGATTCTTGGAAAGACTCAATTTAAAACCCGAACCTTTATCATCCCCCATTGCTGTGGTTTCTGTGGATGGTTCCCCTTTGAAGAATATTACTCTCAAGGTCTGTGAATTTCCTCTCACTATTAATGGTGTTCACCATGAGAAATTGGATTTGGTAGTTTTGAATAACTTGCCTTCTCCAGTAATATTGGGATTGCCCTGGTTAAAATTTCACAATCCTGTACTGGATTGGTCTACCAATGAAATTAAATCCTGGAGCCATAAATGTTATGACAAGTGTTGTAACGGGCGTATTGCAGCTTTGGATAGGGGAGAATTGCCTGTTCCTATTCAGGATTTTTGGAGAGTTTTTTCTGAGAAGGAATTGCAGGTTTTGCCTCCCCATAGAGACTATGATTGTTCTATTGAATTTGTCCCTGGAGCGACTCTTCCTAAAAGTCGTTTATTTAACCTTACTATTCCTGAGAGGAAGGCTTTGGATGAATACATACAGACAAGTTTGGCCGCCAGTCACATTAGGCCCTCTAAGTCTCCTGTGGCGGTTGGATTTTTTTTTTGTAAAAAAAAAGGACGGCGGTTTACGTCCTTGTCTGGATTTTCGTGAGATTAACAAAATTACTGTACGCAATCCTTACCCACTGCCATTGATTCCTGATCTGTTTAACCAGTTAATGGGGGCCAAGTGGTTCTCTAAAATTGACCTTAAGGGGGCATACAATCTGTTGCGCATGAAGGAGGGTGACGAATGGAAGACTGCTTTTAACACTCCTGTGGGTCATTTTGAGAATCTGGTGATGCCTTTTGGTCTTACTAATGCTCCTGCATTTTTTCAGAATCTTATTAATGACATCCTTAGACCTTTGATCGGCAAAAATGTGGTTGTGTATTTGGATGACATTTTGATTTATTCGCCGGATCTGGAGTCTCATTGGCGGAGCGTACATGAGGTATTACAATTGTTAATGGACAATTCGCTTTTTGCTAAGCTGGAGAAATGTGAGTTCGCTGTACAGAGAATTAGTTTTTTGGGTTACATTATCTCCAGCGAAGGTTTTGAGATGGACCCGGTTAAAGTTCAAGCTGTACAGGAATGGCCTAGGCCTATTGGTTTGAAATCGATACAGAGGTTTTTAGGTTTCGCCAATTATTACAGAAAATTCATAAAAAATTTTTCTAGTATTGTCAAACCTCTGACCGATCTCACCAGGAAAGGTGCTGATGCGGTTCAGTGGTCTTCTGAGGCCATTGAAGCTTTTGTGTATCTCAAGGAGAGGTTCACCTCTGCTCCCATCCTTATGCAGCCTGATGTGACTAAGCCTTTTTTGGTTGAGGTTGATGCTTCTTCGGTGGGGGTTGGCGCAGTATTGTCTCAGGATAACGGGGATGGATTATATCCCTGTGCCTTTTTTTCAAAAAAATTTTCGGAGACTGAACTGAATTACGATATTGGTAATCGGGAATTATTGGCTATTAAACTCGCATTTGAACACTGGCGCCACTTCTTGGAAGGTGCGGAATTTCCCGTTCAGGTTCTTACGGATCATAAAAATCTGATATATCTTGATGCTGCCAAGCGCCTGAATGCCCGTCAGGCTAGGTGGGCACTGTTTTTCTCGCGGTTTAATTTCTCCGTTACTTACATCCCTGGTACTAAGAATGTTAAGGCGGATGCCTTGTCTCGCAGTTTTTCTCCCATAGTCGGTGCTGAGAAAGAGGAGAACATTTTACAAGAAGGTGTTGTGATAGCTGCTTTGGACTCCGTTTTGGAAGATGAGATTCTTAAAGCACAGGAGAATGCCCCATCTAACACTCCTCATGGGAGGTTGTTTGTGCCTGGGACCTTTAGGAGAGATTTGTTTGTTGAGTGTCACGAATCTCGGTTGGCAGGTCATCCCGGAATCTCTGAGACCAAGATACTGGTGGGTCGCAGTTTTTGGTGGCCTGGATGGCAGAAGGAAGTCATTAAGTGGGTGCGTCAATGTACTATATGTGCTAGATCTAAGTCCTCACATACTCCTGCTGCGGGGTTGCTTTGTCCTTTGGAGGTTCCCAGTGCTCCTTGGACACATTTGGCTATGGACTTTATAACTGACCTTCCCCCCTCTGAGGGTTTTACTGTCATCTGGGTGGTCGTGGACCGTTTTAGCAAGATGTGTCACTTGGTTCCCTTCGTCAAACTGCCCTGCGCTAAAACTCTCGCTAAGGCCTTTGTCAAGGAAATTGTCAGACTTCATGGCGTTCCTACTGACATTGTTTCTGATAGGGGTCCTCAGTTCGTGGCTCGTTTTTGGCGTGCCTTTTGTGACAGGTTGGGAGTTCATTTGTCGTTCTCGTCCGGATATCATCCTGAATCTAATGGCCAGACAGAAAGGAAAAACCAGGATGTTGAGCAGTTCTTGCGTTGTTTTGTGGCAGACAATCAAGAGGGGTGGTCTGAGTTTCTGCCACTTGCTGAATTTGCTCTGAACAATCATACATCTTCTTCTGCTGGTTGTTCGCCTTTTTTTTGTTGTTCTGGGAGACATCCGTCGTTTGGGTCGTTCTCCAAGTTGGGATCTGCCGTGCCTGAGGAGGAGAATTTTTCCGGTGATTTGGAGAGAGTTTGGACGGATGTGCGTGGTAATCTTCAGGAGGCCAACAGAAAATCTAAAGACTACTTTGATAGGAAACGACAGGAGGTTTTGTTCGCTGTTGGTGACATGGTTTGGTTGTCCTCTAGGAATCTGCGGTTGAGGATTCCTTCTAAGAAATTGGGTCCCAAGTTTGTAGGGCCCTTTAAGGTGCTTCAGGTTGTCAACCAATCTGCTGTTAGGTTGGAGGTTCCTACCTCCTGGAGAATTAATCTGGTATTTCATGTCTCTCTGTTAAAAAAAGCTGTTGTGTCGGATGGTGACGCCTCTGCCTCTGTTCCTCCGGTGGTGGAGGACGGGGAATATGAAATTTCTTGCATCCTTAACTCTAGACGGTATAGAGGTAGTTTGCAGTATCTGGTGGCCTGGAAAGGTTTCGGACCCGAGGATAACTCTTGGGTGAGGTCAGATGATGTTTCCGCGTCCAGACTTATCAGAGCGTTTCACAGGAGATTTCCTGATAAGCCTGGTCCTAGGGGATCCGGAGGATCCTCTTAGAAGGGGTGGTACTGTTAGAACCTTGCTCCTAGGTTTTTTCCTTTGCTGGTCACATGACCTCGTTGGCCTATTTAATCCTGCTCCGCCCTTCTGGCTTTGCTGGACTTCATTGTATAACTACTTTCTAGCTAGCCTGTGCTCTGTATCTAACTCTGTTAGTTTGCTTGGTCTACGGACCTCAGTGTTCTATATATTTTGTTTGTTTGTCTGTCTGCTACTATTTCTGTTAGGAGGTGTCCCATTTTTCCTCCCAGTCCTTAGTACTTGTAGGGATTCCTTCCCCACATCTATAGGTCTCCGTACAGACTAGCTTAGGACTTTAGCAGGTCTGATCGCAGGATCAGGTTCCCTGTTACATCGTAGGGATTCAGCTGAGTTCTATCGTAGGGACAGATTTCCTCTCTTTCCTTAGCTCTGGTAGCAGAACATAACAGGTGGCTCCCGTGAGTCTAAATCGTCTCCCTCCCGGTAAGACGTTCGTATCGGTACCTGATCGGGAGAAGATCCTACACTGGGGTCATTCGTCTAAACTAGCTGGCCACGCCGGTCAGAAAAAGACCCTCCAGCTTATTACCCGGCACTACTGGTGGCCTAACCTGCACAAGGATGTAATAGACTTTGTTTCTGCCTGTGTGTCCTGCGCCCGCAACAAAGTTCCGAGACACCTGCCAGCCGGTCGCCTCCTTCCTCTGCCAGTACCTGCTGCCCCCTGGCAGCATATAGCGATGGACTTCATAACTGATCTTCCCGTCTCTGCCGGTTGTACGGTCATTTGGGTGGTCGCTGACCGCTTTTCCAAGATGGCTCACTTCATTCCCCTGCCAGGCCTCCCGTCTGCACCCGAGCTGGCTAAAGACTTTATCCGCCACATCTTCCGTCTTCATGGCCTGCCCCGTCACATCGTGTCGGATCGTGGGGTACAGTTCACTTCTCGTTTCTGGAGAGCCACTTGTAAATTGCTAGACGTCACCCTGGACTTCTCCTCCGCTTACCACCCACAGTCTAATGGTCAAGTGGAGCGGATCAATCAGATCCTGATCAGTTACCTCCGGCACTTCGTTAATGCCCACCATTCTGACTGGGTGGATCTCCTGCCATGGGCCGAATTCTCGTACAACAATCACGAGAGGGAATCTTCCTCCAAATCCCCGTTTTCTGTAGTCTTCGGTCAGCATCCTCGGATCCCGTTTCCCGTCTCCACCTCGGTGGACAATCTGGCTGCGGAATCTCTTGTTAACAAATTTTCCTCCATATGGGAGAGTACCCGGTCCGCACTCCTTCTGTCATCCGAGCGTATGAAAAGACATGCTGACAAAAAACGTCTGGATCCTCCTCAATTCCGTCCTGGGGATAAGGTCTGGCTCTCGTCCAAGTATGTCCGGCTCAAGATTCCTTCCTATAAGTTAGGGCCTCGGTTCATCGGTCCTCTGGAGGTCATCAGTCAGATCAACCCGGTGGCCTATAAATTGAAACTCCCGGCCAACTTGCGGATCCCTAACTCCTTCCATGTATCTCTCCTCAAATCCGTGGTACTTAACTCTTTTTCCAAGTCTACAGGCACGCCTCCTGCTCCGGTTTCCGCTGAAAACGAATTTGAGGTAGAGAACATTCTGGCCACCAAAAGGGTAAGAGGGAAGACCTTTTTTCTAGTAGATTGGAAGGGGCTTGGTCCTGAAGAGAGAACGTGGGAGTCCCGGGAGAACATCCATGCCCCTCTCATCCTTGCTAAATTTCTGTCTGGCCTAAAAAAGGGGGGGCCTAAAGGGGGGGGTACTGTAGCGTCGGCGTCCCTGCCCTCTGCTAGACAGGGACGCTGTTCCCCTCACCTCTCTGCTCCGAGCCCGGCGTCCTCCTCCCGCTCTGCTGGCAGCACGCGCTCCTTCCCGGCCACTGTGCTTAGGTCGCGCGCGCTCCCTCCCTCTTAAAGGGGCCGCGCGCGCCGTCCTAAGGAGTCCCCGGCCAATGGCCGGAGGACTTCACCATATTTAAGGCACCTCCTCCAAAATGGAGGTGCCCGAGCAATGTTGTTGCACTGTTCACTACTCTGCTTCAGCCCTCAGGTCCCGTTGCCAGTTACCTGTCAGTTACCTGCCTGATTCCTGCCAGAGTCCTGCCAGTTTGCTGTCTGTTTCCTGCCTGATATTCCTGCTACCTGCTTGCTAGCCTGAGGTCCGACGGTCTGCCTTCCTACTCCTGTCAGTCTGTCTATGGACCAGCTTGGCCGCTCACCTGGGAGCGCACATCTGCTACCTGCCTGCTAGCCTACCTGGAGGCTCCGCCGTCACGTGCTGTGACCACCTGCTATTCCAGAGACTCTTGCCCGCTCACCTGGGAGCGCTCCTCCGCTACCTGCCTGCTTGCCTACCTGGAGGCTCCGCCGTCACGTGCTGTGACCACCTGCTATTCCAGAGACCCCTGCCCGCTCACCTGGGAGCGCTCCTCCGCTACCTGCCTGTTTGCCTACCTGGAGGATCCGCCGTCACATGCTGTGACCACCCGTTCATCCAGAGACTCTCGCTTGCTCACCTGGGAGCACACATCTTCCATCTGCATGCTAGCCTACCTGGAGGTTCAGCCATCACAGGTCGTACCTACCCTTTACCCAGAGACTGCCCCGGTCACTTGCCGTGACCTCCAGACCGTTCATCCAGGGACTGCCCCGGTCACTTGCCGTGACCTCTAGCCCGTTCATCCAGAGACTGCCCTGGTCACTTGCCGTGACCTCCAGCCCGTTCACCCAGAGACTGTCCCGGTCACCTGCTGTGACTGCCTGCCCGTCTTCCCTGGTCGCCACCCGCTCCCTTACAAGGACCGCCCCCTTGTATAGTAGCTCAGAGATTCCGCCTCCCAGACCCGTTACAGAAACCATCCTGTTACAGTGAGTCCAGGATTCAGTGTACATATACTATAGAAACCATACTGTTACAGTGAGTCCAGGGTTCAGTGTACATGCACTATAGAAACCATACTGTTACAGTGAGTCCAGGCTTCAGTGTACATGCACTATAGAAACCATCCTGTTACAGGGAGTCCAGGGTTCAGTGTACATGCACTATAGAAACCATCCTGTTACAGTGAGTCCAGGCTTCAGTGTACATGTACTACAGAAACCATCCTGTTACAGTGAGTCCAGGGTTCAGTGTACATGCACTATAGAAACCATCCTGTTACAGTGAGTCCAGGATTCAGTGTACATATACTATAGAAACCATACTGTTACAGTGAGTCCAGGGTTCAGTGTACATGCACTATAGAAACCATCCTGTTACAGTGAGTCCAGGGTTCAGTGTACATGCACTATAGAAACCATACTGTTACAGTGAGTCCAGGCTTCAGTGTACATATACTATAGAAACCATACTGTTACAGTGAGTCCAGGATTCAGTGTACATATACTATAGAAACCATACTGTTACAGTTAGTCCAGGGTTCAGTGTACATGCACTATAGAAACCATACAGTTACATTGAGTCCAGGCTTCAGTGTACATGCACTATAGAAACCATCCTGTTACAGTGAGTCCAGGCTTCTGTGTACATATACTATAGAAACCATGCTGTTACAGTGAGTCCAGGGTTCAGTGTACATATACTATAAAAACCATACTCTTACAGTGAGTCCAGGGTTCAGTGTACATGCACTTTAGGAACCATACTCTTACAGTGAGTCCAGGGTTCGGTGTACATGCACTATAGAAACCATACTGTTACTATGAGTCCAGGCTTCAGTGTATATGCACTAAAGAAACCATACTGTTACAGTGAGTCCAGGGTTCAGTGTACATATAGTATAAAAACCATACTCTTACAGTGAGTCCAGGCTTCAGTGTACATATACTATAGAAACCATCCTGTTACAGTGAGTCCAGGGTTCAGTGTACATGCACTATAGAAACCATCCTGTTACAGTGAGTCCAGGCTTCTGTGTACATATACTATAGAAACCATCCTGTTACAGTGAGTCCAGGGTTCAGTGTACATGCACTATAGAAACCATCCTGTTACAGTGAGTCCAGGCTTCTGTGTACATATACTATAGAAACCATACTGTTACAGTGAGTCCAGGCTTCAGTGTACATGCACTATAGAAACCATACTGTTACAGTGAGTCCAGGCTTCAGTGTACATGCACTTTAGAAACCATACTGTTACAGTGAGTCCAGGGTTCAGTGTACATATACTATAAAAACCATACTCTTATAGTGAGTCCAGGGTGCAGTGTACATGCACTATAGAAACCCTCCTGTTACAGTGATTCCAGGGTTCAGTGTACATGCACTTTAGAAACCATACTGTTACAGTGAGTCCAGGCTTCAGTGTACATATACTATAGAAACAATCCTGTTACAGTGAGTCCTGGGTTCAGTGTACATATACTATAGAAACCATCCTTTTACAGTTAGTCCAGGCTTCAGTGTACATTTACTATAGAAACCATACTGTTACAGTTAGTTCAGGGTTCAGTGTACATGCTCTATAGAAACCATACTGTTACAGTGAGTCCAGGGTTCAGTGTACATACACTATAGAAACCATTCTGTTACAGTGAGTCCAGGGTTCAGTGTACATATGTGGCACCCCAGGGGTCTGGTTTCCACAGTAATGCAATGTTATGTCTGAGAGCAGATGGGAGGTCTCTTGGTCAGGAATCCTATGCATGCCACACCTCCTGCCCAGTCCTGGGAGGGGAAGAACTTCCCCTGTATAAACCTGGGGCTGAGGCAGGGTTAGAGAGTTCAAAGGGAGAGTTCAGCCAGGAGGGCTGACAGGGAGCTGTGGCTCCGGCTGGGCCCAGCTCCTGGGCCATGCCAGAAGTAGAGACAGAGAAGAGAAGCAGCTATGGGAAAAGAACAACAGGAGCTCTGTGGGAGCAGTGTTACAAGGAGTCAGGGGCTGGCAGCTGCAGAGCTCGCCCTGACTGAGAAGTTATCACCGGACCCGGCGTCCGAGGCTGTGGGGACTAATCTTACCCAGCAGCAGAAACCGACCAGCAGGGGATTTCAGGTCCTCTGGCCCAGAAATCCGAAGGCACGGTCACAAGCGTGGGACCAGCACCGCCGTCGTGGAGCGGAAGCTACTAGAAGGCCCCGAGTCACCGGCCATACGGGTGAGCACCACACGGTACACTCAGGGACGTGGGCTACTTATACCCGCCTCTAGCAAGGTAGCCAGAAGAGTATCGTTAGTTTGGGAGGCCTACAACTCCGCCTGGCCAGGGGAGATCCCATCTGCTCGAGGACTGACCAGGCCCCAATCGCTAGCCAGTACTCCGGGAGGGTCTATCTTTGTCACCAGTAAAGACCCTGAACTACACCGTACCGTCTCCGAGTGGTTCCTGCTACCCCCATCATCCACGTCGGCTGCCCTGAGGCCATACCCCTCCCGTTGGGGGTTATACTATCACGCTGCACAATCCTACCACCGGCCTCAGCGGTCTGCCCTGCAGCAGCAGCTCCTTAGCTGCACTCAACGGGTGGCGTAGTCGTCCAACATCTACCGCTAAGACAGCGCCACTTAGTCTGACTCCCTGGGCACGGACCGGATCACCGCCACGAGACTACAACCCTCAAGAGATCCGGCTCCGGGTAAGCTCCCGCGTGCGCAACGCAGCGCGACACAGGCCCAGGGGCGCGTCAACTTTTGGCGTAGTCGGCAGGATCTCGTGCCCGCAACCACCGGGTACTGCGTGCCTGAAAAAGACTGTTCAAACTTACCTGTGGTGAAGATTCCCGCCATCCGGCGCCATCTCCCGCTTCCTTCCCGCCATCGGTGGAGTTTTCCCGCCATCCGGCGCCATCTTCAGCCTTCTTCCCGCCATACGTGGAGTTTTTCCGCCATTGGACGCCATCTTGAGGACGCCGCGCGGGAAGAAGAGGGGCGTGGACTCCGAAAGCGCGCGAGAACTGAAGCCCCGCCTCACGTCCGGACGTTGCGTAAGGTCCTGGAAGGAGCCCAGCAGACGCCGACGTCACAGGAGCGCGACGGAAGGTCCTCAACCCTGACGATCCACTGCGGAGCCGCGGCCTACGGAAGAGGATCATCGCAAGGTAGGCCACGGTCCACTAGGGGGGAGAAGGATGTCGGATACGGAGGAGAGCTTCACCGCTTCAACCCCCGCCAGCGCCACCGCTGTGGCGGTCATGCCTTTCACCATGCCCTATATCCCGGGGGCAGCCTGGCTACCCCAGTACTCGGGGGAGTCACATACCCTGCATGACTTTAGAGAAAAGCTGGATAGCCTCTTCCAGGTGTACCCCCTCACAGAAGAGCAAAAAGTGAGCATCCTGGTGGCCCAACTAACTGGGGCAGCCCAAAGGGAGGTAAAGTCCTGGCCACCTGGGAGGAGGACTGTCGCAGAGATACTAACCCGGCTAACCGAGGAGGAGCTGCAGTACTACCAATACGAGGAAAGCCAAGAGGACCCGGACGGGTCTGAGGACTACCCTCAGGAGGGAGCACAAAGAGGACATAGCTACTGAAGGGAAGTAGCGTGAATAAAGAGCTGTACATAGTTACCCGTTAGGGTACAAGGACTGCTGCTAATTAAAATATGGTCCCCGTTGGGATTAGTGAATTGTTCCCCGTGTGTCCCTATCCCTTACCAGGCTGAGGACTGTGAGCAGCCATCCCCTATCCCTTACCAGGCTGAGGACTGTGAGCAGCCAATCCTTATCCCCACTGGCCGAGGACTGAGAGCGGCCATATCCTGTAAATAATTATGTGTTTCTAGTAATTTATAGGAGTTCTTGGTGGATTTACCGGGAATCCTTTGTACAGTTAGTGGAGCGTAACCCAGGATGGACTAAAAGACTGTTAAGGACTCGGGGCAGGACAGACCCCTACCTGGTTACGTCTCCCTGTTTTGGTGAAATGGACACCTTTGTTTCCTTCAAAGACTGCACCCGGTTGCGGACATGCCGTGACCACCTTTATGTGTTTTTCTTATTGTATTATTATTGTTATACCCTATTATGTCTTTCTAAAAAAATATGTTTAGTCCCGGAGTACTAAATTTCACTAGGGGGGAATGTGGCACCCCAGGGGTCTGGTTTCCACAGTAATGCAATGTTATGTCTGAGAGCAGGTGGGAGGTCTCTTGGTCAGGAATCCTATGCATGCGACACCTCCTGCCCAGTCCTGGGAGGGGAAGAACTTCCCCTATATAAACCTGGGGCTGAGGCAGGGTTAGAGAGTTCAAAGGGAGAGTTCAGCCAGGAGGGCTGACAGGGAGCTGTGGCTCCGGCTGGGCCCAGCTCCTGGGCCATGCCAGAAGTAGAGACAGAGAAGAGAAGCAGCTATGGGAAAAGAACAACAGGAGCTCTGTGGGAGCAGTGTTACAAGGAGTCAGGGGCTGGCAGCTGCAGAGCTCGCCCTGACTGAGAAGTTATCACCGGACCCGGCGTCCGAGGCTGTGGGGACTAATCTTACCCAGCAGCAGAAACCGACCAGCAGGGGATTTCAGGTCCTCTGGCCCAGAAACCCGAAGGCACGGTCACATGCGTGGGACCAGCACCGCTGTCGTGGAGCGGAAGCTACTAGAAGGCCCCGAGTCACCGGCCATACGGGTGAGCACCACACGGTACACTCAGGGACGTGGGCTACTTATACCCGCCTCTAGCAAGGTAGCCAGAAGAGTATCGTTAATTTGGGAGGCCTACAACTCCGCCTGGCCAGGGGAGATCCCATCTGCTCGAGGACTGACCAGGCCCCAATCGCTAGCCAGTACTCCGGGAGGGTCTATCTTTGTCACCAGTAAAGACCCTGAACTACACCGTACCGTCTCCGAGTGGTTCCTGCTACCCCCATCATCCACGTCGGCTGCCCTGAGGCCATACCCCTCCCGTTGGGGGTTATACTATCACGCTGCACAATCCTACCACCGGCCTCAGCGGTCTGCCCTGCAGCAGCAGCTCCTTAGCTGCACTCAACGGGTGGCGTAGTCGTTCAACATCTACCGCTAATACAGCGCCACTTAGTCTGACTCCCTGGGCACGGACCGGATCACCGCCACGAGACTACAACCCTCAAGAGATCCGGCTCCGGGTAAGCTCCCGTGTGCGCAACGCAGCGCGACACAGGCCCAGGGGCGCGTCACATACACTATAGAAACCATACTGTTACAGTAAGTCCAGGGTTCAGTGTACATACACTATAGAAACCATTCTGTTACAGTGAGTCCAGGCTTCAGTGCACATATACTAGAGAAACCATACTGTTACAGGGAGTCCAGGCTTCAGTGTACATGCACTATAGAAACCATCCTGTTACAGTGAGTCCAGGCTTCAGTGTACATGCACTATAGAAACCATACTCTTACAGTGAGTCCAGGCTTCTGTGTACATATACTATAGAAATCTTCCTGTTACAGTGAGTCCAGGCTTCAGTGTACATGCACCATAGAAACCATACTGTTACAGTGAGTCCAGAGTTCAGTGTACATGCACTATAGAAACCATACTGTTACAGTGAGTCCAGAGTTCAGTGTACATGCACTATAGAAACCATACTGTTACAGTGAGTCCAGAGTTCAGTGTACATGCACTATAGAAACCATACTGTTACAGTGAGTCCAGGCTTCAGTGTAAATGCACTACAGAAACCATACTGTTTCAGTGAGTCCAAGCTTCAGTGTACATGTACTACAGAAATCATCCTGTTACAGTGAGTCCAGGCTTCAGCGTACATGCACTATAGAAACCATACTGTTACAGTGAGTACAGGGTTCAGTGTACATGCACTATAGAAACCATACTGTTACAGTGAGTCCAGGCTTCAGTGTACATGCACTATAGAAACCATACTGTTACAGTGAGTCCAGGCTTCAGTGTACATGCACTATAGAAACCATACTGTTACAGTGAGTCCAGGCTTCAGTGTACATGCACTACAGAAACCATAAGGTTTCAGTGAGTCCAGGCTTCAGTGTACATGTACTATAGAAATCATCCTTTTACAGTGTGTCCAGGCTTCAGTGTACATGCACTTTAGAAACCATACTGTTACAGTGAGTCCAGGCTTCAGTGTACATGCACTATAGAAACCATACTGTTACAGTGAGTCCAGGGTTCAGTGTACATATACTATAGAAACCATCCTGTTATAGTCAGTCCAGGGTTCAGTGTACATATACTATAGAAATCATCCTGTTACAGTGAGTCCAGGCTTCAGTGTACATGCACTATAGAAACCATACTGTTACAGTGAGTCCAGGCTTCAGTGTACATGCACTATAGAAACCATACTGTTACAGTGAGTCCAGGGTTCAGTGTACATGCACTATAGAAACCATACTCTTACAGTGAGTCCAGGGTTCAGTGTACATGCACTATAGAAACCATCCTGTTACAGTGAGTCCAGGGTTCAGTGTACATGCACTATAGAAACCATCCTGTTACAGTGAGTCCAGGGTTCAGTGTACATGCACTATAGAAACCATCCTGTTACAGTGAGTCCAGGCTTCAGTGTACATGTACTATAGAAAGCATCCTGTTACAGTGAGTCCAGGGTTCAGTGTACATGCACTATAGAAAGCATCCTGTTACAGTGAGTCCAGCATTCAGTGTACATATACTATAGAAACCATACTGTTACAGTGAGTCCAGGGTTCAGTGTACATGCAATATAGAAACCATCCTGTTACAGTGAGTCCAGGGTGCAGTGTACATGCACTATAGAAACCATACTGTTACAGTGAGTCCAGGCTTCAGTGTACATGCACTATAGAAACCATACTGTTACAGTGAGTCCAGGCTTCAGTGTTCATGCACTATAGAAACCATACTGTTACAGTGAGTACAGGCTTCAGTGTTCATGCACTATAGAAACCATCCTGTTACAGTGAGTCCAGGGTTCAGGGTACATGCACTATAGAAACCTTCCTGTTATACTGAGTCCAGGGTTCAGTATACATGCACTATAGAAACTATAATGTTACAGTGAGTCCAGGCTTCAGTGTACATGCACTTTAGGAACCATCCTGTTACAGTGAGTCCAGGCTTCAGTGTACATGTACTATAGAAACCATACTGTTACAGTGAGTCCAGGGTTCAGTGTACATGCACTATAGAAACCATACTGTTACAGTGAGTCCAGGGTTCAGTGTACATGCACTATAGAAACCATACTGTTACAGTGAGTCCAGGGTTCAGTGTACATACATTATAGAAACCATACTGTTACAGTTAGTCCAGGCTTCAGTGTACATATACTATAGAAACCATACTGTTACAGTGAGTCCAGGCTTCAGTGTGCATGCACTATAGAAACCATACTGTTACAGTGAGTCCAGGCTTCAGTGTACATGCACTATAGAAACCATCCTGTTACTGGGAGTCCAGGGATCAGTGTACATATACTATAGAAACCATACTGTTACTGGGAGTCCAGGGTTCAGTGTACATGCACTATAGAAACCATCCTGTTACAGTGAGTCCAGGGTTCAGGGTACATGCACTATAGAAACCTTCCTGTTATACTGAGTCCAGGGTTCAGTGTACATGCACTATAGAAACCATACTGCTACAGTGAGTCCAGGGTTCAGTGTACATGCACTATAGAAACCATCCTGTTACAGTGAGTCCAGGCTTCTGTGTACATGCACTATAGAAACCGTCCTGTTACAGTGAGTCCAGGCTTCAGTGTACATGTACTATAGAAACCATGCTGTTACAGTGAGTCCAGGCTTCAGTGTACATGCACTATAGAAATCATCCTGTTACAGTGAGTCCAGGCTTCAGTGTACATGCACTATAGAAACCATCCTGTTACAGTGAGTCCAGGCTTCAGTGTACATGCACTATAGAAACCATCCTGTTACAGTGAGTCCAGGCTTCAGTGTACATGTACTATAGAAACCATAGTGTTACAGTGAGTCCAGGCTTCAGTGTACATGCATTATAGAAACCATCCTGTTACAGTGAGTCCAGTCTTCAGTGTACATGCACTATAGAAATCATCCTGTTACAGTGAGTCCAGGCTTCAGTGTACATATACTATAGAAACCATGCTGTTACAGTGAGTCCAGGCTTCAGTGTACATGCACTATAGAAACCATCCTGTTACAGTGAGTCCAGGGTTCAGTGTACATGCACTATAGAAACCATACTCTTACAGTGAGTCCAGGGTTCAGTGGACATGCACTGTAGAAACCATCCTTTTACAGTGAGTCCAGGGTTCAGTTTCCATGCACTATAGAAACCATCCTGTTACAGTGAGTCTAGGGTTCAATGTACATGCACTATAGAAACCATCCTGTTACAGTGAGTCCAGGATTCAGTGTACATATACTATAGAAACCATACTGTTACAGTGAGTCCAGGGTTCAGTGTACATGCACTATAGAAACCATCCTGTTACAGTGAGTCCAGGGTGCAGTGTACATGCAATATAGAAACCATACTGTTACAGTGAGTCCAGGTTTCAGTGTACATGCACTATAGAAACCATACTGTTACAGTGAGTCCAGGGTTCAGTGTACATGCATTATAGAAACCATCCTGATACAGTGAGTCCAGGGTTCAGTGTACATGCACTGTAGAAACCATACTGTTACAGTGAGTCCAGGTTTCAGTGTACATGCACTATAGAAAACATCCTGTTACAGTGAGTCCAGGGTTCAGTGTACATGCACTATAGAAACCATACTGTTACAGTGAGTCCAGGGTTCAGTGTACATGCACTATAGAAACCATCCTGTTACAGTGAGTCCAGGGTTCAGTGTACATGCACTATAGAAACCATACTGTTACAGTGAGTCCAGGCTTCAGTGTACATGTACTATAGAAACCATCCTGTTACAGTGAGTCCAGGGTTCAGTGTACATGCACTATAGAAACCCTACTGTTACAGTGAGTCCAGGGTTTAGTGTACATGCACTATAGAAACCATACTGTTACAGTGAGTCCAGGGTTCAGTGTACATGCACTATAGAAACCATACTCTTACAGTGAGTCCAGGGTTCAGTGGACATGCACTGTAGAAACCATCCTTTTACAGTGAGTCCAGGGTTCAGTTTCCATGCACTATAGAAACCATCCTGTTACAGTGAGTCTAGGGTTCAATGTACATGCACTATAGAAACCATCCTGTTACAGTGAGTCCAGGATTCAGTGTACATATACTATAGAAACCATACTGTTACAGTGAGTCCAGGGTTCAGTGTACATGCACTATAGAAACCATCCTGTTACAGTGAGTCCAGGGTGCAGTGTACATGCACTATAGAAACCATACTGTTACAGTGAGTCCAGGTTTCAGTGTACATGCACTATAGAAACCATACTGTTACAGTGAGTCCAGGGTTCAGTGTACATGCACTGTAGAAACCATACTGTTACAGTGAGTCCAGGTTTCAGTGTACATGCACTATAGAAACCATACTGTTACAGTGAGTCCAGGGTTCAGTGTACATGCACTATAGAAAACTTCCTGTTATACTGAGTCCAGGGTTCAGTGTACATGCACTATAGAAACCATACTGTTACAGTGAGTCCAGGGTTCAGTGTACATGCACTATAGAAACCATCCTGTTACAGTGAGTCCAGGCTTCAGTGTACGTGTACTATAGAAACCATGCTGTTACAGTGAGTCCAGGCTTCAGTGTACATGCACTATAGAAATCATCCTGTTACAGTGAGTCCAGGCTTCAGTGTACATGCACTATAGAAACCATACTGTTACAGTGAGTCCAAAGTTCAGTGTACATGCACTATAGAAACCATACTGTTACAGTGAGTCCAGAGTTCAGTGTACATGCACTATAGAAACCATACTGTTACAGTGAGTCCAGGCTTCAGTGTACATGCAGTACAGAAACCATACTGTTTCAGTGAGTCCAGGCTTCAGTGTACATGTACTACAGAAATCATCCTGTTACAGTGAGTCCAGGCTTCAGTGTACATGCACTATAGAAACCATACTGTTACAGTGAGTCCAGGGTTCAGTGTACATGCACTATAGAAACCATACTGTTACGGTGAGTCCTGGCTTCAGTGTACATGCACTATAGAAACCATACTGTTACAGTGAGTCCAGGCTTCAGTGTACATGCACTATAGAAACCATACTGTTACAGTGAGTCCAGGGTTCAGTGTACATGCACTATTGAAACCATACTGTTACAGTGAGTCCAGGCTTCAGTGTACATGTACTATAGAAACCATACTGTTACAGTGAGTCCAGGCTTCAGTGTACATGTACTATAGAAATCATCCTGTTACAGTGAGTCCAGGCTTCAGTGTACATGCACTTTAGAAACCATACTGTTACAGTTGGTCCAGGCTTCAGTGTACATGTACTATAGAAATCATCCTGTTACAGTGAGTCCAGGCTTCAGTGTACATGCACTATAGAAACCATACTGTTACAGTGAGTCCAGGGTTCAGTGTACATGCACTTTAGAAACCATACTGTTACAGTGAGTCCAGGCTTCAGTGTACATGCACTTTAGAAACCATACTGTTACAGTGAGTCCAGGGTTCAGTGTACATATACTATAGAAACCATCCTGTTATAGTCAGTCCAGGGTTCTGTGTACATGCACTATAGAAACCATCCTGTTACAGTGAGTCCAGGCTTCAGTGTACATGCACTATAGAAACCATCCTGTTACAGTGAGTCCAGGCTTCAGTGTACATGCACTATAGAAACCATCCTGTTACAGTGAGTCCAGGATTCAGTGTACATATACTATAGAAACCATACTGTTACAGTGAGTCCAGGCGTCAGTGTACATGCACTATAGAAACCATAGTGTTACAGTGAGTCCAGGCTTCAGTGTACATGCACTATAGAAACCATCCTGTGACAGTGAGTCCAGGCTTCAGTGTACATGTACTATAGAAACCATCCTGTGACAGTTAGTCCAGGCTTCAGTGTACATATACTATAGAAACCATATTGTTACAGTGAGTCCAGGCTTCAGTGTACATATACTATAGAAACCATACTGTTACAGTGAGTCCAGGCTTCATTGTACATATACTATAGAAACCATCCTGTTACAGTGAGTCCAGGCTTCAGTGTACATGTACTATAGAAACCATACTGTGACAGTGAGTCCAGGCTTCAATGTACATGTACTATAGAAACCATCCTGTGACAGTTAGTCCAGGCTTCAGTGTACATGTACTATAGAAACCATACTGTTACAGTGAGTCCAGGCTTCAGTGTACATATACTATAGAAACCATACTGTTACAGTGAGTCCAGGCTTCAGTGTACATATACTATTGAAACCATCCTGTTACAGTTAGTCCAGGCTTCAGTGTACATGTACTATAGAAACCATCCTGTTACAGTGAGTCCAGGCTTCAGTGTACATGCACTATAGAAACCATCCTGTTACAGTGAGTCCAGGCTTCAGTGTACATGCACTATAGAAACCATCCTGTTACAGTGAGTCCAGGCTTCAGTGTACATATACTATAGAAATCATACTGTTACAGTTAGTCCAGGCTTCAGTGTACATGTACTATAGAAACCATACTGTTACAGTGAGTCCAGGGTTCAGTGTACATATACTATAGAAACCATACTGTTACAGTGAGTCCAGGGTTCAGTGTACATGCACTATAGAAACCATCCTGTTACAGTGAGTCCAGGCTTCAGTGTACATATACTATAGAAACCATACTGTTACAGTGAGTCCAGGCTTCAGTGTACATATACTATTGAAACCATCCTGTTACAGTTAGTCCAGGCTTCAGTGTACATGTACTATAGAAACCATCCTGTTACAGTGAGTCCAGGCTTCAGTGTACATATACTATAGAAACCATCCTGTTACAGTGAGTCCAGGCTTCAGTGTACATGCACTATAGAAACCATCCTGTTACAGTGAGTCCAGGCTTCAGTGTACATGCACTATAGAAACCATCCTGTTACAGTGAGTCCAGGCTTCAGTGTACATATACTATAGAAACCATACTGTTACAGTTAGTCCAGGCTTCAGTGTACATGTACTATAGAAACCATACTGTTACAGTGAGTCCAGGGTTCAGTGTACATATACTATAGAAACCATACTGTTACAGTGAGTCCAGGGTTCAGTGTACATGCACTATAGAAACCATCCTGTTACAGTGAGTCCAGGCTTCAGTGTACATATACTATAGAAACCATACTGTTACAGTGAGTCCAGGGTTCAGTGTACATATACTATAGAAACCATACTGTTACAGTGAGTCCAGGCATTAGCAAGCCTTTGCAATAAAGGAGCATTAAGTAATGCCATTTTTTTTCCATTTGACTAAATTTTAAGAAAGAATGTCCTTGAATTAAAAAAAAAATCATAATTCATCCATCGGTTTCTGCAATCATTCATTTCTAATTCCTTTTGCAACTTTGTTCTGGTATCGCAGTGTTTCCAGCTCCGGCAATGAAAAGTTATAATTATGTCACACAGTCCGGGTAACCACGAGCATCTCAGCATCTGGTATGTGGTCAAAAACTTTTGTTTCAAGATCAGAACTATTTATAGGGAGCACAATTTTTTTTCAGGATAGTAATTTCCTATACGGTTTTATGAAAATATGGCTGCATTTATGTAAAAAAAAAAATATTCCAAATATTTGATGTTGTTCTTCTAGATCCCAGCCAAGGCATCCTTAGAACAGACTGTGACCTAAAAATCTCTTGTGCAAATTTACTACTTTTATTTATTCATTTATTTATTTTTTAAAATCCAATAATAAATCAATTAAATGCAATCCTTAAATGACTGGCGATATGGGCTGCACCAATGAAGCAAGTGTCCCTTTAAAATCCTGGGACCTAAAATCTGGGTCCAAGGAGGTCAAAATCCCAAAGGTTCCATATCACACAGGTATAGGCATTCAGTGTGCCGCCATATGGTGCCACTCAGTGTGGTCTCGTGAGCAGTGTACAGGGATACCCGTCCGAATCTCAGCTCTTCCAAAGTATAAATTGTACAAAAACTTCTATAAACTAAATGAACCGTGTATCTAATGGTTTGTTGTGTTTAATAAATGACCAAACATAAGAGCAATCGCCAAAACTCATAAATGAGGATTAAACATTTCCTTCTGCTCTGACTTAAGTTATCAGATGGAAAAGTCTGTATTATCCCGACCAACAATATCACAGGAGATACAGATAAATCATTTATGAAGATGACACATTGCTCAGAAAGTTCTGCAAAATAGAGAGCGTGAATTTCAGCAAATGAACAAAAACCAAAGGAAACCAAATGGGGGGGAAAATACATTGAATCTGAAGCCATAAAAAGGGCCACAACCTGATAGATAGATAATAGATAGATGATAGATAGATGATAGATAATAGATAGATAGATGATAGATAGATAATAGATAATAGGTAGATAATAGATAGATGATAGATAATAGATAGATAATAGATAGATAATAGATGATAGATAATAGATAGATGATAGATAATAGATAGATGATAGATAGATGATAGAAAGATGATAGATGATAGATAGATGATAGATAATAGATAGATAATAGATAATAGGTAGATAATAGATAATAGATAGATAATAGATAGATAGATAATAAATAGATAATAGATAGATAATAGATAGATAATAGATGATAGATAATAGATAGATGATAGATAATAGATAGATGATAGATAGATGATAGATAATAGATAGATAGATAATAGATAGATGATAGATAATAGATGATATATAATAAATAGATAATAGATAGATAATAGATAGATAGATAATAAATAGATAATAGATAGATAATAGATAGATGATAGATAGATAATAGATAGATGATAGATAATAGATAGATAATAGATAATAGATAGATAATAGATAGATAGATAATAAATAGATAATAGATAGATAATAGATAGATAATAGATGATAGATAATAGATAGATGATAGATAATAGATAGATGATAGATAGATGATAGATAATAGATAGATAGATAATAGATAGATGATAGATAATAGATGATATATAATAAATAGATAATAGATAGATAATAGATAGATAGATAATAAATAGATAATAGATAGATAATAGATAGATGATAGATAGATGATAGATAATAGATGATAGATAATAGATAGATAATAGATGATAGATAATAGATAGATAATAGATAGATGATAGATGATAGATAATAGATAGATGATAGATAATAGATGTTATATAATAAATAAATAATAGATAGATAATAGATAGATAGATAATAAATAGATAATAGATAGATAATAGATAGATAATAGATGATAGATAATAGATAGATAATAGATAATAGATAGATGATAGATAATAGATAGATGATAGATAATAGATAGATAGATGATAGATGATAGATGATAAATAATAGATAGATGATAGATAATAGATAGATAATAGATAGATGATAGATAATAGATAATAGATAGATGATAGATAATAGATGATAGATAGATAATAGATAGATAATAGATAGATAATAGATCAATAGATAATAGATAGATTATAGATAATAGATGATAGATAGATAATAGATAGATGATAGATCATAGATAATAGATAGATTATAGATAATAGATGATAGATAATAGATAGATGATAGATAATAGATAATAGATAGATAGATAATAGATGATAGATAATAGATAGATAATATATAGATAATAGATAGATGATAGATAATAGATGATAGATAATAGATAGATAATAGATAATAGATAGATAATAGATAATGGATAGATAATAGATAATAGATAGATAATAGATAGATAATAGATAGATGATAGATAATAGATAGATAGATAATAGATAGATAATGTAGCATACCTGGCGGCGTTCTTGCATGGTGTTCCATCTCTCATCATGCAAGATCGCAAACTTCATCTCCCGCCCAGCTTCCTGGTCTGGCTTCTTTCCTTGTGCTCTGCTCTGCTCCACTTTGGCTGCATAGGGCGACGCCCGCTGAACTTCCTGTTTCATGTACCTGCTGCGGACACGCCCCTGTTGCACCTTCAGCCTATTGCTGTCCATCTTTGGGTATTTATACCACCTTCTTCCTCAAGATGGCGCCTGAGCATTGTTTCTTGTCAGTTGGCTTTTTGTCTCTGACATGCCAGGTCCTATCCTGTTTTCCTGCCTGTTTTCCAGTTCTGTGTCTGAACTGTGGTCTGTTCTTGTGAACACGCTTCTTGCCTGTTCTTTCGCCTTCTAGGGGCCGTATTCCTAGATCTGCCTGTCTGTGCCTTGCGGTATCTGTTCCCGTCTGAACAGAGTCCTGTTTGTGTCCCTGCCTTGCGGTATCTGTTCCCGTCTGAACAGAGTCCTGTTTGTGTTCCTGCCTTGCGGTATCTGTTCCCGTCTGAACAGAGTCCTGTTTGTGTTCCTGCCTTGCTGTCTCTATTCCCGTTCCTCTGTTCCCTGTTGTCTGTGCCTCGTTTCTACTTTAACCTTGTCTCCCTTTTCCCTCTATGTCTGTTTTCTGCGTCTTTCTGCAGAGTCTGAACCCGCTCCTAAATTCCTTCTCGTCGTCTCTGTACCTCTGTTGTGAATTTAGTGTACGCTCGCTACTTCTATGTAAGTACTGTGCGTGCTTCTGGTTCTGCCTTTCCTTCTCCGTCTGTTCTTTGTGAACAGAGTCCTATCCCCTTGCCTGGTTTACCGCTCTGCGGTGTCCGCTCTGCTCCTGCTTAGCTTGCCGCTCTTGCGGTTTCTGCTCTGCTCCTGCTTAGCTTGCCGCTGTTGCGGTTTCTGCTCTGCTCCTGCCTTGTTTACCGCTCTGCTCCTGCTTAGCTTGCCGCTCTTGCGGTTTCTGCTCTGCTCCTGCCTTGTTTACCGCTCTGCGGTGTCCGCTCTGCTCCTGCTTAGCTTGCCGCTCTTGCGGTTTCTGCTCTGCTCCTGCCTTGTTTACCGCTCTGCGGTGTCCGCTCTGCTCCTGCTTAGCTTGCCGCTCTTGCGGTTTCTACTCTGCTCCTGCCTTGTTTACCGCTCTGCGGTGTCCGCTCTGCTCCTGCTTAGCTTGCCGCTCTTGCGGTTTCTGCTCTGCTCCTGCCTTGTTTACCGCTCTGCGGTGTCCGCTCTGCTCCTGCTTAGCTTGCCGCTCTTGCGGTTTTCACTCTGCTCTTGCCTTGCTTGCCGCTCCTGCGGTTTCTGCTCTGCTCTTATCTTGCTTACTGCTTCTGCGGTTTCCGCCCTGCCCTGCTTCTGCCCGCTGCTCCGGCAGTCCTGTCCTGCCCTGCTTGTGCTCGCTGCTCCTGCAGCCCCGTCCTGCTCTGTTCTTGCCCACCGCTTCGGGCGTTCCCTCTCTGCTGTGGTTGTCTACCGCATCTGCGGTTCTGTGACCCAGTCTGTACTGGGTCTTAACCTCTCTGTGCTCCAGCCCGTCCTTTCGGCCAGTACCTCCCTGCCTGCATACTCGCCTGTATCCACCCATCTGCATACCTGCCGTGTTTGCTTACATCCACCAGTCTGTGCCAGCCTAACCTGCCTGTTCCAGTAATCCCAGTGTGGGTCAACCCCCGTGTCCGGAGTTTGACCTGGAGTAGCACCTGGTCCCTCTGCCCGGTTTCTCCCTGGTGCACTGGCGTCGTACGCCGTCGTGCCACCTTGGTCGGATCGGCCAGATACTTAGTCACGCCCCTCCAGGCACTCTCCGGTCCATGGTCCAGTGGAACCACAACACCCGCACACGCCAGTCAGTCCGGGCGTGTGCATAACAGCATGCTCAGGCCATGGTTCCCGTTGAGCCCCACGGCCTTCGCTCTCTGAGACGTTTTCCAGCTAATACGTGCATTAAAAATAAATAAATAAATATATATATATATTTTTTTTTCTCTAGCTGAGTTCCAGGCTAATTTCGCACCCGTCCAGATGGAGCTTTCTGCACCCGTTCCTGTGGATCCGCCCCAGTACTATGGGGATCCAAAACAAAGTCGTGCATTTGTGGAGCAATGCATGCTGCACTTCAAGTTCTACCCTCTTTCTTTTCCTTCTGATTGGTCTAAAGTGGCATTTATAATTGACTACCTAGCGGGGGATGCCTTGAAGTGGGTCACCCCCCTATGGGAAGCTTGGGATCCTATCGTCCTTGACCTGCAGGCCTTCCTGGTGGCCTTCCTAATGGTCTTCGATGACCCCAACCCTGGAGTCCCTGCTGAAGCTGCACCTGCTCCCGCGGATCCACCACGGTACTACGGGGATCCAAAACAATGCCGTGCATTTGTGTGGCAATGCTTGCTGCAGTTCCGGTTCTATGCTAATGCTTATTCTTCTGATCGGGTTAAGGTGGGATTTATAATGTCCAACCTAGCGGGTGATGCCTTGGAATGGATCAACCCCCTATGGGAAGCACAGGATCCTATCGTTCTTGACCTACAGGCCTTCCTGGTGGCCTTCCTTTTGGCTTTCGATGATCCTAACCCTGAAACCCCTGCTGAAGCTTCACTTCCCTGTATCCCGGAGCAGCCCCGACGGGTAATGTGCATAGGTAGCGCACAAGTTCTCCTGCCCGAAAAGACTGTTGCTTGCCCTGAATCCACTCAGGATGACTACACTCTCCGGAATACTGCTCCCAACCTCAAGAGGCAGTCCAGACGTGCTAGACGCAGAGGCAAGCCGTCACGCCAGGGTCTGTCCTCCCTGAGACCTCCTGACCCCAACCTTGAAGTCCCTACTGAAGCTTCATCTTCCTGTATCCCGGAGAAGCCCCAGCGGGTGATGTGCGTGGGTGGTGCACCAGTTCTCCAGCCAGAAGAGACTGCTACCCATCCAGAGTCCACACAGGAGAGCTTCCTGCACCTGGCATCAGATTCTACACCCACTTTAACCAGTGTGCATGTCCAAGGATGCTCCGAAGCTGTGTTTACCTCCGAGTCTGTACACCTCTACTACCTGGCGGAGGACCCCTTGTTGCCTCCTGAATCCTCCGGGATACCACTCGATGACAATTGGAGAGAGACTTCCCTACACCCGGTACCCGATACTTCGTCCGCTCAGTCCTGTGGGCCTGACAATGGGTGCCTCAAAGTGGTAGTTACTCCCGAGTCTCTACACCCCTCTGACCAGGCGGAGGACCTCCAGTTGTCTCCTGAACCCTTCGGGGTGCTACCTGATTGCGAATGGACTGAGACTCTCCTTTACTCGGTACCTGATACCTCGCCCGCTTCTTCCAGTGAGTCTGACCTTATGTACTCCGAAGCAGAGGTTACCCTCGAGTCTCGGTATCCCTCCAAACTGGCGGAGGACCCCCAGTTGTTTCCTGAATCCTCCGGGGTACCACCACATAACAAAGAGGCAGTGTCTTCTCTACACCTTGTACCTGATACTTTGCCCAATTCATCCTGTGAGCTTGACAAGATGTACCCCGAAGCAGAGGCTACCCCCGAGTCTCTGCACCCCTCCAACCCGGCAGAGGACCTCCAGTTGTCTCCTGAACTTTTTGGGGTGCTGCCTAAAAATAAATGTAGAGAGACTTTTTTGTGTGCTGTTTCTGGTATTTCACCCGTTTCATCTGTTGCTGAAGATGGCTGGATGGGAAGCCGCATCCTAGCCATCCAGATTATGAGACCAGTTTTGTCTCCTCCTGTGGACAATAGAAGTAATCTCCTTGAAGAGAGGGATTGGCCCCCAAATTCCCTGCGGAAGATCCTTGCAGGCCTGAAGAAGAGGGGGCGTAAGGGGGGGGGGTACTGTAGCATACCTGGCGGCGTTCTTGCATGGTGTTCCATCTCTCATCATGCAAGATCGCAAACTTCATCTCCCGCCCAGCTTCCTGGTCTGGCTTCTTTCCTTGTTCTCTGCTCTGCTCCACTTTGGCTGCATAGGGCGACGCCCGCTGAACTTCCTGTTTCATGTACCTGCTGCGGACACGCCCCTGTTGCACCTTCAGCCTATTGCTGTCCATCTTTGGGTATTTATACCACCTTCTTCCTCAAGATGGCGCCTGAGCATTGTTTCTTGTCAGTTGGCTTTTTGTCTCTGACATGCCAGGTCCTATCCTGTTTTCCTGCCTGTTTTCCAGTTCTGTGTCTGAACTGTGGTCTGTTCTTGTGAACACGCTTCTTGCCTGTTCTTTCGCCTTCTAGGGGCCGTATTCCTAGATCTGCCTGTCTGTGCCTTGCGGTATCTGTTCCCGTCTGAACAGAGTCCTGTTTGTGTCCCTGCCTTGCGGTATCTGTTCCCGTCTGAACAGAGTCCTGTTTGTGTTCCTGCCTTGCGGTATCTGTTCCCGTCTGAACAGAGTCCTGTTTGTGTTCCTGCCTTGCTGTCTCTATTCCCGTTCCTCTGTTCCCTGTTGTCTGTGCCTCGTTTCTACTTTAACCTTGTCTCCCTTTTCCCTCTATGTCTGTTTTCTGCGTCTTTCTGCAGAGTCTGAACCCGCTCCTAAATTCCTTCTCGTCGTCTCTGTACCTCTGTTGTGAATTTAGTGTACGCTCGCTACTTCTATGTAAGTACTGTGCGTGCTTCTGGTTCTGCCTTTCCTTCTCCGTCTGTTCTTTGTGAACAGAGTCCTATCCCCTTGCCTGGTTTACCGCTCTGCGGTGTCCGCTCTGCTCCTGCTTAGCTTGCCGCTCTTGCGGTTTCTGCTCTGCTCCTGCCTTGTTTACCGCTCTGCGGTGTCCGCTCTGCTCCTGCTTAGCTTGCCGCTCTTGCGGTTTCTGCTCTGCTCCTGCCTTGTTTACCGCTCTGCGGTGTCCGCTCTGCTCCTGCTTAGCTTGCCGCTCTTGCGGTTTCTACTCTGCTCCTGCCTTGTTTACCGCTCTGCGGTGTCCGCTCTGCTCCTGCTTAGCTTGCCGCTCTTGCGGTTTCTGCTCTGCTCCTGCCTTGTTTACCGCTCTGCGGTGTCCGCTCTGCTCCTGCTTAGCTTGCCGCTCTTGCGGTTTCTGCTCTGCTCCTGCCTTGTTTACCGCTCTGCGGTGTCCGCTCTGCTCCTGCTTAGCTTGCCGCTCTTGCGGTTTCTGCTCTGCTCCTGCCTTGTTTACCGCTCTGCGGTGTCCGCTCTGCTCCTGCTTAGCTTGCCGCTCTTGCGGTTTTCACTCTGCTCTTGCCTTGCTTGCCGCTCCTGCGGTTTCTGCTCTGCTCTTATCTTGCTTACTGCTTCTGCGGTTTCCGCCCTGCCCTGCTTCTGCCCGCTGCTCCGGCAGTCCTGTCCTGCCCTGCTTGTGCTCGCTGCTCCTGCAGCCCCGTCCTGCTCTGTTCTTGCCCACCGCTTCGGGCGTTCCCTCTCTGCTGTGGTTGTCTACCGCATCTGCGGTTCTGTGACCCAGTCTGTACTGGGTCTTAACCTCTCTGTGCTCCAGCCCGTCCTTTCGGCCAGTACCTCCCTGCCTGCATACTCGCCTGTATCCACCCATCTGCATACCTGCCGTGTTTGCTTACATCCACCAGTCTGTGCCAGCCTAACCTGCCTGTTCCAGTAATCCCAGTGTGGGTCAACCCCCGTGTCCGGAGTTTGACCTGGAGTAGCACCTGGTCCCTCTGCCCGGTTTCTCCCTGGTGCACTGGCGTCGTACGCCGTCGTGCCACCTTGGTCGGATCGGCCAGATACTTAGTCACGCCCCTCCAGGCACTCTCCGGTCCATGGTCCAGTGGAACCACAACACCCGCACACGCCAGTCAGTCCGGGCGTGTGCATAACAGATAATATATAATAGATAGATAATAGATAGATAATAGATAGATAATAGATAGATAATGGTTAGATAATAGATGATCGATAATATATAGATAATAGATAGAGAATAGATAATAGATAGATGATAGATAATAGATAATAGATAGATAATAGATAGATGATAGATAATAGATAGATAATAGATAGATAATAGATAATGGTTAGATAATAGATGATCGATAATATATAGATAATAGATAGAGAATAGATAATAGATAGATGATAGATAATAGATAATAGATAGATAATAGATAGATGATAGATAATAGATAGATAATAGATAGATAATAGATAGATAATAGATCGATGATAGATAGATAATAGATAGATATATAGATGATAGATAGATAATAGATAGATAATATATAGCTAATAGATAATAGATAGATAATAGATAGATAGATCGATGATAGATAGATAGATAATAGATAGATAATAGATAGATAATAGATAGATGATAGATAATACATAGATGATAGATAACAGATATATAATAGATAGATGATAGATAATAGATGATAGATAATAGATAGATAATGGATAATAGATAGATAATAGATAGATGATAGATAATAGATGATAGATAATAGATGATAGATAGATAATAGATAGATGATAGATAATAGATAGATAATAGATAGATGATAGATAATAGATAGATAATAGATAGATGATAGATAATAGATGATAGATAATAGATAGATGATAGATGATAGATAATAGATGATAGATAATAGATAGATGATAGATAATAGATAGATAATAGATAGATGATAGATAATAGATAGATAATAGATAGATAATAGATAATAGATGATAGATAATAGATGATAGATAATAGATAGATAATAGATAGATAATAGATAATAGATGATAGATAATAGATGATAGATAATAGATAGATGATAGATAATAGATGATAGATAATAGATAGATAATAGATAGATAATATATAGATAATAGATAGATGATAGATAATAGATAGATAATAGATAGATAGATAATAGATAGATAATAGATAGATAGATAATAGATAGATAATATATAATAGATAGATAATAGATAGATAGATAGATAATAGATATATGATAGATAATAGATGATAGATAGATAATAGATAGATGATAGATAGATAATAGATAGATAATAGATGGATAATAGATGAAACTCAAATGTTCACACACGTTTATGTTTTGTAGAAACCCTATAATTCTATAGAACACATAGATCTAAATCCAAATAAAATAAAAAAAATTATATAGGAAATAAATATTCATCTGTAGATCTCATTCTTGCCCTCCGGCATTGTTCTCACGCATCACAAATGTTCTGCTCCAAAATATATCCAGCCATCACATAATGCAATAATTATCATCGATAAAAAGCAAATAAATCATTACAGCTGTAAATTATAAGCAAAAGTGGGAAGAGAGTACAGGCGGCTGCAGCACCCGGCGCTGATCACCCGCAATGTCTGCATTCACCCCACTATCAGCAGTTATCAACCAGATCAGGCCAAATAATGGCAAGCCGATTACTCCACAACACAGTATATAGGAAAAAACATATACAACTAGCACTCGAAAGAAAAAAAACACCCACAGAAAATATTAACTTTTAGAATAAAAAAAAATCCATAAATAAAGAAATAATAATTAATAAATCCATAAATAATGAATAAATAATAACTAAATACATCAAATAAGAAATATATTCCATAAATAATTGAAATAAAAATAAACAAAAATGGCAGTAAAATTTTAAAAAATCTATTAATAATTAATTATATTATTAATAATATTCCACGTCGCAATAAATTGGAAAAAAACACATAAAACTAAACAAATTATAAAAAAAAGAAAATATTAACAGCTTAAAAAATCCATAAATAATGAATAAATAAATGCATACATAAATAATAAAATAATAAATAAATTCATAAAAATCCATAAATAAATAATTATTAAACACAAATTTAATAAATGCATATATAAAATAAAAATAATCCATAAATAAATATATAAATAATAAATAAAATAAGTACATAAAATACCCCCAAAAATCCATAAATTATGAATAATAAATAATAATAAATAAATAAAATAAGTAAATAAAATACCCCCAAAAATCCATAAATAAATAATTATTAAACACATGTTTAATAAATAATAAATACATACGTAAAATAAAAATAATCTATAAATTATAAATAATAATAATAAATAAAATAAGAACATAAAATACCCCAAAAATCCATAAATAAATAAAAATAAAAATAAACAACAATGTCAGTAAAATAAAAAAATGCAAGAAAGATAAATGCTTAAAGTAAATTATTTAAATAGGGTAATAAATAAAATATTAATAAATAAAATGTAATAAAATCTAATCTATTTCATCACTTACAATAAGCTATAATTGAGAGAAATAATTCCAATAAAGCTACGTCGCACATTAAATACCGTAAAGCCATTCTAATCAATCAATAAACAGCACAGATTAAATAAAACGGAGTAAATAATGATCAATAATTCTCGTCTAAATAAAAATAAAATTTGGATTAAAAAAAATAACTAAAAATTATTTAAATAATAAATTATAAAATAAATTGTTTTAAATAATTATAAAAAATAATTCATGATTTAACTATTTAAAAAAAAAAAAAAACAAACAAACGCATAAACAAAAAATAAAAAATAAATACAAGTGCACATTATTGGGGAACTTTGTCTACTTTTTGCGACTTTTTGCCATGAATGACAGCGCCCCCTTCTGTTTCATTCTATAATCTGAATGCACCTGCCACTTTAAGAAATTAAAAAAAAAAAAAATTTAAAAAAAACAAAAAAAAAAAACACATATAATAATGACTTACAGGTAACTGCCACTTGTAAGGATGAGGAATATCTGGGGGTAATGAAGTGAGAGTAATACACTGCGAGATGTGAGCAGAATCATGACTGTTGTCCTCTCCTTGATAATTCCTGGTAAGGACCCCCCAAATCCCCTCCCCAGACGTGTTAATAATGAGGTCCGGTCCTGTCGGCTCAGCCTGCGGGGTTTGGGTTAAGCTGCTGGGACTTTGTCATGTCTCAGTGGTTGCGGAGTTTTACAGACTGGGATCCGTGTGATGATGGGTTAGAGGCTTTGGATGGCAGAGAGCGAGGACCTCTCTTGTCTCCCTCTGGCTTTCATCAGCCTGTGCGCTGCCATTGGGCATGGAGACTGCAGTCCGCCTACTTGTTTTTTAGAAAAAGGGAAAAAAAAAAAAAGGAGGTGTGCGGGGGGTAATGACAATGGGGGACAGAGATCCAGCTCCTATAATCAGTGCCTGGGATGCTGCTGCAGGAGGAAAGGAGGCGACGGGGGTCTTCCAGCTACTTTTCCAATTTTTTTCATCCCAGCTGTCCCGGGCACTGCGCTTGGACCGTGGACAAGTGGAGCACAGTGAAGCCAGGACACCTTGCCAGGCTTGTATGAAGCCGGATTAAAGTCTTACCAGCTGTCCGCAGTCACAATTTAAAAAATAAATAAATAAAGGGTTAAAATTGCCAATTTTGGGCTATTTCATTTTTTTTTTTTTTTGCATAGGGGATGGAATTAATCAGCTTTTTTATTATTACATTTTATTATATTTATGGGGTTTTTTTTGTAATTTTTTTTCATTTTTCTTTATATAGATGGCGCCAGCTGAAAATCACACAGGACTCACAATTTAATTTTATTACTATATTTTTTAATTATTCATTTTTGTATTTCTTTCTTTTTTTTTTTTGGCAGAGCAATTAATCTACTTTTTATTATACATTTTTATTACTAGGCTAGATGGTGGCCTGATTCTAACGCATCGGGTATTCTAGAATATGTATGCGGCCGACCGGGCGCAATCAGCAGAGCGGTGTTTAAATGGGTTGTGTACTACTTTAAATTAACCCCCCAATGTATCCCCCCCCGGGGCCCCTAATGAATTTTGTCATTACGTCATGTTGTCAATACTGCTTGTGACAACATCGCTGACGACGCACAGCCAGCACGTAATTCTCCCGCCTGCAGCCGGATCTTGCTTCCGTTTACATCACGACTATTTGCGGCTGCAGCCGGGGGTCTCCTGTTCCGCGCACCACAGTGAATGAAACGTGACAGAAGTACATCACACTCTGACTGACCGTGTTTAGTAAACATGACTGAACTATGTCGCACTGTGACTGACAAAATAGCTGATTGGTCGCGGGCTGCGGCCGCAACCAATCAGCAGAGCGGTGTTTAAATTTGCCGCCAATATCGCTGATTGGTCGCGGCCGGCAGCTGCGACCAATCAGCGAACCGTGTTAATGAGGACGGGGAGTGGCGCTGCCTGTGCGGGTACTTCCGCTGCGAGCAGCCGGGAGATGACCGGTTATCTCCTGGCTGCGTCGCCGCTGATTTCCCGACGGTGGCCTGCGTGTTTATAATCCGGCGCCAATTCGCGGCCGGGCTGCGGCAGTCGCTGATTGGTCGCGGCTGGCTGGCCGCGACCAATCAGCAGAGCGGTGTTTAAATTTGGCGCCAATATCGTTGATTGGTCGCGGCCGGCGGCTGCGATCAATCAGCGAACCGTGTTAGTGAGGACTGGGGAGTGGCGCTGCCTGTGCGGGTACTTCCGCTGTGAGCAGCCGGGAGATGAACGGCTAGCGCCGGTCATCTCCCGGCTGCATCGCCGCTGACATCCATGCGGCTACCATCGGGAGATCAGCGGCTAGGGCCGCTGATCTCCCAACGGCAAGTATAAAGGGAGGACCGGGGAGAGAGGCCGCCGGTCGGGGTACTTCTGCTGCGAGCAGCTGGGAGCTAGCACTGCTCATCTCCCGGCTGCGTCGCCACTGATCTCCCGACAGTGGCCTGCGTGTTTAAAATCCGGCGCCAATTTGGCTGCGGCAGTCGCTGATTGGTCGCGGCCGGCTGGGAGCGCGACCAATCAGAGAAGCGCGGTTTTAAATTTCGCGCCAATATCGGTGATTGGTCGCTGGCGTGACCAATCAGCAGAGCGATTTTTAAATTTGGCGCCAATATCGCTGATTGGTCGCGGCTGGCGGCTGCAACCAATCAGCGAATCGTATTAGTGAGGACAGGGGAGCGGCGTTGCCTGTGCGGGTACTTCCACTGCGAGCAGCCGGGAGATGACCGGCTGCTCGCAGCAGAAGTATCCCGACCAGCGGCGCCGCTCCCCGGTCCTCCATTCACACTTGCCGTCGGGAGATCAGCGGCCCTAGCCGCTGATCTCCCGACGGTAGCCGCATGGAGGTCAGCGGCGCCACCGGTCGGGGTATTTCTGCTGCGAGCAGCCGGGAGATGACCGGCTAGCGCGGCAGATGAGCTGCTAACGGCCGCCATCTTTTTCTGAAATTCCGCGTCGCTGATTGGCCGCGGCCGTACCAATCAGCGACACGGGATTTCCTGGACAGAAGGACAGACAGACGGGATAAGACGATTATATATACTAGATGTTTTAATTAATTTTTTTAATCTTTTTTTTTTATATAGATTGCGCTATAAAACCGCTAGCTGGAATCATACAGGACTCACAATTTAATTTTTATTACTATATTTTTTAATTATTAATTTTTGGGATTTTTTTCTATATAGATGGTGCTATAAAACACCTGGCTGGCATCACAATTTATGAAATAAAGAGTTAAAATTGACCATTATGGGCTAACTAGGGTGAAATAAATTTCATTTTTTTTTTTGCATAGGTGGCGCAATTAATCTACTTTTTTATTATGAATTTTTATTACTAGATGTTTTAATTATTTTTTAAATCTTTTTTATATAGATGGCGCTATAAAACAGAAATCATACAGGACTCAGAATTTAATGTTGTTATATTTCTTAATTATTAATTTTTTGGATTTTTTTCTATATAGATGGCGCTATAAAACACCTGGCTGGGAATCGCAATTTATGAAATAAAGAGTTAAAATTGACCATTATAATGCCCCGTCTCATGCTGCACATAACACATCTGCATCTCTGGCTGCTGTGGGCATAAAAGGGGACAAACTTATGGTGTGGCCCCCATGCTCCCCTGACCTCAACCCCATTGAGAACCTCTGGAGCATCATCAAAAGGAGTGTCTATGATGGCGGGAGGCAGTTCACATCTAAGCAACAGCTCTGGGAGGGTATTCTGTCCTCATGCAAAACAATTGAAGCAGAAACCATCCAAAACCTGACAAATTCAATGGACGAGAGAGTTCAGAAGCTCCTTTCGAACAAGGGGTCCTATGTGCAAATGTAACATCACCTAGAATAAAGTTTTGAGTTGAAAACTGTTTGATTTCAGTTTGTAATAACCTGCTAATGCTTATAATTTCAAAAATGACCATTTTTTTGTTCTTTATTAAAATGAAAAGGTTGAAAACTCTGCTGTGCATAATAATTTGGAACATGCATTTTGAGTGCAGTTTGAGTTTTTTATTTTTTTTAAAAATATACTGTTATCATAGGCAGTTTGTACAAAAACCTTTCAATTGTACTCTAATAGTTATTTGACTGTAAAATTACCATGACTGCAATTCATATAGGTAATTTGGGAAAATCTGAGAAAATATTATTTGCATAATAATTTGGAACACAGTGTAGATGGAGCTATAAAACACCTGGCTGGCATCACAATTTATGAAATAAAGAGTTATAATTGTCCATTATGGGCTAACTAGGCTGAAATTAATTACATTTTTTTTGCTAGGTAGAGCAATTGATCTACTTTTTTTTGTATTTTTATTGTTGTATTTTTTAATTATTTTTTAGAAATATTTATTAAAATAAAATTATTATTTTTAATACTATATATATATTTTTTATTTTATATAGGTGGCGCTATAAATCACCCGTCTAGTAAACAAGCAGAAATCACAATTTAAAAAAAAAAAAAAAAAAGGTTAAAATTGCCCATCATGCATAGGTGATTTATTATTCTTCTATTATTAGTTTTTATTACTGTGTTTTTGAATTATTATTTTTTTTTATCTTTTTTTATATAGATGGCGCTATAATACACCTAGCTGGGAATCACAATTTATTAAAATAAAGGGTTAAAATTGTCCATTATGGGCTAACTAGGCTGAATTTTTTTTTTTTTTTTTTGCATAGGGTGGAGCAATTGATCTAGTTTTTTTATTATTATTTTTATTGTTATATTTTTTAATTATTATTTTTTTAGATAAATGCCGCTATAAACCAGATCGAGGAACAAGCAGCAGTCACAATTTCAAAAATAAAGGGTAAATATTGCCCATCACCCCCTATGGTGAAATTAATTGTTTTTTTCCTGTTTTTGCATTGAATTGATGAACTATTTTTATTATTATATTTTTAAATTATTTTTTTTATATATTTTTTTTCTATAGATGCCGCTATAAACCAGCTGGCTGGGAAACCAGCAACAGCGGTAGTGACAATTTCTAAAACAATGGGTGAAAATTGACTATCATGGGCTATACATTGGGAAATTAATTTCTTTTTTTTTTTGCATAGGTGGCGCAATTGATCTACTTTATTTTTATTATTCATCTTTATTGTTATATTTTTGAATTTCCGTAGTCATTTTTTGGATCTTTTTTTTATATAGATGGTGCTATAAATCACCTTGCAGGAAATCACAATTTAAAAAAAATTAAAGGGTTAAAACTGACCATCATAGGCTAATTAGGGTGAAATTATTATTATTATATTTATTTTGCATAGGTGGCGCAATTAATCTATTTTCTTTATTATTATTTTTATCACTATATTTTTTTAATTATTATTTTTTTTGTATCTTTTTTTCTATAGATGGCGCTATAAACAAGCAGAAGCCATTTAAAAAAAATAAAGGTTAAAATTGCCCATCATGGGCTGCCTAGGGTGAATTTTTTTTATTTTATTTTTATTTCCCTAGGTGGCGCAAGTGATCTACTTTTTTACTATGGATTTTAATTTTTTAATTATTAATTTATTAATTATTATTCAAGCTAAAATTTGGAGGTTGTGGCACCTTTGATAATTCAAGTATATTGAGAAGTTGTTTTTCTATTTTAAACACAAAACTAAACTGAACCTAAAATCATAAAATCTGAGTGTGAATGAATTCAAAGCCTTGAGTTAGATTCTCGAAATTAAAAGGGACTGTCCACTTTGGACAATTCCTTTAAGTTAGAGGGGTTTCTTGGTATTAAGCTAATCATAGAGTGTACTGATGCTGGGACTCCCAGCGATCATTTAGAATTCTGGCTGTAAGTGTTTAATTCCCCAGCAGCGACCCCAGAGGAGAAGTGAAGAATTACATTGAGTCCTCCAGAGAGAGCGAGAGATGCTCATTTTAGTGTTCTATTGAAAAGACTGCACCGATACACTGAAACGAGTAGGGGGTGTACAGTGATGTCTCAGGATGGAGGGGAGACATGCCATCGTCCCACTACATGAATGGCGGCCGGCGCTGTACACACAGGACAGGTATACAGACACAGATGTGTATTAGCCAAGAACGATCTGAAAGGTTAATCCACTTGTGCAAGAGAACAAGCAATGCGAGGAATGACAAATATTAAAGCACTTGAAACACCTCGCCTGGGATGGAGATCCTGTGACTTCATCGCTTCTCTTCTGACATTAAGTAATATCACTTCACGGGTTATATTTAACCCCATGAGAACCAAGAGCGGAAAATACTACAGGCAGGGGAGGAAAGAGTAGATAATAGATAATAGATAGATAATAGATCGATAGATAATAGATAGATAGATAATAGAGAGATAATAGATAGATAGATAATAGATAGATGATAGATAATAGATGATAGATAATAGATAATAGATAGATAATAGATAATAGATAGATAATAGATAGATAGATGATAGATAATAGATAGATGATAGATAGATGATAGATAATAGATAGATAATAGATAGATGATAGATAGATAATAGATAGATGATAGATAGATAATAGATGATAGATAACAGATAATAGAGAGATAATAGATAGATAATAGATAGATAATAGATAATAGATAGATAATAGATAGATGATAGATAATAGATAGATAATAGATAGATGATAGATAGATAATAGATAGATAGATGATAGATAATAGATAATAGAGAGAAAATAGATAATAGAGAGATAATAGATAGATAATAGATAGATGATAGATAGATGATAGATAGATAATAGATAGATAATAGATAGATAATAGGTAGATAATAGATAATAGATAGATAATAGATGATAGATAATAGATAGATAATAGATAGATAATAGATAGATAGATAATAGATAGATAATAGGTAGATAATAGATAATAGATAGATAATAGATGATAGATAATAGATAATAAATAGATAATAGATAGCTAGATAATAGATAGATAGATAATAGATAGATAATAGATGATAGATAATAGATAGATAATAGATGATAGATAGTAGATAGATAATAGATAGAAGATAGATAGATGATAGATAATAGATAGATAATAGATGATAGATAATAGATGATAGATAATAGATAGATGATAGATAATAGATGATAGATAGATGATAGATAATAGATATATAATAGATAGATGATAGATAATAGATAGATAATAGATAGATGATAGATAGATGATAGATAATAGATAGATAATAGATAGATGATAGATAGATGATAGATAATAGATAGATAATAGATGATAGATAATAGATGATAGATAATAGATAGATGATAGATAATAGATGATAGATAGATGATAGATAATAGATATATAATAGATAGATGATAGATAATAGATAGATAATAGATAGATGATAGATAGATGATAGATAATAGATAGATAATAGATAGATGATAGATAGATGATAGATAATAGATAGATAATAGATAGATAATAGATGATAGATAATTAGATAGATGATAGATAATAGATACATAATAGATAGATGATAGATAATAGATAGATAATAGATAGATGATGGATAGATGATAGATAATAGATAGATAATAGATAGATGATAGATAATAGATAGATAATAGATAGATGATAGATAATAGATAGATAATAGATAGATAATAGATAATAGATAGATAATAGATAATGGATATAGTAGATAGATGGATATGAGCGGTGCGGGGCCCCTGTTGGTGATTTGGGGCTGATGATGGAGCAGTGCACACAATCCCTCTTATTACGCTCTCTTGCGCTCGCTCCCCTCCTTATTCCGGACACTTTCTCACATCTGGATGATTCTACATCTACAATAGATTGATCTCATCACAGTGATGGAAGAAGCCGCCATGCTGCTCCCAATCACCCGCACACTGAGTGCTGCGCCCCTGCTATCACTGTGATACGCGTGGATATAGCCGCACATTACATGAGCGCACAGCACAGGGCAGGAATGTAAGCATCAGCGCCATCTATAGGCCACAGTGGGTACTGCGTGCACAATGTGACATTCCAATGATTTGATTGTATATACGGAGTCCCTGGCAACCAATCAGATTCCTACTGTAATGTTATATGATGCAGGATATAGAAGGTGTGACTTGGAGGTAGACTATGGGCTATACAGCTCATACCACCATATAGTGAGGATAATGCAGCTAGCAAGTTGGCCAGTCAGTGATGAAGTGACCACAGTGTATGGGAAGGTGCCAGCTACTGCTAATAGTACACAAGCCGCATATAGTGGTGCCACATACTACCCACATACTGATGATACACTGCCTAGTATCTAACATTATTATATACCGTAGCCTCTAATATAATATTATATATGGCAGCCTCCAATATGGTATTATATAGAGCAGCCTCTAATACATTACTATATACAACAGCCTCTAATAATACATATACATATATATACACATATGTACAGTGGCATCCAAAAGTTTTGAGACTGACATAAATTTTGTTTTCCACATGGCCATGCCCCAGTCCCTACCTGACTTCTCCCAAAATCCACCCATTTCGGTGCAGCTTATTTAAACTGGCATGAAAACTCCAAAAGTCTCAAAATTTTTACACAACTTTCGGTCAATTGCTCAAAAATTTTGCGACTTTTCAATGTCACTTTTGTGACTCTTTCAAAGTTTTTTGGCGTATAAGTTTTGATGAATCGGCCTCAGAGTCGTCTTTTGTTAATTATGGCCACCACCAAGAAATCACAAGAAGTCATTACTTTATATTATCAAGGCTTTACAGGCAAGTACATTGCTTTGTATGAAAACAGCTTTACAGGCAAGGACATTGCTGCTTGTAAGATTGCTCCTAAATCAACCATTTATCCAATCATTAAGAATTTCTAAGACAGAGATTCATTTGCTATGAAGAAGGCTTTGGGATGCCCCAAAAATTCCAGGAGGTGCTAGGACCATCTCCTAATAAGGTTTTAACTACTTGATAGGTTCACCATCAGTGCATAGCTTGTTCAGGAATGGCAGCAGGCAGGTGTGCGTGCATCTGGACACACAGCGAGGAGAAGGGTTTTGAAGGTTGGCCTGATGTCAAGAAGGGCAGCAAAGAAGTCACTGTTCTGCAAGAAAAACATTAAGGGTGGACTGACGTTCTCAGAATTACAGGGATTGGACTGCAGAGGACAAAGGTAAAGTTACTTTCTCTGATGAAGACCCCTTCAGACTGTTTGGTACATCTGGAATAAATGATTGTCCGGAGAAGATGTGGTGAGTGCTACCATGAGTCCTGTGTCTGCCAACAGTAAAGCCTCCTGAGACCACTCATGTCTGGGGGCTTCTCATCCATAATTTTGCCTAAGAACATCACCATGAATGAAGAATGAGATCTAATCCTCCCCCAAGACCAACTTCTCCCAACGTTCCAAGGGCAATATGGTGATGACAATGCTTTTTCCACCACGATGGAGACTATGTCACAAGGAAAAAGTCCTAACTAAGTGGCTCAGTGAAGAAAACATTAAGAATTTGGGTCCATGGCCGGAAAACTCCACAGATCTCAGTCCCATTGGGAACCTGTGGTCAATTCTCAAAAAGCGACAAAACAAAACAGAGAAATTGTGATAAACCCCAAGCACTGATGAGACAAGAACAGGCGGCCATCAGTCCGGATTAACCCCAGAAGCCGATGTCCAGCTGCCGGGGCAAAGGGCAGAAGTCTGGAGAAATAAGGGTCAACGCTACAACTATTGAGTCTTTCCATAAACTTGATCTATTTATCAATAAAAGTTTAAAAACTCCTGAAAAGTTTATAATTGTACTCCAGTAACTGTAGAAACATCCGACTAAAAGATGGAAAAACGCTGAAGTGGCAAAGTGTGAAAACCAAACTTTGTGTCAGTCTCCAAACTGTACATTGGTCTCTAAGACACAAAATACAACAGCCTCTAATACATTATTCTACATCTAGAGACCTCTAATATATCATTATATAGCATATTACATACATCAGCCTCCAATACATTATTCTACATCTAGAGACCTCTAATATATCATTATATAGCATATTACATACATCAGCCTCCAATACATTATTACATAGAGCAGCCGCTATTATATTATCACATACTATAGCCTCTAACAGGCAATTATATTTACAGCAGCCTCCAATATATTATTATACAAAAAGCCTCTAATACACCATAATATGGTATATACCAGCATCTATTACATTATAACATACAGCAGCCTCACAATATTATATACAGCAAACTCCATTATATTATCATATACAGCAGCCTCCAATACATTATTATATATAATAGCCTCTAATATGTTATTATATACAGCAGCCTCTAATATATTATTATATACTCGAGCCTCTAATATATTATTATATACAGCAGCCTCTAATATATTATTATATACAGCAGCCTCTAATATATTATGTACAGCAGCCTCTAATATATTATTATATACTCCAGCCTCTAATATATTATTGTATACAGCAGCCTCTAATATATTATTATATACTCCAGCCTCTAATATATTATTATATACAGCAGCCTCTAATATATTATTATATACAGCAGCCTCTAATATATTATGTACAGCAGCCTCTAATATATTATTATATACTCCAGCCTCTAATATATTATTATATACAGCAGCCTCTAATATATTATTACATACTCCAGCCTCTAATATATTATTATATACTCCAGCCTCTAATATATTATTGTATACAGCAGCCTCTAATATATTATTATATACTCCAGCATCTAATATATTATTATATACAGCAGCCTCTAATATATTATTATGTACAGCAGCTTCTAATATATTATTATATACTACAGCCTCTAATATATTATTATATACAGCAGTCTCTAATATATTATATACTCCAGCCTCTAATATATTATTATATACAGCAGTCTCTAATATATTATTATATACTCCAGCCTCTAATATATTATTATATACAGCAGTCTCTAATATATTATATACTCCAACCTCTAATATATTATTATATACAACAGCCTCTAATATATTATTATATACAGCAGTCTCTAATATATTATTATATACAGCAGTCTCTAATATATTATATACTCCAGCCTCTAATATATTATTATGTACATCAGCCTCTAATATATTATTATATACTCCAGCCTCTAATATATTATTATATACAGCAGCCTCTAATATATTATTATATACAGCAGCCTCTAATATATTATTATATACAGCAGCCTCTAATATATTATTATATACAGCAGCTTCTAATATATTATTATATACTACAGCCTCTAATATATTATTATGTACATCAGCCTCTAATATATTATTATATATTCCAGCCTCTAATATATTATTATATACAGCAGCCTCTAATATATTATTATATACAGCAGCCTCTAATATATTATTATATACTCCAGCCTCTAATATATTATTATATACAGCAGCCTCTAATATATTATTATATACTCCAGCCTCTAATATATTATTATATACAGCAGCCTCCAATGTATTATTAAATATATAATCACTAGTACATTATAATTTACCTCAGCCTCTAATACATTATTATATGTTTATTATTAAGCAGCCTCTAAGGCTGTAATATATCATTATATATAGCACAGCCTCTAGTAGAAGATCAATGTAATCAATATATTAGTGCAGCAGAGCAGCGTTTGTCAAGTGTTTAGCAATAATCATTGTATTATTCCAAACAGGTTTTGTCTGTGTATTTACATAGGACTGCAGATCAACCTGCTACATTCTTAGTCATGATGTCCAAAATAACAACATGAAGAGGTAAATGCCATAGTCAGCTCTGCTACATCGGTGGATGACACATGCTGGGATATCATCAGTCTCATCATGTAAGAAGTCATCTGTTCAGGTGAATCACCCATTATGGATGCAGCAGAGCTGAGTGTGCAATCTGGGGACAAGTGTGACTGGTGACATTACATAGGACTGCAGATGAGGGATAGATGGAGAGATAGATAGATGATAGATAATAGATAGATAGATAATAGATAGATGATAGATAATAGATGATAGATAGATGATAGATAATAGATAGATAATAGATAGATAATAGATAGATAGATAATAGATAGATGATAGATAGATAATAGATGATAGATAGATAATAGATAGATGATAGATAGATAATAGATAGATAGATAATAGATAGATGATAGATAGATAATAGATAGATGATAGATAATAGATAGATAATAGATGATAGATAGATAATAGATAGATAATAGATAGATGATAGATAGATGATAGATAGATGATAGATAATAGATAGAGGGATAGATAGATAATAGATAGATAGATAATAGATGATAGATAGATAATAGATAGATGATAGATAGATGATAGATAGATGATAGATAATAGATAGAGGGATAGATAGATAATAGATAGATAGATAATAGATAGATGATAGATAGATAATAGATGATAGATAGATAATAGATAGATGATAGATAGATAATAGATAGATGATAGATAGATAATAGATAGATGATAGATAGATGATAGATAATAGATAGATGATAGATAGATAATAGATAGAGGGATAGATATCACCTGTATTTCTCATTCCTACTCCTCTGTGACCTCGGCCGTTGTCCCATTGTTCCGCCTGTGTAAATCCAGACCGTACAGTATAAACATCCAGCAGTGAGTATATGGCCGGGATTCTGTACATTTATGCAGAGGAAAGAAATAAAGCAGATTCCGCACTATTGGTTTTACTGCCTGCTATGAGTGCTACTAGTGACAGCCGGGGGCACATTACAGGGCTACTATGTACTGTGTGATATATCATATTATATGGTATCATCCTATAATATTCTCTCTCTCTATATGTACAGTCTAGGCCGAAAGTGTTGCCACCTTGAACTTGTTCCAGAAAATGAAGTATTTCTCCCAGAAAATTATTGCAATTACACATGTTTTGTTATAGACGTGTTTATTTCCTTTGTGTGAATTGGAACAACACAAAAAAATAGAACAAAAGGCAAATTGGACATAATTTCACACAAAATGGTTCGGATAGAATTGCTGGCATCTTTACAAAATTGTGGGTAAAGAATTTTGTTTCCAGCATGTGATGCTCGTTCAAACTCACCTGTGGCAAGGGACAGGTGTGGGCAATATGGAAATCGCACCTGAAACCAGATAAAAAGGGGAGTAGTTGACTCAGTCTTTGCATTGTGTGTCTGTGTGTGCCACACTAAGCATGGGGAACAGAAAGAGGAGAAGAGAACTGTCTGAGGACTTGAGAACCAACATTCTTGAACAATATCCACACTTTCAAGGTTACAAGTCCATCTCCAGAGATCTTTATGTTCCTTTGTCCATGGTGCAAAATATAATCAAGAAGTTTACAACCCATGACACTGTAGATAATCTTCCTGGATGGGGACGACAGAGAAAAATTGATGAAAGGTTGCAACACAGGATAGTCCGGATGGTGGATAAGCAGCCCCATTCAAGTTCCAAAACATTTCTAGCTGTCCTGCAGGTTCAGGATGCAGTGCCAGTGCGAAATATCCATTTGAATGAAATGAAACGCTATGGCAGGACACCCAGGAGGACCCCACTGCTGACAGAGAGACATTAAAAAGCTAGACTGCAGTGTGCCAAAATGTATGTGAATAAGCCAAAATCCTTCTGGACAGATGAGACTGAGATAGAGCTTTTTGGTAAAGCAACTCATTCTATTGTTTTATTGTTTACCAAAAACAGAATGAAGCCAATAAAGAAAAGAACACAGTACCTACAGTCAAATATGGTGGAGGTTCAAAGATGTTCTAGGGTTGTTGTGCTGCCTCTGGCACTGGGTACCTTGACTGCGTGCAAAGTATCATGAAATCTGAAGATTACCAAAGGATTTTGGGTCGCAATGTAGTGCCCAGTATTAGAAAGCTGGGTTTGCGTCCTAGCTCATGGGTCTTCCAGCAGGACAATGACCCCAAACATACTTCAAGAAGCCCCCAGAAGTGGATGGAAACAAAACACTGGAGAATTCTGAAGTGGCAGCAACGAGTCCGGATCTAAATCCTAATGATCACCTGTGGAGAGATCTTGTAATTGCTTTTGGGAGAAGACGCCTTCAGATATGAGAGACCCGAAGCAGTCTGCAAAAGAAGAGTCCAAGATTCCAGGTGAGAGGTGTAAGAAGCTGATGGTTATAGGAAGCGACTGATGCAGTTATTTATTCCAAAGGGTGTGCAACCAAATATTAAGTGAAGGGTGGCAACAATTTTGTAAACAATTTCAAGGGTGCCAACACTTTCGGCCATGACTGTATGTATGTATTAATGTATTTTTTTTTACATATTTAGATTTATATGGATTCAAAGACTATCAAATATTCTGAATTATATTCTAGATTACTGGTAGTGGAAAAGAAAACAAAATCGGCTCCTATGGATTTCATTTATTATTAAAATCTGAAAAAATCTGCTCTGCTTTTATCTTCTGTGGAATTACAGTAAATTGCAGTTTTATGCCTATGCTCCGCTGGAAGCAAATAGTGAATTTTACAGACTTCTGGATATTCTGGGAATTTTACGGAATGTCACAATAAAAGAGTAATATGGTGTATGAATCTATTACTTAACTATGTAATATGTATCATTTATCTATTATCTATCCATAGATTTATCTATCTATCCATATATTTATCTATTTATCTATCTAACTTATGTCTCTATATATCACATCTACTTACTGTATAATAATACATCTTTCTACACATCTATTATATGTATATTTATCCCATTATGTATCTGTCCATCTATTTATCTATCATTTCATCTATTTATCATCTATCTCTGCGTATATGTAATCTTGCCATGGTGTAGGACCTATGACATGAAACTGTCTTCCACAACCTCACCCTTTTAGCACAGTTTGGCTGTTCCTCACCTAGTTTTAAGCCTCCTCATCTAGTTTTAAGCCTCCCACACAGCGGTTTCTGTTTCAGTTAATGACTGTGTTTCCAGCTGCATATAATGATCAATATCACCTGTTTTGGTGATTCTATGTAGGTAGGAGGAGCTAGAGGCAAACACAGACATTTCAGGGAGGAGCTAGAGGCAGACACAGACATTCTAGGGAGGAGCTAGAAGCAGACACAGACATTTCAGGGAGGAGCTAGAGGCAGACACAGACATTCTAGGGAGGAGCTAGAGGCGAACACACATTCTAGGGAGGAGCTGGAGGCAGACACAAATATTCTAGGGAGGAGCTGGAGGCGGATACAGACATTCTAGGGAGGAGCTAGAGGCAGACACAGACATTCTAGGGAGGAGCTAGAGGCAGGCACAGACATTTTAGGGAGGAGCTAGAGGTCGACACAGACATTCTAGGGAGGAGCTGGAGGCAGACACAGGTATTTAGGGAGGAGCTAGAGGTCGACACAGACATTCTAGGGAGGAGCTAGAGGCAGACACAGACATTCTAGGAAGGAGCTAGAGGTGGATACAGACATTCTAGGGAGGAGCTGGAGGTGGATACAGACATTCTAGGGAGGAGCTGGAGGTGGACACAGACATTCTAGGGAGGAGCTAGAGGCAGAGACAGACATTTTAAGGAGGAGCTAGAGGTCGACACACATTCCAGGGAGGAGCTAGAGGCCGACAGACACTCTAGGAAGGAGCTAGAGGCAGACACAGACATTCTAGGGAGGAGCTGGAGGCAGACACAGACATTCTAGGGAGGAGCTAGAAGCCGACACAGACATTCCAGGGAGGAGCTAGAGGCCGACAGACACTCTAGGAAGGAGCTAGAAGCAGACACAGACCTTCTAGGGAGGAGCTAGAGGCAGACACAGACATTCTAGGGAGGAGCTAGAAGCCGACACAGACATTCCAGGGAGGAGCTAGAGGCAGACACAGACATTCTAGGGAGGAGCTAGAGGCAGACACAGACCTTCTAGGGAGGAGCTAGAGGCAGACACAGACATTCTAGGGAGGAGCTAGAGGCAGACACAGACATTCTAGGGAGGAGCTAGAAGCAGACACAGACCTTCTAGGGAGGAGCTAGAAGCAGACACAGACATTCTAGGGAGGAGCTAGAAGCAGACACAGACATTCCAGGGAGGAGCTAGAGGCAGACACAGACATTCCAGGGAGGAGCTAGAGGCAGACACAGACATTCTAGGGAGGAGCTAGAGGCAGGGACAGACATTCTAGGGAGAAGCTAGAGGCTGACATAGACATTCTAGGGAGGAGCAAAAGGCAGACACAGACATTCTAGGGAGGAGCTGGGGGCAGACACAGACATTCTAGGGAGGAGCTGGAGGCAGACAGACATTCTAGGGAGGAGCTGGAGGCAGATACAGACATTCTAGGGAGGAGCTGGAGGCAGACACAGACATTCTAGGGAGGAGCTAGAGGCAGACAAAAACATTCTAGGGAGGAGCTAGAGGCAGACACAGACATTCTAAGGAGGAGCTAGAGGCGGATACAGACATTCTATGTAGGAGCTGGAGGTGGACACAGACATGCTAGGGAGGAGCTGGAGGCGGACGCTGACATTCAAGGGAGGAGCTAGAGGCAGACACAGACATTTTAAGGAGGAGCTAGAGGCAGGCACAGGCATTTTAGGGAGGAGCTAGAGGTCGACACACATTCCAGGGAGGAGCTAGAGGCCGACAGACATTCTAGGAAGGAGCTAGAGGCAGACACAGACATTCTAGGGAGGAGCTAGAAGTAGACGCAGACCTTCTAGGGAGGAGCTAGAAGCAGACACAGACATTCTATGGAGGAGCTAGAAGAAGACACAGACATTCCAGGGAGGAGCTAGAGGCAGACACAGACATTCTAGGGAGGAGCTAGAGGCAGGGACAGACATTCTAGGGAGAAGCTAGAGGCAGACACAGACATTCTAGGGAGGAGCTAAAGGCAGACACAGATATTCTAAGGAGGAGCTAGAGGCGGATACAGACATTCTAGGTAGGAGCTGGAGGAGGACACAGACATTCTTGGGAGGAGCTGGAGGAGGACACAGACATTCTAGGGAGGAGCTAGAGGCAGACACAGACATTTTAAGGAGGAGCTAGAGGCAGGCACAGACATTTTAGGGAGGAGCTAGAGGTCGACACATTCCAGGGAGGAGCTAGAGGCCGACAGACATTCTAGGAAGGAGCTAGAGGCAGACACAGACATTCTAGGGAGGAGCTAAAAGCAGACACAGACCTCCTAGGGAGGAGCTAGAAGCAGACACGGATATTCTAGGGAGGAGCTAGAAGCAGACACAGACATTCCAGGGAGGAGCTAGAGGCAGGGACAGACATTCTAGGGAGGAGCTAGAGGCAGACACAGACATTCCAGGGAGGAGCTAGAGGCAGACACAGACATTCTAGGGAGGAGCTAGAAGCAGACACAGACATTCCAGGGAGGAGCTAGAGGCAGACACAGACATTCTAGGGAGGAGCTAGAAGCAGACACAGACATTCCAGGGAGGAGCTAGAGGCAGACACAGGCATTCTAGGGAGGAGCTAGAGGCAGGGACAGACATTCTAGGGAGGAGCTACAGGTCAACACAGACATTCTAGGGAGGAGCTGGAGGCAGACAGACATTCTAGGGAGGAGCTAGAGGCAGATTCAGACATTCTAGGGAGGAGCTAGAGGCAGACACAGACATTCTAGGGAGGAGCTAGAGGCAGGCACAGACATTTAGGGAGGAGCTGGAGGCAGACACAGACATTCTAGGGAGGAGCTAGAGGCAGGCACAGACATTTAGGGAGGAGCTAGAGGTCGACACAGACATTCTAGGGAGGAGCTGGAGGCAGACAGACATTCTAGGGAGGAGCTAGAGGCAGATACAGACATTCTAAGGAGGAGCTAGAGGTGGATACAGACATTCTAGGGAGGAGCTGGAGGCGGAATCAGACATTCTAGGGAGGAGCTAGAGGCAGAGACAGACATTTTAAGGAGGAGCTAGAGGCAGACACAGACATTCTAGGGAGGAGCTAGAGGCAGACACACACATTCTAGGGAGGAGCTGGAGACAGACACAGACATTCTAGGGAGGAGCTGGAGCCGACACACATTCTAGGGAGGAGCTAGAGGCAGGCAGACATTCTAGGGAGGAGCTAGTGGCAGACACAGACATTCAAAGGAGGAGTTGGAGACCGACACAGACATTCTGTGGAGGAGCTGGAAGCAGACACAGACATTCTAGGGAGAAGCTAGAGGCAGACACAGACATTCTGTGGAGTAGCTGGAGGCAGGCACAGAGATTTTAGGGAGGAGCTGGAGGCAGACATTTTAAGGAGGAGCTAGAGGCAGACACAGACATTCTAGGGAGGAGCTAGAGGCAGACACAGACATTCTAGGGAGGAGCTGGAGGCAGACACAGACATTCTAGGGAGGAGCTGGAGGCAGGCACAGACATTTTAGGGAGGAGCTGGAGCCGACACACATTCTAGGGAGGAGCTAGAGGCAGACACAGACATTCTAGGGAGGAGCTAGTGGCAGACACAGACATTTTAAGGAGGAGCTAGAGGCAGGCACAGACATTTTAGGGAGGAGCTAGAGGTCGACACATTCCAGGGAGGAGCTAGAGGCCGACAGACATTCTAGGAAGGAGCTAGAGGCAGACACAGACATTCTAGGGAGGAGCTAAAAGCAGACACAGACCTCCTAGGGAGGAGCTAGAAGCAGACACGGATATTCTAGGGAGGAGCTAGAAGCAGACACAGACATTCCAGGGAGGAGCTAGAGGCAGGGACAGACATTCTAGGGAGGAGCTAGAGGCAGACACAGACATTCCAGGGAGGAGCTAGAGGCAGACACAGACATTCTAGGGAGGAGCTAGAAGCAGACACAGACATTCCAGGGAGGAGCTAGAGGCAGACACAGACATTCTAGGGAGGAGCTAGAAGCAGACACAGACATTCCAGGGAGGAGCTAGAGGCAGACACAGGCATTCTAGGGAGGAGCTAGAGGCAGGGACAGACATTCTAGGGAGGAGCTACAGGTCAACACAGACATTCTAGGGAGGAGCTGGAGGCAGACAGACATTCTAGGGAGGAGCTAGAGGCAGATTCAGACATTCTAGGGAGGAGCTAGAGGCAGACACAGACATTCTAGGGAGGAGCTAGAGGCAGGCACAGACATTTAGGGAGGAGCTGGAGGCAGACACAGACATTCTAGGGAGGAGCTAGAGGCAGGCACAGACATTTAGGGAGGAGCTAGAGGTCGACACAGACATTCTAGGGAGGAGCTGGAGGCAGACAGACATTCTAGGGAGGAGCTAGAGGCAGATACAGACATTCTAAGGAGGAGCTAGAGGTGGATACAGACATTCTAGGGAGGAGCTGGAGGCGGAATCAGACATTCTAGGGAGGAGCTAGAGGCAGAGACAGACATTTTAAGGAGGAGCTAGAGGCAGACACAGACATTCTAGGGAGGAGCTAGAGGCAGACACACACATTCTAGGGAGGAGCTGGAGACAGACACAGACATTCTAGGGAGGAGCTGGAGCCGACACACATTCTAGGGAGGAGCTAGAGGCAGGCAGACATTCTAGGGAGGAGCTAGTGGCAGACACAGACATTCTAAGGAGGAGTTGGAGACCGACACAGACATTCTGTGGAGGAGCTGGAAGCAGACACAGACATTCTAGGGAGAAGCTAGAGGCAGACACAGACATTCTGTGGAGTAGCTGGAGGCAGGCACAGAGATTTTAGGGAGGAGCTGGAGGCAGAGACAGACATTTTAAGGAGGAGCTAGAGGCAGACACAGACATTCTAGGGAGGAGCTAGAGGCAGACACAGACATTCTAGGGAGGAGCTGGAGGCAGACACAGACATTCTAGGGAGGAGCTGGAGGCAGGCACAGACATTTTAGGGAGGAGCTGGAGCCGACACACATTCTAGGGAGGAGCTAGAGGCAGACACAGACATTCTAGGGAGGAGCTAGTGGCAGACACAGACATTCTAAGGAGGAGTTGGAGACCGACACAGACATTCTGTGGAGGAGCTGGAAGCAGACACAGACATTCTAGGGAGAAGCTAGAGGCAGACACAGACATTCTGTGGAGTAGCTGGAGGCAGGCACAGAGATTTTAGGGAGGAGCTGGAGGCAGAGACAGACATTTTAAGGAGGAGCTAGAGGCAGACACAGACATTGTAGGGAGGAGCTAGAGGCAGACACAGACATTCTAGGGAGGAGCTAGAGGCAGACACAGACATTCTAGGGAGGAGCTAGAGGCAGACACATACATTCTAAGGAGGAGTTGGAGACAGACACAGACGTTCTGTGGAGGAGCTGGAGGCAGACACAGACATTCTAGGGAGGAGCTGGAAGCAGGCACAAACATTTTAGGGAGGAGCTAGAGACAGACAGACATTCTGCTGCAAGTTCTTCTGAAACTACAGTTACAGTTCTCCATAGAACTTTATAAGCATCAACTGTCATCCCCTATCTCAGTATCAGGAAAATATGTCTTTAGACAGATTTTACCAGTGAAATGAAAATTTTGAGTGGAAGTTCAGTCCAGGAAGAGAAAGAAGCAGATTTCTCTGATAAGATATATTATAAATTTGCTTATTCTCATGTGTACTCTTGATTTATTAAATAAAAATGATACATCCTACACATTCAACTATAAGGCTGCATCCACACATTCATTGTACTTGTCTATATATGGATTCTAATTAACAGGGAAATAAAAAAGGAAATGTGTGAATGCCGCCTAAGCATCAGTCCTATGAGCCTGTCCTCCAATAGGTGGCGCTACAGAGCATCCAGGTGACAGGCTCTGCAGACTGCCATTATCTATCTGCTGCTTACATCTCCAATGTCCACCTGACACAGATGCAATGCAACAGCTCAGCCTCAATTTTAATCATAAAAATAGCCACGAGGCAGATTTCGCTCGTTCTTTGGGCTTTTTTTTTCCTTGTAGTGTTTGCAACAAAACAGGTAAAGACTCAGCTACAACTCAGGAATGTGGAAAATCAACTCAGCCTTCTACACACGGCATATTAATAAGGCACCAAGGAAGGAAACTTGGCAAAAAAAGAGAGGCAGAAAGAAATACATACTGTGGAGCGCACAATCATTGTGATCAGGTATCAGGGTGGCCCAGAATGGAGTATACCTGCAGCCCAGGTGGCTATCTCCAAAGAAACTTAAAGAGAATTTCCATACATATCCTGTTTTGTCTGAAACAGAGCACCAAATCTTCTGCATAGTAATAAAGCTAAATAATAAAACTCTGGCTCACCACTAGAGGGAGCTTATGAGCTGACTGCATACTGGTTATTCATAAAACTCAATGTTAACACAGTATGCAGTAGGATTCTGAGCTCCCTCTAGTGGTGGCTGCAGGCAGTCAGAATTTTATTAACTATCTGTATGTAAATGCTATTGACTAATATGATCAGCTTCACCTAAAAGCAAATTGCTATCCTTTAAGAGGCTTATAATAGGTTCAACAGGATTTGATTTGTACAATCTCCTACACAGACTTAGAGCAAAATAATAAAACTCTGGCTCACCACTAGAGGGAGCTTATGAGCTGACTACATACTGGCTATACATAGAACTCAATGGTGAGACAGTATGCAGAATGCTCCTGAGCTCCCTCTAGTGGTGAGCCAGAGGTTTAATATTTAACGCTAACTCTGCAGAAAATTTTGAGCTCTGTATCTGTAAAAAACAAACCCTGTTGGACATATTATAATCATTTGTAAAGGTAGAAATTTGCTTTTTGGGTGAAGCTGACACATATTAGTCAATCGTACGACTAACCATTTACTTTTACGTGCAGGTAGTTAATTAAATTCTGTCTGCCTGAAGCCACCTCTAGAGGGAGCTTATGAGTTGACTGCATACTGGATATACATAGAACCTAATGATAACACAGTGTGCAGTCAGTTTCTTAGCTCCCTCTAGTGGTGAGCCAGAATTTTATTATTTAGCTCTACGACTGTGCAGGAGATTTGCAGCTTTGTATCGGACAAAAATAAGCTCTGTTGGACCTATTTTTAAAATTCTGCCTCACCACTAGAGGGAGCATACCGTGTCATCATTAAGTTCTATGTACAACAAGTATGCAGTCACCCTATGAGCTCCCTCTAGTGGTGAGCCAGAATTTTATTATTTAACTATTATGTCTGTGCAGGGGATTTGGAGCATTGTATCAGAAAAAATAAGCTCTGTTGGACCTATTTTAAGGAAGTGAAAGGGTAGGCAGAAGCTGATCATATTAGTCACTTACATGACTACATTTACATACAGGTAATTAGTAAAATTCTTTCTACCTTTAGCCACCACTAGAGGGAGCTAATGAGCTGACTGCATACTGGATATACATAGAACCTAATGATGACACAGTATGCAGTTAGCTGCTGACCTCCCTCTAGTGGTGATCCATAATTTTAAAATTTAACTCTATGTCTGTGCAGGAGATTTGTATCAGAAAAAAATAAGCTCTGTTGGACCTATTTTAAGGACCTTAAAAGGTAAGCATTGAAGATGGGGAAGCTGACAAAATTAGTCACTTACATGATTAACAATTTTCATTTACACACAGAAAGTTAATAAAATTCTGCATATACCACTAGAGGGAGCTCATGAGCTGACTCTATACTGGTTATACATAGTTATCAATGAAAACACAGTATGCAGTAAGCTCCCTCTAGTGGTGAGCCAGAATTTTGTTATTTGGCTTTATGTCTGAGCAGGGGATTTGGAGCTTTATATCAGAACAAAAATAAACTCTGTTGGGAGCTGCAAAAGCGGATCATATTAGTCACTTGCTTGACTGACAATTTCCACTTACATACAGGTACTTAATAAAATTATGTTTCCGGTAGCCACCACTAGAGGGAGTTTATGAGCTGAGAGCATACTGGTTATACATAGATCTCAATGATAACACAGTATGCGGTGAGCTCTTAAGCTCCCCCTAGTGGTGTCTGCAGGCATATTATTATTTACCTGTAAGCTTATGTAAGGGCTGCGGAGGTCTGTATCTCAAAAAAGGGAGCTCTGATAGGCATCACCTTTAAGAAGCAGATCTTAAGAGTCAATCGCATGACTAACAATTGCCCGATATGATGTTGTGAGTTGGATCACAATCAAACGGGTTGCATTGACGTCATTTTCCCGACGCTATCACCCACCGCCAAGAGACTGCAATTCACATCACGACCACTAGGTGGTCACATTCAGAGTAAACGTCTCCCAGCAGAGTATCACAAAACAATGTTTTAGTTTTTTTTCCAAAGATGATCATCTTGCACAAGAAGAAATAAGAAAGACACAACATCTGTGTAATATTACCAATATCCCATTTTTTTTTGCTCAGCTGACTAATATTTTAGGCAACCAGGCAGACGGACCGAATGTCAGGTGTGAACAATCCGCAACTCGGGCCGTGTGATTACAAGCAGAGGAGCGGTCACATATACGGAGATCAGCCACATAGCCAACAGATAACAGGTCAGTCAGTAGGCAAAGAAAGTGATGAGCTGAGTAGGTCTGATGTTGCAGAGCTGTGTCAGATGTAGAGGATATCAGTTTGTCAGATGTAGCAGAGCTGAGTTTGTTAGATGTAAAAGGGTAAGGTTGGTCAGATGTAGCAGAGCTGATTTTGGCAAATGTGACATAGTTGACTTTGTGACATAGAGATGAGAGTAAGGTGTAGCGAATCTGAGTTTGTCAGATGTCGCAGAACAATATTTGTTGGATGCAGCAGAGCTGAGTTTGTCTGATGTTAAAGGGCACATTTGGTCAGATGTAGCAGAACTGTTTTTGGAAGATATAGAGGAACTGTGCTTGTTGGATGTAGCAGATATGTAGCAGAAGCAGATCTGTGTTTGTCAGATGTAGCAGATCTGTGTCTGTTGGATATAGCAGATCTGCATTTGTCAGATGTAGCAGAACTGTGTTTGTTGCAAGTAACAGATCTGTACTTGTTGGAAGTAACAGATCTGTGTTTGTCAGATGTAGCAGAACTGAGTTTGGGAAAAGTGGCATAGCTGAGCTAGTCACAGATCACAGTGATGAGTGTCAGATAGCAGAACTGGGTTTGTCAGATGTAGCTGAACTTTGTTGGATGCAGCAGAGTTATGCTTGTTTAATATATGACAGCCATTTGTCAGATGTAGCAGGGCTAAGTTTGCTGGATGTAGCTGCCCGTCACATATCACAGAGACGCGTCTGATGTAGCAGATATGAATTTGTCCTATGTAACAGAGCTGAGTTTGTCACATTCAGAGCTGAGCTGCACAAACTGTATAACAGAGAGGAGTCTGTGAAATGTCGCAGATATCAGGTTGTCAGATGTAGCAGAAGTGAGAATGTCAAATGTAACAGCCGAGTTAGTCACATATATCAGAGAAGAGTATCATATGATATATAGGATTTTTAAGATGTAGCAGCACTGAGACAGTTAAGATTGTCACATATAGCAGAAGTGAGGTTATAACATATATAACAGGGAGGAATGTCATACATAGCAGAGCTGAGTTTGTCATATATAACACAGATGAGTGTCAGATGTAGCAGAGCTGAGTTTGTCATGTATACCTTAGATAAGTATCAGATATAGCAGAGCTGAGTTTGTCATATATAACAGATGAGTCATATATAGCAGAGCTGAGTCTGTGATATATAACAGATGAGTATCAGATATAGCAGAGCTGAGTCTGTCATATATAACAGATGAGTATCAGATGTAGCAGAGCTGAGTTTGTCATGTATACCTTAGATAAGTATCAGATATAGCAGAGCTGAGTTTGTCATATATAACAGATGAGTCATATATAGCAGAGCTGAGTCTGTGATATATAACAGATGAGTATCAGATATAGCAGAGCTGAGTCTGTCATATATAACAGATGAGTATCAGATGTAGCAGAGCTGAGTTTGTCATATATAACAGATAAGTGTCATAGCAGAGCTGAGTTTGTCATATATAACAGATGAGTATCAGATATAGCGGAGCTGAGTTTGTCATATATAACAGATGAGTGTCATAGCAGAGCTGAGTTTGTCATATATAACATAGATGAGTGTCAGATATAGCAGAGCTGAGTTTGTCATATATAACATAGATGAGTGTCAGATATAGCAGAGCTGAGTTTGTCATATATAACATAGATGAGTGTCAGATATAGCAGAGCTGAGTTTGTCATGTAGCAATGATGAGTGTCAGATGTAGCAGAGCTGAGTTTGCCACATATAGCAGAGATGAGTTCCTCTTTTCGTCAGATGTAGCAGAGCTGGGTTAGTCACATGTATGAAAGAAAACTTTGTCATAGGTGCGAAACTTTCTCATGAAATTTCCCCAATGTAACACGTCAATAACCTGGTACATACTGGGACATGAAAATTAGATTGCGAGCTTCGCCGGCGAGGACAGGTGTGACTAGGTAAGAGAACAGCCGCAACCTGTCATGTCCACAGTGCTGTGATGTAGCAGAGCCGAGTGTGGCATTGCACTCTTAGGAGTCGACTCGGCTCTGCTACATCACAGCACTGTGTACAGCGCTGCGGAATACGTTGGCGATGATTTCCTGCCCGGCAGGTACTCACCCTAATTTCATGTAGATGATCCCGAAACAGAGAAACACATAGAAAATCCACCTCCGGGAGTGTCTGTGCATGGTCTAGACACGAGCACGATCCATATAAAGTTCTGAAAAAATGAGCGCCGCTCTCAGAGTATATTATATCCCAGCAATTGCATGTTTCACTCTAACCAAAGAGCAGCGGGTTCGCTTGTAAAAACAGTGCAGGGTGGAAGCCGCCCGGATCCATGGAGGAGAAGGGGCGAGATGTAGGGAGAGTGGAATGGAGAGGGATTATCTCTTAACCCCAAAGGAGTGAGAGGCAGAGAGACTCTGTGTAATCATCCCATCCAGTGTGGAGGCCAATGTGTCCCTACTTGTTCTGACTACTCCAGGTAACAGAGCAGGTAGGAGGGAGGATCTCAGGGTGAGACATCGCCTGTCACTCTTCCCTCTCGCCTCTGTCTCTGCCTGTCTCTCGCTTTCTCTCCCTCTCTTCTGGATTCGTCTCTTTCACCTCCTCGTCGTCTCCGCCATTCTCGGTTTACACACTGTACAAAACACACCTTACATTGTGTGCATTTTATGCATTTAATACCCCCCACACACACTCCCGTCACTCTTAGGCGACAGCGTCTCATTTTTTAATATTGCGGATTTTAGCAGCAGATTTAGGAAGCGGATTTTAGCAGCCGGCAAGTGGATGAGATTTTATGAACGTGCGTAAATTGACATATTAAAATCCGCAGGATGACATTGGCGCCGTGGATTTCACCCGTTTAGGTTTGTAGTAATGAATCGAATATGCAGCGGATTTTAGCAGCAGACTTACAATGCGGATTATAGCAGCCAGCAAGCAGATGAGATTTTACAAACGTGCTTAAATTGACATAGTGAAATCCGCAGGATGACATTGGCGCCGTGGATTTCACCCGTTTAGGTTTGTAGTAATGAATCGAATATGCAGCGGATTTTAGCAGCAGATTTACAATGCGGATTATAGCAGCCAGCAAGCAGATGAGATTTTACAAACGTGCGTAAATTGACATAGTGAAATCCGCAGGATGACATTTGCGTCATGGATTTCACCCGTTCAGGCTTGTAGTAATTAATCAAATATGCTACGATTTTTAGTAGCAGTTTTACAAAGCGGATTACAGCAGCCGGCAAGCGAATTAGATTTTACAAATTTCCGGAAATTGACACATTAAATTCCAGAGGATGACAATAGCGTCGTGGATTTCACCCATTCGGGCTTGTAGTAATGAATCGAATATGCTGCGGATTTTAGCAGCAGATTTACAAAGCGGATTATAGCAGCCGTCAAGCGGATGAGATTTTATAAACCTGCAGAAATTTACTTATTTAATATCAATGGGACGACATTAGCGTAGTGGATTTCACCCATTCAGGCTGGTACTAATGGTTCAAATATGCCGCGGATTTTAGCTGCAGATTTGCAGAGAGCATTATAGTAGCAGGCAAGTGAATACAATTTTGCAAACATACGACATGCCGAAATTAAAATATAAAAAATCCACAGGATGACATTTGCCCTGTGCATTTCACCCATCTGGGCTTATACTAATGGGTTGAATATGCTCGGATTTTAGTAGCAGATTTGCAAAAGTAAAATCCAAAGCGGAAAATTAGCAGCAGGTAAGCAGAAATCAGCATTCAGTACCGATCTTAAAATCTGCAAGATTTCATTTTCTGATCCGGATTGCATTGTGTATTTCCTTACTTAGAGCTTGTTCTAATGGGTTGAGTATGCCGCGGATTTTAGCAGCAGAAGAGGTAAAATCCAAAGTGGATGTTTAGTAGCAGGTAAGCGAAAATTTTAATTCGGTGCCAATTTTGAAATCCACAGGATGTAATTTTCTGATCTGAATTGAGTTGTGGATTCAAGCTTATTCTAATAGGTCAAAAATGTTGAGGATTTTAGCAGCAGATTTGCAGAGGTAAAATCCAAAGGGGAAATTTAGTAGCAGGTAAGTGGAAATTGATATGCGGTGCCAAATTTAGAATTCTCTGTATGTCACTTTCTGATCCGGATTGTGTTTAGGATTGTTCCATTAGGTTTAATAAACCGCGGATTTTAGCAGCAAATTTGCGACGGTAAAGCGGATTATAGTAGCAGACAAGTAAATTAAAATTTACAGATATGCATGTGCAGAAATTGACATATTAAAATCCTCAGGATTTCATTTACTGATACGGACTGTGCCCTCGATCTCACTTCTTAGGGCTTCTTTTAATGGGTTGAATATGCTGCGGATTTTAGCAACACATTTGTAGAGGTAAAATCCAGAGAGCAAATTTCGTAGCTGGAAGAGGAAATTGACATGCGGTGCTGATTTTCATTAAATTTTCTGGTGCAGATTTTGCCCTTAGGGCTTGTTCTCATAGGTTGAGTATGCTCTGGATTTTTCAAGAAGAAAATGTGTAGCATAGCAGAAAATTTTTTAACAGATTCCAAATTTGCAAAATTTTGTGAAAAATTTGCCGTTCTGGGTTTTTTTGCGGAAATTTTCCCAGTTTTATTCAATTTGTGAGTATCAAAAGTGTCTCGGAAGGACCAAACACGTCCATCCATTACTGCTACAGCCCATAGATTTCACTGGGAATGATGTAATGCTTCAATTCCCCTGCGGGGGTGCTGTATATCATATTAGTTGTCGCCTAGCTTGACCTGATTCCATAAAAAGAAGAAAACTCCAAAATGTCTGTATTTGTTGGGATTGTTCTATAAGTAGGAGAAATGTCTTAGTCCTCCAGGAATACTGTACACCATACATCCATACAGCACACTTCTACCCAGCACATAGCCAGACATGTAGTGCTGTTTCCACCCGCAGGACGACTTGTGTTATGACACGGTTTAAGCAATCATACAAAATATCTCCAAAAAAAGGTATAAAATAGCATTAAATAAAAAAAAAGGATCATCAACGGTTTCATGATCTAAATTTATAGTCGTCTTTATATCCATATACTGCTGACTTTTACTTATTTATCCACCAGTCATACTTTTCGCATACTAGCAACTTTTCAGAAATCACAGGGTGATGCTGAAACAATGAAACTCAAAATACTACAGAGCTCAGAAAACACATCTAAAAAATACAGACCCTAGGCCAGACCCGCAATACAAATACAGACCCACTAAACAGATACAGACCCAATACCAGATCAACTAAACTGATACAGATCCCAGACTAGATCCCCTAAACAGATACAGACTCAAAACCAGACCCCTAATAGAAATATAGACCCACTAAACAGATACAGACCCAATACCAAATCCACTAAACAGATACAGACTCCAGACCAGACCCCTTAAACAGATACAGACCCAAGACAACCCAAGACCAGACCCCTTAAACAGATACAGATTCAAGACCAGATACTATAAACAAATGCATACCCCTAGGGCAAGACCTTTAAACTAAAAGACCCCAGACCAGACCCCCTAAACTAATATAGACAAGATCCTCAAACTAATACAGAATTAGTCCCCTTAAAGGGGTTGTCCAGGATTGGGGCTCAAGTCTGTAGTCACTCTATGTGACTTGGGAATCCTAACAGCGAGCACAGTATGTAGTGTCAGGATTTTCCAGTGCCGGCAGTCATGTGACAGCATGTATGCAATTTGCATATTTCCGGCCACATTCTGACTAGACGTGTCCTGGCTTGCTGCATTCACTTGTATTGAGCAAGGCTGCACACATCTTGCTGGCACATGACTGCATCAATCCAAATTGCACACTTGGACTCACGCACCCGCCGTTTCCGGCACGGGAGAATCCTGACAGTGTACACTGTGAGTCGCAGTCTGCAGTCGCATAGAGTAATTGCAGACTTGATCCCCAAGGCTGAAGAACACGTTTAAACAAATATAAACCCAAGGCCTGTACCTCTAAACTAATCCAGATCCCAAACCAGACCTCGACAAATACACGCCTCAGACCAGACCCTAAGCCAATATACACTCCAGACCATCCCCTAAACTAATACAGACCCCAGACCAGACCCTCAAAACTAATACAGACCCCAGACCAGACCCTCTATACTAATACAGAGCCCAGACCAGACCCTCTATACTAATACAGACCCTAGACCAGACCCTATATGCTAAAACAGACCCCAGACCAGACACTCTATACTAATACAGACCCCAGATCGAACCCTCTATACTAAAACAGACCCTAGACCAGACCCTATACACTAAAACAGACTCCAGACCAGACCCTCTATACTAATACAGACTCCAGACCAGACCCTCTATACTAATGCAGAGACTCTCTATACTAATACAGACCCAAGACTGGACCCTTCATACTAATACAGACCCCAGATTGGACCTTCTATACTAATACACACCCCAGCCCAGACCCTCTATACTAATACAGACTCCAGACCTTCTATACTAACACAGACCCCAGGCCAAACCATCTATACTAATACAGACCCCAGACCAGACTCTCTATACTAATACAGACTCCTGACCCTCTATACTAATACAGACCCCAGGCCAGACCCTCTATACTAATACAGATCCCAGACCAGACCCTCTATACTAACACAGACCCCAGACCAGACCCTCTATACTAATACAGACCCCAGGCCAGACCCTCTATACTAATACAGACCCCAGACCAGACCCTCTATACTAACACAGACCCCAGACCAGACCCTCTATACTAACACAGACCCCAGACCAGACCCTCTATACTAATACAGACCCCAGGCCAGACCCTCTATACTAATACAGATCCCAGACCAGACCCTCTATACTAATACAGACCCCAGACCAGACCCTCTATACTAATACAGACCCCAGACCAGACCCTCTATACTAATACAGACCCCAGACCAGACCCTCTATACTAATACAGACCCCAGACCAGACCCTCTATACTAATACAGACCCAAGACCGGACCCTTAAACTAAAATAGACCACAGATTAAAATAGACCCAAAACAATTACAGGCCCCCAGATTAGACACTCCAAACTCGTACAGACCCCAGACCAGACTCTTATCTAATACAGACACTACCGGCAGGGACGGGAGTACATTTGCTTCACATTTTGCAACAAATGATGCATCAGGTGAAAATATTTGTAAACCCTAAACCCCGACCACAGTGGTGAACTGAAAAAAAGAAAAGGGCGCACACATATAAAAGTGACTTACAAAGGGCACAAATGGAAAGATGAATTTGGTGCAAAACACAAAAAAATCTGTAAAAATGCAAAAGTGAATCAAGCCCTATGTGTTTTGGATGAGTAGTCCAAGGCAGGTCACCAGCAGCTTCTCAGGAGTGTTGGAAACTTCCAGAGACCTGTTGTGGACTAGTTACCAGAGACACAAAGTCCCTGGACTATTCAATGTATGTTATCTATGAGGCGCAGCAGAAGAAAACCTACATAACGGGGCCAGACTCGTTCCCCGGACTCCGTTAGTCCTCTGTCAGTCCTCCTAGTGACACATATGACGAAGAAGCAATTCATCTCTAATGTTTATTTTCAAAAATTCAACCTCAAAATTTTGTACATTTTTAGCAAATTTTGAATTGTCGATGATCCACGTTTCGTATATTATCACGTTGCAACTTTTTGTTGCTTATGTTTGAAAAATATTTACTAAAATACATTTTTCTATAGCTTCTTACAGGAAGGTGGATGGACCCGTTCAGGTCAAACAAAATGCCAAAGGGGTCTTCACATAATCTCTTCCTGCGTACATGAGAACAATCCAGCGAGAAATGTGATAACCAACAGGGTTCCAGGGGAGATCTTTGATCACTTTGGCATGTCTTCCAGAAGAAAGAAAGTCTGGAAGATGTGAGAAAGGGCCGCTTCCTGGGATATTTCTATCACTATTATCCATAGTCCAGGCAAGCAATCGGTTAGCCCTCCAGCTGTTACAGAATGACATGCCGAAGGCAACAATGATGACATGTCGGAGAATCTGGTTCCATGAAAGCTGGTGAACCGCCATTATTCTCCTCTACATCAGAAAAAGGTCACTATTTTTTGACAGTAGATAGTATACAGGAGTGTATATAGAAGAGGCATCATGACAAAAAATAAAAATCTCTTGATACCTCCAAGAAACCCCTTGAAACCTAATTGGTCCCTCACTTTCTTTAGAGGAGAAAAGGATGTCATAAAAATTGGACAGGTTGTCCTCTACTGTGGATCCATAAACAGGTCCAAACTAGTCATTGTGGAAGGACAATGGACTAAATTTGATCTTATCTTTCAGTGGTCCCATAGCTGAGGTTACATGTGCCCAAACTATATACCAAATTATGACTTTGACTCCTTGCCATATCTTAAGATTGAGATCCATTTGCAGTAGAAGCGATATGGGAATACAGAAGTCGATTAGAGTAATCAGTTTGGACCAGAGGGCCCATTTGTCCAATATCTCCATGGACTTCATGTAAAACATGAATTCATCAAGAGCCCAGAACATATAATGGAAGTAGAGGACTCATTCCACTTTGATGAACGTACTACTCTGAGCATGCCAGCTGTTGGTGCATCCTGGAATTTTTGGATAATATCTTGTTCCATATTGTAATTGATCGGATGTCTAACCACCGCTGTTGATCAATGAGACATTTGCTAATCCTTGGTTTTCTTATTCGGCACTGGTGAGGTTCAAGATGGATGGAAGAGCTTATAATCTGCCAAAAGTTGGGTCTGGTCATGTAATTTAGCTACCCATGGCTATCATTACTCAGACCCATTGCCAATGACCTGTATTATACTAAAAAGTGTCGAACTGAGGTTGCTTGGGTCCATCAGAGGAAATGATGCTGAGGTTCCTCCTCAGAGCCAGTCTTAAGAGTGTGCAACCTGTCATTAGAAAAGGGACAACATCGGTCTAGATGGCCGATATGCTCTCAAAGCTTGAACTTTAATCCCACGATTGGTTTCCAACCTGTGGAAAGGCAGCAGTTCTTTGTACATTGTTGGGCATGGTAAACCAAAAATAGGGGGCTTCAACAAAAAGTTCTTCAGTGTGCACCATGAAACCTAATGGAATTTGTTATTGGTCAATCAACCCATTACAAAAATAGACCTTGATAACTTTTTGATTAGGTCAGGTGGAAAATTCCAGGGTGTGAAACTCAATTTTTACCCCAAACCATGTCCTTTTAGTAGCTTGATTTCCAACCTTTTGATGCTGGTGTGTTGGCAAAGCATCATACGCACAGGAAACCTCCAGGGAGCGCTGCTCATTTGGAGGTATTGGGAGTCTTTGGCGGGACTCTTCTGGAAGTCTAGGAGGTCTCCCCTTCTTCTGAATCTCCCGAGATAGTGGACAATAATGCCTCGTAAGCCACTTAAGTTATCTCCAAATGGCATTGTCTTCTGCTCAACGTTGGGGTTCCATCATTTTGTCAGATACTGGGAAACAGGAAGACCATTTGGTGGGCAAGTCTGACCCAGTGAGTAGGAATATTGGCGCTAAATAAAATACTCCATGAAACCATATCCCAGAAACAAGTTTTCTGGGATATGGTGGTTAAACATTAACAGACCACAAGTATGTCCAGCAGGAACAATGGTAATAGGAGAAACAGCAAGTTTTTTAAGGCAATTAATTCTAACTTATGTTTATTGGCTGTGGTTCCAGGTTAATTACACATTGTGTAAGAGAAAAGGCATAAGTAATGTGCTGAGCAATCCGTCAATGAACATAAGACAGTTCATGGATAAAACCTTAGAGTAAACAGAAAACAGAAGGGGACTGAAATATGGAATTTTGCTAAGAGCCAATTTTTGCTTACATTTTTTTTTTTCTGCATGTCCCTTATCTCATTTTAAAGGTCTTTGCCATCTTAAGGATGCCATTTTTGGAGTTATAGTTTTACTACAGGAAGAGAATCACAAGATAAGGAGGACATGAAAAGTGGACAATTTTTGCTCTTACTTTATTCCCACTGCTCCCCTGTGTAATCCTTTTTTTTTTTTCTAATCCGCCATAAGGTTCTAGAGATATGGGTCGTTTTAGTAACTGATAATACTTATGGTCTTTAATGTAATTATGAAAGTAGCCTAAAGACACGCCCCTGAGGAATCATGTGAGCCACGCCCCAGAGAATCCTGGGAAACGCTATAAAAATTACCATGCGATAAAAAGACCCATATCACTAGAACCGTATGAAAGATTTACAAGAAAACAAAAAAGGGACTACTCAGAGGACCATCAGGTAAATTAAGAGCATAAACTTCCCACTTTTGACCTGGTGACAGGTCCGATTTGAGGACCACAAGATTACGTACGTAGAATATATATAAGTGTAAACTTAAAAAGGTTCTTTTCTCGGACAATCTGCGATTGCTAAACTGCTCCTTTGTCACTAAGATGATCGTAAAGTAACTTCCTGATGGAAATGGAAGTAAATGTTGAATTTCCCTGTAGCGCCACCACAGGAGAAGCTAAGCATTACAGAGCACCTTCTTAAATCAATGGGTTGTCTACATAATTCAGGACACGATAAGTCCTCCAGAGAGACACTCTTTGTAGCCTGATTCCCCTCAATTCGCTTAGAATTTCCTAATAGAGTACAGTGGGTACGGAAAGTATTCAGACCCCTTTACATTTTTCACTCTTTGTTTCATTGCAGCCATTTGGTAAATTCTAAAAAGTTAATTTTTTTTCTCATTAAAGTGCACTCTGCACCCCATCTTGACGGAAAAAAACAGAAATGTAGAAATTTTTGCAAATTTATTAAAAAAGAAAAACTGAAATATCACATGGTCATAAGTATTCAGACCCTTTGCTCAGTATTGAGAAGCCCCCTTTTGAGCTAGTACAGCCATGAGTTTTTTTGGGAATGATGCAACAAGTTTTTCACACCTGCATTTGGGGATCCTCTGCCATTCTTCCTTGCAGACCCTCTCCAGTTCCGTCAGGTTGGATGGTGGATGTTGGTGGACAGCCATTTTCAGGTCTCTCCAGAAACGCTCAATTGGGTTTAGGTCAGGGTTCTGGCTGGGTCAGTCAAGAATGGTCACAGCGTTGTTCTGAAGCCACTCCTTTGTTATTTTAGCTGTGTACTTAGAGTCATTGTCTTGTTGGAAGGTGAACCTTCGGCCAAGTGTGAGGTCCAGAGCACTCTAGAAGAGGTTTTTAACCAGGATATCTCTGTACTTGGCCACATTCATGTTTCCTTCAATTGCAACCAGTCGTCCTGTCCTTGCAGCTGAAAAACACCCCCATAGCATGATGCTGCCACCACCATGTTTCACTGTTGGGATTGTATTGGGCAGGTGATGAGCAGTGCCTGGTTTTCTCCACACATACCGCTTAGAATTATCACCAAAAAGTTCCATCATCTTCTCATCAGACCAGAGAATCTTATTTCTCATAGTCTGGGAGTCCTTCATGTGTTTTTGAGCAAACTCTATGTGGGCTTTCATATGTTTTGCACTGAGGAGAGGCTTCCGTCGGGCCACTCTGCCATAAAGGCCTGACTGGTAGAGGGCTGCAGTGATAGTTGACTTTGTGGAACTTTCTCCCATCTCCCTACTGCATCTCTGGAGCTCAGCCACAGTGATCTTGAGGTTCTTCTTTACCTCTCTCACCAAGGCTCTTCTCCCACGATTGCTCAGTTTGGCTGGACGGCCAGGTCTAGGAAGACTTCTGGTGGTCCCAAACTTCTTCCATTTAAGGATTATGGAGGCCACTGTGCTCGTAGGAATCTCGAGTAATGCAGAAATTTTTTTGTAACCTTGGCCAGATCTGAGCCTTGCCACAATTCTGTCTCTGAGCTCCTTGGGCAGTTCCTTTGAGCTCATGATTTTCATTTGGTCTGATATGCACTGTGAGCTGTGAGGTCTTATATAGACAGGTGTGTGCCTTTCTAAATCAAGTCCTATCAGTTTAATTAAACACAGCTGGACTCCAATGAAGGAGTAGAACCATCTCAAGGAGGATCACAAGGAAATGGACAGCATGTGACTTAAATAGGAGTGTCTGAGCAAAGGGTCTGAATACTTATGACCATGTGATATTTCAGTTTTTGTTTTTAGTAAATTTGCAAAAATTTCTACATTTCTGTTTTTTTTTCAGTCAAGATGGGGTGCAGAGTGTACTTGAATGAGAAAAAAAATGAACTTTTTAGAATTTACCAAATGGCTGCAATGAAACAAAGAGTGAAAAATTTAAAGGGGTCTGAATACTTTCTGTACACACTGTATATATAAAAAAGTTTTCGCACCCCTCCCATTTTTCATTTTTTTAAATTTTTTTCCCATTTTTTTTGTGGTTTTATTTTTTCCTCTCCTACTTCAAAGAGCCATAACTCTTTTATATATCCATCGACATAGCCGTATGAGAGCTTGTTCTTTGCAAGACGAGTTGTAGATTTGAATGTCACAATTCACTTTACTAACTAATGTACCGAAAAATAAAGAAATGGGAAAAAACAATTCTACGTAGGATAAAATAGTGAAAACATTTCTGCAATTGTTTCTTGGGGTTTTATTCATTGTGCGGCAAAAACAACCGCCATGATTTTTACAGCGATGCCAAACATCTATATTATCTTTTTCATTATTTAAACAAATTCCTATATTTGTGAAAAAAATAATTGGTTTGTGTCGCTATTTTCTGAGACCCGTAATTTTTCTATTTTTCCGAATCAAGGCTTGTTTTCTGCGCAGCACGTTAGTTTTAATTGATACCATTTTGGTGTATGTACAACGTTTTGATCTCTTTTTATTGTATTTTTGGCATAGGATCGGTGACTAAAAAACAGCAATTCTGGATTTTCAATTTTCTTCTTTATGGTATTTTTACTGTACGGGATAAATAATTTAATTTTTTTACGGATTGAACTTTTGTAAAAGTGGCACTCCCAAACATTTTTATTTAAAAAAAGAGAGAAAAATAAAAAATAAAATTATATATATATATATATATATATATATATATATATATATATATATTTAAATGAGTAAAAGTGGAAATTACCAAAATAACCAGTGTATGTATGTATATATATATATATATATATATATATATGTATATATATATATATATAATATTTATTTATTTTAAATGGGGAAAAGTGGAAATGATTTTAAAAATATATATATTATATTTTGTTTTATTTAGTTTTTTTTTTCACTTTTTTTAGTCCACCTTAGGGAACTTGAACTATTTTTAAAAACTTTTAATTTTTAAAAGGCGCACCAAGATCCAAGTGATGGGAGTCCTGCTGGCTGCAACAGAAACCTATCAACATCTCAATATGTATTTGATAGAATATTATAAATTTATTTTTCCCCAGGTTTTTTTTATTGTTAGATCCAAAACATTTTTATAGTGGTGACAAACTCCAGTTTTCTCATACAGAGCTCCAACACCCCTGAATAGACATAAAACTGACTGATACATTTGTGACCATTAGAGGGAGCTAAAGAGCTTACTGCATACTGGTTATACATAGAACTCTATAATAAATCAGTATGCAGAATGGTTTTTTGCTCCCCCTAGTGGTGGTAAAGGAAGTTACACTTTTATTACTTTACTATATTGCTAGAAAGCAACTAATAAACTTATTAGGGCATTACACATACCTGCTTTTTGACACTATATAGCAGCACAGTTACATGTTCACTATATTGCGATATTATGTAAGTCATATAGGAGCATTATAGTGATTTGCATTTTTATGGACCAACAAATAACATATCAGCACCCACCATAAATCAGCATTAGGTATGTACCCTTTAAGTGAGTGTAAATGTATCATGTCCTTCTATGTGTTACCAACAACCTGGATGAACATTGCCACTTGTTCCTGGCAGATCAAAGCTCTTTTTCTTGCTATTTCCTAGAATCTGAACCTACTTTACAACTATAATGTGGGTGGCCAGGTGATATTTGCGGACAGAAAATGTTAACACTCCAGGGAGGGTAAGTAAAGGAGGTAATTGAGATGCTAAGTCGACTGTGTCAGTAGCAGAGATGGGAAGAGCAGATAGTTTTAGGAAAAGATCGGAATTTTCCAACTCTTTCAACTTTGATTGGAATTCCATAGAAAATGTTAACTGTGTTCTGCCGCCACCTGCTGGACAAAAAAAGGAACAACATGATAAGCAGGAAGAGGACGCTGAAGCATGTCTATATGTTCAGTAATGGCGCCAACTACTGGTAGGCATTATTATTATATTGCAATTATATAAAACAGATATCCGGATACCTAGTAGCAGTGTTATTTGCCACTTTTGTATTATTTCTATACTGTACTAGATGGTGGCCCGATTCTAATGCATCGGGTATTCTATAATAGGTATGCGGCCGACCGGGCGCAAGCAGCAGAGCGGTGTTTACATTTGGCGCCAAAATCGCTGATTGCTCAAGGCCGGCAACTGCGACCAATCAGCAAAGTGGTGTTAAAATTTGGCGTCTATAAAGCAGATTGGTCACGGCTGGCAGTCGCGACTAATCAGCAGAGCGGGTTTAAATTTGGCGCCAATAATGCTGATTGGTCGCGTTCGCTGGCCGTGACCAATCAGCAGAGCGGTGTTTAAATTTGGCGCCAAAATCGCTGATTGGTCGCGGCCGTCAACTGCGACCAATCAGCAAAGCGGTGTTGAAATTTGGTGACTATATCGCTGATTGGTCACGGCCGGCGGTCGCGACCAATCAACGGAGCAGGGTTTAAATTTTGCGGCAATAATGGTGATTAGTCGCGGCCGGCAATTTGGCACCAACAATGCTGATTAGTCGCGTCTGACAACCGTGACCAATCAGCAGAGCGGGATTTAAATTTGGCGCCAAAATCGCTGATTGGTGGCGGCCGGCGGTCGCGACCAATCAGCAGAGCGGGGTTTAAATTTGGTGCCAATAATGCTGATTGGTCGCAATCGCCGGCCGCGACCAATCAGCACAGCGGTGTTTAAATGTGGAGCCAAGATCGGTGATTGGTCGCGGCCGATATTTAAATTTGGCGCCCAAATCGGTGATTGGTCGCGGGCAGCGCCAGCGACCAATCAGCGATTTTTAACACAAATGTCCGGACCTTTGTAACACCATGCGGATACTGTGGGGACATCAGCGGCTAGGGTGTCAAGGGAGGACCGGGGAGCGGCGCTGCGGGTCGGGATACTTCTGCTGCGAGCAGTCGCTCATGTCCCGGCTTCTCGCAGCGGAAGTAGCCGCACAGGCAGCGGCGCTCCCCGGTCCTCACTAATACGATTCCGCTCCCCGCTCCTCACCAATAAGATTCGCTGATTGGTCGCTCTCTCCGCACGCGACCAATCAGTGATCTTGGCGCTAAAGTTAAACACCGCTCTGCTGATTGGTCGCGGCCGCTGCCCGCGACCAATCACTGATTTGGGCGCCACATTTAAATAGCAGCCGCAACCAATCACCAATTTTGACGCCACATTTAAACACTGCTGTGCTAATTGGTCGCGGACGCCAGACGCGTCCAATCTGCGAGATTGGCGCCAAATTTAAACAACGCTCTGCTGATTGGTCGCGGTGGCGGGCCGCGACCAATGAACGAGATGGGCGAGAAATATAAACGCCGCTCTGCTGATTGGTCACGGTGGCCGGCCGCGACCAATCAGCGAGATGTCCGGCAAATTTAAATGCCGCTCTGCTGATTAATCGCGGCCGGCCACCGCGACCAATCAGCGATATCGCCGGCAAATTTAAACGCCGCTCTGCTGATTGGTCGCGGTGGCCGACCGCGACCAATGAGCGAGATGGGCGGCAAATTTAAACGCCGCTCTGCTGATTGGTCGCAGTGGCCGGCCGCGACCAATCAGCGAGATGGCTGGCAAATTTAAACGCCACTCTGCTCATTGGTCACGGTGGCCGGCCGCGACCAATCAGCGAGATGGGCGGCACATTTAAACGCAGCTCTGCTGATTGGTCGCGGTGGCCGGCTGCGACCAATCAGCGATATAGACTGCAAATTTAAACGCCGCTCTGCTGATTGGTCGCGGCCGCCGGCCAACTGCGACCAATCAGCGAGATTGGCGCCAAATGTAAATCACGCTGTGCTGATTGGTCGCAGCCGCCAGCGACCGCTACCAATCAGCGATTTTGGCTCCAAATTTAAACACCGCTCAGCTCATTGGTCCCGGCTGCCGGCCGGCCGAGACCAATCAGCGAGATTGTCGCCAAATTTAAACAACGCTCTGCTGATTGGTCGATTTTATCGCCAAATTTAAACAAGCTCTCCGGTCCTCACTAACACAGTTCGCTGATTGGTCGCGGCCGCCACCCGTGACCAATCACCGATATTGCCGCCAAATTTAAACACCGTTTTGCTGATTGCGCCCGGTCGGCCGCATACATATTCTAGAATACCCGATGCATTAGAATCGGGCCACCATCTAGTTATCATATTTATTGTATAAATAATAAAAATGAATCATATTTGTCATTTGCTATGACATTTACTTACATAGTATGGCGCCACCTATTGTTCACCTAATGAGTGCTGGTAGACACACATGCTCAGTCGCTCTTTGGCAGCCTGGTCCCTGCACAGTGGTCCTCTGTTTACTGGATAGAAGCCAAAAGAAATGACTTTCTGCCTGATTGTCAGGGAAAAAGCGGAGCCTCTGAAACACATGGCAATATAATAGAGGAGACTCCTAGAGGAAGCAAGGATGGACTATATTATCAGCTGCCAGAGGGGGAAGGAGATTGATTTTGCCCAAACTCTGCCACAACCGATTAGCAGCAGCACCAAGGAGAGGGCTGAGGCGGATTTGGATAGATGGCCTCACATGTGATTATAGGATACTTTGGTACACATGGCAGTTCATGGTCGACTCAATGATAGCAAAGTTCTTACGACCTGTGACTGCAAAATAAGCCCAAATCATAAACCCTCCACCACCATGCTTGACAGTTGGTAAGAGATGTTTGTGCAGATACCCTGCGTTTGGCTTTTGGTTAATGTGGCGCAGGTCATTATGGTAAAGCATCTCCACTTGACTGTTTCACAATTCTTGTGGTTTGTTCAGATACAGCGTTGAAATATTCAGCCGTGCTGCTACATTCTTTTTAGTAATAAAATGAAGTAAAAGAGAGAAGAGGACATGCATGACAGCAGTGATCACCACCAATAATCAAAGTTCAAATAATGTGTACAAAATATCAAAACATTTTATTCGTCACATGGACATACCCACAGAACATCTTAAAACACCATTAAAAAGGAATGAAGGACAACTTCCATTCCTGTTCAAACCCACTACTTCAGAAACCTTTCATGATTAAGACAAATCTTGGGTGCAAAACAATATACATGCATATGATAACAAACAGGCTTGATGGTGACTCTGTGGTGGTCAATATTGCACTTGCCCGGGCATAAATTACCCCAGAAACAAAATTAGTGTGTAAATGATGCAACAGTTAAACACTATTTGGAGTATACACAAAACCATATATTTTGGAACAACCCCATAGCTGAGAGCATCAGTGTGCAGTAATGAATATCCCACCCAGTCTTTCCCCTGGCAACACTTCCTAGCAAGTCATACTTTTTCAGTATTTTTCGAATTGTACTGACATGAACTTTAACAAACTAACTGAGGCCTTTAGAGTCTGAGCTGTAGCTCTTGGGGTTTCTTTGCAATTTCTCTGAGCATTTTACAGTCTGACCTTGGGGTGAATTTCCTGGAATTTTTACTAGTTACCGTAGAATGATGGACTCTAAATTGTTTGTAAATGGCCTTAGAACCATTGCCAGATTAATGGGAAGCAACAATTGCATCTCTAAGATCATAGATGAGACATTTCGTCCTTGGCAATGTGGTAACATACACCTAAATGCTCAAGACCAGCAAAGTGCCAAAACTTCTGCTTTTAAATGGATGGTCAAATTTACTAATGAACTACTAATCGAGGGCATTTGATTAACAGCACCTGGCTGCTACTTATCTACCTATTTTTTGTGGCAGCAGTAAGGATGTGCTTAATTTTTCACCTACTTCCTCTGCATTTTGGAATGGTTTTTGGGAAAATAATGACCGATTTAATTTGTCATGTGTAGAAATGAGCGAACCTGAACTTAAAAGTTCATGGATTGTACCAGACACTCAGTGTCCAGTGTCCGGTGATAAACTCTGAACATGGACTTCTCCTGGAAGTCCCGTTCTAATATTCAATCCATAAAGATGATACAAACTGGGAACTAAAAAATACGAAATATACAATTACATAAAATAAAAAGGAATAACAAAAGAAAATGACTAAACCTGTGTCACGAAAATGGCTCAGAGCTTAGCCGAGGGAAGCACTCCAATTGGGAAAATGGACCACTGTCACAATGAACAAAGACCCAAACCCAAATACTGCTTTTCATTAGCTCAATGCTACGCCCACATACCTCCTCTTGATGAACTCACATGGGGGCTGGTTGTGGGATGTACTCAGCCTTTCAGAATTTTATGAGATCCCCAACTTACAGGATATCTTCGCCCCTGGAGGTCCCAGGCGGTAGATATTGACATCACGTGTCTTATCATGATTTTAAGTTTATATAGAGATCAAACATGTCCTGAATAGTTTTATCCATCAGACCGTTATTAATTTGGAGGAGTTAGAATAGCTTTACAGTGATGTGAGTGAATATATTATACCAGTCCTTTCTCTACGATGCCGAAAATATATCTCACATAAATAATGGATTGATGCAAAACCCTAATATTCCTATCTGGACCCCGGAGACAGAGTGTCTAACTGCAATTGTCCAGTTTTCTTTCATGAGAAGCAGCTCCGTCCTTAGAAAAAAGGAGCCCCCTGCAATTCTCCGCCTCTGCGTAAAGAAATCTCAAAGCTTGCGTTCTTTTTCTCAAACCATTTCTTGGCTGTAATTACCTGGTCACTACAGGAGGTCTCTGCTTCAAAGGATGCTAAAGCATAATTTCTCTCTATTTCCCCTGTTTTAATTAGTTTCTCTCTCCCTAGGTATAATAATAGTTACACATGTTCAATGTGTAGTCCTACTTCAAAGGAGCTTGGAGTGTCATTTCTTCTCCCTTCTGGAGAATCTTATGGATTTTTATTTTTTTTATGAGAGTGTACTTTTTTTTTTTCATGACAGTATACATATAAATAAATTAAAAACTGGTTGTTACCACTTACCTAGTCAGTAACGAGTGGCCTTATATAGTCTGGATCAGTTTAATCAACGCTGATAGCCTTAGACTATTGCAAGGGAAATGATCACACCCAATAGTGATTTTATTTGGTATTTTTCCAGGAAGAATAACAGAGGAACAGGACAATAGTAATAAAATAAACCTTCTGAATTGTTATGTCAGATTCATATTTTCAATTTTAGGACATTTTTGACTGCTTTTGGATATTAGCAGAGATGCAAATTTGTATGGTCGGCCGAGAGAAAACTTTCCATATATCTACAGCATCTTATTCAGAGGCCATAGTAAAATGTTGGTTTGGTTGAGCTCCTCCATTAGTGTCTCTAAAGTATGCTGTACTCAAAGAGATGACTTCAAAGTAAATGAGGACAGATAAGAGGGTTGTTTGGGGTAGGAAGCGTCAGTCGTTTCCACAATATGTCTACAGTGTCATCACCTGAGAGCTGGCGTCATCGTCTGTCACCAGGCCCAGCCCGGACCCCTCAGCATTTCCCATAAAGTCTCTGCTCACAACAAGATGGCAGAAGTTAGTGCTATCAATGGCTGTTACCTTAGACGGATGATACCGAAAACATCTGAGGTGTCGTATACCTGATACACAAACATGAGCATCACACCACGTCCCTTAAAATAGGCACTTACACAGGCTCCAACAATATACTTATTTTTCATGTAGTTGCATACAAGCTGTTACCTAGTATAGTTATTATCCCACTAGATGGTGGCCCGATTCTAACGCATCGGGTATTCTAGAATATGTATGCGGCCGACCGGGTGCAATTAGCAGAGCGGTGTTTAAATTTGACGCCAATAATGCTGATTGGTTGCGGCCGCGACCAATCAGCAGAGCGGTGTTTAAATGTGGCGCCAATAATGCTGATTATTCGTGACCAGTAACCGCGACCAATCAGCGAAGCGGTGTTTAAATTTGGCGCCAATATCGCTGACTGGTCACGGCCGGTGGTTGCGACTAATCAGCAGAGCGAGGTTTCAATTTGGCGCCAATACTGCTGATTGGTCGCGGCCGGCGACCAATCAGCAGAGCGGTGTTTAAATTTGGCGCCAATCTCGCTAATTGGTCGCGTCTGGCGTCAGCGACCAATCAGCAGAGCGTTGTTTAAATTTGCCGCCCATCACGCTGATTGGTCACGGCCGGCCACCGCGACCAATCAGCAGAGCGGCGTTTACATTTGCCGCCCATCTCGCTGATTGGTTGCGGCCGGCCACCGCGACCAATCAGCGTCGTATTAGTGTGGGCCCGGGAGCGGCGCTGCTTGTGCGGCTCTGTATTAGCGAGGAACGGGGAGCGGCGCTGCCTGTGCGGCTCCTTCTGCTGCGAGAAGCCGGGAGATGAGCGGCTGCTCGCAGCAGAAGCATCCCGACCGGCGGCGCCGCTCCCCGGTCCTCCGTTCACACTTGCTGTCGGGAAATCAGCGGGCCAAGCCAGTGATCTTCCGACGTTAGCCGCATGGAGGTCAGCGGCGCCGGTCGGGGTAGTTGTGCTGCTAGCGCCGCTCATCTCCCCGCTGCATCGCCGCTGACCTCCGTCCGCCAAATGAGCCGCTAACGGCCGCCATCTTTTTTCAGAAATCCCGCGGCGCTGATTGGCCGCTGCTGGACCAATGAGCGACGCGGGATTTCCAGGACAGACAGACAGACAGGATAAGACAATTATATAGTAGACTAGATGGTGGCCCGATTCTAATGCATCGGGTATTCTAGAATAGGTATGCGGCCGACCGGGCGCAATCAGCAGAGCGGTGTTTAAATTTTGCGCCAAAATCGCTGATTGGTCACGGTTGCCGGCCTCAACCTATCAGCAAAGCGGTGTTAAAATTTGGCGCCTAAATCGCAGATTGGTCACAGCCGGCGGTCGCGACTAATCAGCAGAGCGGTATTTAAATTTGGCGCCAATAATGGTGATTGGTCACGGCAGCGACCAATCAGCAGAGCGGTGTTTAAATTTGGCACTAATAATGCTGATTATTCGCGACCGGTAACCGTGACCAATCAGCGAAGCGGTGTTTAAATTTGGCGCCAATATGGCTGATTGGTCACGGCCGGTGGTTGCGACCAATCAGCAGAGCGGGGTTTAAATTTGGCGCCAATAATGCTGATGGGTTGCGGCCGGGGACCACGACAAATCAGCAGAGCGGGGTTTAAATTTGGCACAAAAAACGCAGATTGGTCGCGGCCGGTGGTTGCGACCAATCAGCAGAGCGGTGTTTAAATTTTGCGCCAATACTGTTGATTGATCTCGGCCAGCGACCGCGATCAATCAGCAGAGCGTTGCTTAAATTTGGCGCCAATCTCGCTGATTGGACGCGGCTGGAGTCCGCGACCAATCAGCAGAGCGTTGTTTAAATTTGGCGCCAATCTCGCTGATTGGACGTGTCTGGCATCCGCGACCAATGAGCAGAGCGTTGGTTAAATTTGGCGGCAAGGTCGGTGATTGGTCGCGGCCGCTATTTAAATGTGGTGCCCAAATCGGTGATTGGTCGCGGGCAACGGCCGCGACCAATCAGCAGAGCGGTGTGTAACTTTAGCGCCAAGATCACTGATTGGTCGCGCTCTACGCACGCGACCAATCAGCGAATCGTATTGGTGAGGAGCGGGGAGCGGAATCGTATTAGTGAGGACCGGGGAGCGCCGCTGCCTGTGCGGCTACTTCCGCTGCGAGAACCCGGGACATGAGCGGGCGCTCGGAGCAGAAGTATCCCGACCCGCAGCGCCGCTCCCCGGTCCTCCCTTCACACCCTAGCCGCTGATCTCCCGACAGTATCCGCATGGTGTTACAAAGGTCCGGACATTTGTGTTAAAAATTGCTGATAGGTCGCTGGCGCTGCCCGCGACCAATCACCAATTTTGGCGCCACATTTAAATAGCGTCCGCGACCAATCCGCACAGCGGTGTTTAAATATGGAACCAAGATCGGTGATTGGTCGTGGCCGATATTTGAATGTGGCGCCCAAATCGGTGATTGGTCGCGGGCAGCGCCAGCAACCAATCAGCGATTTTTAACACAAATGTCCGGACCTTTGTAACACGATGCGGATACTGTGGGGACATCAGCGGCTAGGGTGTGAAGGGAGGACCGGGGAGCGGCGCTGCGGGTCGGGATACTTCTGCTGCGAGAGCCCGCTCATGTCCCTGGTTCTCGCAGCGGAAGTATCCGCACAGGCAGCGCTGCTGACATCCATGCGGCTAGGGTGTGAAGGGAGGACCGGGGAGCGGCGCTGACATCCAATTGGTCGCGGCCGCTATTTAAATCTGCCGCACAAATCGGTGATTGGTCGCTGTCTTGGCCCGCGACCAATCACTGATCTTGGCGCCAAAGTTAAACACTATTGTGCTGATTGGTCGCGGACGCTGCCCGCGACCAATCACCGATTTGGGCGCCAAATTTAAATATCGGCCGCGACCAATCACCGATTTTGGCTCCAGATTTAAACACCGCTGTGCTGATTGATCGCGGCCGATATTTAAACTTGGCGCCCAAATCGGTGATTGGTCGCGGTCAGCGCCCGCGACCAATCAGCACAGCGGTGCTTAAGTTTTGCGCTAAGATCAGTGATTGGTCGGGTCCGAAGACTGCGACCAATCATCGAATCGTCTTGGTGAGGACCGGGGAGCTGCGCTGCCTGTGCGGCTACTTACACTGCGAGAACCCGGGACATAGCGGGCGCTCGCAGCAGAAGTATCCCGACCCGCAGCGCCGCTCCCCGGTCCTCCCTTCCGCATGGAGGTCAGTGGCGCCAGCGGTCCTTCCGCTGCTACCGGCCGGGAGATGAGCGCCTCGCGCCGCTCATCTCCCGGCTGCATCTCCGTCCCGCAGATGGGTCCGGCGGTCGGGTTCCTTCTGCTGTTGCCGGCCGGGAGATGAGCGCCTCGCGGCGCTCATCTCCCGGCTGCATAGCCGCTCCGCTCCGTCCCGCAGATGAGCCGCTAACGGCCGCCATCTTTTTTCAGAAATCCCGCGGCGCTGATTGGCCGCTGCCGGACCAATGAGCGACGCGGGATTTCCTGGACAGACAGACAGACAGACAGACGGGATAAGATGATTATATAGTAGATTCTGAAAAGAAATAATGTAGATAATAATAGAAAAATAAAGCAGGAATGTGTAGGCTGTTTAATCAATTTGCAGACTACACTTAAAGGGGATCTCTCACTTATCATAAATATGTCATATTTTTACCTGGTTTAAAAGCCTCTGTTTTTCTGAATCCGGCGTTGCTTTCCTTTTCTTCCTACGCCTCTCTGTTCCTGAAATATGGTCCCCTTTTTTCCTGTATATAAATCTTGTCTAGTTAGTGAAGTGGGCGTGGTCATCAACTGTTCTTTGAGGGCGTCTTCTTGAAGATCATACCCTGTTGGCTAACAAGACTAGATTTAAATACAGGAAAGAGAGGGCCATATCTCAAGAATGGAAAGGCGCAGATGTTACACGCACACCGCTAGGTTCAGATAGGGGCGAGACAGATTACATGAATTCTTTGGAATCCTGGGGGAACCGTTACTCAGGGCGACCATAGACCATGTGCTGCAGCTTCTCTCATGCACACAGGGGTATTGATCCTCAGGCACAGACACGTAGGTTGTTTCACTTGCTAACTAGACACACTTGACAAGAGTCCTCGTAAACGGTAGAACAGTAGCATTTAATAAGAAGCCGCACAGCCAGTGCAAGTTAAGTCTTATGAGCAACAGGCTCCAGTGACAAACAGTACAGTTTCCTTAGCAGCATAGCAGTTCACAATCTTCCCAGTAGTACAGGACAGCACAGTTCTAATGCAAAAGCACATTAATGAACACAGCATTCTTTACAGCACAGTGAGATGGAGGAGAGGGGGACAGTTTGCTGAGAGAGATGATCCCTGTGACACCATTTCTTACAGTCCTTCTCTTTCTACCTGACAATACTCTGCACTGCTAGTTCAGGAACTCTACCTGACCTGTGCTTAGCTTCACTCCTGACTTTTCACTTGTAGGGGCGCTTCTGTGAGATACAGAGCAAACACACCACCTGTCTCTTCGGCTCCAGCCAGACAGGAAACAACTTCCCCACAATCCCCCTGAGGCTCTGCTAAAACACTCCCCTTCTTCTGTGACTGTGTTAACCCCTCTAGTTGCTGGATGCTTCTGGAGCACAACACTTCCTGTCTCATGTGCTTGTGTTACTTCTAATAGTTGCTGAATGCTTTTAAAGCAACAGCACTATTTATGCATGTCACACTCTGCAACAGCACTACTTCTGCATGTCACACTCTTCCCTCCTTTTTGAATGTCGTCCTCGACATTCGTCTTAATTGGTCAATCTGACCAATTCTGAGACAGTGGTAAAAGTTGGATAACTTTATACACATATTAGCATTGTGAAATTAGTATAATGTTCATAAACATTGATAACAACCTATTCTTATGACCTTTTTCTTGTAGGATGCCTTTAAGAAATAAACAATTAACACCATTAAAACAATCAGCATCTCTTCAGCTGGAACTTTTCGTACGTCTTCAACCAGCTCTCTCTATCTATGCTTTAACAGTTCTTTGTTTCTACAAAATCTTTAAAGAAAAATCAAAGCATGAAAACAAGTCTTAACACCAGGCAACATCTTCCATACTGCCTCTTGGTGGTGAATACCACTCAAGTGGGTTTACCTGGTCCGCAGGCAGAGATACCTGATTCCAGTCGACAGTCCTTGGCACTTGACTCGGTTCACCAAGTGTCTCATACGTCAACATCACGGCCCTCCTCATTTCTCGAGTCAACATCCTTCTGGTGGGTTGTTCCTCAGATACCACGGGTTCTTCAGTCACAGGAGTTTCTTCCGTCGCACTCATGTCTTGTGCTTCCTCAGATGCTTCTGGAGCTGCCTCTGTAAGTTCCTGTACTTCTGAGTCGCTTGTTTCCGCACGGTCCGGTAATTCCGTTCCTCCTAAGTGTTGATCGGTCTCTTCAGGGGCCGGTGTTCGATCATCAGATCTGATTCGGACTTCATCTGTACTCCTTGGTACGAACGCTGGAGCCTCAGGCTTTAGTTCACTCTCCTGAGGATGGTACATCCCTCTCCTTGCCGGTCCGAGAAATACAACGGTATGTTCTTCTCCATCGGAACTTTTAAGGTCACTATCCACCTCCCTAGCTTCAGTCTGTGGTGGTCCCTTAGTCGATCTTGGATGATATCGGTCTACTTCTGGGAAGTCTTGTTGTGGTGGGAGATAATCACAGAGTAGTAGTAAATTCCGATAGACTATTCTGGTTTTCTTGTCTCCCGTTTCTAATCGGATTTCATACACTGGGCTGTCATCAGCTTTGCTCCTTACGACCACATACACCTTGTCTTCCCAGTATGAGCAAAGTTTTCCTTGACGGCCTTTCTCACGTACGTTTTTGACTAGCACCCGGTTTCCCGGTGCCAATTCTGCTCCATAACATTTTCAATCATAGTACTCCTTACTCTTGCTCTGTCCTTGCGCAACCACTTGGAACGCTATGTTGTATGCCTCTGCCATCCGTTCCGTCCATTTCCGAACGTACTCCGGATACGTTCTCTGACACCGCAGTATCGAACATGATGTCAATTGGCAGTCTTGGCGATTCTCCATACAATAGGAAAAAGGGTGAGTAACCCATTGCATCACTCTTTGTATAGTTATAGGCATGTCCTACTTTTGACAGAGAACTCTTCCAGTCTTTCTTCTCATCAGCTGTTAAAGTGCGCAAGATCAACAATAATGTCCGGTTAAAACATTCCACTTGTCCATTACCCTCTGGGTGATAGGGCGTTGTGTGGGATCTCTGAATTCTACAGTACTTTCCTAGCTTGGCAAAGAGCTGGTTCTCAAATTCTCTTCCTTGGTCGTGGTGTAACCTCGTAGGGAACCCAAACCTCAAAGCAAAATCATTGAAGATCTTCTCTGCCGCTGTTCGACCCAATTTATTGGTAGTGGCATATGCTTGAGCAAATCGAGTGAAATGGTCCATCACCACCAAGATGTAACCATCCTTGCACGTCTCGAGATGTAGAAAGTCTATTGAGACCATCTCAAACTGATACATAGTTTGGATATTGCCCATAGGTGCCCGGGTTCATGTGTTGGGACGTTTATCTTTCAGACACCCACACTCTCTGGTCACGTACCTCTCAATATCTCTCTGCATGTACGTCCAGAAGAAACGTTCACAAATCAAATTTGTTGTCCTTTCCACTCCCACATGTCCCATGTTTTCATGGAGTTCTTTCAAGACCAACCTACGGAATACTCTGGGTAGTACCAACTGCCGCTTTGTCCTCCTTTACGATACAGGAGGTAGAGCTTCGTCCATTCTTTCATTAAAACAGATACTGCTGGTGACTCATTGTCTCTTTCCCGTTTACTTGGAAACCGATTTTGGTCCACATAAAGTAGTATTCTACCAATTATCTGATCTTCGCGTTGTGCTCTATGGATTTTCCCTTTTGAATAGTTGTTGAATAGACAGGGGGTGATCTTGTTATCTCGTTTTTATGGTGGTTTCCACCGTCCACAGACACCACAATGGTGTGTCTTCCTCCTGATAAGCTTGTACTGCTTGGGTAGTGCTCTCAATTGCTTCCAGACTGACTTCCTCCGAGCATTCTTGCATGAACTCCTCAGGCTTTAGTGGCATTCATGACAATCCGTCAGCATCCACATAGCATTTTCCTGGCCTGTACTTGTTGCTGAAATTTAAGTCAGCTAGTTCAGTGACCCATCTCTAACCTGTTGCATTCAGTTTGGCTGTAGTAAGGACATACAGTACAGACAAAAAGTTTGGACACACCTTCTCATTTAAAGATTTTTCGGTATTTTCATGACTATGAAAATCGTACATTCACACTGAAGGCATCAAAACTATGAATTAACACATGTGGAATTATATACTTAACAAAAAAGTGTGAAACAACTGAAAATATGTCTTATATTCTAGGTTCTTCAAAGTAGCCACCTTTTGCTTTGATGACTGCTTTGCACACTCTTGGCATTCTCTTGATGAGCTTCAAGAGGTAGTCACCGGAAATGGTCTTCCAACAATCTTGAAGGAGTTCCCAGAGATGCTTAGCACTTGTTGGCCCTTTTGCCTTCACTCTGCGGTCCAGCTCCCCCCAAACCATCTCGATTGGGATCAGGTCTGGTGACTGTGGAGGCCAGGTCATCTGGCGTAGCACCCCATCACTCTTCTTCTTGGTCAAATAGCCCTTACACAGCCTGGAGGTGTGTTTGGGGTCATTGTCCTGTTGAAAAATAAATGATGGTCCAACTAAACGCAAACCGGATGGAATAGCATGCCGCTGCAAGATGCTGTGGTAGCCATGCTGGTTCAGTATGCCTTCAATTTTGAATAAATCCCCAACAGTGTCACCAGCAAAGCACCCCCACACCATCACACCTCCTCCTCCATGCTTCACGGTGGGAACCAGGCATGTAGAGTCCATCCGTACACCTTTTCTGCGTCGCACAAAGACACGGTGGTTGGAACCAAAGATCTCAAATTTGGACTCATCAGATCAAAGCACAGATTTCCACTGGTCTAATGCCCATTCCTTGTGTTCTTTTCTGCTTGTTTCCTGTCCTTAGCAGTGGTTTCCTAGCAGCTATTTTACCATGAATGCCTGCTGTACAAAGTCTCCTCTTAACAGTTGTTGTAGAGATGTGCATGCTGCTAGAACTCTGTGAGGCATTGACCTGGTCTGTAATCTGAGCTGCTGTTAACCTGCGATTTCTGAGGCTGGTGACTCGGATAAACTTATCCTCAGAAGCAGAGGTGACTCTTGGTCTTCCTTTCCTGGGGCGGTCCTCATGTGAGCCAGTTTCTTTGTAGCGCTTGATGGTTTTTGCAACTGCACTTGGGGACACTTTCAAAGTTTGCCCAATTTTTCAGACTGACTGACCTTCATTTCTTAAAGTAATGATGGCCACTCGTTTGTCTTTGCTTAGCTGCTTTTTTCTTGCCATAATACAAATTCTGACAGTCTATTCAGTAGGACTATCAGCTGTGTATCCACCTGACTTCTGCACAACACAACTGATGGTCCCAACCCCATTTATAAGGCAAGAAATCTCACTTATTAAACCTGACAGGGCACACCTGTGTAGTGAAAACCATTTCCGGTGACTACCTCTTGAAGCTCATCAAGAGAATGCCAAGAGTGTGCAAAGCAGTCATCAAAGCAAAAGGTGGCTACTTTGAAGAACCTAGAAGATAAGACATATTTCAGTTGTTTCACACTTTTTTTGTTAAGTATATAATTCCACATGTGTTAATTAATAGTTTTGATGCCTTCAGTGTGAATGTACAATTTTCATAGACATGAAAATACAGAAAAATCTTTAAATCAGAAGGTGTGTCCAAACATTTGGTCTGTACTGTAGATCAAAGGGTTGTTGTCAGTGTATACCTCAAACTCTTTGCTGTAGTAGAGATAATCTCTAAATCGTTCACATATAGCCCATTTCAGTGCCAGGAACTTCCAATTTTCCAGAATGTAGATGGTAATTGTTCTCGGCATCTGTCAAAGTTCTAGAACCGTAACCGATGACTCTCAATTTTCCATCTTTATGCTGATACAGGGCAGCTCCTAGTCCAACTTGAGAAGCGTCACAATGAAGAACAAATGGTAAATTTAAATCAGGATATCCCAAGATGGGTGGTTTTACCAGTTAGTCTACTAGTTCTTCCAATACCTCCTGGTGGTTTGCTGTCCAGAGAATGAGCTGTTGGGAAGAAACGGCACTGTGTCTTTTATGCCCGGTCCTACCTCCGTTCTTCTTTTTCTCAATGGGTGTTGTTGTCTCTGTCATCCCCCCCAAGAGGAGGTAAAGTGGGGCGGCAATCCTGGAGAAGTTCCGAATATAAGGACGATAGTAGGAGAGGAATCCTAATATCTGCCTCAACTCACCGACGGTAGAGGGCCGCTTGTCTTTTAAGGCCAGTACCGGAGCGATTTCTGCTGGGTCCATGGGATATCCTTCTCCGGACGCAATTTTCCCTAGAAATCGGGCTTGCCTTTTGAACAGTTCACACTTCTTTGGGGTCAACTTAACTCCGTGTTGTTGATACCGTTGTAATACGGTCCTCACTTGTTCAACATGCTCCAAGAAAGTTTTGGATCTTTGATAGCAGGTGTCGATCAGGTACTGACTTTCGGTTTAGTTCCCGGTAAACACAACAGAGTCTCAACGTACCATCCTTCTTCCTAACACAGACAATAGGAAAGGAATAAGACGACTTCGACTTTTGGCTCCAACCTCTGTTGATGAGATCTTGTAAATATTCTTTCACTTCGGCGTAATGATTTCGGCACAGACATGTAACTTTTGGTTACTGGGGTCGTGTCTTTCAAATTGATTTTCAATTGCAACGAAGGGATACAGCCTATATCAGAGTCATCTTTAGAGAAAGCATGACACTCTTCTCCGAGCATCTGTTTTGCTATTGCTATATCTTCATCACACAAGTGTTCCAGGCATACTGGGAGGTCCCAGGACACTGAGGTGGGTGGTGCAATTTCCTCCCCTGGGCAACTCCTGTTCCTTGGTGGGGAAACTGAATTCTCGGTAGACCCCTGGGCGGGTCTCACACTGGCTGGATATACTGTTTTAAAGGTTTCAATGTGACCTAACACAGTCTTTGGATCCAGTCTAATTTCGTATTTCGTAGTATTCATCACCGGTACTGTCACTCGAGCAAACCCACCAATAGGAATCGTAAGCACAGTCTCACCTTGAACTAGGCCTTCCGGAAGTTCTGAGGAGTCTTTTGGCACAAACAGTCTTTTCTGGACTTTTCTTCCTGGTTCTACACCTCACCTCCACACCTCACCCCCACCATTTGGTTTGCAGGGATGATAGTCGGGCACCAGCCTACCTTGACTTTTTTTAGGTCCATTGTATTCTGTGTTTTCTTTACTCTATGAATCACATTTTCTGCCACAGCGTTGGGTATGGCAAGTGATGTGGCAATTGCATCCACCACCAGCATCCCTGACTTGTGTTTCGTGATGACCTCACTGATTACATTATTACCCAGAATAGGATTATCTGCCACGTTCTGATCACTGGTCATGAGAAAAGCTCAATGGTGTTGCTGTTCTTCGTGGCCCTCAGTTGGAAAGTCACTTCCACCCAGCCTATGAAAGGGATTTCGGTCTGGTTGACAGCTTTGCCATGGAGTTCCACTGGTCCTAAGAGTTCTTTTAGCGAAGTAAGGCAGGTATGTGGCAGGTAGCACCTTCTCCATTCTTCATTTAAATGGCTCGCTTGGGCTCCTGTGTCCCACAGTGCTTTTACCAGGAATCCATCTAGCTGGCACTGTATAAAGCACCTTTCACAGATTAGGCTGATGAGGCTATCTTTACTGACTGAGGACTACTCCTCCCAGGAGTACATTGTTTGACCTCCACACTGGGCATTAAGTAACTGATGAACCTTTTGCTCTTGCAGCTGTTGTAAACGGGAACACACTTGGGGATAGTACTGATGCAGCCGTCTTACCTCATGCACCGTTCTGGGGTTTGGTGAGATTTGGATTTGTTTCTGGGGCCTCTTCCATGTCGCGGTTACCAGTCGCCCCGCACTGGCAACCTCCTGTCTTTTAACCCAAATGACCGTGACCATTGGCATTCCTTGGCATAATGTCCTTCCTCACCACATCTTAGACAGTGGACACACACCGTACTCTGATTTGATGAACTGCACAAGCCAGGTATCTTCTGCTTTGGAACCCACTCCTGGGTCTGAGGGATACAGGTTCTGGCCTGGAACGAATCAACTTTTTCACCTCAATCAACTCGGCTCGCAGTTCTCCTATTACTTCCTCCCAGTCAGCGCTGTCGGTTCTCTTTTGTTGGTGATTTAAGGTTCCCTCTCAGAGGTGGCACTGGAGGGTCTCCATGATGATCTTCGGACTGGTCACCGGGGGTCTCCAACTTCAGCCTACTCATTTTTGTGATTTTAGGAGCAGAACCTTTCTTTATCTTCTGTTCGCTCTCTGACTCCAAACTAGCTGCCTCATTAATTTTTTCAATTAGGACTTCCTCCACAATGCCAGGATCTTCTAGGTACTGTTTCAGCTGCAACTTGATGTCTTTGCTGATTAACCCCATTCCCAATGATCTCAAGAACTTCTTCTGGACTAGTCCAGCATCAAACTTCTCTTCCGCTTCTACATCTCTGGATGCAAACAACAGTCTGTCCTTTAGTTCAATTGCTCTGAACAAGAAACTTTGGGGTGATTCATTATTTTTCTGTAAAAGGTTAATGAGTCGGTGGAACAATTCTGAAGTACTCTCTTCTTTATAGTGCCCTTTTAAAATCATCTTCAGCTGTTGCAATGTCAATTGACTCTTCATTTCTAGCATACTACGGAGATTCAGTCCTGGGCTTATCGCTTTCACCACCCCCTCAATGATCTCATCTGGCTGGTAGCCTTTCTGTAAGCCTGCATCGATCTGGTGCAACAAGTTCATATAAGACAGTCTCTCTGTTCACACTCTCCAATCTGTCCCAGGATCTTGAAGTCTTTCCTTATGGTGATTTGTGGTGTTAGAGAGGACTGTCTCCCTGATTTATCTAACTTGAGCAGGTTAAAGGTCCTATCACCCGTTCAGAGGTTTTGGTCTATTCCTGCAGGGCTGTTGTTAGGGCTTTGAATTGTTCTTTCAATTCCTGTAGTTCTGTGTGCGGACAGAGATTCCCGCTTTTGGTAATTGGTGCCGCCCCTCCATCCTCCAACTTCAACCTGGTTAGAAACTGTGTTAGCTCCTGGAGGAATGTCCTCATGACGTCTTCAGCTTCTTTCTCCCCAGCTCATCCATTTTTGCATTAATGACAGCTAACACTTGCCTGCGGTTGTGTGCTTTGGAAATCTGTTCTTCTGACATCTTTATATGTTCTGCTACTGTTCTCAATTCTTCACAGGTTAACTTAAGAAACAGCTCACTAATTCTGTCTATTTCTATTTCCACATCCATTGCTGCTAGTGAGTTTTCTTTAGGGCTGGTCCCCTTTAACTGGTGTATCGGAGTTGAGTTGAGGTGCTGTGCTACTGAGTTTTCCAGACACTTTTCCTCTTCTCCCTCTACATGCTAATTCCCGCTCAGGATTCCCTGTACGGGCCACCAATATTACACGCACGACACTAGGTTCAGATAGGGGCGAGACAGGTTACATGAATTCTTTGGAATCCTGAGGGAACCGTTACTCAGGGCGACCATAGACCATGTGCTGCAGCTTCTCTCTGACACACAGGGGTATTGACCCTCAGGCACAGACATGTAGGTTGTTTCACTTGCTGACCAGACACACTTGACCAGAGTCCTCGTAAACGGTAGAACAGTAGCATTTAATAAGAAGCCGCACAGCCTGTGCAAGTTAAGTCTTATGAGCAACAGGCTCCAGTGACAAACAGTACAGTTTCCTTAGCAGCACAGCAGTTCACAATCTTCCCAGTAGTACAGGACAGCATAGTTCTAATGAAAAGGCACATTAATGAACACAGCATTCCTTACAGCACAGTGAGATGGAGGAGGGGGAGAGGGTTTGCTGAGGCAGATGATCCCTGTGACACCATTTCTTCCAATCTCTATCTTTCTGCTTGACAATACTGTGCACTGCTAGTTCAGGAACTCTACCTGACCTGTGCTTAGCTTCACTCCTGACTTGAATCCTTTTCACTTGCCTGGGCGCTTCTGTGAGATACAGAACACACACACCACTTTTCTCTTCAGCTCCAGCCAGACAGGAAACAACTTCCCCTCAATCCCCCTGGGGCTCTGCTAAAACACTTCCCTTCTCCTGTGACTGTGTTAACTCCTCTAGTTGCTGGATGCTTCTGGAGCACAACACTTCCTGTCTCATGTGCTTGTGTTACTTCTAATAGTTGCTGAATGCTTTTAAAGCAACAGCACTACTTCTGCATGTCACACAGAAACAAAAGAAAAACGTCGGATTCAGGAGAAAAGCGTCATTTACATCAGTTAAAAAAAAATACATATTTAAGTGACAGGTTCCCTGTAAGATTTATCCTTAGATAGGACAGAGACCACATACGACCAGTCACACCAACACTTACACATAAAACATATGGGGGAATTTAGCATTCATATTAAGTTTTCTGGTGTCAAAAAGTTGTAAACTTTAGCTATTTTTTGCCTACATTTATAAAGAGTGGGCACAACACATTTACTATAGTCTACGCCAGAAAACTGGCATACATTATAGCTGAAATATACACCAGCTCATAGTGTAATATGCTAGTTTAAAACGGAGACAAATTTTTTAGCGGCAAATGAGGGTGTTGTATATGTAAGTGGCACGAGTGGAAAATTTTTCATGATTCAGACTGGCATGTGGGCAGTATGTGTCCGATGTGTAAGTGGCATGTGGACAGTGAGTCTCTTATGTTTGATTGGGATTTGGAGGAATGTGTCCAATGCATAGTTCCCAACCGTCCCGGGTTCAGCAGGACTGTCCTGATTTGAGAGCTCAGTCCCACCGTTCCAGCAGGTCAGGGCTTTGTCCTGGGTTTCTAATACTCACCTATCTCTGATATCTTAATTGCTCTGTAGCTCCTCCTCCTTGGGGGGTAGGGCCGCAGATCTCTAATCAGTGAATAAATTAAATTTTTCCCTTCTACCCGAGTGTCAGGAATATTATAAAATATTAATATCAGGGAAATGTTCGTCCATATCTGCCTGACATAGATGTTCACCCCCCTCCCTTATTCCCCTTCTGCTCACCACAAAGGCCCCAATTAGCACACACCTGGGAAATAGTTTACGCAAACCAGGCCAGCCAAGGGGTGTTATAACTTCGTTAGGAAGCAAGCATCTTGTCTCTGAAAGACGCAGGAGGTAAATAAAACGCAGGCTTGCACTAATTTGTGTGTAACTGTTGAAGCTGCTTCCCAAGCCTCAAAGGAAAATTTCTAGATGCACTGACTCCGATATGAAATATGAAATCTTGTGAGTTCCATAGGTCCGACAGTAACGGGACCCATATGTGTAGTGACCAAATTAGCCCAGGAATGTATAGGTAGTTTTCCAGGGCTGGAAACCAAAATCAGGGAGCTGTAGCGCAAAAACACCAGAATAGCAGACTGCAGTTATGTGATGTGTGATATCTAAATAAAGATAAAATCATAAAGGAAAAAATGGCGTAGTTTGCACACTTCTGCGATCAACGAGCGATGAGTTATCGCAGAAGTCAGCGTTTTTAATAAAAATGTACAGGCTGGAGACCGGCCCACATGATGTCACCACAAGGGGCGTGTGGCCAGATCTCCCCTTAGGTATAAGAGAATCTATGGAGAAGACGGGAGCACTCATTGCCAGGGGGGAATAAGAATTATAAGCAACGGGTCCTGTTCAATAACAGCATAATCTGGAGAGCCCCTCCTCCACCTATATTGAATCGTCTCCACGATCGTGTAGTGTAAGTTGTCTTCTTTTTACCCTGTTTATTTTATGTAACTGCCTATGTATTTTAATGTCACCTTTGTAACATCCTTATGTATATATTTTTCCTAAACACTGCCTCCCTTTTGGATTAAATATAAAATTTAATAGTTCTGTTTCTTTTGTTCTATAATCGTTCCCTTCCCCGAAGCCACATACGCTACCAAAACGCAGGCGTCCGGCCAGGCCTGTATTATATTTCAAACTTGGCCGGTGGTGGCAGAGAGTATTAATAATTGGGCTATCGTGAAGCTGACAGTGACCGTACGGAGGACGTTAAACACGGATTCCAGTCTGTGGAACCCAGGGTGTTGCGCCATACGCTCACTGGTCGCTTATCGATACCTACGTAGAGAGTAGTCTGGATCGCGTGCTCGCGACTCCGGACGAAATACGGACAGCGTGACGGCACGGTGAGATATTGCGTGATCTCCCCGGTGTCGTCCCTCTGTGTGTGTTGGAAATTCCTGACAAATTGGTGGCAGCGGTGGGATGGTTATAGAACATCAGTGGCTGAATTGAGCAATCATTCCTGTCACTGAAAACTTGCACGGTTCTTGCGAGAATTCTGTGCAGAGTTTTAAGAAACCAGACTCAGTGTTTTAATATTTTTTTTTATCTGGGACATTACTGTACGTGTAGCAGTTGCATCCCCCCCCTCTCTTGTTTTTCTGTCCTATCTTTTATTTGGTAATAATATCTACACGTGGAGAGAACTGGTATCACCAGCAGGTGAAGACCACTATCATCGCCCTCTGTGAGCTGAGGCAGATTGACCCCACGGGCAAAAGCAAGGTCCAAATGATTGCTGAACTGCTGCAAGGTGATGCAGAACCCGTCCGACAGCAGAGCCCTGATGATGGGGCGGCCAGCCAAGGCGCTGCTGCAGGGGTCCCACCTGTGATTGCCAGCCATACCCGCAACCAGGGTAGTGTGGACCCCTACCTGCAGATGGCCTTGGAGCAGCTCGATGCAGATGATCGTGACGGACGACTGCAGCTGATCCTGAAATTCCAGGAGCGAGCAGAGCAACAGGCCAAAGCTGACCGAGAGGAGCGCCAGGCCCGAGCTGACCGGGAGGAGCGCCAGGCCCGAGCTGACCGAGAGGCTGAGAGAGCTGAGCGACAAGCTGACCGACAACACCAGCTGGAGCTAGCCCGGATCCCGACGGAGTCATCCTCAACGCAGACCCATGAGTCCAACAGCACCAACTGCTTTAAACCCCATCCTGAGCACTTCCCTGTGATGGAAAAGGATGGGGACTTGGACACATTTCTGCGAGGCTTTGAAAAGGCCTGCAGGCAGTATCAGCTGCCCACAGACCAGTGGGCAAGATACTTAACTCCAGGGCTCCGAGGAAAAGCCTTGGAGGTGTTCGCTTCCCTCCCTCGAGAACAAGATGGAGACTATGAGGCGGTCAAGCAGGCCCTGATAAAAAAGTACCAGCTGACTCCGGAGGTTTACCGGAAAAAGTTCAGAGCCCTCCAACGTGGACCACATGACACCTACAGCGATGTGGTAGACGGGCTCAGAACCAACTTTGAGCAGTGGATCCAAGGATTGTCAGTCACCACCTTTGAGGACCTGAAGGATCTGATGGTGAAGGACCAGTTTCTTCATCTTTGCCCAGTGGAAGTGAGACAGTTTGTGCTTGACCGGGAGCCGAAGGAAGCCGCCAAAGTAGCCCAGATTGCGGATACCTATGAGGCCCACCGCACACCAGAGGTGTCGAAGTCAGCCACCGCCAGCTGGAAAGGGGGTAAGCTGACGACCACCCCCAGTGTTCCAGCCAGCCAGCCCTCAGCAGGGCCTGCCCCATCTTCCAGCACCTGGACGGCATTTGACTCCCGTAGGTGTTATACTTGTGACCAAACGGGTCACATCAGCCTTGTCTGCCCGGAGAGGCAGAAGATGAACCCCACACCTGAGGCCCCAAGGCCTACTGCAGCCATTCTTTTTGTGGGTGGGGCAGTTGGCCGGGCCCGGGAGAACTTACAACAGGTTACTGTGGACAACACAGTCACTGTTGGCCTTAAGGACAATGGCGCAGAACGCACCCTGATCCGCCCTGAGTTTGTGTTACCAGAGGAACTCATTCCTGGGAAGACCCTGACTGTCACCATGTTTGGGGGTGTTCGCCGTCCCATACCGACGGCCCGAGTTTTCCTGGACTGGGGTGCGGGGAGGGGGTTAAGGGAAGTGGGGGTGTCGAAGGATCTCCCCACTAATGTGCTATTGGGAACTGATCTGGGACGGTTGGTTGCCCGATACATTCCTGACAACCCTCCCAGATCTAATATGTCATGTAATGCAACTGTCAATAATGTCAATGTGGTATCTAATAAAACTGTGTGTTGTGATAAAGGGGAAGTCAGCCACCTCACCCCGCGGGGTGATGCTGCTGAGGATCCCCTAAAGCAAGCCAGTATAAGTGCTAGGGGCAAGGGGAGCAGGCACGGACACCAGTAAGCAGGTCGTCCCGTGCAGGTGACCAGTGTCACGCCAAATAGTGGCATGATCAGTGGTAGCTGCCCCATGACTAGCACGGCTCCAGAGGTGATGTGGAAGGATGGGGAGAAACACGAGGATCATAGGAACAGTGGTCCCGTGCCGATGACCAGTGTCACGACGGACTGTGACATGGCCAGTCATAGCTCCCCCCTAGAGAGCACAGCTCCCAAGGTAAAAGATGGCAGGTAAAAAGGTAGGCCGCATAAACAGGCGAGGTGACAGGAAAGTGTGTCCCCCTGTCTGGCAGGAGTATGGGAGGAAGGTACCCATAGCCTGTCAGAGGTGTGGGGAAAATGTATCCCAAACCGGTCAGGGTGATCGGAAAGCTGGACACTCAGATTGGTGGGCAAGTGGATCTGCGGCTTGTCGGATCAGCAGGAAGGGTGGGCCAGGAGGTGGGCTCAAGGGGCCATCTGTAAATCACCCCTCATGCCACCTCAAAGAGGGGAAGATGTCAGGAATATTATAAAATATTAATATCAGAGAAATGTTCGTCCATATCTGCCTGACATAGATGTTCACCCCCCTCCCTTATTCCCCTTCTGCTCAGCACAAAAGCCCCAATTAGCACACGCCTGGGAAATAGTTTATGCAAACCAGGCCAGCCAAGGAGTGTTATAACTTCGTTAGGAAGCAAGCATCTTGTCTCTGAAAGACGCAGGAGGTAATTAAAACGCAGGCTTGCACTAATTTGCGTGTAACTGTTGAAGCTGCTTCCCAAGCCTCAAACGAAAATTTCTAGACGCGCTGACTCCGATATGAAATATGAAATCTTGTGAGTTTCATAGGTCCGACAGTAACGGGGCCCATATGTGTAGTGACCAAATCAGCCCAGGAATGTATAGGTAGTTTTCCAGGGCTGTAACTAAAATTAGGGAGCTGTAGCGCAAAAACACCAGAATAGCAGACTGCAGTTATGTGATGTGTGATATCTAAATAAAGATAAAATAATAAGGGAAAAAATGGCGTAGTTTGCACGCTTCTGCGATCAACGAGCGATGAGTTATCGCAGAAGTCAGCGTTTTTAATAAAAATGTACAGGCTGGAGACCGGCCCACATGATGTCACCACAAGGGGCGTGTGGCCAGATCTCCCCTTAGGTATAAGAGAATCTATGGAGAAGACAGGAGCACTCATTGCCAGGGGGGAATAAGAATTATAAGCAACGGGTCCTGTTCAATAACAGCATAATCTGGAGAGCCCCTCCTCCACCTATATTGAATCGTCTCCACGATCGTGTAGTGTAAGTTGTCTTCTTTTTACCCTGTTTATTTTATGTAACTGCCTATGTATTTTAATGTCCCCTTTGTAACATCCTTATGTATATACTAGATGGTGGCCCGATTCGAACGCATCGGGTATTCTAGAATAGGTATGCGGCCGACGGGGCGCAATTAGCAGAGCGGCGTTTAAATTTGGTGGCAATATCGCTGATTGGTCGCCGGCCGCGACCAATCAGCAGAGCGGTGTTTAAATTTGGCGCAAAAATCGCTGATTGGTCGAGTCCGCCGGCCGCGACCAATCAGCGATTTTGGTGCAAAATTTAAACAATGCTCTGCTGATTGGTCGCGGCCGTCAGACGCGACTAATCAGCGACTTTGGGGCCAAATTTAAACCCCGCTCTGCATCGCTCTGCTGATTAGTCGCGGTCGCCGGCCTCGACCAATCAGCAGAGCGTTGTTTAAATTTGGCACCAATCTCGCTGATTGGTCGCGGATGCCGGCCGCGACCAATCAGCAGAGCGGTGTTTAAATTTGGCGCCAAAATCGCTGATTAGTCGCGGCTGACGGCCGCGACCAATCAGCAGAGCGTTGTTTAAATTTTGCGCCAATACTGCTGATTGATCGCGGCCAGCAACCGCGATCAATCAGCAGAGCGTTGTTTAAATTTGGCGCCAATCTCGCTGATTGGACGCGTCTGGCGTCCGCGACCAATCAGCAGTGTTTAAATGTGGCGGCAAGATCGGTGATTGGTCGCGGCTGCTATTTAAATGTGGCGCCCAAATCGGTGATTGGTCGCGGGCAGCGTCCGCGACCAATCAGCAGAGCGGTGTTTAACTTTAGCGCCAAGATCACTGATTGGTCGCGCTCTCCGCACGTGACCAATCAGCGAATCGTATTGGTGAGGAGCGGGGAGCGGAATCGTATTACTGAGGACCGGGGAGCGCCGCTGCCTGTGCGGCTACTTCCGCTGCGAGAACCCGGGACATGAGCGACTGCTCGCAGCAGCGCCAGCGACCAATCAGCGATTTTTAACACAAATGTCCGGATCTTTGTAACACCATGCGGATACTGTGGGGACATCAGCGGCTAGGGTGTGAAGTGAGGACCGGGGAGCGGCGCTGCGGGTCCGGATACTTCTGCTGTGAGCAGTCGCTCATCTCCAGGCTTCTCGCAGTGGAAGTATCCGCACAGGCAGCGGCGCTCCCCGGTCCTTACTAATACAATTCCGCTCCCCGCTCCTCACCAATACGATTCGCTGATTGGTCGCGGCCGATATTTAAATTTGGCGCCCAAAACGGTGATTGGTCGCGGGCACCGCCTGCGACCAATCAGCGATTTTTAACACAAATGTCCGGATCTTTGTAACACCATGCTGACACTGTGGGGACATCACCGGCTAGGGTGTGAAGGGAGGACCGGGGAGCGGCGCTGCGGGTCCGGATACTTCTGCTGCGAGCGCCCGCTCATGTCCCTGGTTCTCGCAGCGGAAGTATCCGCACCGGCAGCGCCGCTGACATCCATGCGGCTAGGGTGTGAAGAGAGGACCGGGGAGCGGCGCTGACATCCAATTGGTCGCGGCCGCTATTTAAATGTGCCGCACAAATCGGTGATTGGTCTCGGTCTTGGCCCGCGACCAATCACTCATCTTGCGGCTAAAGTTAACCACTACTGTGCTGATTGGTCGCGGCCGATATTTAAATTTGGCGCCAAAATCGGTGATTGGTCGCGGGCAGCGTCCGCGACCAATCAGCACAGCGGTATTTAACTTTTGCGCTAAGATAAGTGATTGGCCGGGTCCGAAGACCGCGACCAATCATCGAATCGTCTTGGTGAGGACCGGGGAGCGGCGCTGCCTGTGCGGCTACTTCCGCTGCGAGAACCCGGGACATGAGCAGGCGCTCGCAGCAGAAGTATCCCGACCCGCAGCGCCGCTCCCCGGTCCTCCCTTCCGCATGGATGTCAGTGACGCCGGCGGTCCTTCCGCTGCTACCGGCCGGGACATGAGCGCCTCGCGCCGCTCATCTCCCGGCTACATCTCCGTCCCGCAGATGGGTCCGGCGGTCGGGGTCCTTCTGCTGTTACCGGCCGGGAGATGAGCGCCTCGCGGCGCTCATCTCCCGGCTGCAACGCCGCTGAGCTCCGTCCCGCAGATGAGCCGCTAACGGCTGCCATCTTTTTTCTGAAATCCCGCGGCGCTGATTGGCCGCTGCCGGACCAATGAGCGACGCGAGATTTCCTGGACAGACAGACAGACAGACGGGATAAGACAATTATATAGTAGATTTTTCCTAAACACTGCCTCCCTTTTGGATTAAATATAAAATTTAATAGTTCTGTTTCTTTTGTTCTGTAATCGTTCCCTTCCCCGAAGCCATATACGCTACCAAAACGCAGGCATCCGGCCAGACCTGTATTATATTTCAAACTCGGCCGGTGGTGGCAGAGAGTATTAATAATTGGGCTATCGTGAAGCTGACAGTGACCGTACGGAGGGCGTTAAACACGGATTCCAGTCTGTGGAACCCAGGGTGTTGCGCCATACGCTCACTGGTCGCTTATCGATACCTACGTAGAGAGTAGTCTGGATCGCGTGCTCGCGACTCCGGACGAAATACGGACAGCGTGACGGCACGGTGAGATATTGTGTGATCTCCCCGGTGTCGTCCCTCTGTGTGTGTTGGAAATTACTGACACCGAGACTCAAACTAACGGTATTATGTTGGCAGGTATAAGCTCTATCTAGGAGCCACAGGTCAAAATGATGTAGATAGGAGAATTTGGTAATCTTGAGCTATATTGCAGTCAGTGAACCCAGAAACAAATTATACATGTACATAGAGATACATTGTATACAGCAGTTTATTTCTATGTATTTGTATTTTACAGTGAAGAAAAAGTCATTTATTTTTTTGTTCCTATAATACTACTAAAAATAATGAAAATCAATTATAAACAAGTCATTTTCTCTGTTTTTGTGAGTCTCCCCGGGACTCGAACAGACAACCTCTATAATTGCAGGCAGGAGCTAAAGATATTGAGCCACAGGCTCTGGTGATGTTTTTAAGAGAATTTTGTATACTTGATCGGTATTGCAGCCACGAACCCCACAGGCAGATTATACTGAGACATAGAGCTACATCTGTACATAGCAGTGTATTTTTATGTCTCTGTATTCTAGAGGGAGAATAAAAGAAAAAAAAATTCTTGCTATAAAATTACTAAAAAATAATGAAAAACACTGGTATAAATGTCATTTTTACTGCAATTTTTTAAAAAAAAAAAAATAAATAAACATCACAAATCAGCAAATAACATGGACATATTTGGTGTCCCTGTAATCATAACGACCTGCACAACACAGTGATCAGATTATTTACGGTGATTGATAAATGGTGTAAAAAAAATGGTGTGATTGATATGAAACCAATAAAAAATGTAATAAAAATGTAACACTAAGGCCGTGATCACACGTAGCGTAAATGCTACGTTTTTTTCTACTGCGTTTTTTCTGCATATTTTCTGCAGGTGTTCGCACCACACAATACAATAACAATCTTCTTTCTTTTTACATGTATTTTTTCTCATGCTGCATATAGAAGCCTACAGAGAAAAAAACACCAAAACCGCAGTGTTCAGAAGCGTATTTTCACACCGAGGAAGGAAATTTAATGAATTCACATCCATTAGGGGGAAAAGGCCTAAAAAATAAATGCAGCAATAATCAGAGAACATTGTTATTATGCAGTTTGGTGCGAATCATGCAGAAAACAAAAAAACACAGTATTTTTGCAATGTGTGAACACGGCCTTACAGACACCAAATAGCCAGATATCTGTCGTATAGTGAAGCTACATAAAGATGAGAACGTTCTTGCTGCTACGGCTGTGAATGAAGGAACAAAAATAATCCACAGGTCCCAACTAGAGATGAGCAGGACGCACAGATGACGTTGCGCTGCCCTGGCTAATCAGATGCCGCACCGGGGACACCGGAAGGTAAGAGATTCACGGCCTCCCATCCAGCCGCCAGGTACCACTGACCTGGATGCTGGGCCAGAGACCCTTGAATACATTCGCTCATCTCTAGTCCCAACTGTCCCGGATGCAGCGGACAGTCCCCGGATTTGAGTCTGAGCCCTGCGGTCTCGAGTGCCTTCTGAATGTCCCTCACTGCCAGTGCCCCTCTGACATCTCCTCCTGCCGGGGGAGAAAGATAATGGTAAATGGATGTAGATTGGGGTGTGGCCAGGAGTGTGACCAAAATTTGTCGCATGATTTGTCCCTCTTTTTGTTCTTAAACCTGGAAAGTTTAGGAATCCCAAGGTCTCCATCTTCATGATCTTTGAAGCCCTTACAAAATAATTTTGCCCTATTGAAGCCCCTTCGTGTTCCCACACGCTAAGATACCCCTTTCATGGCTACCATAAAGTATGATGCCAACAAAACTGCCCCCCCAAACTCAGTAAGATACCCCCAGAGTGAATTCTTCCACAGTAACCTCTACACGCACAGTATGATGACCCTATAGTACCTCCTGCAGTGACCCCAACACAGTATGATAGCCCTCATTGTCCCTCACACACAATATGATGGCCCCCACACAGCCTTCCTTATGGTATAATGGCCCTCCATACAATATAGTGGTCCTCCATACAGTATAATGGCCTTCAATACTGTATAGTGGCCCCCCACACAACCATCCACACTGTATAATGGCCAGCACACATTATAATGGCGAAACTAGCCCTCCAAACAGTATAATGACCCCCCATACTGCCCTCCACACAGTATAATGGACCCCGCACAAACCTTCACACTGTATAATTTGCCCCTACATAGCCCTCTAAACAGCAAAGTCCCTAAAATAGCATGATGGCCCTCGAAATAGCATGATGCCCCCCAAATAGTAAGATGGCTCCACATACAGTGGGTGCGGAAAGTATTCAGACCCCTTTAAATTTTTCACTCTTTGTTTCATTGCAGCCATTTGGTAAATTCTAAAAAGTTCATTTGTTTTTCTCATTAAAGTACACTCTGCACCCCATCTTGACTGAAAAAAACAGAAATGTAGAATTTTTTGCAAATTTATTAAAAAAGCAAACTGAAATATCACATGGCCATAAGTATTCAGACCCTTTGCTCAGATACTCATATTTAAGTCACATGCTGTCCATTTCCATATGATCCTCCTTGAGATGTTTCTACTCCTTCATTGGAGTCCAGCTGTGTTTAATTAAACTGATAGGACTTGATTTGGAATGGCACACACCTGTCTATATAAGACCTCACAGCTCACAGTGCATGTCAGACCAAATGAGAATCATGAGCTCAAAGAAACTGCCCAAGGAGCTCAGAGACAGAATTCTGGCAAGGCACAGATCTGGCCAAGGTTGCAAAAGAATTTCAGCATTACTCAAGGTTCCTAAGAGCACAGTGGCCTCCATAATCCTTAAATAGAAGAAGTTTGGGACCATCAGAAGTCTTACTAGACCTGGCCGTCCAGCCAAACTGAGCAATCGTGGGAGAAGAGCCTTGGTGAGAGATGTAAAGAACCCGAAGATCACTGTGGCTGAGCTCCAGAGATGCAGTAGGGAGATGGGAGAAAGTTCCACTGCAGCCCTCCACCAGTCGGGCCTTTATGGCAGAGTGGCCCGACGGAAGCCTCTCCTCAGTGCAAGACATATGAAAGCCTGCATAGAGTTTGCTCAAAAACACATGAAGGACTCCCAGACTATGAGAAATAAGATTCTCTGGTCTGATGAGACGAAGATAGAACTTTTTAATGATAATTCTAAGCGGTATGTGTGGAGAAAACCAGGCACTGCTCATCACCTGCCCAATACAATCCCAACAGTGAAACATGGTGGTGGCAGCATCATGCTATGGGGGTGTTTTTCAGCTGCAGGGACAGGACGACTGGTTGCAATTGAACGAAACATGAATGCGGCCAAGTACAGAGATATCCTGGATGAAAACCTCTTCCAGAGTGCTCTGGACCTCAGACTTGGCCGAAGGTTCACCTTCCAACAAGACAAGCACACAGCTAAAATAACAAAGGAGTGGCTTCAGAACAACTCTGTGACCATTCTTGATTGGCCCAGCCAGAGCCCTGACCTAAAACCAATTGAGCATCTCTGGAGAGACCTGAAAATGGCTGTCCACCAACGTTCACCATCCAACCTGACGGAACTGGAGAGGATCTGCAAGGAAGAATGGCAGAGGATCCCCAAATCTAGGTGTGAAAAACTTGTTGCATCATTCCCAAGAAGACTCATGGCTGTACTAGCTTAAAAGGGGCTTCTACTCAATACTGAGCAAAGGGTCTGAATACTTACGACCATGTGATATTTCAGTTTTTCTTTTTTAATAAATTTGCAAAAAATTCTACATTTCTATTTTTTTCAGTCAAGATGGGGTGCAGAGTGTACATTAATGAGAAAAAAAAAATTAACTTGTTAGAATTTACCAAATGGCTGCAATGAAACAAAGAGTGAAAAATTTAAAGGGGTCTGAATACTTTCCGTACCCACAAATAGCCCTCCACATAGTATGAGGTTCCCCAAATAATATCATGGCCCTCCACATAGCACTCTAAATGGCATGATGGCCCCCAAATAGCCTTCCAAATTGTATGATGCCCCCACAAATAATGTGGTGACCCAAATATAGCACTCCAAATATTATGATGGCCCCACAAATAGCATGATGCCCCCCAAATAGTATGATGGCCCCACATAGCATTCCAAATAATATGATGGTTCCCACATAGCCCTCCAAATAGAATGAGACTCCTCAAATAGTATGATGGCCTCCCATATAGCCCTGAAAATTGTATGATGCCCCCACAAATAGTACGATGACCCAAACATAGCACTCCAAATAATATGATGGCCCCACCAATTGCCCCCATAGCACTCCAAATAATATGATGGCCGCTGGTGTCTATAAGTTACTCAAGTGTAATATTAATTTGCTGATATTGTTCTATAGATTGAGGCAGAATGAACATAGTTATCTCATTTGTTGAGGCGTTAAAGGTCTTCCAGGCTTCAGTTAAATTTCGGCAGTCACGCTATGTGACTTGCACATTGTTGAATCGTGACAGTGTGCATTATGCACACTTTCAAGATACCCCATGTCAGGGACGACACCGGGGACATCACACAATGTCCCACCGCTGTCACCAATTTGTCAGGGACATCAGGGATGACACCAGGGAGATCACACAATATCCCACCACTGCCGTCACTTTGTCAAGAATTCACAGGATTGATCAGGGATTCGCGAGCACACGATCCCAAGTACTCACTATGTAGCTATCGGCAAGCGAGCAGAAAGCGTATGGCATCACACCTCTGGATTCCAACGCATGGAATATGTGTATACGCCCCGTATGGTTACTGCCAGCTTCACGATAGCTCAATTATTATTATTTGCTGCCACCACCGGCCAGTTTGAAATATAATACAGGCCTGGTCGGACGCCTGCATTCTGGTCACTCGCACAGGACCACCTGCTTCCTGGTGTCCGTGCCAGCTCCCATTGCCCGTAGCACTTATACTGGCTCGCTTTAGGGAATCCTCAGCAGCATCACCCCGCAGTGTGAGGTGGCTGAGTTCCCTTGTACCACAACACACATTTTTAATATGCATGACACTGATAGTGGCATTACATGAGATATCAGATCTGGGAGGGTTGTCAGGAATGTATCGGGCAACCAACTGTCCCAGATCAGTTCCCAATAGCACATTAGTGGGGAGATTCTCTGACACCCCCACTTCCCTTAACCCCCTCCGAGCACCCCAGTCCAAGAATACTCGGGCCATTGGTATGGGACGGCGAACACCCCCAAACATGGTGACAGTCAGGGTCTTCCCAGGAATGAGTTCTTCGGGTAAAACAAACTCAGGGCGGATGAGGGTGCGTTCTGCGCCATTGTCCTTAAGGCCAACAGTAACGGTGTTGTCCACAGTAACCTGTTGTAATTTCTCACGGGCGCGGCCAACCGCCCCACCCACAAAAAGAATGGCTGCAGTAGGCCCTGGAACCTCAGGTGTGGTGTTCATCTTCTGCCTCTCCGGGCACACAAGGCTGACGTGACCCATTTGGTCACAAATATAACATTTACGGGAGTCAAATGCAGGTCGGGTGCTGGAAGATGGGGCAGAACCTACTGAGGGCCGGCTGGCTGGAACACTGGGGGTGGTTGTAGGCTTACCCCATTTCCAGCTGGTGGCGGCCGACTTCTGCACCTCTGGCGTGCGGTTGGCCTCATAGGCATCTGCGATCTGAGCTGCTTTGGCGGCCTCCTTTGGCTCCCGGTCAAGCACAAACTGTCGCACTTCGACTGAGCAAAGACGAAGAAACTGGTCCTTCACCATCAAATCCTTCAGGTCCTCAAAGGTGGTAACCGACAGTCCTCGGACCCACTGCTCAAAGTTGGTTCTGAGCCCATCCACCACATCACTGTAGCTATCATGTGGTCAATGTTGGAGGGCTCTGAACTTTTTCCGGTAAACCTCCGGAGTCAGCTGGTACTTTTTTTTTATTAGGGCCTGCTTGACAGCCTCATATTCTCCATCTTGTTGTCGAGGAAGAGAAGCAAACACCTCCAGAGCTTTTCCTCTGAGCCCTGGAGTTAAGTACCTGGTCCCACTGGTCCACGGGCAGCTGGCACTGCCTGCAGGCTTTTTCAAACCCTCGCAGAAATATGTCCAAGTCTCCGTCTTTCTCCGTTACAGGAAAATGCTCAAGACAGGGTTTAAAACCGTTGGTGATACTGGACTCACTGCTCGATGGGGTGGATCTCAGCAGCTGGATTCAGCTAACTCCAGCTGGTACCGCTGCTCATCTTGCCACTTTCGCTCAGCAGCCTCCTGGTCAGCTTGGGCCTGGCACTCAGCAGTCTCTCGGTCAGCTAGGGCCTGTCGCTCCTCTCGGTCAGCTTGGGCCCATTGCTCTGCTCGCTCCTGGAATTTCAGCTGCAGTTGTCCATCACGGTCTTATGCGGCGAGCTGCTCCAAGGCCATCTGCAGGTGGGGGTCCACACTACCCTGGCTGCAGGTATGGCTGGCAATCACAGGTGAGACCCCTGCAGCAGCGCCATCCGGGCCTTGGCTGGCCGCCCCATCATCAGGGCTCTGCTGTCAGACGGACTCTGCAGCACCTTGCAACAGTTCAGCAATCATTTGGGCCTTGGTTTTGCCCGTGGGGTCAATCTGCCTCAGCTCACAGAGGGCAGTGATAGTGGCCTTCGCCTGCTGGTGATACCAGGGCTCTCCACGTGTAACCATCATTGCCAAATAAAAGATAGGACAGAAAACCAAGAGAAGGGAGGGAATGCAACTGCTACACGTACAGTAATGTCCCAGATAGAAAATATTAAAACACTGAGTCTGATTTCTTAAAACTTTGCACATTATTCTCACAAGAACCGTGCAAGTTTTCAGTGACAGGAATGATTGCTCAATCCAGCCACTGATGTTCTGTAATATCCCACCACTTGCCACCAATTTGTCAGGGACGTCACTGGGGAGATCACACAAAATCCCACCGCTGTCACCAATTGGTCAGGGATGACACCGGGGAGATCACACAATATCCCACTGCTGCCGTCACTTTGTCAAGAATTCACAGGATTGAGCAGGGATTTGTGAGTACACGATCCCGAGTACTCACTACATCTACATAGCTATCGGCAAGCGAGCAGAAAGCGTATGGCGTCACACCTCCGGATTCCAACGCATGGAATATGTGTATATGCCCCATAAAGTTACTGCCAGCTTCACGATAGCCCAATTATTATTATTTGCTGCCACCACCGGCCAGTTTGAAATATAATACAGACTTGGTCGGATGCCTACGTTCTGGTAGCGTATATGGCTTTGGGGGAGGGAATGATTACAGAGCAAAAGAAACAGGACTATTACATTCTATATTTAATCCAAATGGGAGGCAGTGTTTAGGAAAAATATACAAGATTTTACAAATGAAGACATTACAGTACAGAATATGCAGTTACACAAAATAAACAGGATTAAAGAGGAAACTTACTATATAGTTCGCAGAGACGACTCAATATAGCTGGAGTCGAGCTTTCCTATGACCGTTCAGTGAGCGGGATCCTTTGCTATAATAAATATATACTCCCAGCAATGAATACTGATCCATCCTCAGTGGATTCTTTTATGCTGAAGGGAGAGACTTGCCCCCACCCCGCTGTGCTGACATCACGTGGGCTGATCTCTAGCTTTCATAATTTTATTAGAATTTCCACTTGTGGGATAATTTCTTGCTGGTTGACTGCAGGAGCCCGAAAATGATACTATATTTTCCGTTATGAATTTATCTTTCTCCAGAGACCACACACGATATAGCTGCAGTCTGTTATTTTGTTTCTTTTGCACCACAGCTCCCCGGAGGGACTAACAGCTACGAAAAAATAAGCATATTGTTCCTTAGCTGACCCTGTCACTAAAAATATGGGCCCCATTATTATCAGACGTATGGAACTTTTAGTTATTACATATTTTGCGTCGGTTCCGGCCCGTCTACAGAACTCTGTTAAATTCCATTTGAAGCTCTGGGAATACAACCTTCTCAGCTGGCTGTAAATTTATTACAAGCCTGTGTTAATTGGGTTTGGTACCACCTCTTGGGCTAGCATTTGCTTACAAGTCACTACTGCTGTGTGTGTTAATTTGCATAAGAGCAGATGGTAGATTGTCAGCTCTTCTATCCTGACAAATACTATAGGGGAGGGGGATAAGAAGAGGGGTCTGGGAAGAAGAAATTCTTATTATTTTTCTGACACCCCTCTATTGCCAGATCGAGTAGGCAGTCACGAGATCGCCTGTATTGACGGTCACGTGTTGACTAGATTCTCATCCACTTTTCTCAATAAAACATTGAGAAAGATGGGTGAGAATCTAGTCAGCACGTGACCACCACACTAGTTCTGGCTTTAGAGGGGAATCCCAACAATGTGCATGATGTACACCGTGACTGCAGAAATTTAGCTGAAAACCCCTTAAATGACAGCTCTATTAACATTGGGGTATTTTTTTTATAAAAGCTGACCAATTCTTACAAAGCGCAAACTTAGACTAGATCGTCTTAAAAGGCGCCAGATTGATCAAAGTGGTTCATTCTGTCTAATAAATCTGACTAATTTTAAGACGGTCTAGTCTGAGGGCTCGATTCATCATTTGAGTTTTTATTTTTTAGGTCATGTGGTATTAGTTGGCATTTTTACAGCAAGATTTTTCAAAAATAGTGCACGAGGATTCGAAAATTTAGCGTAAAATCAAAAAATTGCTCTTTATTTTTATCTTTTTTTGTGCCTTTTTAAAGCAAAAGTCACATGATCTGTTAAAATGTCTCACCCAAGTCTAAAATTATCACACAAAAAAAAAAATCACTCCGGAGGGAGGACCAGAGTACAAAACTTTGTGACTTTAAAAAAAAAAAAAAAAAAAAAAAAAAAAAAGCAAATAATGAATCGGCTGCAAACATCTGAATTACAAAAACTGTGACCACAATGGCGAACAAAGAAAAAGAACAGAACAAGTAAAAATCTAAATATGCGCCACTCAAAAAAAAATAGCAGGTAAAAGTAGACCAAAAAAAAGCGCAAATGCAATAATGAATTGGGAATTAAGTTTACACCACCTATTAGTTGGCTTACTTTGTGCCAGATATGTGCGCCGCAATTTGGGCACATTTTTTGGTGCACTGTCTCACCCGTTAATCCATGTCCATAGTCAAACAAGACTTAAAAAGTGTTGAAAACACATGAGAACTATGGTGCAAGTCATGAAAGACAGTTTTTTTTTTGTATACGGCCGCATTTAGCTTGATAAATATGCCCTGATATTTCTCTTCTTACATCTAACGACAGAATATACATTTATAAACAAGAACCTTTCTCTTTAAGGACGGTGAAAATAGAAGTTTCCGCACTGAGCTTGTAATAATTGGAAATGTCCACCAGATGGCAGCAGCATCCTAGAGGAAACCGTATCATAGAAATACTTTATGTCGCTAATCAAGTGTAGGCCTCAGGAGAATTTCTAGTTTAGTAGGCCGCAATCTCTGTCCGTGAATCATGAGACAATTCTATTATTTTATTACTGGTCGGACAGTAATTCATGATCACCAAAATGGCGCTTGACACTTCACAGAGAACAACCGAGGGTTTGGGTGGAGGATAATGGACATGGACAAGAACACACTCATGTGGTATCAATGGAAATGTCACTTAACTGATAAATGTCTTACAAAGGACGTCCAGAAAATCCATCTAGAAAGTACCTCAGACAATTCTGAATAATTATTAAATGGGGGGGTCTCTATTTTAGTTCCTTATTATTGCTACTTAATTTTTAGAGCACCATTGATTCCCGTTGCTCTACATAAGAGGGGTTACATACAAAATACAGATATAAATAACAGAGAACTAACAATGACCGACTGGTACAGAGGAGAGAGGTCCCTGCCCTTGTGGTCTTACAGTCTATAAGATAATGGGGAGGAGACAGTAGGTTGGGGGGGTTGCGGCAGCTCCGGTGGTTGTGAGGTGGCAGCTCCGGTGGTTGTGAGGTGGCAGCTCCGGTGGTGGGGAGGTGGTAGCTCCGGTGGTGGGGAGACGGTAGCTATGGTGGTGGTGAGGGGACAGCTCCAGTCGTAGTGAGGCGGCAGCTCCAGTGATGAGGTGGCAGCTCCAGTGGTGGGTAGATGGCAGCTCCGGTGTTGGTGAGGCGGCAGCTCTGGTGGTGGTGAGGTGGCGGTGGGGTCATTGCAGGTTGTAAGCCTTCATGTAGAGATGGGTTCTCAAGTTCCGTCTGAAACTTCCCAATTTGGAGGATAGTCGGATGTGTTGGGACACAGAATTCCAGAGTATGGGGGACACTCGGGAGACGTCTTGGAGGCGACTGTGTGAGGAACGTATGAGTGTGGAGAAGAGAAGGAGGTCTTGGGAGGACCGGAGGTTGCGTGTTGGAAGACATCGGTAGATTAGTTCAGAGATATTTGGAGGACACAGATTATGGACGGCTTTGTAGGTCAATGTTTGTAGTTTGAACTGGATACGTTGGAGAATTGAGAGCCAGTGAAGGGATTTACAGAGGGGAGAAGCAGAGGAATAGCAAGGAGAAAGGTGGATTAGTCAGTGCACAGAGTTAAGGATGGACTGGAGAAGTGCGAGAGTGTTAGCAGGAGGTTACAGAGGAGGATATTACAGTAGTCGAGGTGGGAGATGATGAGAGTATACACTAACATTTTAGTAGATTCAGGATTAAGGAAAGGACGGATTCTGGAAATATTTTTGAGTTGGAGGGGGCAGAAGGTGGTAAGAGATTTGAAGGGCAGTTTGATGGACAAAGCAGAGTCCAGGGTTATACTAAGGCAGCGGACTTCTGGTACAAGGGAAAGCGTGGTGTCGTTAATTGTGATAGATACAGCAATAAGGAGAAGGTAGAATGAGAAGATAGAATGGGATTGTCGCTGCAGGGAAATTGAATGTTTACTGCCAGAATTTTCCATTTACAGCTTGTTGACGGGGAAAACAATGCCAGCCAACAAAAGGGAATATGGTGGAGATGCATCGATCCACAGGACCCTGGTCAATAGTTTGTGGCCAGTGAACAGGAATCCTTCAAGCCACCTCCCATCTGCTGGACTCCCAGGCGCTTCTTCTGATTAATAGGCCTGTTGCGACTATATGTGTACGTCACACTATGTGTACGTCACAAAGATGACTTTATGCTGGGCCTACTAATCAGAAGAGGCGGCAGGTAGGAGGCGGTTCGGAGGGACTTATCCGGTGGCCATAAACTAAAGACGTGGCAGGTGGACCATGGTCCCGTGAATCGATTCGCTCACTAGAATCTATTTATTGTAAGGGAGGCCCTTTTAGCAACTAAGTAACAAACAAAATGACAGCACTTCCACTAAAAGAAATAGGTGTGAACAGGTGCTTACTAAGAGGAGCTACCTCTATGTACAATGAACAAACAAAGTAGCACTCTGTAACGCTGAAGTATGTAAATATGAAGTATGGCCAATTCATGTGTACCTGACAGGCGCGATAAGGCGTTTCTCGATGTCAGGACCTAACAATGTGAATACCTCTCTAAGGGACATTTGTCTGCTTATGTGTGGAAAAGTAAGATCCTGATGCAATTAAAACCACCTGTGGCATGGGGGTGGAGTGCTCAGTCAATGCTTAAATCTAGTAACAAAGAAAATGATGGCACTTCCACTACAAGAAATAGGTGTGAACAGGTGCTTACTAAGAGGAGCTACCTCCATGTACAATGAACAAACAAAGTAGCACTCTGTAACGCTGAGTATGTAAATATGAAGTATGAAATATGAATAGCATTTATTTCTATTTTCTACAGCAGTAATGCTATTCATAATTCATACTTCATATTTACATACTCAGCGTTACAGAGTGCTACTTTGTTTGTTCCTTTTAGCAACTAAGGGCTGTCCAAAATGGAAAACCCCTTTAAAAAATTTTGGTGCAGCGCCTTCTAAACTCTCCACTTGAAAAAAAGATGCTCCAAAAAACAAGTTTTTGGCACTTGTTTTTTGCATGTATGTATACATATTTGTTTGTTTGTTGTGTGCGTTTGTGCCATTTTTTTGCTTTGCTTCTATTGATTTTTTTTAATGTACATATTTCTGGAAAAAAGCCCACAAGGCGAACATAAAAAAGAAAAAAAACATACTAACACATATAAAATAGACTTTGAAAAAAAAGCATAAATGAAAAACAAGCGAAAAAAAACACCAAAAACACTAAACAAAAAAAAAACAGTGCCACAGTGAATCGGCCCATAGTGCTTTTTTTTATCATTCGTGGGCCACTGCAGTGAGTTTTACCAGGATGTCAAACATTTTTTCCAGCAGGGGGCGCTGCTGCACTACAGTTTTACATTCTTACACACCCTTGTCCCCTTGGCCAAATTTTTTTTTCTTCTAAAGTTGAAAAAAAGACAAACTACGACTTCCACCATTATACCTGAGAGCACAGATGAAGAACATCTCATATGCAATATAACCCCTGTGTATACAGGGTGTCAGGGTCGCAACTGGGTCCACTTGGAGAATATTCCAGACTTTCTTCAGATTAGTAAGAACATGGCCTAAATTAAGTTAACCCCTTGCCGACACAGCCAGTTTTTTACTTTATGACGTGGCGGGTTTTTTTTTTCCTTTTTTCTTGCCTTTGGAAAGCCCCAACATTTTTTTTTTACATTTCCGTGGATGTAGCCGTCTGTGGGACTCGTCCATATGTATTTTTTGCAATTGCAACATTTTGGAGCGAATATAACATTGTACCTATTTTTTCTGTGTACAACAAACAGAAATTCTGCAATTTATTTATCGGTAAAAAAATAAAAATTAAACAAAATATAGAGAATTTACTGTGAGATATAAATGACAACTTAACTATACTGCGGACTATACCATTCTACAGGCCAAATAATGGCATTATGGAATTATTTTTGTTTGCTCTTAATCTCTTTTGTATACGAGTGTGTGTGTGAGTATATATACATATATATATATATATATATATATATATAAATAAAACAGATTTTTTTTCAAGAATGTCTTGGTACATTTGTCCATTCATCCTTCGATGAAGTTTGCCAGTGCCCTATACTGTAAAACAGCCCCACACCATGATGTTCCCACCTCCAAACGTCACTGTTGGTATGGTGTTTTTGGGGTGATATGCAGTGCCTTTTGGCCTCCAAACATGGTGTGAATTATGGCATCCAAACAGTTTAATTTTGGTCTCATCTAACCAGACTATATCCTCCCAGTATTTCATAGGCTTGTCTAAATATTGTTGAGAAAACTGTAAATGTGCTTGAACATGCTTTTTGTTCAGTAATGGAGTCTTGCGTGATGAGCGTGCATACAGGCCATGGAGGTTGCATGGTGAGTGTGCATACAGGCCATGGAGGGTGAGTGCATTACTTATAATTTTCTTTAAAACAATTGGACCTGCTGATTCCAGGTCTTTCTGTAGTTCTCCAGAGGTGGTCCTTGGCTCCTAGACAACTCTTTTGATAATTATTTTCACTCCTGTGTCTGAAATACTGGGGGTGCACCTGGTCATGGTCAGTTTATAGTGAAATTATGTTCTTTCCACTTCTGGATTATGGCCCCAACAGTGCTCACTGGAACCTTCAGTAGTTTAGAAATTCTTCTGTAATCAATACCATCAGTATGTTTTGCAACAATAAGGCTGCGAAGGTCTTGAGACAGCTCACTGGTTTTACCCATCATGAGATGTTTCTTGGTAATGAGACACCTCTTTATAGGCCATCAGTTGAACCAGCTGATATTATTTATCACTAAGTGGATTACGTTCTAATTACTGATAGATTTCAGCTGGTGTCATGACTTTTTATGCCTTTTTGCACCTCTTTCTTCATGTGTTCAATATATTTTCCCTGTGTCATTTCTTACTATTACACATAACCAAATTCATGGACATTTATGAGTTGATTTCTTTGCCTGTGTGGATTGGATGGGTTGTTACCGACATTTGGTGAGAATTTCATGTCAACTGCACCTTTAGAAATAGATTTACTTAGAGAATTAGTGATGTGTTTAATACTTATGTCACCGACTGTATATAGTATAATATATTATTACTTTTCACAGTAAAAAAAATTTAGATTTATGGCATTTTACTCATTTTTTAGTCCATTTTTGGGGGGGGGGGGAGGAGAGATGGGAAAAAAAAGAATTATGGCACTGTTATTTATATTTACATTTTTTTTTTTTTTACAGATTTTACCTTTTTAGTATGAATGACATATTTACTTATTGAATTCATATAGTTTTTTTGCCACTTTTGTGCAATCAAATAATTAAAAAAATGTTGTGTTGCCTCATTCATAGACTATATGTAGGTTGTTTATTTTTATGGGATTTTATTTTTTTGAATTCATACCAAACTAATACACTTTCAGTGCGAATTTCACCCTGGACTTGATATTTTCTGGTGCCTCTGTATTTTTCACATGGCGATTACCATCAACGTGACATCAACTCCGGCAATATATATTTGAGGGTTGTCGGTCGAACTATGCTTTGGCTAATTGTTCATCTGACAGCCATCTCAGCCGACTCTCACACTCACAGGAGCGCTCGATTGACACGTTGGCTGGTGGCTTCTCTCCAGAAGAACATCGACCGGCAGTCCGAAATCAGACATGTCCGATCGACGTCTCTCCCGACGATCAGTCAGCCGACACCCCTAAACACATTAGACTGTTGGCTGAAATCGTCGATATCTGTGGATTCATAGAATCATAGACTGTTAGAGTTGGAAGGGACCTCCAGGGTCATCTGGTCCAACCCCCTGCTCAATGCAGAAGTCACTAAATCATCTCAGACAGATGTCTGTCCAGCCTCTGTTTAAAGACTACCATTAAAGGAGAACTCACCACCTCTCGTGGCCGCCTGTTAAACTCATTGATCACCCTCACTGTCAGAGATTTTTCTAATATCTAATCTGTATCTTCTCCTTTTCAGTTTCATTCCATAGCTTCTCGGATTCAGCTGATTTTAGTCTAATTTGTATGGAGACCTTAAGCAAAGCTGCAGTGCTCAATGTCAAGCAGCAGCGGCTAAAGCAGTTAAGATTTTAGGGTGTGTAAAAAAAAAAAAAGATATAAAATCCAGTGATCCCAATGTATTACCCCCCCCCCCCTCTAAATCACTTGTAAGGCCACATCTAGAATATAAGATCCAGTTTTAAGCTTCACATATTAAAAGGGATATTGGGAAGATAATGTTGGCTCCAAGGCAGCAACTAGATTATTACATGGGATGGAAGTCCTCTCCTACAATGAGAGGTCAGAAAAGTTAGCTTAGAGAAAAGACGTTTCAGGACGTCTGTGTGTGTGTGCTGGATTGCGGATAGGTGCCAAAGCTGTCTTTACATTGCATGCATTATTTTGATCCATAAAATCAGTCGGTGTAGAAAATTGGCTATGTGACGATTCATTCCTTCCAAGGACCTTACAAGGAACCAGGGGATGTTCATTACATGTGGAGGAAAGGCCATTATGGCATTGAAATAGGAAAGGGTTCTTTACATTTAGAGCAGTCAGACTGTGGAATGCCCGAACACAAGAGGTAGTAATGGCAAGTACTATATGGAGGCTTTTCCTACAATAAATGGCACTGTGGGTTATAAATACTGTAGAGGTAGAGAATGTATAACTTGTGGAGAAAGGTTAAACCACTAGGACCCTTGTCTTTTTTTAACCAATGTATTTTAGCACAAGTGTTATTTCGGGTAGGTGTTTGTTCCCTTTAAATAGCTTCACAAGGACTCAGGTCTCTTTAAAGAACTTTAGTGCACCTAAAATGTGTGACTTTCCCCTCCTTTGCTGGTGAAAACTTGCTTCAGACTGTAGACGAGGCGTCTGGTAGTAATTAGTCTAATTGTCTGGCATAATTGATACCCAAGTCACTAACCGTCTTGAAATATGTGAAAAAAAAAAGGAGCATAAAAGGCAGAAAAGCCACAGATGTGACAGGAATCCGGCATCGTCAAGAGCGGCACCCTCTTCATCTCCTGCCGTCAAATCCTCTCAGACGGCTCTATTAGACCACTCACTGACTCCGCTCTACTCATAAAGTCATCAAAAGCGAAGAGGTCTTTATAGGGTCCGAAGATAAAAATGACGATTCTCATTTCAGAATTTTTTGACTGTAACTTACAACAATAACATCATAATTCCAATAAAAATTGTGTAAAACTTTAGATTAAAACATGAAAAAAAAAAATCACCCAAAAATGTATTTTTCACGGTCCCAAAAATTTCATGGTTCTTTGAACTTTTATGGGAAATTCCGAGGCTCAGATGTAAAAGCAGATGTCAACTAATGGGTCAAGTGTGATGCTAAGTCGATGTACCTCTATCATCTACTTGCTACCTAAAATACACCTAAAAGATTTGGGAGCAGGGTATTTTTGATGTACCAGATGATTGGGAACCTCAACAACACATGCACACTCCAGCTTTATCTAAAGTTTATGAGGCTAACAGAAGATTCGACTGAACATCTCTGGTCCACTTTGGCCACTTAATTTAGCATATTCCTCCATACATCGCTTCCCTCATCTCTGTCTCTGGTCTACATTCTGCCAACGATCTAAGACTTATTTACTCTACAATCTAAACTATCTGATTCCATCTTTAAGACTTTTCTCATGCTGCACAAGTACACTGGAATGCGCTTCCCTGGAAAATTAGATTAATTCCCTTTACACTCTGGTGGCCATCTTGAAATCAGAAGGAGCAGAACAATGATCTGAGTTGAGAATGAAGCAAGAGGCAAACGGAGGGTACCAGGTAGGGTGAAAACTCATGAGAAATGTGTAGTCACTTTTCATTCCCAGGGTAGAGTGTCACTTTAAGGAAACCCGTCACCTGATTTATGTTGGACACACTGGGTGGGGTGGATCTTCGAAGCCCAAGGTCCATGTGGGCACATGGGCCACGGTGCAGCGGAGGTACTGGAAACCGCAAACAGGAAGCAGAGGTCCTGGAAGCTGCAAATGGAAAGGAGACGTCCTGGAAGCCACAGGTGGACACGTAGCAGAGGTCCTGGAAGGCTGGGAACAGGTAACAAAATCCATGGAAGACTCAAGCAGACATGAGACGTTCTGGAAGCCGTAGGTGGATACGTAACCGAGGTACTGGAAGCCGCAGGCAGCCAGGAGACGTCCTGGAGACCGCAGACAGGGAGCTGTGCACAGAGAAACTAAAATTCTTACTACCAAGACACAGGTGTGTGTATTGGTAGGCCTTACATAGGCCTAGGTAGATGAACACATGGGAAAGTGACGGGCTACTTGCAAAGTCCGACATCAACCACAAGAAAATTTAGTGGACCGAGGCAAAGGCAGCAGAGCCCAGAACCGAGACAGGTGTGTAACACAAACCATTGGTCAGCATGAATCGTAGCCTGGCTGTTATGTTCTGCTACCAGAGCTAAGGAAAGAGAGGAGATCTGTCCCTACGATAGAACTCAGCTGAATCCCTACGATGTAACAGGGAACCTGATCCTGCGATCAGACCTGCTAAAGTCCTAAGCTAGTCTGTACGAAGACCTATAGATGTGGGGGAGGAATCCCTACAAGTACTAAGGACTGGGAGGAATATGGGACACCTCCTAACTGAAATAGTAGCAGACAGACGAACAAACAAAATATAAAGAACATAGAGGTCAGTAAACCAAGCAAACTAACAGAGCAAGACACAGAGCACAGGCTAGCTAGAAAGTAGATATACAATGAAGTCCAGCAAAGCCAGAAGGGCAGAGCAGGATTAAATAGGCCAACAAGGTCATGTGACCAGCAAAGGAAAAAAAACCTAACAGCAAGGTTCTAACAGTACCCCCCCTTCTAAGAGGATCCTCCGGATCCCCTAGGACCAGGCTTATCAGGAAATCTCCTGTGAAACGCTCTGATAAGTCTGGACGCGGAAACATCATCTGACCTCACCCAAGAGTTATCCTCGGGTCCGAAACCTTTCCAGGCCACAAGATACTGCAAACTACCTCTATACCGTCTAGAGTCAAGGATGCGAGAAATTTCATATTCCCCGTCCTCCACCACCGGAGGAACAGAGGCAGAGGCGTCACCATCCGACACAACAGCTTTTTTTAACAGAGAGACATGAAAGACCGGATTAATTCTCCAGGAGGTAGGAACCTCCAACCTAACAGCAGATTGGTTGACAACCTGAAGCACCTTAAAGGGCCCTACAAACTTGGGACCCAATTTCTTAGAAGGAATCCTCAACCGCAGATTCCTAGAGGACAACCAAACCATGTCACCAACAGCGAACAAAACCTCCTGTCGTTTCCTATCAAAGTAGTCTTTAGATTTTCTGTTGGCCTCCTGAAGATTACCACGCACATCCGTCCAAACTCTTTCCAAATCACCGGAAAAATTCTCCTCCTCAGGCACGGCAGATCCCAACTTGGAGAACGACCCAAACGACGGATGTCTCCCAGAACAACAAAAAAAAAGGCGAACAACCAGCAGAAGAAGATGTATGATTGTTCAGAGCAAATTCGGCAAGTGGCAGAAACTCAGACCACCCCTCTTGATTGTCTGCCACAAAACAACGCAAGAACTGCTCAACATCCTGGTTTTTCCTTTCTGTCTGGCCATTAGATTCAGGATGATATCCGGACGAAAACGACAAATGAATTCCCAACCTGTCACAAAAGGCACGCCAAAAACGAGCCACGAACTGAGGACCCCTATCAGAAACAATGTCAGTAGGAACGCCATGAAGTCTGACAATTTCCTTGACAAAGGCCTTAGCGAGAGTTTTAGCGCAGGGCAGTTTGATGAAGGGAACCAAGTGACACATCTTACTAAAACGGTCCACGACCACCCAGATGACAGTAAAACCCTCAGAGGGGGGAAGGTCAGTTATAAAGTCCATAGCCAAATGTGTCCAAGGAGCACTGGGGACCTCCAAAGGACAAAGCAACCCCGCAGCAGGAGTATGTGAGGACTTAGATCTAGCACATACAGTACATTGGCTTACCCACTTAATGACTTCCTTCTGCCATCCAGGCCACCAAAAACTGCGACCCACCAGTCTCTTGGTCTCAGAGATTCCGGGATGACCTGCCAACCGAGATTCGTGACACTCAACAAACAAATCTCTCCTAAAGGTCCCAGGCACAAACAACCTCCCATGAGGAGTGTTAGATGGGGCATTCTCCTGAGCTTTAAGAATCTCATCTTCCAAAACGGAGTCTAAAGCAGCTATCACAACACCTTCTTGTAAAATGTTTTCCTCTTTCTCAGCACCGACTATGGGAGAAAAACTGCGAGACAAGGCATCCGCCTTAACATTCTTAGTACCAGGGATGTAAGTAACGGAGAAATTAAACCGCGAGAAAAACAGTGCCCACCTAGCCTGACGGGCATTCAGGCGCTTGGCAGCGTCAAGATATATCAGATTTTTATGATCCGTAAGAACCTGAACGGGAAATTCCGCACCTTCCAAGAAGTGGCGCCAGTGTTCAAATGCGAGTTTAATAGCCAATAATTCCCGATTACCAATATCGTAATTCAATTCAGTCTCCGAAAATTTTTTTGAAAAAAAGGCACAGGGATGTAATCCATCCCCGTTATCCTGAGACAATACTGCGCCAACCCCCACAGAGGAAGCATCAACCTCAACCAAAAACGGCCTAGTAACATCAGGCTGCATAAGGATGGGAGCAGAGGTGAACCTCTCCTTGAGATACACAAAAGCTTCAATGGCCTCAGAAGACCACTGAACCGCATCAGCACCTTTCCTGGTGAGATCAGTCAGAGGTTTGACAATACTAGAAAAATTTTTTATGAATTTTCTATAGTAATTGGCGAAACCCAAAAACCTCTGTATCGATTTCAAACCAATAGGCCTAGGCCATTCCTGCACAGCCTGAACCTTAACCGGATCCATCTCAAAACCTTTGCTGGAGATAATGTAGCCCAAAAAACTAATTCTCTGTACAGCGAACTCACATTTCTCCAGCTTAGCAAAAAGCGAATTGTCCATTAATAACTGTAATACCTCACGCACGCTCCGCCAATGAGACTCCAGATCTGGCGAATAAATCAAAATGTCATCCAAATACACAACCACATTTTTACCGATCAAAGGTCTAAGGATGTCATTAATCAGATTCTGAAAAAATGCAGGAGCATTAGTAAGACCAAAAGGCATAACCAGATTCTCAAAATGACCCACAGGAGTGTTAAAAGCAGTCTTCCATTCGTCACCCTCCTTCATGCGCAACAGATTGTATGCCCCCTTAAGGTCAATTTTAGAGAACCACTTGGCCCCCAATAACTGGTTAAACAGATCAGGAATCAATGGCAGTGGGTAAGGATTGCGTACCGTAATTTTGTTAATCTCACGAAAATCCAGACAAGGACGTAAACCGCCGTCCTTTTTTTTTACAAAAAAAAATCCAACCGCCACAGGAGACTTAGAGGGCCTAATGTGACCGGCGGCCAAACTTGTCTGTATGTATTCATCCAAAGCCTTCCTCTCAGGAATAGTAAGGTTAAATAAACGACTCTTAGGAAGAGTCGCTCCAGGGACAAATTCAATAGAACAATCATAGTCTCTATGGGGAGGCAAAACCTGCGATTCCTTCTCAGAAAAAACTCTCCAAAAATCCTGAATAGGAACAGGCAATTCTCCCCTATCCAAAGCTGCAATACGCCCGTTACAACACTTGTCATAACATTTATGGCTCCAGGATTTAATTTCACTGGTAGACCAATCCAGTACAGGATTGTGACATTTTAACCAAGGCAATCCCAATATTACTGGAGAAGGCAAGTTATTCAAAACTACCAAATCCAATTTCTCATGGTGAACACCATTAATAGTGAGAGGAAATTCACAGACCTTGAGAGTAATATTCTTCAAAGGGGAGCCATCCACAGAAACCACAGCAATGGGGGATGATAAAGGTTCAGGTTTTAAATTGAGTTTTTCCACGAATCCCCCATCAATTACATTCAGTGTAGACCCGCAATCAACAAACACCCGAAATTCCATTAATTTTTCCTGAGCAATCGTGGAAGCAGCTAAAAATATACCCTTGGAATTTAAACAGGCAATACGGGCGTGACTGACCATTTTTTTTTCTTTCTTCATACGAAGCTCACAGCCTTTAATCAAATGACCAGATTTTCCGCAATAGAAACACAAGCCTTTCGAAAAACGACGGTCTTTTTCTTGAGAGCGAGGTGCCACCGATCCAATCTCCATCGGTTCACCACTGTTAGTACACACATTATCATAACCAGAAACTGACATAGCAGAGGATTTGCTCTCATTAACCCTAGCACGCAGTCTTCTATCCACCCGTATAGCTAATTGCATAGCCTGTTGCAAATCCTCAGGTGTAGGATAAGCAATTAGCAGGTCTTTAACCCTTTCACTGAGCCCAGCAAGAAATAGACTTTTCAGAGCAGAATCGTTCCACCCTGTTTGAGTGGACCAACGACGAAAATGTGTACAATATTTTTCGACATTACCTGATCCTTGTTTTAAACGTCTCAACTCAGTCTCAGCTGATGCGACACGGTCAGGATCATCATATAATAGTCCTAAAGCAGAAAAAAAACTATCCACTGATCTGAAGCATGTATCACTAGGTTGCAAAGAAAAGGCCCACTCCTGAGGCTCTTTGCGCAAAAGTGACATTATGAACCCTACGCGCTGGGATTCATCCCCAGAGGACTTGGGTCTCAAACGAAAATACAATAAGCAAGCATTTTTAAATGAAAAAAATTCTCGATGTTCACCAAAAAATAAATCCGGCAAACATACCTTAGGCTCCAAGAAATGTGCTCCAGAACAGTTACTCACGTGCTGACGGAGCTCGGTCACTTCCAGAGAGAGTCCCTGCAGGCGATGAGCCAAATCCTGAACCGACACCATGATGGAACAGAAAAATCTTTCCTTAGAGAATTTGCTGGCTGGACTTACTGTTATGTTCTGCTACCAGAGCTAAGGAAAGAGAGGAGATCTGTCCCTACGATAGAACTCAGCTGAATCCCTACGATGTAACAGGGAACCTGATCCTGCGATCAGACCTGCTAAAGTCCTAAGCTAGTCTGTACGAAGACCTATAGATGTGGGGGAGGAATCCCTACAAGTACTAAGGACTGGGAGGAATATGGGACACCTCCTAACTGAAATAGTAGCAGACAGACGAACAAACAAAATATAAAGAACATAGAGGTCAGTAAACCAAGCAAACTAACAGAGCAAGACACAGAGCACAGGCTAGCTAGAAAGTAGATATACAATGAAGTCCAGCAAAGCCAGAAGGGCAGAGCAGGATTAAATAGGCCAACAAGGTCATGTGACCAGCAAAGGAAAAAAAACCTAACAGCAAGGTTCTAACACTGGCAGCATGATTGTAGCCAGGTATATTTCTCTCTGAAATGCCAGATACTTTACAAATGCAGCCTGGGACAATAGCTGGAGACGAGACTAGTCCGGTGCTGCCCCCTGACTGGCTTGTCCCAGCAATATTAGAGGTGATTGAGACATTACTTGCTTTGGGAGAGACCTGTCAATCACCTCTAGCAGCACTGGGAAGAGCCAGCCAGGAGTTACTCAGACTAGTCTGGTCTCCGGCTATGGTGCCCGGCCAGATCCTTAAAGTATATTCTTGCCGAAATGTCAGAACATTTCAGAAAAAAATATACCTGGCTACAATCGTGCAACCAGGCTGTGATTCATGCTGCCCTCGGTTTGGGCAGCATGAATCAGGTGACAGGATCCCTTTAAAGATTGTAAGCTAGTTAGCGTGGATAAAAAAATAAAACTAATCTGCACAACTTTCTTTATCCGTCATAATAAATCTATTGCAACTGGATCCATTTTTTTTATTTATTTTTTTTTAACAATGAAATCTCTGGGAAACGGATCATGACGTTTAATCATATCTTATGTCATCTGTTAATAGATCCTTTTTTTTCAGCACATGTCACAAACACAAGAGGTGTTCAGAGACACCGCTAGTAAAAAAAATGGATCAGTAGAAAACTTATGCATCATAGAAACCAAAGTGTGCATCCATTTTTGCTTCGTTTTTAACAGTTTTTTTTTATTACTGGATCTGCTACAATTGGGCATGTGAACAGAGTCTAAGAATCAGGGACGTAACGATCACAGTCGCCGAGGGTTTAACTGAGAACGGGCCGTGGCATCAGGGGGCCCGCGGACGCTAGCCCTATTATCAGATGAAGGTGCGTCCTTGGAAGCACATTCAGCTGAAATATATTACAGTGCAGAGATCCACCAGCTCCCTGCTCCGCAAAACCTATATAGGCGGGTGGCCTATCAGAGGCCGGCACATGATGCCGGCATGTCCGGTGTGGGCTACACTCTGGCTATGGAAGAGGAAGAGGGAACTGCTTGTCACAGGAGAGAGGAAAGGTAAGAACACTTTTTTTTTTTTGGTTTAAATGTTTTTGAGGAAAGTGCCAGGAGTGGGAACATTATTACAGGATGGGGGCATTAATACAGCATAGGGGACAATATTACAGAACGAGGAAAATTAATACACGATAGGGGTCATTATTAAAGGATGAGGTCAGGATGGTGAGCATTATTACAGGATAGTGACAATATTATAGGATGGGGGATATTATTACAAGAAGGGCCCATGATAGGGAACATGATTACTAGAAGGGACCCAGGACTGGTGACAATATTACAGGATGGGATCCATTATTAAAGGATGGGGCAAGGATGGGGAGCATTATTACAGAATGGGGGACAATATTAGAGAATGGGGGACATTATTACAGGAAGGGGCCCAGGATGTGGAACATTATTACTGGAAGGGAACGAGGATGGGGGAAATATTACAGGACTGATTCCATTATTACAGGATGCGGTCCATTATTAATGGATGGCATTATTGCAGGGTGGGGGCCATTATTAAAGGATGGGGCAAGGATGGGGGACAATATTACAGGATGCGGGACATTATTACAGGAAGGGACCCGGGATGGGGGACAATATTACAGGACGGAGTCCATTATTACAGGATGGGGTCATTATTAAAGGATGGGGCCAGGATGGGGGCATTATTGCAGAATTGGGGCCATTATTAAAGGATGGGGGCATTATTAAAGGACGGGGGACATTATTACAGGAAGGGGCCCAGGCTAGGGGGCAATATTTCAGGATGGGGTCCATTAGTACAGGATGGGGTCATTATTAAAGGATGGAGCCAGGATAAGGAAATTATTAAAGGATGGGGGACAATATTACAGAATGGGAGACAATATTACAGAAAGGGGCCCAGGATGGGGAACATTATTAGTGGAAGGGACCCAGGACGGGGAAAAATATTACAGGACAGAGTCAATTATTTCAGGATGGGGTCCATTAGTAAACGATGGGGCAAGGATGGGGAGCATTATTACAGGATGGGGGACAATATTACAGGATATGGGACATTATTACAGGAAGGGACCCTGGATGTAGGACAATATTACAGGACGGAGTCCATTATTACGGGAAGGGGTCATTATTAAAGGATGGGGCATTATTACAGGATGGTGGACACTATTACGGGACGGGGTCCATTATTACAGGAATGGGGCATTATTAAAGGATGGAGGCCAATCTTACAGGATGGAAAACAATATTACATGATGGAGGACAAATTACAGGACTTGGGAGCATTATTACAGGATGGGGGACAATATTACAGCATGTGGGACATTATTACAGGAAGGGACCCGGGATGGGGGACAATATTAAAGGATTGGGTCAGGATGGTGGCATTATTGCAGAATGGGGGCCATTATTAAAGGATCGGTGCATTATTACAGGAAGGGGCCCAGGATGGGGGGCAATATTACAGGACGAGGTCCATTATTACAGGACGAGGTCCATTATTACAGGATGGGTACATTATTAAAGGATGGAGCCAGGATAAGGGAAATATTAAAGGATGGGGGACAATATAACAGAATGGGGGACATTATTACAGGAAGGGGCCACGGATGGGGAACATTATTACTGGAATGGACCCAGGACGAGGGAAAATATTACAGGACAGAGTCAATTATTTCAGGATGGGGTCCATTAGTAAAGGATGGGGGCATTATTGCAGAATGGGGGCCATTATGAAAGGATGGGACAAGGATGAGGAGCATTATTACAGGATGGAGGACAATATTACAGGATGTGGGACATTATTACAGGAAGGGACCCGGGATGGGGGACAATATTACAGGACGGACTATATTATTTCAGGATGGGGTCATTATTAAAGGATGGGGCCAGGATGGGGGCATCATTGCAGAATGGGGGCCATTATTAAAGGATGGGGGCATTATTACAGGATGGTGGACAATATTACAGGACGGGGACCATTATTACAGGATGGGGCATTATTAAAGGATGGGGGACAGGAGAGGGAGCATTATTACAAGATGGGGCCTAGGATGTGGAACATTATTACTGGAAGAGCTAAGGATGAAGGACAATATTACAGGACGGGGTTCATTATTACAGGATATGGTCCATTATTAAAGGAAGGGGGCATTATTACAGGATGGAGGACAATATTACAGGACTGGGGAGCATTATTACAGGATGGGGGACAATATTACAGCATGTGAAACATTATTACAGGAAGGGACCCGGGATGGGGGACAATATTACAGGACGGAGTCCATTATTACAGGATGGGGTCATTTTTAAAGGATGGGGTCAGGATGGTGGCATTATTGCAGAATGGGGGCCATTATTAAAGGATGGGGGCATTATTACAGGATGGGGGACAGGATAGGGAGCATTATTACAGGTTGGGGCCTAGGATGGGGAACATTTTTACTGGAAAGGGCCAAGTATGAAGGACTATATTACAGGATAGGGTCCATTATTAAAGAATGGGGGCATTATTACAGGATGGAGGACAATATTACAGGATGGAGAACGTTATTACAGGACGGAGGACAATATTACAGGACTGGAGACATTTTTACAGGATGGGGGATATTATTAAAGGATAGGGCCAGGATGGGGGCATTATTGTAGAATTGGGGCCATTATTAAAGGATGGGGGCATTATTACAGGACGGGGGACATTATTACAGGAAGGGGCCCAGGCTAGGGGGCAATATTTCAGGATGGGGTCCATTAGTACAGGATGGGGTCATTATTAAAGGATGGAGCCAGGATAAGGAAATTATTAAAGGATGGGGGACAATATTACAGAATGGGAGACATTATTACAGGAAGGGGCCCAGGATGGGGAACATTATTAGTGGAAGGGACCCAGGACGGGGAAAAATATTACAGGACAGAGTCAATTATTTCAGGATGGGGTCCATTAGTAAACGATGGGGCAAGGATGAGGAGCATTATTACAGGATGGGGGACAATATTACAGGATATGGGACATTATTACAGGAAGGGACCCTGGATGTAGGACAATATTACAGGACGGAGTCCATTATTACGGGAAGGGGTCATTATTAAAGGATGGGGCATTATTACAGGATGGTGGACACTATTACGGGACGGGGTCCATTATTACAGGAATGGGGCATTATTAAAGGATGGAGGCCAATATTACAGAATGGAAAACAATATTACATGATGGAGGACAATATTACAGGACTGGGGAGCATTATTACAGGATGGGGGACAATATTACAGCATGTGGGACATTATTACAGGAAGGGACCCGGGATGGGGGACAATATTAAAGGATTGGGTCAGGATGGTGGCATTATTGCAGAATGGGGGCCATTATTAAAGGATCGGTGCATTATTACAGGAAGGGGCCCAGGATGGGGGGCAATATTACAGGACGAGGTCCATTATTACAGGATGGGGACATTATTAAAGGATGGAGCCAGGATAAGGGAATTATTACAGGATGGGGGACAATATAACAGAATGGGGGACATTATTACAGGAAGGGGCCACGGATGGGGAACATTATTACTGGAATGGACCCAGGACGAGGGAAAATATTACAGGACAGAGTCAATTATTTCAGGATGGGGTCCATTAGTAAAGGATGGGGGCATTATTGCAGAATGGGGGCCATTATGAAAGGATGGGACAAGGATGAGGAGCATTATTACAGGATGGGGGACAATATTACAGGATGTGGGACATTATTACAGGAAGGGACCCGGGATGGGGGACAATATTACAGGACGGACTATATTATTTCAGGATGGGGTCATTATTAAAGGATGGGGCCAGGATGGGGGCATCATTGCAGAATGGGGGCCATTATTAAAGGATGGGGGCATTATTACAGGATGGTGGACAATATTACAGGACGGGGACCATTATTACAGGATGGGGCATTATTAAAGGATGGGGGACAGGAGAGGGAGCATTATTACAAGATGGGGCCTAGGATGTGGAACATTATTACTGGAAGAGCTAAGGATGAAGGACAATATTACAGGACGGGGTTCATTATTACAGGATATGGTCCATTATTAAAGGAAGGGGGCATTATTACAGGATGGAGGACAATATTACAGGACTGGGGAGCATTATTACAGGATGGGGGACAATATTACAGCATGTGAAACATTATTACAGGAAGGGACCCGGGATGGGGGACAATATTACAGGACGGAGTCCATTATTACAGGATGGGGTCATTTTTAAAGGATGGGGTCAGGATGGTGGCATTATTGCAGAATGGGGGCCATTATTAAAGGATGGGGGCATTATTACAGGATGGGGGACAGGATAGGGAGCATTATTACAGGTTGGGGCCTAGGATGGGGAACATTTTTACTGGAAAGGGCCAAGTATGAAGGACTATATTACAGGATAGGGTCCATTATTAAAGAATGGGGGCATTATTACAGGATGGAGGACAATATTACAGGATGGAGAACGTTATTACAGGACGGAGGACAATATTACAGGACTGGAGACATTTTTACAGGATGGGGGATATTATTAAAGGATAGGGCCAGGATGGGGGCATTATTGTAGAATTGGGGCCATTATTAAAGGATGGGGGCATTATTACAGGACGGGGGACATTATTACAGGAAGGGGCCCAGGCTAGGGGGCAATATTTCAGGATGGGGTCCATTAGTACAGGATGGGGTCATTATTAAAGGATGGAGCCAGGATAAGGAAATTATTAAAGGATGGGGGACAATATTACAGAATGGGAGACATTATTACAGGAAGGGGCCCAGGATGGGGAACATTATTAGTGGAAGGGACCCAGGACGGGGAAAAATATTACAGGACAGAGTCAATTATTTCAGGATGGGGTCCATTAGTAAACGATGGGGCAAGGATGAGGAGCATTATTACAGGATGGGGGACAATATTACAGGATATGGGACATTATTACAGGAAGGGACCCTGGATGTAGGACAATATTACAGGACGGAGTCCATTATTACGGGAAGGGGTCATTATTAAAGGATGGGGCATTATTACAGGATGGTGGACACTATTACGGGACGGGGTCCATTATTACAGGAATGGGGCATTATTAAAGGATGGAGGCCAATATTACAGAATGGAAAACAATATTACATGATGGAGGACAATATTACAGGACTGGGGAGCATTATTACAGGATGGGGGACAATATTACAGCATGTGGGACATTATTACAGGAAGGGACCCGGGATGGGGGACAATATTAAAGGATTGGGTCAGGATGGTGGCATTATTGCAGAATGGGGGCCATTATTAAAGGATCGGTGCATTATTACAGGAAGGGGCCCAGGATGGGGGGCAATATTACAGGACGAGGTCCATTATTACAGGATGGGGACATTATTAAAGGATGGAGCCAGGATAAGGGAATTATTACAGGATGGGGGACAATATAACAGAATGGGGGACATTATTACAGGAAGGGGCCACGGATGGGGAACATTATTACTGGAATGGACCCAGGACGAGGGAAAATATTACAGGACAGAGTCAATTATTTCAGGATGGGGTCCATAAGTAAGGGATGGGGGCATTATTGCAGAATGGGGGCCATTATGAAAGGATGGGACAAGGATGAGGAGCATTATTACAGGATGGGGGACAATATTACAGGATGTGGGACATTATTACAGGAAGGGACCCGGGATGGGGGACAATATTACAGGACGGACTATATTATTACAGGATGGGGTCATTATTAAAGGATGGGGCCAGGATGGGGGCATCATTGCAGAATGGGGGCCATTATTAAAGGATGGGGGCATTATTACAGGATGGTGGACAATATTACAGGATGGGGACCATTATTACAGGATGGGGCATTATTAAAGGATGGGGGACAGGAGAGGGAGCATTATTACAAGATGGGGCCTAGGATGGGGAACATTATTACTGGAAGAGCCAAGAATGAAGGACAATATTACAGGACGGGGTTCATTATTACAGCATATGGTCCATTATTAAAGGAAGGGGGCATTATTACAGGATGGAGGACAATATTACAGGACTGGGGAGCATTATTACAGGATGGGGGACAATATTACAGCATGTGAAACATTATTACAGGAAGGGACCCGGGATGGGGGACAATATTACAGGACGGAGTCCATTATTACAGGATGGGGTCATTTTTAAAGGATGGGGTCAGGATGGTGGCATTATTGCAGAATGGGGGCCATTATTAAAGGATGGGGGCATTATTACAGGATGGGGGACAGGATAGGGAGCATTATTACAGGTTGGGGCCTAGGATGGGGAACATTTTTACTGGAAAGGGCCAAGTATGAAGGACTATATTACAGGATAGGGTCCATTATTAAAGGATGGGGGCATTATTACAGGATGGAGGACAATATTACAGGATGGAGAACGTTATTACAGGACGGAGGACAATATTACAGGACTGGAGACATTTTTACAGGATGGGGGATATTATTAAAGGATAGGGCCAGGATGAGGGGCATTATTACAGCTTGGGGGACATTATTATAAGATAGGGGACATTATTACAGGATGGAGAAGGTTATTACAGGATGGAGGACATTATTATATCATGGGACATTATTACACGGGCCCATGGATCTGACCACATAGATCTGATCAACATGCTGATGGGGGCCGATATGACTATAGTTACACCAATGCCAAGAATATACATAATAATATACAAGCTGATGTGATAGGTCTTATGTGTATTTTAAACAATATAAATTTGATGTTTTGTACTTATTACATTTACATTAAAAACCAAAATCATTGTAGTTTCTGTTTTGATCCCTGCTAAGTGGCTCTTTTCATGCGTTTCTCTTGTCACGTAGCAGAGCCAGCACCTCCAGGTCCTGTGATACATCAGATATTCTGGCTGCAGCTGGCCTCTTTTTTCCTCCGTTTCGCTCACGGCTCTGGACACATTCCCAGCACAGTCTGTGTCTTTGGTGATCGTGTTGCTGCATTGGTTTCTAAAAATCTCTTTTGTAACACCTCAATCTAGTTTGTATTCTGGCCCCCTGGCGAAACAAAGTCCAGACTTCACAAAAAAAAAAAGGCAAAAACATTATTATAAAGTCCCATCTTTTGGGAATAGATGTTCATCTGTGCAACTGTGACACGTTACTTCTTTATTTTTACACCTAATACAGGACAGGGAGCCCTGATTTAAGAAAAAAATTACCACGAAAGGGAAAAACACAGAACCTAAAGTCAAAAAGTTCTGTAACCCTTAAAGGTCTGTTGGTTTCATTTGTATGCATGTATTAATATAAGAAACATTGAATGGAGATTGTTTCACCTTGATATTTTTTCTTTTTAGGGGCTAGCCCAAGGTCAGACTGGCTAACCGGTGGGCCTAGGTCCATGTGATTCTCCAAAAGTGTGGGGGTTTTCATTATTCATTTCCGATGTATCGCTGAACCATCAGGATCATTTAACTTTGGTGGGCGTCACAGCAGTTCAGAATGACGTTGGAGTAGGCTGTTTTTCCGTCAATGTATTGGTGCTTCAGTGGTCTCTACCTTGCGGCTCTTCAATTGTTGCCGAGTTCTTTTAAAGGGAATCTGTCCAGCAGTTTTTTGTTATGTAATTTGAGAGCAATATGATGTAGTGCTAGAGACCCTGATTCCATCAATGTGTCACTTACTGGGCTGTCTTTTGCTGTATCAATAAAATCAGGGTTTTATCAGCAGGAGATTATCACTACAGCACTAGATGCATTGTGCCTCCTGGTCCAACCATGTCCCAACACCTGATGAGCAGCTTTCTGTCAATATACAATGTGCACAGAAAGCTGTCAATCAGTGTTGTGGGCGGGGCTCAATATTCGGAGCGCTCAACATTCCGAGGGCCCAACATTCCGAGGGCCCAACATTCCGAGGGCTCAACATTCCGAGGTCTGCTAGATCTGAAACAAAGAAAACCATGATTGTATCACAATTGCTGCACCCAGTAAACTAAGTGATACATCCCTGGAATCAGGGTCTCGTCACCTACATCATGCTGCTGTAAAATTGATTCTCTTTAAGATGAAAGGCAGCAAGTTGGATGCTATTGGCTAACCTTTACTTCATTACTATCGTCACGCCCCTACAAATACATCAAGTTTATGAAAAGACTTAATATTTACAATGTTGACCCTTAGTTTTCATGACTTTTTGGCCAAATCCTAGTGAACTACTCCAATAGTCTTTGGTAACTGTCTGTCCGACCTGATTAGTCAGGTTGTTGGTGCACCGGGTGTCCTCTCATTGCTTCTAGCTTCTGCCACCCTTGCTTGACCTTACTTTCACGGTCGATCTCCTCTTCACAGAGAAAACCAACATTTGTGTCAGTCTCAAAACTTTTGGCTATGACTGTAGATACTGGAGAGATCGTTCTAAATATATCCATGAATGGTTCCAATAGCACAGATTATTGCATAAAAAGTTTCAACTTCTCCCGCAAATGAACAATTAAGTGTCTGAGAGGCATAATCGGAACAGTAAAGAATCTGTCGGTTTTGGGTCTAATCCCCTCTGGTTTTCTTTGATTGCATTTAGACTGGCGCAAGCATCTTGATCAATACATCAACTGCACATCACTTCTGCACATGTGCTGGTCTCTTACAGCAAGATCTGAACCAGATGCTCCGATCCGACTGCTTCCACTTTGCTTGTGCTGGTATGCTAGGTCCAACAAAGGAATCACGGAGGTATTAAATCCACTTCGTGTTAAATAAACGCTGAGCGGATCTTTCTCTGTTGAGAACTATTGGTGTCACACTTGTATTATGGTTAGACAGGGAGATGGGTAGAAACAGCTCTCCAGAACCTGTATTGTTCTTAAAGGAATCTAGGAAGCATAAAACTTCTGAGAGGTTCAACGGGGGTCCTGAAATAATGCAGTATGACCACGAATGCCAAACACTAGGTGCGGCAATGACATATCTGTCACGCAAGGTGTGCAACACGAAGGGAAAAGGGGGAGGAAGCCCAAACAGTAAGGAAAGGGGGAGTGGAGACCCCTAGGCAGATCTAATATCAACCTGCCTACCCTACCGTCCCTATATAGGTTGCACACCTATTGCCGAGCAGGACCCTAAGCCCTGGATGATCTTAGAGCTTGGCCCTAAATAGGGAGAGGGAGGGATGAGCACTGGTCAGGCCCCACTACAAACTAAAGACAACAAGGTAAACAAACAAAGGGGATAAACCTAGCTTGAGCAGACACCAGAGGAGTAACGCCAACTGTCCTCCAAGGGCACCAGAGAAGAAGCTAGCTGACTGCTAGTGCTCCAAGCCTGCACAAAGGTACATAGACGTATCACCTGCGATTCCCTGGAGCAAACAGTGTTTTTAACTCCCAGGCAAGGGTGTGTCAATCAGCAGCAGGAGGGAGGCTGTCGCTAGGTCCTAAAGGCATAAGGATTAAGAAGGCGTCTGTAATGCCAAGCGCAGTGACCTCCTACAGCCAGATTCAGAGCGACTGTCTACTACACCTGACACACCCGTGACAATATCGATGATACTCAACTCACCCAATCTGGCCAGCAATTAGCTGCACAGGTCACATCAGATTTATGCATTAATACTGGAGTTGGGTGAACAGAGAAACATCGACACTGAATTGTCAGGGTTTGGTAAGGCGGGTATTACTCCTTTTGTTATTTTAAACTAGTGTCTAAAGAAATTATTGGGGTAGGACACCTCCTTTAATTTATTAAGTCAACAAATCTAACGATGACCCTTCAAGAAACGCTCATAAGTAGTTTATGTATGGCGTTGGCTTTATCCATCAGTAAAGATCCCCATTCACATTAGCAAGCGGTCGGGTGAATGATCTCCCCTGACTTCCCCACACACAGGAACACTTGGTTTGGCTGAATCTTCCTGTGCTCTCTATGAGAAAGCCGCTGCCAGACTCACCTGGCAGCTATTTATCTCCTGAAGAACAAAAGTCCACCAATCGTCCAACATCATCTGTTGAGAAAAGTTGAGAGGCCCTCATACACATTAGACCAGGGGTCCTCAAACTTTTTAAACAGGGGGCCAGTTCACGGTCCCTCAGACCATTGGAGGGCCGGAATATAGTTTTTTAAAAAAACTATGAACAAATTACTATGCACACTGCACATATCTTATTTTGTAGTAAAAAAAACAATACAGGAACAAATACAATATTTAAAATGAAGAACAAGTAAAGTTAAATCAACCGGTATTTCAATAGGTAGGTAACTGTACCCAATAGGCAGCATAGGTCCTCAATAGGCAGGTAAATGTCCCCAATAGGCTGCATAGGTCCTCAATAGGCAGGTAAATATCCCCAATAGGCAGGTAAATGTCCCCAATAGGCAGCATAGGTCCCCAATAGGCAGGTAAATGTCCCCAATAGGCAGCATAGGTCCTCAATAGGCAGGTAAATGTCCCCAATAGGCAGCATAGGTCCCCAATAGGCAGGTAAATGTCCCCAATAGGCAGCATAGGTCCCCAATAGGCAGGTAAATGTCCCAAATAGGCAGGTAAATGTCCCAAATAGGCAGCATAGATCCCCAATAGGCAGGTAAATGTCCCAAATAGGCAGGTAAATGTCCCAAATAGGCAGCATAGGTCCCCAATAGGCAGCATAGGTCCCCAATAGGCAGGTAAATATCCCCAATAGGCAAGTAAATGTCCCCAATAGGCAGCACAGATCCTCAATAGGCAGGCTGTTTCCCCCTTATTATGCCCCATGCTGGATTTCCCTTTCTCCCACCATATAATGCCCCGTGCAAGATATCACTCCCCTGTCTTTATAATGCCCCATTCAGGATGTCACCCCCCCATATAATGCCCCATTCAGGATGTCACCCCCCCCCCATATAATGACACATGCAGGATATCACTCCCCTGTCTTTATAATGCCCCATGCAGCACGTCACCCCCCCATATAATGCCCATTGCTGGATGTCACCCCCCATATAATGCCCCATTCAGGATGTCACCCCCCCCATATAATGCCCCATTCAGGATGTCACCCCCCCATATAATGCCCCATTCAGGATGTCACCCCCCCCATATAATGCCCCATGCTTGATGTCACCCCCCATATAATGCCCCATGCAGCATGTCACCCCCCCATACAATGCCCCATTCAGGATGTCACCCCCCCATATAATGCCCCATTCAGGATGTCACCCCCCCATATAATGCCCCATTCAGGATGTCACCCCCCCATATAATGCCACATGCAGGATGTCACCCCTAATATTATGTCCCATGCCTCCATACATTAAAAAAAAAAATCCAATACTCACCTCCCTCCTTGCCTGCTGCCGCTGCTCAGGTCCGGACTCCAGCGTCTCCGGCGTTGTCCCTCTCTGTGCTCCCTGTGACGGCACTCGGGAGGGCGCGGTGTAAAGACGTCACCGCACCCTCTGACCTGAGACGTCACAGGGAGCGCACAGCAGGAAGACAGCGGATCTGCGAAGGCACGGGGAGAGGTAAGTACCGGGCTGCCGGGGCTCTGAGAAAGCGGGGGGAAGGGCGGGCGCTGACACCGCTCTCCTCTGCCCACAGCCCGGCGGGCCGGATAAAAGTCCTCCGCGGGCCGCATGTGGCCCGCGGGCCGTAGTTTGAGGACCCCTGCATTAGATGGTTGGCTAATCCCACCAAAATCGGGAAGTTCATGTATGGAAGCCTTTAGACATCTTCTCATCAGATTCCAGTGGATCCTAGTGAAACAAAGTCTGATTTTACAAACTTTTCAAAAACTTTTCATAACCTCCCTGAAACCTATGACTCTTAAAGAAGTTGATAGTGAATAATTTCCTCCAACTGAAAACATGTAAAAAATATGGTATACGGTTATCTTGGCACTATCTTCTTTTTTTTGTATGGAGTTGATGAAAGGCCACCACCATTCTTGTCCTCACTTTTCACCAGTCTTGAACTGTGTGGGTTTAGGAAGGAAGGAAATTGGTTCCACGTGGAAGGTTACACATGTACGAGGCATGCAGAACTCCAAAACGTTTCTGAGCTCAAAAATTCAAAAACATTCTTGTCTGATTTTACAGAAATTTTATTAGCTTTATAATAGGATTTACAAATGAAAGGAACATTTCATCCAACATGCAAATCTTCACATCCTGGGCATCTCTTGAAATTATTAAGCCCATGCAGCATCATGACGTAAGACCTAGATCTCGTGCAATGGTGGGCCTTTGCAGGGGCTTAATAGTTTCACAATGCCGGTATTCGAATCCCAGCCGAGTAAGTTCTCACTTCTTTAGTCAATGGAGTGCTGAAGAGGAAACTGGACCAGGTTAGGGAGAATCTTTTTGCTCATCTCTAATCTCGGGTAGTGTCATAGTGAGGTTTAAAACACTAAACCCCAAAATAATGAAGTGCAAATAGTTCAATGTTCCAAAAGCTGTAAAGAGATGGTACTCAAAGTATTGGACTTGGGCTATGATTGCCCTGTTAGATCTGCAACTGAAATTTCACTGAATGTTACTGTTCGATACTCCAAAAAATTTTTTGTAATTCAACTGTATTAAATTCTTATCAACATTGCCGATTTTCGTTGGGCTGAAGGTGTTATCGGAACAATAATAGAAGGGCCAAGAATTTCTGCATCACATCTAGCAAATATTTTGGGAAAGTTGGCTACCGCTGTACGATACTATACTCATTTTGCCGTCTTTTGTATTACTTGTGATTGAAGACGTCTAATCTGCGAGTTTTACAAAATATGCCTAATAGGGCTGAAGCAAAACAGCGCTGTAGAAAATCTGGGTTCTGTGTATCTAGGAGAACAATGAAGAAATGAATTAATGGTTATGCAGAACAGAGAATATTGGAAACCAACATAACATACCAATAATCCATCCATACAAGTTGAGGTGTAGATCAACGGTGGACACCATTCCAATCAAGACTTACAAAGACATCACTTGCCTGAGTTTCATAGACCGGCCGCGGATCTCTTGATCCCAAACTCAGCGGATTCACATACGTCTATGAGACTGTTGACTTTGGGTCAGGAGACCCAGGGCCAGTCCAGAACTTGTGATTAGTGATCAGCGAGCATGCTCGTTACTTGAGATTTACGAGCATGCTAGAGTGTTTTCCGACTATCTTCAGTGTGCTTGAGGGTTATTTTTCAGTCACTCCGTGCGCATGATTTGTGACTGTTTGACAGCTTTAATACACGTGAGGAATGCTTGTTTCTTAGGCATTCTTCACATGTATTAAAGCTGTCAAACAGTCGAAAATCATGCACATGGAGTGACTCAAACATAACACCCGAGCACACTGAAGATACTCGGTGAGCACCCAAGCATGCTCACCGAAAGGGTTAACAGAACATGCTTGCTCATCACTACTTGTGATCTATACACAGATCATGAAACTCGGACAAGTTCTATACTAGAACTCTAGTGCCACCTATTGGAAGTAGCAATCCTAAAAGTCAATATCGACCTTCTAACGAGGAGAAACGTTACCCCTTGGATCCCGATCAGACGCTTCTCACCCAGCCAAAGCAGATCTCACACTTTGCACTGATCAGGGACAATACCTCAAAACACAGTGTCTACAAATTGATATTTTTGTTTTGGCTTTTATCCTAAGTCATGTGGCACACTTGTTAGCGGGTCGATATTGACTTTTAGGATTTCTACTTCCTTTAGGTGGCACTAGAGTTCTAGTCCTCTTCCTCTCTGAAGAGACAATTTGCATATTTAATTTCCCAGAGGAACATTGCAAGGCTTAAAAGTCTCCTGCCCTTGGCATGTCAGGCTTGACATGTCACTCTCCGCAAGGAGAAATGTTACTTCATGTATCAAAAGAAATAGCAAAGGAAAAAAATAATTGTACCCTAAATCCTGACATCTCCATCCTAATGCTGTACCTATGGTGTGCTACAGATATCCATATGATACGGACCCCAATTATATATCTGTACATGGACCCCTCAATTACAAACTGCTGTAGGTAGAGTGTAATGGGTCCCCCTAAAATGAGAACCCAGTATTCGATCATTGTTGAGTTAAAACAGTCAGAGCCCTTATGGAAAGTGACACGGTGCCGCTGGTCTGCAAAACACCAAGGTTACTTACCGGTAGCCGGTTTTTCCTGAGCCCATGACAGCACACCTTGAGAGAGAGGATCCGCCCCACCAAGGACAGGAAACCGTCTGAAATAAAAGGGCGGTACCTCTCCCTCGCTTCAGTTGTTTACAGAGCATTGAGAGGACCTCCCTAAACAGGTTAGGCACATAACCAACACCACAATATACATATACACACCACCCCACACAGTGCACACCAGGGTGTGAGAAACATAGAAAAAATAAGGGGGGGAAACTACGGGTGCTGTCATGGGCTCAGGAAAAACCGGCTACCGGTAAGTAACCTTGGTGTTTTCCCCTCCCCCATGACAGCACACCTTGAGAGAATTTTGGAGAATTTATGAGCACCCTAGGGAGGGACCACCGCCTGAAGTACCCTTCTCCCAAAGGTGAGATCAGAAGAGGATAGATCCAACCGATAGTGCTTAAAGAAGGTGGATGGTGTAGACCAAGTAGCAGCCCTACATATCTGCTCGATCGAGACGTCTGCTCTCTCTGCCCAGGAGGTTGCAACGGCTCTGGTGGAATGAGCCCTCACATTGTACGGGGCTGGAACCCCTGTGGACGTATAGGCTAAGCAAATGGCCTCCCTGAGCCACCTAGAGATGGTACCCTTGGACACCCCATGACCTTTCCTACACCCTTGAAAGGCCAGGAACAGAGAACAGTCTTTCCTCCACAGACTAGTCATGTGAATGTACTGTAGCAGGGACCTCCTAACATCTAGGCTATGGAACCTGACTTCCCCTGGGTTCTTGGGATTGCTGCAGAACGAGGGTAGCACAATCTCCTGACTACGGTGAAATCTAGATACCACCTTGGGAAGGTATGCTGGATCTGGCCGCAAGGTGACCCTATCCTCAAAGATTTGTGTGTAAGGAGGATTAACCTAGAGGGCCTGCAGATCCCCCACCCTACGGGCTGATGTTAAGGCCACTAGAAGGATGGTCTTAAGGGTGAGAATTTTTGGAGAAACCTTGTGTAGGGGTTCGAATGGTTCACTAGTAAGAGCGTTCAAGACTAAATTCAGGTCCCAAGGAGGAACACCCATGGACCTAACCGGTCCAGCTCTGGCACAGGACTTGATAAACCTCGAGATCCACCTATTCCCAGCCAGATTACAATTGTAGAGTGCTCCCAAAGCTGAAACTTGAACCTTAAGGGTCCCTGTAGCTAGACCCAGGTCCCGCCCCTTTTGCAGAAATTCCAGGATCCCTCTGATCGGAGGTTTCTCGATAGCGGAATATCTATAAACTCTAGGAATTTACCCCAAACTCTGCTATAAATCTTAGTTGTAATCGGTTTTCTGCTCCCCAATAAAGTAGAAACTAAGCCTGGTGAAAACCCCTTGCTACTCAATAGCGACCTCTCAAATTCCATGCCGAAAGATGGAACCCCCTGGCCTGGGCATGGAATACTGGTCCCTGCATGAGAAGGTCCGGCCTCTCTGGTAGAATCCAGGGATCTGACACCGACATTAGCCGAAGCAGAGAGAACCAAGGCCTCTTGGGCCAAAAAGGGGCTATCAAAATCACCCTGGCGCCTTCCTCCCGGATCTTCCTCACCACTACTGGAATCATCACTAATGGCGGAAAGGCATAGGCCTTCCTGAACCCCCAAGGAATCTGGAGGGCATCTATGGCATGGGGATTTTCTGCCGGATTTAGGGAGCAAAATCTCTGCACCTTTCTGTTTGCCCTTGTGGCGAACAGGTCTATGTCTGGCTGCCCCCATAACTGGACAATCTGATGGAAGACCTCCGGGTTCAACCCCCACTCCCCCTGTCTTAGGATATGGCGGCTTAGAAAATCTGCCTTCACGTTTTCTATCCCCTTTATGTGAAGGGCGCTGAGGGATAGGAGGTTTCGCTCTGCTAGACCAAGGATCCTGTCTGCCACCACCATCAGAGGGCGTGACCTTGTCCCTCCTTGGTGATTCACATAGGCTACTGCGGTTCGGTTGTCGGACCTGACCTGGACATGGTGATTTTGGATGTGAGGGAGGAAGCCCCTGAGGGATCTTTCTACTGCCCAAAGCTCCTTTAAGTTTGAGGATGATCCCCTCTCGTGGTAAGCCCAGTGACCCTGTATTGAGAGTTCTGCCAGATGACCCCCCCATCCGGAACTGCTTGCGTCGGTCGTAACTACCCGATCTATCGATCTGGACCATTGAACGCCTGTGGTCAGATTTCCCCTGACTGTCCACCACGAAAGAGAATCTACTACTTCTGGGGAGAGAGAGAGCCTGCCTTCTAAACGCCCGTTGCAGGACCTCTGTGCTGACAGGACCTCCCACTGAAGCCGCCTCATATGCCCCTGGGCCCACATTACTGCTGGGAGACAGGCCGTCATAGAACCCAGGAGGGACATTGCCTCTCTCAGAGACATCTCTGGAGCTTGAATGGCCTTCGAGACTAATGCAATTAACCTGCAGATTTTGTCCTCTGGGAGGAAGCAGGTTTGACGACGAGAGTCTAGGATTAGACCCAGAAAGGTCTGAGTCCTGGAGGGGGTTAGTCTTGATTTTTGGAAATTTACTAACCACCCCAGCTGATGCAACACTTCCGTGACCACTAGGAGCTGACTGGAGCAGTGGGCTTCTGTTTTCCCTATTATCAAGAAGTCGTCTAAATATGGCACGATCACTACATTCTTGATCCGTAGGAAGGCTGTCACTTCTGCTATTAGTTTCGTAAATATTCTCGGGGCAATGGAGAGGCCAAAGGGTAGGGCAGCAAACTGAAAATGCCTCAGCTTCCCCTGAATAAACAGGGCTACTCTCAGATATTTCTGATACTCCGGATGGATTGGGACGTGATAATATGCGTCCTTCAAGTCTATTACAGCCATAAAGCAGTTGCGATGTAAGAGCTTCACTGCCGAGCTTACTGACTCCATCTTGAAAGTCTGGTTTTCTACTACTTGGTTCAGACTCCTGAGGTTGATGATGGTCCTTAAGGACCCGTTTGTTTTTTTTATCATGAATAGTGGGGAATAGAACCCCCTCCCTCTCTGTGTTGCTGGTACTCCGAGAAGGACTTGCTTTCCTACTAACTCTAACACTTCTGTTTCCAGGGCTAATTGTTCTTCCTGGACCTTTCGTAGGGGGGTAACCACAAAGGTCCGCCAGGGGGTCTGGCTGAACCGGATCTTCAGGCCCCCACTGATAATTTTCAGAATCCATGGGTTTGTTGTTATCGCGTCCCAAGCTGGAAAAAAGTGGGAAAGCCTTCCACCCACTTCCAGCCTGGCGTCATTGGGAGGATCTCTTCGAACTCGAGGATGGTCCTCCAAACATGTAGCCCGATTCTTTTTTGGACTTGGCTTCCCATTTCTTTTTGTCTCCCGGAGGACGACCCCGGTTAAATTTTCTCCTCCGAAAACTAAATCTTCTTGGTTCCCCCGAAAATCCCGGGAACCCTTTGGTTTTATCGCCTGCTTTTTCTAACAGGTCCTCTAACTTTTGGCCAAACAGGAGTCTACCGTCACACGGGAGGGAGCACAGTTTCTGTTTCGAAGGTAGGTCGCCTGGGCAACCCTTGAGCCACAAGGCCCGCCTGGCTGCGTTGGATAGTCCCGCTGCCCTAGCTGACAGTCTGACCGAGTCAGCTGAAGAGTCGGCCAGGAAGGCCGATGCTGTTTGAATTAAAGGTAGCTCTGCAAGTATTGCCTGTCTGGAGACCTTTTTATCTTTAAGCTGGTCTTCCAGCTGTTGGAGCCACACCATCAAGGACCTCGCCACACAGGTGCTAGCCACCGCTGGTTTTAGGCCACCTGCTGCCGCCTCCCACGTGTGGCGCAGGAAGGAGTCAGCTCTTTTATCCAGGGCATCTTTTAGGACGCCAGAGTCCTCCAAGGGCAGGGAAGATCTCTTTGATGACCTTGCCACAGTCCCGTCCACCTTGGGGATCTTATCCCAAGGTTCCGCATCCTTCTCTTTGAAGGGGTACCTTCTTTTGGAGAAGGAGGGTAAAGCCCCTGATCTCCCAGGTCTCCTCCACTCCCGGTCAATGAGGCCCTGAATCTTACTGTTCACCGGAAATGAGCGTCTCTTCCTCTCTCCCAAGCCCGCAAACATGATGTCCTCCCGGGATTTAGATGCTCTCTCTTCCTCCAGACCCATGGTTGATCTTACTGCCCTAACCAGTCTGTCTGTATTCTCAATGGGGAAGCAGGGTCTACCGCCCCCCGATGAGGAAGAGGACGATGAATCCCACTGCTCCTCGGACTGGGAGGAATCAGAGACGGAGGAAACCTCTCTACGGGGCCTTTTCTTCCCTCTAAGGAACCCCTTCAGGGACCCCTGAACTTCTGCATGTACTATGGACTTTAAATTTGCAGCAAAATCCTGGGAATTCTCAGCTATGGTTTTGGTCACACAGCCCTGGCAAAGTGGTTTCTGCCACTCTACTGAGAGAGAAGCTTGGCAAAGGGCACACATCCTATGCTTTTGCTTGGCACTACTCTTCTTAGGCTCCTAAAAAAAGGAAGCACATAAGAGACTTCCCGTTACTAACCAGTGACATTCACGAAGCTCACTCACCCTCGGAGGTCACAAACGGGTACCGGATTCGGAGGCTGTCGCGGAACTGATGATTCCATTCTGGATGGTCCCGAGGCGCTCGAAGCCTTACTCCTGCGGCTGCCACTACGATTACTCGAGCGGCTGTCTGTATACGATGCATCCCTCTGCTTCTGTTGCTGAGGTGGGGGGGTAAGCTGCTGCTCCTGGCTATCTGGATCAGCCATGTCTCAGAAGCGCACCACGCTTCCAGGATAGCTCCCCCCCCTTAAATATAGGGCCATCCAGCCTCCTCCGGTCTGTGGGCCCTCCCCCTTCCTCAGGCCGGAGCTCCGTTGAAAAAAACCGGCCTGGGACGCTCCGATGGGCGCCGCCATCTTGGATCGGCGCCGCCTCCTGACGTCACCCAGCGCGCCGCTCCCAGCATGCCCTGCGCCGTGACGTCAGGCGCGTCACACCCGGAAGCGTTCCACACTGCAGGGGGAGGACGGCGCCGCGGTCTCCGGGAGGACAGAGCCTGCCTCACCGCGTGCGCCCCGCTCGGCGCAGAGACCCCAGGGGAAGCTGCGGACGGCGCTTCTGGGATACTGAACCCGGTGCACAGGCCAGTGCCCGCTCTTCCACACCGGGACAGCCCCAGGTAAGTCTTCTTTCCAGACAGGTTCCCCATCAAGGACAGGAAACCAACTGAAGCGAGGGAGAGGTACCGCCCTTTTATTTCAGACGGTTTCCTGTCCTTGGTGGGGCGGATCCTCTCTCTCAAGGTGTGCTGTCATGGGGGAGGGGAAAACATTGACCTCCCTCATATGGCTACTGGTGGTAAAATATGGTAGAGACTGTAAAGCCAATGTACAAATGGGTGTGGTGGGGGGTTTTATATGTCACCTTCCCACAATGCCCCTGCTTTAAAGGGGTTATCATATCTGGAACATTTATAGCAAATCAACTTGTGGCATATTTTCTGCACTTTCATTGAATTTAAAGGAGAGACTTGTACATTCTTGAGATAAATGGGGGACCGAGGAGGGGAACCTGACTCCATAGGACATTTATGGCTTATCCTATCAATATGTCTTAAATGTCCCAAATGGGACAACTACTTTACAGAAATCTTATTCGCTCCACTCCTCTGTAATTCCTTCTTAAAATGTATGAATACATAGACAACAGTGTTACCGATCCCCGTGTCCCTACACACTCTAAAGGCCCCCATAAACATTAGCCGTCGGTTGAATGAATGAAGGCTATCTCCTCCGACTTCCCCAAAAGGACCAACGGCTTATCTTCTGGAGAACACAAGAGTCATCCAGCGGAAATCTGACACGCCAGATCCTTCTCTCCCCTGACATCATCTGTGTATGGAGGCCGTAAGCCATCATTTCATTACAATCACAGGTGGGGTCATAATAAAAGGTAAGACAATCAAAAAGCTGAAGGCACAAAACACAACATTCCCCATTGACAATCGGTAATAAATCAACTCGGCTTCTCCTCCCTCTCTCCGCACAGCATGTTCTGCATGTTATCTCCTGTAGAAATCACTGCCTCGTTTATCATGTGTAGGTGCCAGCTGTAAATCAAACTCTGAAACGGGTATGGCCGCAGCTCAGTTGAGCTTAAAGGGGTTGTCCGGGACTTCAACATTGATGGCCTATCCATAGGATAGGTCAAAAATGTCTGATCAGTGGGGGTGCGATACCCGGCATTGGTCGGAACTGCTCAATTACGTATCTGTACAGCACAGCGCCATCGACGGAATAGTGGTACTACATATCTACCCCCTATTGTTTGAATAGGGTGCGGATGTGCAGTACCCGGCCGCGGCCACTATACAGACGATGGAGCTGTGCTGAGCAGTTCTGACCGCCGCCGACACAGCTGATCGATGGGGGTGCCGGGTGTCTCACCCCCACCGATCAGACATTGATGACCTATCCTAAATGATGGGAGGAAGCCACTGCCTGACACTTCTGGTGGCGTTTAATCTCCTGGGAATATAAAAGTATCGGGTAGTTTAATTCAATGTCTGATTCTTTTCTGCAGAATTTAAATGTGGAGAGCCAGGAGACCATCAAATATATTGACCAGTGCTGCCAAAAATTGGAATGTTTGACCTTCTTTCATCTAATGTGTACAGGGGCCTAAAGGTGGTCAAAAGTGACACATTTTTGTTCTTATTTTATTCCCATTGCCCTCGATTATTATTTTTTTTAAATCAGCCACATGGTTCCAGAGAGATGGGTCGTTTTATTTAGTTCCGATTTTATAGTCTTTACAAAGGAGGCATGGCTCCTATGGTAATTATGCAGATCAGTATAAAGACACGCCCCTGAGGATCCTGTCAGGATTCCTGTTGCCTTCAACAGTTTGACCACTAGTGGCTGCTATTGTTCACTTTGATAATTGTGCTGCAATTTCACTCCTTACCACTGGAGGCTGCTGTTGTGTTCTGCAATTTCCCTTTATGAACATGGCAGATTCATAATCTATGGAATCCATCTTGTTTCCTGTTTGGGCCTACTTAATGCCACATGAACCTCTCACTCATTGCTTGAGTATTGTGTTTAGCTATTAGCTTAGTTTCACTCTCCAGCTCCTGAACATTCTTACCCAGACTGTTCTAAATTAATCTACGGATTGTTTCTAACAACTCCTTGCAAACTTCAAGAACTTCTACTACCGCTTGCTGTTCCTGCTTGTGCTCCTTCGGCCACTGGTTTCCAGCAGTATTACACCAGTATTGTAACAGGAAGTGAAACTGCAGCACAATTATCAAAGTGAACAATAGCGACCACTAGTGGTCAAACTGTAGAAGGCAACAGAAATCCTGACAGAGCTACATCTTCCTTGGTAAAGACCATAAAAAGTATCCCTATTTCTGGAACCATATGGCAGACTTAGGAAAATAAAAAAAACTGAATACTTCGGTGGAATAAAATAAGAGCAAAAACTTGCCACTTTTAACCTAGTAACACATCCTCTTTAAGGGTCCATGGCTCCTTTTCTCACACACCCTCTTCAATATTTATCCATATTTACTATATATCACACCTTGATACCTGACGCACGTTACGTTATTTGTAATTTATAGCACATTCCTATTTTTCTTACAGATTTTCCTGTGTGTGCACCGAGTACGGGGGACATGTTTTTACGGTTTTGTGAGGCAAAAAAAAAAAAAAAAGAATATTCAGTCTTGGCAAGATAAATAGTAATTTTCTCTAAAAACAGATAAGTGCTTATTTGCGGGTTCTAAATGCAAGTCGGGACATTGGAATGAAATCTAAAATTGTTCAATTACAAGACGCCATCAAGTTCTCCATAAGCAGAGTGATATAAATTATGCATTATACACAGAATATCACATGAACCTTTCGGGTTACTTGCAAATTTACTTTTTTTTTTTTTATTCCAGATTTCTAAAAGGTTAAAATAAATTGAACTAATTAAAATAGTCAAAAGTAAAAAAAAAATATGAATTTTCTAGGATATTATTATGTATTCTGATAGGGTCATATGACATCGCAGCTAATAAAAATTTTCTATGATGGAGGTAAAAAAAAAATGTAATGTCTATGTTAGTGACGGATAGTTAAAAGCAGCAGCTGTTAGGTTTTATAGAAATGAGTAATTCCGTATTTTAATATTTTATTTGAGTTTTTTTTTTTTCGTTTAACCCCTTACGACCATCATATGGGGTCTACAGCAGTCTTCCTGATGCCCCCCCCTTTTTTTTACAGTGGCAGTTCAGCGGCCGCCGAATCCTGATGTCTGGGTTGCTGAAAACCTGACCTAACATTTTAAGGGTATGTTCACATGGAAGGTTTTTTTACGTGGATTTTGGGGCATATCTGTTTAAAATACATGTTAAAAAAAAGCCTGTGTTAACATACCATAACGGCTTATTCAGGAAGGAGGACGGCACACAGGTGGCATCAATGTCCTATCCATATGTTCAATGACTGGTTTCTAGAAGATGCTTAAAAATTCCATCTTATTTATTTTTTAGCAAAGCGGAAAAAATAGATGATACACAGATGGTAAAAAAAAAATAGGGCCCAATATTTTCCAATTTTTTTAAGACGCTTTTCTTTTTTTAAATTTGTTGTTTTCTGAAGTTTATGGCACCAAATTCATCAAAATGGCGCAAAGCCCCAAATTGTCCTTTTTTTATTATTTTTGCGACTTTTTTTTTTTTAGCAGTAAAAGTTTCTCAAAATGTCGCAAAAATCCGGTAATAGGTAAAGTACACAAAATCTTTCCAAAGGGCGACTGGAGTAGAGTTGAACTAAGTTTTGTGTGTTTTTTAAAAACAAGTTGCAATTCATGAATCTGAAAAATCTGAAATGAATGAATCTGAAAACTAATCAAACCACAAAAGACAACTTGAAAACAGGCGCAAATCATTTGATCAATTTGTCACAATTTAGAGGTATATAAGCAAAAAAATAAATAAATAAAAATTATAACTATATGTTAGTTCACCATTAAAAAAAGAAAAGAAAAATACAGGTTTAGTTCCATATCACAATAATAATGATGAAATGATAATAATAATAATGAAAAAAGAGTGGAAAGAACAAAAAAAAATGTAGGAGTTGCCTCAAAAACAATTATAAAAAAAATGCAGAATATATAGAGCAATAAAAAAAGCAATAAAATAATACACATATCCCCAAATAATGCCAATAAAATCTTCAAACCTGTCCTAATAAGGTTATGGTTCTATGGATTTAACTACCCAATATTTTTTTTTCCCATAAAATTATTTTACAACATAAAGATACTAAAACATAAAAAGTAGACTTATTTGGTATTACTATATTCCTACTAATCTGTAAAATGCAGGTAACTCTTATTTAACTCCAAGTAAACTGTTAAAGATTCAATAAAAAAACAATAATGAAATTAATGTATTTTTTTTTCCAACAGAAGAGTAAAATAAATCAATTTATATAGTATGCGCCTCAAAATGGTGCATTAAAAATATGCCGTATTTTTCGGACTAGAAGACGCACTTTTTTATTCCAAAATTTTGGAGGAAAATGGGGGGTGCGTCTTATAGTCCGAATGTTGCTGGGGGGTATATATATATATATTATTATTACATATATACATACACTGTGGGGGGAGCGGCTGCGGCGGAGGAGCGGGGCACAGGAGGCAGCAGCCGCCTGCTGCAGCTTACACTGTCCCCGCTGCTAAAGAAAATGAATATTCACTGCTGCCCACACCCAAAGGCATGGGGAGCACTGAATATTCATGCTCCTTAATAGCGGCACACAGTGTATCATCAGCACGGCTCCTGCTGCCGCCAGGCGATCGTGTGTGCCCGGTATTAAAGGGCATAAATATTCAACCTCTCTCCACGCCCATGGTGAATATTCATGCCCTTTAATAGCGGGCACACGAGATCGCCCGGCAGCAGCAGGAGCCGCGCTGTGGCTACGGTGTGTGCCGACTATTAAGGAGCATGAAGTCACTGCTGATCTCTCCTTGTGAGCCGTGCATGGCAGTGATGTCATGCGCGGCTCACATGTAGAGATCAGTGCGGGCAGACAGGATGCAGCGCTGGAGGAGAGAGAAGAGAGGTAAGTAGGAGTGTTTATTTTTTATGTGCAGTGTGATGGGGATTAGGGGGACCATGCATGCTAGGATAAGGATGAGGGGGATCATACATACCAGGGTAAGGATGAGGGGACCATACATACCAGGATAAGGATGAGGGGGCCATACATACCAGGATAAGGATGAGGGGGCCATACATACCAGGATAAGGATGAGGGGGCCATACATACCAGGGTAAGGATGAGGGGGGCCATACATACCAGGGTAAGGATGAGGGGGGCCATACATACCAGGGTAAGGATGAGGGGGCCATACATACCAGGGTAAGGATGAGGGGGCCATACATACCAGGGTAAGGATGAAGGGGCCATACATACCAGGGTAAGGATGAGGGGTGCCATGCATACCAGGGTAAGGATGAGGGGTGCCATGCATATCAGGATGGAGGGGTGCCATGAATATCAGGATGGGGATGGGGGCCACGTATAACAGTTAGGGGGGCATATCTACCAGGATGGGGGATATTGTCAGAATTGGGGGATATTACCCCTATAACAGTGTCAGCAGCAGACCTGCTCCCCCTTAACAGTGCATCATGACCACATCCATCATAGATGGAAATCTATGATTTTTTGCTTCATTTTTCTTTCTATTTTCCTCCTCTAAAACCTAGGTGAGTCTTATGGTCCAGTGCGTCTTATAGTCCGAAAAATATGGTACCTAAAAAAAGCTCTCATATAGCTAGTACGAGGGAAAATGAAAAGCTATAGATCTAGAAATAATTAAAAAAATACACAAATACAAAGAAAACAAAACAAACATAAACCATAATAAAAAAAATTGGACTGTTTTATACAGTTTGAATGAAGATCAAATGTTGATATATCCATATACGTTAAATAAAAAAATTACATGGTGTGTTCTTACTTTTTCACATGACTATAATGTAATTTACTTTATTAGGTGCAATGCAACCAGAAATGATGGAAATTACCTAGGATTCACATGGGAACAAAGCAGACCGTGAGACTCTCAATCTGTACAGTGGTCATACACTCGATCATTGATATGGGAAATTTTTGCTTTATGGCAGTAATAAAGGAGTAGCCGTCACTAACCACTAGGGATAAGAATGTGAAAAAAGTGTGCGGCTAAAGGGGAATCTGGTAAATACAGTATTTCCCATTGTTATTATTCATTTAGAAGTGTTTCCGTCTCCCTAATGCTAATGAATGTTTTTTACACATACACACATAGATAGATAGATAGAGGTAAATTGGACATAATATCACAGAAAACCCCCAAAAAGGGCAGGACAAAATCGTTGGCACCTTTCCAAAATTTTCGGTAAACAACTTTGTTTCAAGCATGTGATGTTTGTTCAAACTCACCTGTGGCAAGTAACAGGTGTGGGAAATATGAAAATCACTCCTGAAACCAGATAAAAAGGGGAGAAGTTGACTCAATCTTTGCATTGCGTGTCTGCGTGTGCCACACTAACCATGGTAAAATCCAAAGGCGGTGAAAGTAGAGATATACGTCTGCGCCGCTGAAAGATCCTCAAGTCAGGAACATGTAATAATATCCTTGTTTATTGGTAAATGCCTACGCGTTTCTGGGTGTTCCACACCCCTTCATCAGGGCACCAACAGATATATCAATGTATGCACTGAAACACTCCATTTATATACAGACAGCAAATGAAAAAAAAGGGTTCAAAAAGGATTCATCTAGCTGCACTGTGGAGCGGTTTTGCGGTCTGCACCGCGTGCTGACGGTTTTCGTCTTTATTTGGGAGCTGCATTGAAGTCTTCACCTGGAAAGTTGTGTTTTTTTTTTTTTTTTTTTCCTTTCACTATGGAATATTTTAAACATCGTGTTACTACAAGGGAAAGGCTTATCCTACAAGCTGTGGGAGCCTCTAATATACAAATATGTATGGATAATGAAGTGAATGCCATCTTTAGTGATGAGGAGACTTCCTTAATGAAAAAACTTTTTCACGAATTTGAGGACTGTATAAAAGATGAACTATTTTTTGGTACTGATGCGAGATTTTTGGAGTTTTATTTGAAAGAGAAGATTTGCCCAAGAGGACTGAGGATTTCACATGATTCTCCGTTCCCTGATGATAAAGTTTTTTCTAATGAATGGAAATCCATTTTGGATAATTGTATGATGAACATGCTGACTTGTCTTTATAAAAAAACGCTCACAACTTTGTGGGCTTGCTGAAATTAAAGCGTTGGCGATCGTTAAAGAACTGGAAAAATATAAAAATCATCCTTTGTTTATGAAAATTAACTCTAGTATTAACACAGATATCCTTAAACTTGAACATGACATGATTCTAAAAAAAATCAAAAAAACTAATTAGGGATCGTGATGACTACAACTCGTATCTAATTGTTCTGTTAATAAAAAGGACAATAATTTGTCTCCAAAAGTGGTGCCAAATAAACCCCTGGTTTCCAATACTAGAAATAATATAAATAGGTTTCGTACATTTTCAAACAGCAACAGACACCACTCAAATTCTACCTCCAACAAAATGAGTGATAAAAGAGCTCAAAGGGATAAAGAGACTGACACTATCCCATTGTCGAACAATGGTAATAGAACCTCTGATTCTAAATTAAACACGATGATAACAACACCTATGTCTTCTAATATTATTTTAGACAGTATTAGAGTTCCGCCTTTTGAGCCGAACAATATTGTTACAGTGCCGTCACCGTCTAATGTACCTGATGTAATCACTCCCCTTAACAAGGGTCCTGACATTAATATCGAACAGGTTATTGCCCAAATTAATTTAATTACTGAGGAAAGGAGGAAATCCTCTTCTTTTACACTCCCCGTGTATGTGGCATCTGATACTTCCTTATCCCTTTCACCTGCAAGGGAGGACCCTCCAATTGGAGAATTACTGGATTTCTCTATACATGAAAATATTGACCTCAGCAACACCCCCCCAGATACCGAGATCCCTGGGCCCTCTACCAGGGATCATATTGTCGATAATTCCAACACAGGGGCAACTTGCTCAGTGCCTTTTTTACCCTCAGCACTGCCCATAAAAGGAAGGATAGATCATTTTTTTCCAAAAAAGACCATAAAAAGAAAAAAATCCAAAGAGGGTGTAGAGGAGGGCAAAGGAAAAAAGAAAGAAAAATAGATCCAAGGAATTAGACAAGACCATGGATTTTGAAAACATTTTTAATTTGTGCTCATATTCACTCACACATGATGAAAAACTCATTTTAAGTAAGGGTCTTTCCTTCTGTCCAACTAACACTCCCAAAGACTTTGATTTATTTTTAGACACTCAAGTCTTTATAAGGAAATTAACCCTTAAAAGACACTTTGCAATAAAAGCTGCAATAGCTCCGGATAAAAATATGACTATAAAAAAAGAAAGTGAAATTGAAGGAGGTTTACATCTGGATTTGAGAGGAAAATCACATTTTTATCCTCTAGAGAGTAAAACACACCATCTTAGTACCTTTAGTGATCTTTTGATTAGTCAGTTCAAAAGGATTAATGATAAACCTTTTTTTCTAAAAAATGATAAAATAAACATCTCAAAAAAAGAAAAAATGGCCATTAAATCTCTCAGGGAGAATAAAGACATCATTATTCGTTCAGCAGACAAAGGGGGGGCTATTGTTATACAGAATTATGATGATTATGTCAAAGAAGCCAACAATATTTTGTCAGATACTAAATATTATAAAAATATTCATATTGATCCCTCCTTTGATTTAATTAAGGAATATACTACAAGAATTAATCAGGCCTTTGCTAACAAGAGCATTAATGAAACAGAGAAAAAATTCCTGACCATTAGGAGTCCCAATACCCCCTTCTTCTACCATCTACCCAAATTACATAAAAATAAAAAAAATCCCCCTGGTAGACCCATTATTTCAGGTATTGGCTCGCTTACGAGTAAATTGTCTGAATACATTGATAAAATTATGAAAATACATGTATTGCATCTGGATAGCTTCCTTAGGGACTCCGCACATTTGATTAATTTAATAAAAGAGATCAAATGGAAAGACACTTATACTTTCATCACTTTAGATGTAGCATCTTTATATTCCAATATAGAACACACAATTGGCCTTGCGGCTTTTAGGCACTTCTTAGATCTAGATAATAGGCTTATGGTTACACAAAGGGATTTTTTACTTGAAGGGTTGTCGTTTATATTGAACACCAACTATTTCACTTTTAGAGATAAAATGTATCATCAGGTATCAGGTACAGCGATGGGGTCTAAAATAGCACCTACATACTCTAATCTTTTTATGGGTCTCTTCGAAAAAATATATATTTATAACTCCCCTTTTTTTGTGAACATCATTTTTTATAAACGGTACATTGATGACCTGATCATTATCTGGGATGCTGAACTTGTTGGTCCGGCTGAGTTTCTAAATCATCTGAATGGAAACCTTTGGGGTCTCTCTTTTACACCCTATGTTAATCCTGAGACTATCAATTTTTTGGATCTCACATTATTTCCAATAGGAGAGAATATTTGCACAAAAACATATTTTAAAGATGTTGACACAAACAGCTATATTAATTTTAAAAGCGGCCATTACTCTAAATGGCTAAAAAATATTCCTAGAAACCAATTCTATAGGATTAGAAAGAATTGTACTCACAAAGATGATTTTATAGTGCAATCTAGCACTCTTATTAACAGGTTCAAAAACCAAGGATACCCCGGTAATCTAATCAAAAAAGCATATCTGGAGGCTTTAAATATAGAAAATAGGGATAGTCTATTGATGGGTAAAGAAAAAACTAAAAATGCCAAGGAGAGTAATTATTCCTTGAACTTCATAACTTCCTACAACAAATCTCATGGACAAATACGAAAAATACTAGAAGATAATTGGAAAATTCTTCTGGATGATCCCATACTGAAAAAGATCTTGCCTAAAAAACCGGGTATTACTTTTAGGCGTGCCCCCACACTAAGAAACATCATAGCTCCAAGTAGGATAAGGGATACGACAAAGAACAACAGTATGACTCCTGTAACATCCCGTAAAGGGGTTTTTAAATGTGGCAACAAAAATTGTCTATGCTGTAAAAGTATTACACATGGTCTTACTCACTTTCAATCAAATACTAATATGGAGAGTTTTGAGATCAATAAATATCTCACCTGCAATTCTACCTTTGTTATTTATCTGATAGAATGCAGTTGTAATAAACAATATGTGCGGAGAACGATACAGCCCCTCCACCTACGCCTCAACTCCCATAGGCATAATGTTCTTAAAGGGTTTTTAAAACAAGGTCTTTCTAGACACTGCACAATGGTGCATAATAAAGATTTTCTGAATCTAAAAATCAGCCCTATTGATCAAATTCCCGAGAATTATCCTAATAGGCTCCAAGAACTAAACAGAAAGGAAATCTATTGGATTTACAGACTGAATACTCTTAAGCCCTTTGGTCTGAATGATGTTTCTGAAGTTTTTTTATAGTTAATGTATAAGTTTTTCTATTTTCATAATTACTTCCTTATTGTATTACTATTCCTTTTTATTGTGTTATTCACAAGATCTATAAATAATATTGTTTTTCACATAAATCCTTGGTTTTACATTTATCATAGTTTTTTGACACAAATATGGTGTTCCTCTAAAATCATGTACGCTAGTATAAATATTCCCTCTTTTATGTTTTCCTTCTGGGAGTAGTATAATTCGAACCCGCATCGCAGCGCTCTGCTGGATGCTACTATCACACACCTCTCTCCTTCCACGCCACCGCACGTCAGGTGATTCACTACCTGTCTGTGTATCTCCTGTATTTAAGCCGCAGTCTTTATACTACATTGCGGCGTTTTCTCAGGATCCTATTACTACACATTAGGTCTCTATGTCACTACATGACATATGTCAGATAACCTGTTCCTTGCACTATTCCTCCGTTGACAGAGGATACTACTAGCTATATTTTATATGGGGGTACTTTTTATTTTTTATTTATTTATTTTTTTATTTTGTTCTTTCCAGTTCCATCTCCCTTTATGGAACGATATCTGATGGGTGTATTCTCATTAGAGTTTTTAATGTTATACACATATTTATTTTGTTCTTACCTAATGTGTACACTTACTTGTTAGTAAGTAATATTGCTTTTATGTAATTACTCCATTTGACTGATACCTTTGATTATTTATACTTTTCTGTCCAACATTATCTTTTTGCCCCCTTTTTTTTTTTTTTTTTCTCTCTTTTGCACACGGCTTCAGGTGCAAAGGTTATGTTTGTTTTTTTTCTGCTCTTCCTTTTTGAACCCTTTTTTTTCATTTGCTGTCTGTATATAAATGGAGTGTTTCAGTGCATACATTGATATATCTGTTGGTGCCCTGATGAAGGGGTGTGGAACACCCAGAAACGCGTAGGCATTTACCAATAAACAAGGATATTATTACATGTTCCTGACTTGAGGATCTTTCAGCGGCGCAGACGTATATCTCTACTTTCACCGCCTTTGGATTTATTCTGGTCCTGTGGGACACCCATTGGAGATCCGCTGCAGCTGCTTTTTATACGTTATGGTGGTTGTGTCCTTACACAACCAAACCAGGTGAGCACCACCTTTTTATTATTCATTCCTATGTCTACAGGTGAAACTCTATTGGTCTTTGCGCTCTCTCTCTCTTTGTATTCACACTAACCATGGAGGACAGAAAGAGGAGAAAAGAACTATCTGAGGACTTGAGAACCAAAATTGCTGAAAAACATCAACAATCTCAAGGTTACAAATCCATTTCCAGAGATCTTGATGTTCCTTTTATCACGGTGCATCAGCCAAGACTGTATGTAAATATATGTACATACACACACACACAAACACACACACACACACACAGAGAATGTCATGCGGCAAAAAAAAAAAAAAAGACATTTGGTAAAAAGTCACATTTTTCGAAAACATCTGGATAAACAAAGTTGTTGAGGAAAACTTAAAAAAAACACTTAAAAGAAAGACAAATGAAAAAGTGGTGCAAAACATATACAGCATAAGGAGCAAATACAAACGCCACTAAAAAAGGAAAAAAGTACTGCACAAAAGTGGAGAAACAGCGACAATGATTGCTGTCTGTATTGAGATTGTTAGACAGCAGCCACACTATTGAACCTTTGCAGTGACGCCACACACTGTTGAACATTTGCAGTGACGCCACACACTGTTGAACCTCTTAAGTGACACCACACACGGTTGAACCTTTGCAGAGACGCCACAGACGGTTGAACCTTTGCAGTGACGCCACACACGATTGAACCTTTGCAGAGACGCCACACACGGTTGAACCTCTTCAGAGACGCCACACACGGTTGAACCTTTGCAGTGACGCTACACACGGTTGAACCTCTGCAGTGATGCCACACACGGTACACTGTTGAACCTTTGCAGTGACGCCACACACGGTACACTGCTGAACCTTTGCAGTGACGCCACACAATGTTGAACCTTTGCATTTCTTAGATGTAAATCGACACCAGGGAAAAATAAATAATAGTCTGCTGCGTGTTCCTGTATAGTAAAAGATATAATGGTGAAAGAACCAGGGCTGTGGAGTCGGAGTTGTGGAGTCGGTGCTCATTTTGGTGGAGTCGGTATAAAATGGACCGACTCCAACTCCTAAAATATATAATAAATTGGGTACAGTAGTTCAATGCAGAATGTGCTGAATATTTTTTCATAGGAATTTAGGAAAGTTATGAAATGTCCTATAAATGGCTGTTCTATTCCTGATCTAAGGCTACATTCACACACAGCGTTTTTGCTGCGTTTTTTGAGGATACGTTTTTCAGCTGCAAAAGCAGATCAGCTTTTTAAAAAAAAGCATCACCTGAAAGGTTTTTGAGCTCATAGATAATGTTTTCAATATCAAAAGCAGATTAGAAAAACGTCGCACAAACTGACATGCTCATTCTTTGTGAGGATCCGTTCTTGAGCCCAAAAACGGATCCTCACAAAACGATGTGTCTGAATGTCATAACTTGAAACCCAATGACTTTGCTCGGATGCCCAGAGTCACTGCATTTTACTGCAAAAAACGGATCCGCAAAAAAGCTGTGTGTGAATCATGGCCGTAGCCAGCGAGGGGCAGCTGCCCCCCCCCCCTAGAAGCAGGGGCACACACCTATCAAAACTCACTTGTATGCTGAAGTGCTCCCGTCCTGCACCGGCTCCAGCCTGCAGGGGGCAATCTCCCCTCCTCTGTCCTGTCTTCTGCCGTCTTCACCAGAGAGAGGAGGGGGAGGGGTGCCTGCTCTGCATAGGATCCGATTCCTGGGCCCCGAGCGGGAGAAAGTGAGAAAGTGAAAGTACTACTGCTCATCTCTGTCACAGGAAGGTAACTAATGCTAATATTGTAGGTGATTATTATGTGCTCTCTGTACAATGTGTGAACTATATGTACGATATGCGCAATGTACTATTTGCTGTCCGTAGCTGTCATCTGTCTATCACACTATCTATCCCTCCATGTATTCATCTATCTATCCATCCCTCCATCTATCCTTTCATTTATCCCTCTATCTATCCATCCATCCCTCTATCTATCCATCCTTTCATCTATCCCTCCAGCTATCCATACATATGGCTATCATATATCTATCCAAATATTTATCCATCCATCCATCCCTGTATCTATCTATCTCTCCATCCCTCTATTTACCTATCCATCCCTCCATCTATCCCACTATCTATCGATCCATCCCTCCATCTATCCCACTATCTATCTATCCATCCCTCCCACTATCTATCCATCCCTCCATCTATCCCTCTATGACTTTATCTATCTATCTATCCATCCATTTATCCTTATCTGTCTATCCATATCTTATCTGTACCAAAAAGAATGAAGCTCTGACTGAGGTAGCAGTTAGGATGAGTGGCCTGCAGCAGGACTGCCAGGCGCAAGAGGACTTGGGTCCTGACAGTGCTACAGCTGCCATATCTTCATCCTCATCAGATGAGGAATTTGACTTTAACAAGTATTTGGATGATATGGAGCAGGCAAAGCGTTGACGCAAGGAAAGAGATTTCACTCCGTCTCCTATAGCAAGCAGATTGACCATATTTCAGCAAAATGTTTCACTTGCTCTCAAAGAAATAGAAAAATTCAACCGTTCATCAAAACTGACTGTGCATGAGGCAATTCCTTTATACCCGGAAATTGTACGAGATGTTGCCCATGTGGTTACGACTTTGCCTCCAACCCAAGTTAGTGTAGAGAGGTTGCTCTCTAGTCTTAAAATTATTAGGTCAGATTTGAGGTCATCTATGAAGGAGGATCTGATGGAGGCAATTCTATTTCTTAGAACAAATTCATAGACTGCACAAATGTTATTTAGTATGTTTTTGTTGAAAACTGTTTCATAGTGTTATATATATATATATATATATATATATATATATACACACACACATACATTATATATATATATATATATATATATATATATATATACAGTGGTGGCCAAAAGTATTGGCACCCCTGCAATTCTGTCAGATAATACTCAGTTTCTTCCTGAAAATGATTGCAATCACAAATTCTTTGGTATTATTATCTTCATTTAATTTGTCTTCAATGAAAAAAACACAAAAAGAATTGTCCTAAAGCCAAATTGGATACAATTCCACACCAAACCTAAAAAAGGGGGTGGACAAAAGTATTGGCACTGTTTGAAAAATCATGTGATGCTTCTCTAATTTGTGTGATTAACAGCACCTGTAACTTACCTGTGGCACCGAACAGGGGTTGGCAATAACTAAATCACACTTGCAGCCAGTTAACATGGATTAAAGTTGACTCAACCTCTGTCCTGTGTCCTTGTGTGTACCACATTGAGCATGGAGAAAAGAAAGAAGACCAAAGAACTGTCTGAGGACTTGAGAAACCAAATTGTGAGGAAGCATGAGCAATCTCAAGGCTACAAGTCCATCTCCAAAGACCTGAATGTTCCTGTGTCTTCCGTGCGCAGTGTCATCAAGAAGTTTAAAGCCCATGGCACTGTGGCTAACCTCCCTAGATGTGGATGGAAAAGAAAAATTGACGAGAGATTTCAACGCAAGATTGTGCGGATGGTGGATAAAGAACCTCGACTAACATCCAAACAAGTTCAAGCTGCCCTGCGGTCCGAGGGTACAACAGTGTCAACACGTACTGTCCGTCGGCGTCTGAATGAAAAGGGACTGTATGGTAGGATATCCACGAAGACCCCACCTCTTACCCCGAGACATAAAAAAGCCAGGCTGGAGTTTGCTAAAACTTACCTGAGAAAGCCTAAAACGTTTTGGAAGAACGTTCTCTGGTCAGATGAGACAAAAGTAGAGCTTTTTGGCAAAAAGCATCAACATAGAGTGTACAGGAAAAAAAAAAGGCATTCAAAGAAAAGAACACGGTCCCTACAGTCAAACATGGCGGAGGTTCCCTGGTGTTTTGGGGTTGCTTTGCTGCCCTGGCACTGGACTGCTTGACCGTGTGCATGGCATTATGAAGTCTGAAGACTACCAACAAATTTTTGCAGCATAATGTAGGGCCCAGTGTGAGAAAGCTGGGTCTCCCTCAGAGGTCATGGGTCTTCCAGCAGGACAATGACCCAAAACACACTTCCATAAGCACTATAAAATGGTTTGAGAGAAAGCACTGGAGACTTCTAAAGGTGGCCAGCCATGAGTCCAGACCTGAATCCCATAGAACACCTGTGGAGAGATCTCAAAATGGCAGTTTGGAGAAGGCACCCTTCAAATATCACGGACCTGGAGCAGTTTGCCAAAGAAGAATGGTCTACAATTCCAGCAGAGCATTGTAAGAAACTCATTGATGGTTACCGGAAGCGGTTGTTCGCAGTTATTTTGGCTAAAGGTTGTGCAACCAAGTATTAGGCTGAGGGTGCCAATACTTTTGTCTGGCCCATTTTTGGAGTTTTGTGTGAAATGATCAATGATTTGATTTTTGCTTCATTCTCTTTTGTGTTTTTTCCTTGCAAGCAAATTAAATGAAGATAATAATACCAAAGAATTTGTGATTGCAATCATTTTCAGGAAGAAACTGAGTATTATCTGACAGAATTGCAGGGGTGCCAATACTTTTGGCCACCACTGTATATATAATCAATATTACATAGTGTATTACATATTTACAATTTATTACAGTTTGTGTTCTAAAGTTGTATTCCAATACCTATATATATTATGTTCTATCTAAATATCTTGATTATTGTATCATAAAAATTATTAAATGTCTGATGCTCACATTGTACTACAATACATTTTTCACTTAAATATAAGCAATATATGTGGGAGTCGGTGTAAGGGAAATTGAGGAGGCGGAGTCGCAGGTTTGGCTTACCGACTACACAGCCCTGGAAAATACCCCAACAAAGGCCAAAAGGACAATTTTTTGGCCCCCTTCAGTGAGTGGTGGCCTAGGGCCATTTTCAGCATTTGCACCATGATATGTTCTGATGCATGTGCTGAACATTCACAAACGACATGTGTACAGAGATTATAATAAGATATTCAAGTTGTTCTTCTACCAGGGACAGGAAAGAATCCCATTGCTGGAACCTGAATCTTTCATGAGAATGGGTCACCGGCGCATGCTGAAAGGAATGGAGAGGTTGTCGCACATGCGCAACTCTCTTAATTTCTATGGGAGTTCCATAAAATGACCAACAAGAAAAATACAGAAATCAAGATGACATCCTATCCAAGGACATTATATTATGTATCTGATATTAAGAAGAAATGATCGACCTAATAGAAGTTAATGAGTAGTCATTTACAGAATCCACAGTCAGGCTACATTCATGAATATTCGGTCCGTACGAAAAAAAAAAAAAGGGTCATCTGAACAGTCATATTGAATAACATTGGTCAGAGTGCTGTCAGTTTTTTTTCATGGACAGAACTCAAATCAAAAATACGTCATTCAGACATCCATCAATCACACATGTGCTCTGTCTGTGATTTCATTGGTAATATTCACATTTGTTTTTTTGCAGACCGTGTGGGTGCAAAAAATTCAGAGATATCTGTTTTTGATCAAAAGTGGATCAAAAGTAAGCGCACAAGTCTATGGCTCCATGAAAATCACTGACAGCACAAATTGTCATGTGCTGTCCGTTGTTAACATTGCAATGGTTAGGAGAACCTTTGCAGGTTTTTTTTTTTTTAATGTGAAAAAAAAAAACACTGATGATCAACAGCATTTTCTGTTCTCAAGATGGCAGGTAAAGTGAGGAGCACGTAACCAGACCTCTCCATCAGATTTGTTGAATTGCAGATGGAGAAGTGAATATAAAAAATTATCTATCACTTATGTTGCTCACCTGTCCTGGCTCTGGTGCCGGAGTTTGCTTCCCCTATGGCCGGCTCCTTCTGTAGTAGTGTGCATTGGGTTTCAATAGTAACTTGGTGAGCATATCTGATGTCATCATACACAGCCTTTTAATGCGCGCTCAGGCGACTGCGTGCTACCTGAGTATTCAGGTAGTAGTGCATGATGCTGCTTCCATATGCTTTCCAGGTGTCTAGCCACACTTCCCATTGTGCTCTGCTACTGACAGATGTCTGATTATCTACTCAGCTGCTCCTGATTACTATCAAACATCCAGCTATACTACAAACTCAGCTCTGCTATTCCAAGGTGCTGCCTGCACCCTCAACAATACTGCATCAATGTACTTACAAGTCTACTTGTCTCTGCTATTCCAAGATGCTGCCCACATGCTCAACTATGCAGTAACAAGGTAACTGCCAGCCTACTCATCTCTGCTAATTCAAGGTGCTGCCAAATCCTCTAATCCAGGGATGTCAAACTCAAACACACAAAAGGACAAAATGAAAAACTTGAACAAAGTCGCAGGCCAATCAGTATACAGTATAATGGGCCCCCACATAGTCCTCCATACAGAATGGGCCCCACATAGTCCTCCATACAGTATTATGGGCACCACATAGTCCTCCATACAGTATTATGGGCCCCACATAGTCCTCCATACAGAATTATGACCCAACATAGGGGTGGTGGTTCTGGTGTCGCGGGCCAAATAAAACCACCGTGAGTGCCAGATTTGGCACATGGGCAAGAGTTTGACATGTATCCTCTAATCTATTAAGGTATCTACCAGTTAACTCTTTTTTTACTATTCCAAGGTCCTATCGACACTCTCAGTACCAAGGTAGCCAATTCATCTATGCTGATTCAAGGTACTGTCCACACCCTTAACTCTGCTGCACTAAGGAACCTACCAGCCTACTCCTCACTGCTATTTCAAGGTGCTGTCCACATCCTCAACTATGCAGAATCAAAGTGACTGCCAGCCTAAGACGCTGTCAGAACATTTAACAATGCTGAATCAACATACCTGTCTGTATACTTGTATCTGCTGTTTCAAGGTGCTAATGACATACTCAACTCTTTTGCATGGATAACTATTTGTATGCCTCTGCTGATTCCAAGTACTGAGCACATACTCAACTCTACTGCATCTTACAGACAATACAAAAATTCTCCTGATAAAGGAGATCCAGCTGTTCTCACATCTGAAAAAAATATATATTTGTAAGAATAATAGTATCGACTTTTTTTTTAATTAATTGCTTTTACAGCTGTCAAAATGTTGGCAAAACTAAGAAGGTAATTATTTTTTTCAGTCAACAGATACACTGAATTACCCAATAAATTTCCTACCACAATAACAATTTGTCACTGGTCACGGTAGGATTCTAAGAAATTACCATAGTGTAACACCAGTTAGCAATGGATGAATGTGTAAACCACAAAGTGGTCTCCTTTAGTTTGTTATTCACCAGGCCATGTTTTTTCCATGTGTTCCCATTTGCTATGAATCTTCATCTATCACTCACTTACAAGCATCACTTCAATGTGGTTTAAAAAAAAAAAAAAAAAAATGAAGGTCAGCTGCACATCTTCACTCAGGCCACGGCTTTGTAGAGATTTAGGTATCGAGAACATCGCACTTCGCAATATGGATAGAATGTTGACAAATAAGATTGTGGCCAATATAAATCAGAGAAGATGGTCGATATTGGCTTTTGAGCAGGGCTGTGGAGTCGGAGCCCATTTTGGTGGAGTCGGAATAAAATGGACTGACTCCGACTCCTAAAATATATAATAAATTGGGTACAGTAGTGCAATGCAGTTTGTGAGGAATATTTTATCATAAGAATTTGGGAAAGTTATGAAATGTCTGTCCTATTCCTGATCTAAGGGTCTAGACTTTTAGCTGAGATGAATCTGTGCTACAGTAAATTCATCACTTAAACATGAGCCATGTATGAGGGAGTCGTGGAGTCGGTGGCATGGAAATTGAGGAGTCGGAGGTTTGGCTTACTGACTCCACAGCCCTGCTTTTGAGTCTACGGAGATGTCTGCTTCATTGAAGCTGTGGGCAACAAACACTGCTGCAATTTGGAAAAAATGCACTTTATTTCTCGTCTCGTAAAACTGTGCAGTCCTCTTTGGCAACCTGGACTGTACAGAGAGGTGCGGTTTGATATCAGATCAATGGTCAGATCTGGATTTTGCACTAGACACAGGAGGTATATAACCAGGGCTCCACCAGGGTAAAGTTGTCCACTCCTCAGGGTCAGGTGTAGCAGTGGGAGATGTTGTAGTCTTCATACAATAATTTTATCATATAATTTAGATAGATGGAGTAAGTTTTATGCACTTGTCCCGAGTATCGTGGGCTCCACTTTCTTTCTCTGTTGTGCTCCACATTGGGATTTCCAAGTTGCTCGGTGTGTCTCAATGACCTCATATCCCTAGGCCTATTTAAGGCCCACTAAGACACTCACCTGTGTCTTACGATAGAGACTTGTGTGTTCAGCTTGTTAGGTGTGCTCCACCTTCAGCAACTTTGCCTTGCTGTGCCTTTGCGGCCCCGAATCACCTCTGTCATCCACCTCCTGGATTTACCCCTCAGTTACAGTGGACAACTGTGCTGTTGTTGGACTCTGTTCGCATTGAGCCTTCATTCACGTGATGTGCCTGTGGATCCTCTGCCTACCTTGATTGCTGCTTACAACTTGCCTGAGGCCTCTGTTTACCTGTCCTCTTGTGGTCTTCAGCATGCCAAGTCCTCACTCTTCACGTGCCTTACTGTCTGCTGCACCAACGCCCAAGGTCTGTGTGCCCAGCGGAGCCTCAAGCTTAGTGGTTTTGCCTCACAAGGTGAGCCTAACCGTAAGAACTGATAAAATACTTGCTATGTGCCATGTTAGGCAAAATCTCAGAGAACCATAGTGTATACGTGGCATTTTTTTTCAATATAGGTATGAACATGCTACAAGGACAATCTTCACTAACGTCAGGCCCATTTGACGCCATATACGTGTTTTGTTTTTACAATTAATCAACCAAAACATTTTGGAGATCTTTTTTGCACCTACAGGCTCCTAAGATGTGGAACCAGAACTGGGTTTCACCTTCTCTAGATGGAGATATACCAGTCTTCAAACTCACCTGATAATTGATGTCAGATGAGATGCGCCGAACGTTTGTGACTTTTCAAAGCTATAACTTCTGGGGTGAAACCTGTGATGAATCAGGCCCAAAGTCTTTTTCAGCCACCTAAAAAAGTGCAGCAAAAATGACCATAATGCACAGCAATGTCAAAATGACATTGCTGTGCACACGTTCAGTCTTTTGTTACCTTTTTTTTAACCACCTGTATGTTTGGAAGCCGTGAGACGTGGAGACGCTCGCTAGTTATAGTTTAAATAATACAAAAAAAAAAGATGCTGGCTTTTTCCTGAAGCGGTTTCGACTAGGAAAATCTCGGCAGGTGTGCCGACGTCTTAGGCCACGGCCCCACTATCAGTATTCGGTCAGTATTTTTTCTCAGGAGTGGGAGCCAAAACCAGGTGAGGAACAATTAGAGAAAAAGTATAATAGAAACAAGTCACCAATTCTGCATTTATCACCCACTCCTGGTTTTGTCTCCCACTCCTGAGAAAAAAAACACCAAATACCGATAGTGGGGCCGTGGCCTTAAAGACGTCATATGCACATCCCCTATAAAGCATCATTCACATGTCTTACTTTTCAAGTACGCAAAAAAGTACAAGTTTCATCACTATTTAGTGTTTGATGAAAAACTGATGGCAAAAATTGACTAGTGACTTTCAGAAATAAATTGCAAAGCTCCTATCCATACAATGTTAATTAAGGACCACAAATGGATAGTACACTGATATCATCAGTGCGCGGACTGTGATTTTTACTGATCCACAGACATGTATGGGTAATATGTATTACATGACTCCCATCAAAAATAGACACACTGTCAGCAAAAAAAACCATGGACATGTGATCACCCCCATAGATTATAATGGGTACGTAGGCGTTCTATCCAGGGTTGCCAACTTGACTTTTTATTATTTCTGGACAGCTTATCAAAAAATCACAGACCGACAATATTTTTTACGGACACGGACACATTGGAAAACCATAATAAATCATTCTGATTATAAGTGATACATGTCTACAGCCCATAACTCTGATATGAAGAAATAAGCAGCAATATCTGTAAAATTATGAGCCTTACGATCAAAAGAAGTACCATATTTTTCGGACCATAAGACGCACTTTTTTCCCCCCAATATTTGGGAGGAAAATGGGGGGTGCGTCTTATGGTCCGAACGTTACCTGCGGTGGTGGTAAAGTGGGATCGCAGGGTGCTCCAGGAACGCGGTGGTGGTAGCGGCGTCGTCGTCAGCAGAGGTGAGCGGCTGGGGCCGACCACTGTGCCTGGCCGGTACTGGGGCTGGGGCCAGTGTCGGGCTGTGAGCGGCGTGCGCAGCCATCTTCCTAGAGCTCTGATCTACAGGAAAATAGCAGTCTGAGCCGGCGCATGCGCGGATCGGTAGATCACAGTTCTAGGAAGATGGCCGCGCACACCAGAAACCTGCGCAGATTGCACTGCTTCGCCACTCACAACCAGGGAACCGACTGCAGCCCGGTACAGGCCCCAGCCCTCGGCCCCTGTCCCAGCCAGACGCCTCAGCCCCTGCCAGAGGCCCCCGCACAGGAACCAGCCAGGGTAAGGGCCTCATCCAGGCACAGACCCCGGCCCAGCACAGGCTCCACAGCATCTGACCTCTTCTGCTGCAGTCGCCGACTTCCTGAGGGACCCTGCCTCCTGTGACCCTCGCTCCACTGCCCCCCAGGTAAGATACCATACCTATTCAGACTAGAAGATGGACCCCCATCTTATAAAAAATATTTTTTTCTATTTTCCACCCCAAAATTTGGGGTGCGTCTAATGGTCCGGTGCGTCTTATAGTCCGAAAAATATGGTATATGTATCCTCAGCTTCAAAAAAAAAAAAAATCACGGACACCTTAAAAAAAAAATTTACGGACAGGGAAAAAATTTCTGTTCGGGAATTTCTGGACAGTTGGCAACCTTGGTTCTGTCCAAGAAAAACATAGAAACAAAGGTGAAAAACTGATGTGTGAATGAGGCCTACAGGGCTGGTCTACTTGACACATTTTACTGGTATCACTGAATTTGTAACAACTCGCCAAAAATACATTATTAGTCCCGAACAATAAAAGCTTTAAAAAAAGACAATGAAGAAAAAAAAAAGTAAAAAAATATTAAAGTTGCTGTTTTTTTATAATACTAATTACTTGTAGATGGTATCAATAAAAATTACAAATTTTCTCACAAAAATTAGTCGTTATGCAGTGCTGTCAAGGACAAAAAAAAAAAAAAAGCTTTTGGGGTCTCAAACAAACTATTAAAAAATAAAAATAGTAAAATGTAAAAAAATTATTTGGTATCGGGATAATCGTACCTTTATGCAAAAATAAAGTAAAAAAAAAAAAAAAAATAATAATAATAATTTAAACCACTGGGTGAACATTGTAAACAAAAGAAAGTCCCACCCAAAAATAAAACACTGGTGGAATTAATTTTTTTCCGCATCAGGAGGTAAGCAGCACTGACGACGTAGTGTCCGCACGTGTACGCGGTTGGCTGGTATCGTGCACCTGCCCCATTCATTAAAAAATGCGCAGAATACCTATTGATCGTACAACTGTCAAATACATGTATACACATGCTTGTCGGATAAACCTTTTAAGGGGTTAATCATGTTCTCCAAAAATATTTAGGAGCATCCCTTTAAGGACACATCCACCCCGCAGCCCAGCTGACGAACTACAAGGGATGTTTCTCTACCATATTTATAATTAGAAAGCAACCAATCAGATTTCACCTAAAAATGAAAGCAGCAAACTGATAGGTTGCTATGGGCAACACCTGGAATGGTTTCTGATTAGAGTGCTGTAATAAGTCGACATTAGTGACCAATCAGAGCACAACTTTCATATTTACGGTTTGGAAAATGTATTCTGATTGGTTGCTATGCACCAGAGCAGAAAATAGAGCACAAGCCCGATATGCCGCCATTTTCCCGCCCAGACTCGATCTACAGTCGTTTGCATAAGACTTTCCCTTCACTCATCTGATGTACAGCGCGAAGCATAACGATGTCCGTCACATGCAGCCCCTCCACATCGCAACATTTCACCTCAGCAGATGGTTAATAATGAGCGCGCAGAGCTCACTGCCGGCGCCATATTGACTGCGAGGGGAGGGGGGAGGAGGAGAAAAGGCGGGAAAGATGGCGGAGAGGGGAACTGAGGAAAGACAAAAGTTCAAGTTCAAATACACAGTCTGCCCAATAACTCCGGAGAGAAGGAGCATGTTCCCACGACTGGGGGGAGAGAGGGGAATAAAAAATACCTCAGCTTCTGTAGGAGAAAGTGCCTGTCCGCCATTACAGGACATCAGAATACAGGAACTAAACCATGAAGAAGGATCAGGAAAACATGAGGAGAAAAATATATAAAATGTACGAAATCCTGTGACAATAAATAACATATACACTATATATAACATGAGGAGAAAAGACATAAAATGCCAGATTAATGCACAAAATCATGTAAATATATATTAATATATACTATATATAACAAGAGAAAAATATATAAAATGCCCGATTAATGCACTAAATCAGGTGTAAATATATAGCAATAAATAATATATATACAGTACAGACCAAAAGTTTGGACACACCTTCTCATTTAAAGATTTTTCTGTATTTTCTTGACTATGAAAATTGTACATTCACACTGAAGGCATCAAAACTATGAATTAACACATGTGGAATTATATACTTAACAAAAAAGTGTGAAACAACTGAAAATATGTCTTATATTCTAACTTCTTCAAAGTAGCCACCTTTTGCTTTGATGACTGCTTTGCACACTCTTGGCATTCTCTTGATGAGCTTCAAGAGGTAGTCACCGGAAATGGTCTTCACTTCACAGGTGTGCCCTGTCAGGTTTTCTTGCCTTATAAATGGGGTTGGGACCATCAGTTGTGTTGTGCAGAAGTCAGGTGGATATGTGGCACCCCAGGGGTCTGGTTGCCACAGTAATAGAAATATTACGTCTGAGAGCAAGTGGGAGGTTTCTCTGGTCAGGAGCCCTAAGCATGCAACACTGGGAGGGGAGGAATCTGCCCTTATAAACTGGGTCTGGGGCGGGATTAGTGAGTTCAATCAGAGCCTGGAGACAGTTCCAGACACAGGGAGAGTTACAGCAGGAGCTCTGTAGGAGCAGTAGCTGAAGACCAGGGGCTGGAGCTGAGCAGAGCTCGCCCTGGCAGAAGAAACCAAGTACCAGACACCGGAGTCCGAGGCTGTGGGGACTGATATCCACCCAGCAGCAGAAACCAGCCGGCAGGGGATTCCAGGTCCTCTGGCCATAGAAGCCCGGAAGCTCAGTCACAAGGAATGGACCAGCACCGCTATCCAGGAGCGGAGGCTAACAGAAGGCCCCAAGTCACCAGCCATACGGGTGAGCACCACACGGTATACTCAGGGACGTGGGCTACTTCTACCCGCTTACAGCAAGGTAGCCAGAAAGAGTGCAGATAGACGAGGAGGCCTACAACTCCACCTGGCCAGGGGAACTCCTGTTTGCTCGCAGACTGACCAGGCCCCTTATGCTAGCCAGTACTCCCGGGAGGGTCTGCCTTCATATCACCAGTAAAGACCCTGAACTGCACTGCAAAGACTCTGAGTCGTTCCTGCTCATCGCCGCACCAGCGCTACTAGCGCTGGGACGCCCGCGCACCATCACTCCCATCATCCACATTCACTGCCCTGGGGCTGCACTCCTCCCGTGGGGAGTCACACTACCTCAGCTGCATACCCCATCAGCCTTGCAGCGGCGGTCCGCGCTGACCGCAATCCACGGGTGGCGTAGTCGGACAATTAACCTAAAACGCCCACAAAATACCGCCATCGGCCTGACCACCCTGAGCCACGGGACCGGGTCACCGCCACAGATTCTACAACCCCCAGAGACCCAGCTCTGGGTATCCCACACACGTCCACACTAGGCCCAGGGGGCGAGTCAGCTTTGGCGTAGTCGGCAGGATTTCGTGCCCGCAACCACCGGGTACTGCGCGCCTTCAAAAGACTGTCATACCTGCCGTGGTGAAGGTCCCCGCCATCCGGAGCCGTTTCCCGCCATCTTCAAAAGTTTCCCGCCATCTTCAAAAGTTTCCCGCCATCCGCAGTTGTTTTCCCGCCATCGGACGCCATCTTCGGGACGCCGCGCGGGAAGAAGAGGGGCGTGGACGCCGAAAGCGCGTGAGACCCGAAGCTCCGCCTCACGCATCGACGCTGCGTAAGGTCCTGGAAGGGAGAGAGAGCGACGCTGACGTCACCAGAGCGCGACGCAAGGTCCTCCACCCTGACGATCGTCTGCGGAGCCGCGGCCTACGGAGAAGAAGCAACAGAAGGTAGGCCACACTTAACTAGGGGGGAGGAAGATGATGGATATGGAGGGACCCTCTACCACCAGCGCGGCCGCTGCCGCAGTAATGCCATTTACAATGCCCTATATCCCCGGAGCGGCCTGGCTGCCCCAGTACTCAGGGGAGTCGCATACCCTAAGCGACTTTAAAGAGAGACTGTACAGCCTGTTTAAGGTGTACCCCCTGACAGAGGGACAAAAAGTGAGCATATTGGTAGGCCAGCTAACCGGGGCAGCCCAACGTGAAGTAAAGTCCTAGTCAGTCAGGGACAAGGAGACTGTGAAGGAGATCTTAGCCCGTCTGAGGGACACCTTTGATACCCGCACCTCAGCAGAGATCAAAATGAAATTCTATGGGTGCAAGCAGCGGGTCCAAGACAGTATAAGAGACTATGCTTTGAATTTGCAAGAGGCCCTGGGAGCCATTAAACAGGCAGACCCTGACAGTGTGCGGAATGCAGATGAACTGTTAACTGAGCAATTCATTGAGGGTCTGCTGTCCAACGCCCACCGAACCCAGTTACGTGCAATGGCCTTGCAGAACCCTGGTTTAGACTTTGCAAAGTTCAAAGACAGGGCCATCCGGGTGCTCTGAGAACCGGCACCGGGTAGCGCTGTAACCCACCGGCGCCCTGCTATTACCTATCACCAGGAGGCGGCACCCTTGTCTACAGAGTCTGTAGGAGCTGGTGCGCAGGCTTTGGATAACAACCCGGCTACAGACCTGCACCATCAGGTCCAAGAGCTAACCAAAAGCGTAGCCGCGCTAACCAGAACTGTGCAGTCTTTATAGGTTTCCCCTCCAGGAAAGATCCAGCTGGCATCCGGACCGGAGGACGTCCCGTGGCACCGACAGAGGAGGATCCCAACGTCCAGAGGAAGACCCAGCGACAGATACAATGAGGACGGACAACCCATCTGCCGCCGTTGCAATCAACCCGGACACATGGCGAGGTACTGTCATTTAAACGGGCACAACCTGGGGTAGAGGGCCAACCCCCAGGCATAAGATCGTCAGGCCCATCGAACTGGCGTGATAAATACGTAGGGGGACGTCGGGTCTTGCCTGTGGTACTGGATGGCATTCCTATGAGTGCCCTACTGGACACTGGGTCACAAGTGACTACCACCCCGTACGTGCTCTTTAAGCGGTACTGGAATGACTCGGACATAACCCGCTACCCAGATGACGACCTGAGTATCATCGCCAGCAATGGTCAGCCCGTGCCGCAGGTGGGATTCAAGGAGGTGACTATTAAGGTCGGTAAAGTCGAGCTGGCGGCACAAGGACTGATTATTGTGGACATAGACCGTCATGAGAGCCACCCTAAAGTCACTTTAGGGACTAACGTGATTTAAAATTGTCTTGCAGAGGTGATTCTCATTTTACAGCAGGTTGCCAAGAACGCCAGTTCCAGCCAGCAGCGTGTGCTCCAAAAAGAGATCCGGGCACTGATGAAGCGGCAACAAGTGGAACTATCTGGTGGTGAGATAGGTAGCGTGAGAATGTGTGACCCGTTCCCTATTGCCATGCCCCCGAAAAGTGAGATGATGATCTGGTGCCGGGCAGCTATTGGTCTAAGAGGTAGAGACTACCAAGCAATGGTAGAACCCGTCTACTCAGACAGTAGGCCCACCATTTTGACAGCACGGGGGGTGGTCGATGTACGCCATGGGAGGGTGCCCGTCCGCATCATAAATATCGGGGAGAGAGAAGTATACCTGCCCCGGTATGCCACGCTAGCCAAATTGTTCACCATAAACCAAAATTCTGTAAGGGCCGTGGAACCCTTGTCTCCATCTCAACCAGAGGAAGGTAACGGCTCTAAGAAACAAATGGAGGACTGGTGTCAGCAACTGCATTTGGGTACTGACTCCACTCCCTCACACCAAAAACAGGGAGTCTACCGGGTGGTTCAGGAGTACGAGAGGGTCTTTAGTAAACATCCGCTAGACTTCGGGCGAGTAAAGGGGGTAGAACATCACATCCCCACAGGAGACCATCTGCCCATAAAGGAAAGATACCGACCTGTACCCCCTGCACACTATCAGCATGCAAAAGGGATGTTGCGGGACATGAAGGAGGCTGGGGTAATCAGGGACAGCTGTAGCCCCTGGGCAGCTCCACTAGTTCTAGTGAAAAAGAAGGACAACACCATGAGAATGTGTATAGACTACAGAAAGGTCAACCGTATCACACACAAAGATGCGTACCCGTTACCAAGGATAGAAGAATCTTTAGCTGCATTAAAATCTGCTAACTTCTTCTCCACTTTGTATCTTACTAGCGGGTACTGGCAGGTTCCTGTAGCAGAGGCAGACAAGGAGAAGACTGCATTCACCACTCCGATGGGCCTCAGCGAATTCAACTGTATGCCGTTCGGGCTCTGCAACGCACCAGGAACCTTCCAACGGTTGATCGAATGCTGTCTGGGACACCGGAATTTCGAGACGGTCCTATTATACCTGGACGACGTCATCGTCTATTCCAAGACCTATGAGGACCATCTGGAACACCTGGCAGAAGTGTTTGACGCCCTGGCAAGCTACGGCCTCAAGGTGAAACCCTCCAAGTGTCACCTGCTGAAACCAAAGGTGCAGTACCTGGGACACGTGATGAGTGCTGACGGAGTGGCTCCCGACCCCGATAAGATCACCGTGATTAAAGACTGGCCAAGACTCTCCAGCATAAAGGAAGTGCGGCAGTTTCTCGGGTTGGTAGGCTACTACCGAAGATTCATTCCCAGTTTCACCAAAATGGCAGCTCCTATGCAGGACCTCCTGATAGGCCAATCCAGGAAGGCCAAAAACCAGAAGCCGCCCTTCAGATGGGAAAAACTGGAAGAAGAGTCCTTCCGCCAGCTGAAGATGGCCCTCACGAGGGACGAAATTCTGGCGTACCCTGACTACAGCCAGCCCTTTATCCTCCACACGGACACGAGCAACATCGGGCTAGGAGCCGTACTGTCCCAGATCCAGCAGGGGAAAGAATGGGTAATCGCTTACACCAGCCGAAAACTACGGCCCACGGAGAGGAACCCTGAGAATTATAGCTCATTCAAGCTAGAGTTCCTGGCAGTGGTGTGGGCAGTGACCGAACGTTTCAAGCATTACCTTGCCTCTTCCAAGTTCACCGTGTACACGGATAACAACCCGTTGACACACCTGGACACTGCAAGACTTGGTGCCCTGGAGCAGAGATGGATGGCCCGCCTGTCCAACTATGAATTCACCATCAAATACCGGGCGGGACGCTCAAATGCCAACGCGGATGCCCTGTCGAGAATGCCGAACCTACCGGACGTAGGGGAAGATCCAGAAGAACTGGAAGAAATCGAACTCCCTGCGTTCCACCGCCATGGGATTACCCTGTATTCCCACCGTGTGAGGGACAGGCGCTCTGCTACGTTCAACCCCTTACCCCACTATAGCTGGGCAGAGACACAAGACAGTGATCCCGCAGTCCGTCTGGTGAAGGAAATGCTGACACAGGCTGATGCCCGCCTTGATCCAGACGCTCCGGAGGAGACCAAGCAACTGTGGAAGGAGAAAAGCAGGCTGTTTCTTTACAAGGAGAAGCTGTGCCGGAGAATGGTCAACTCTAGAACACATGAGCTGACCTGGCAGGTAGTGGTCCCAAGACGAGACGTGGCTATGGTTCTGGAGGCATACCACGACGGAGCAGGACACTTCGGATGGAAAAAGCTGGAGTTCTTGTTGCGTGAACGGTTCTACTGGGTAGGCATGAGAGGAGCCATCGAGAGGTGGTGAAGAGACTGTGGCCCGTGCAACCTAAGAAGAAAGGACCGTGCCAGCCAGGAGAGTCCCCTGCAGCTCATCATCACCAGGCAGCCACTGGAACTGGTAGCCCTGGACCATGTGAAACTGGCTCCAAGCAAATCTGGGTACGTCTACACCCTCACCATCGTAGATCACTACTCCCGGTTCCTAGTGGTGGTCCCTGTCAAGGACTTAACGGCCCAAACAGCAGCCAGGGCCTTCCAGCTGCACTTCTGCCGTCCACACGGGTATCCGGAGCAAGTGCTGACGGACCAAGGACCAGCCTTCGAAGCGGAGGTCTTCCAGGAGTTCTGCAATCTGTATGGCTGCAGGAAGATAAGAACAACACCCTATCACCCTCAGACCAACGGACTATGTGAGAAAATGAACCAGGTGGTGATGGACTTGCTGAAAACGTTGCCCCTGGAGGAACGCAGTCTGTGGCCTGAAAAACTGCCTGATTTGGTGGACTTGTACAATATCATCCCCGTAGGCTCCACCAACTGTACCCCGGCTTACCTAATGAGAGCAAGACCTGGTAAGCTGCCTATTGACCTGGATATGGGAGTCCTGACACCTGAGGACACCTCGCCAGAGGCAGACTGGGATACAGAACGGCAGCAGCAGTATCGGAAAGTACAGGAGAGCGTCGAGCGAAGTCTGTCTCAAGCAAGAGAAGGCTTATAACCAGTATGCTCCCGCTGTTCCCCTGGTACCTGGAGAGCAGGTCTTGAAGAGAAAGAGGCGGCTCCACAAGTTGGACTACCAGTGGGAGAAGGACCCGTACACCGTACTGCCCTCAAGTCATGAGAACCCAAAAGTATGTATCATCAGTAAGGATGGAGGAGAGACCACAGCCATTGTCTCCAGAGACCACCTGAAGAAGTGTCCCGAGCAGCTGCAAAGCCCTGAAGAAGATCAAGAAAACCCTCAACCCGCAGAGGAAAGGGAAGAAATGATCAGTACCGTACTCGGAGACTTTCCCCGGTCCTGGACTCAGATCAACAACGCAGTCGTGGTACCCGTCCTCACCTTTCTCCAGCCAGCCCCTTAAGGGCCTACAGAAGAACAGGTAGTGTCAGAAGAGCAGCCGGCCCAGGAGGCAGAAGAATCCATACCAGCAGCCCAGGAGAATCAACCCTCTGCTAGTAGTGAGCCTGCCGTGCCCCTAGTAAGCCAAAGAGTACGCAGAAAGCTGCCAGGCCTGCCCGTAACACCTTCTACACCCTGTAGTGCAGAACCAGATAGTGGGTTACGTAGGTCCACCAGGAGCACTAGAGGACAGATGCCCGCTCGCTGGAGAATCTAAACTGTGATACCTGTAAACTGCAAATGTTGAAAATGGTTTATGTTTTTGTTGCCTGTTCATTGATTATGTTTCTCTAGTTACCTTGCAGGTTTATTTGGACTGACAGGTTATGGACGCTGAATAACCGGAACTACATTGTAGATAGTTGCACCTTGGTGCCTCTTGCGAAGATGGCCGCGGAAGAGAAAACCTGTCTGGCGTGGCCTCCTTGTGGCCCAAAGTAGCTAGCCTCAGCCTTGAAGCCACGCCCAGGGCCAACGCTTGGGGTTTGCTTTGGACAGGTCCCCTACTCTGTGCCAAGACTTCACCTTGTTGGGTGATATGGACACCCGGTTACGGACACGCCGTGACCTCTAAAGACTAAAGCTTCTTGTATATATGTTATTGTATTATTGTTTATACCCTGTATTTATGTTTTCTTAAAAATGTGTTTAGTCCCGAAGTACTAAAATTTACTAGGGGGGAATGTGGCACCCCAGGGGTCTGATTGCCACAGTAATAGAAATATTACGTCTGAGAGCAAGTGAGAGGTTTCTCTGGTCAGGAGCCCTTAAGCATGCAACACTTCCTGCCCAGATCTGGGAGGGGAGGAATCTGCCCTTATAAACTGGGTCTGGGGCGGGATTAGTGAGTTCAGTCAGAGCCTGGAGACAGTTCCAGACACAGGGAGAGTTACAGCAGGAGCTCTGTAGGAGCAGTAGCTGAAGACCAGGGGCTGGAGCTGAGCAGAGCTCGCCCTGGCAGAAGAAACCAAGTACCGGACACCGGAGTCCGAGGCTGTGGGGACTGATATCCACCCAGCAGCAGAAACCAGCCGGCAGGGGATTCCAGGTCCTCTGGCCATAGAAGCCCGGAGGCTCAGTCACAAGGAATGGACCAGCACCGCCATCCAGGAGCGGAGGCTAACAGAAGGCCCCAAGTCACCAGCCATACGGGTGAGCACCACATGGTATATTCAGGGACCTGGGCTACTTCTACCCGCTTACAGCAAGGTAGCCAGAAAGAGTGCAGATAGAAGGGGAGGCCTACAACTCCACCTGGCCAGGGGAACTCCTGTTTGCTCGCAGACTGACCAGGCCCCTTATGTTAGCCAGTACTCCCGGGAGGGTCTGCCTTAATATCACCAGTAAAGACCCTGAACTGCACTGCAAAGACTTTGAGTCGTTCCTGCTTCATCGCCGCACCAGCACTACTAGTGCTGGGACTCCCATGCACTATCACCCTCACCATCAACTACACTGCCCTGGGGCTCCACTCTTCCCATGGGGAGTCACACTACCTCAATTGCACACACCATCAGCCCCAGCGGTCAGCCTTGCAGCGGTGGTCCGCGCTGACCGCAATCCACGGGTGGCGTAGTCGGACAATTAACCTAAAACCCCCACAAAATACTGCCATCGGCCTGACCACCCTGAGCCACGGGACCGGGTCACCGCCACGGATTCTACAACCCCCAGAGACCCGGCTCCGGGTATCCCACACACGTCCACACTAGGCCCAGGGGGCGAGTCAGATACACAGCTGATAGTCCTACTGAATAGACTGTTAGAATTTGTATTATGGCAAGAAAAAAGCAGCTAAGTGAAGAAACACGAGTGGCCATCATTACTTTAAGAAATGAAGGTCAGTCAGTCCGAAAATTGGGCAAACTTTGAAAGTGTCCCCAAGTGCAGTTGCAAAAACCATCAAGCGCTACAAAGAAACTGGCTCACATGAGGACCGCCCCAGGAAAGGAAGACCAAGAGTCACCTCTGCTTCTGAGGATAAGTTTATCCAAGTCACCAGCCTCAGAAATCGCAGGTTAACAGCAGCTCAGATTAGAGACCAGGTCAATGCCACACAGAGTTCTAGCAGCAGACACATCTCTACAACAACTGTTAAGAGGAGACTTTGTGCAGCAGGCCTTCATGGTAAAATAGCTGCTAGGAAACCACTGCTGAGGACAGGCAACAAGCAGAAGAGACTTGTTTGGGCTAAAGAACACAAGGAATGGACATTAGACCAGTGGAAATCTGTGCTTTGGTCTGATGAGTCCAAATTTGAGATCTTTGGTTCCAACCACCGTGTCTTTGTGCGATGCAGAAAAGGTGAACGGATGGACTCTACATGCCTGGTTCCCACCGTGAAGCATGGAGGAGGAGGTGTGATGGTGTGGGGGTGCTTTGCTGGTGACACTGTTGGGGATTTATTCAAAATTGAAGGCATACTGAACCAGCATGGCTACCACAGCATCTTGCAGCGGCATGCTATTCCATCCGGTTTGCGTTTAGTTGGACCATCATTTATTTTTCAACAGGACAATGACCTCAAACACACCTCCAGGCTGCATAAGGGCTATTTGACCAAGAAGGAGAGTGATGGGGTGCTACGCCAGATGACCTGGCCTCCACAGTCACCAGACCTGAACCCGATCGAGATGGTTTTGGGTGAGCTGGACCGCAGAGTGAAGGCAAAAGGGCCAACAAGTGCTAAGCATCTCTGGGAACTCCTTCAAGATTTCCGGTGACTACCTCTTGAAGCTCATCAAGAGAATGCCAAGAGTGTGCAAAGCACTCATCAAAGCAAAAGGTGGCTACTTTGAAGAACCTAGAAAATAAGACATATTTTCAGTTGTTTCACACTTTTTTGTTAAGTATATAATTCCATATGTGTTAATTCATAGTTTTGGTGCCTTCATTGTGAATGTACAATTTTCATAGTCATGAAAATACAGAAAAATCTTTAAATGAGAAGGTGTGTACAAACTTTTGGTCTGTACTGTATATTAGAAAATGATATATATAAATATTGGAAAATTTGGAAAATAATATTTTCTAATATTATATATATATATATATATATATATATATATATATATATATATACTAGATGGTGGCCCGATTCTAACGCATCGGGTATTCTAGAATAGGTATGCGGCCGACGGGGTGCAATTAGCAGAGCGGCGTTTAAATTTGGCGCCCAAATCGCTGATTGGTCGCGTTAGGCAACCGCGACCAATCAGCAAAGCGGTGTTTAAATTTGGCGGCAATATCGGTGATTGGTCGCGGGCGGCGGCCGCGACCAATCTGCGAACCGTGTTAGTGAGGACTGGAGAGCGTGTTTAAATTTGGCACCAAAATCGCTGATTAGTCGCGACCAATCAGCAGAGCGGTGTTTAAATTTGGCGCCAAAATCGCTGATTGGTCGAGGCCGCCGGCCGCGACCAATCAGCGATTTTGGCGCAAAATTTAAACAACGCTCTGCTGATTGGTCGCGGCCGTCAGACGCGACTAATCAGCGACTTTGGGGCCAAATTTAAACCCCGCTCTGCTGATTGGTCGAGGCCGGCGACCGCGACCAATCAGCAGAGCGTTGTTTAAATTTGGCGCCAATCTCTCTGATTGGTCGCGGGCGGTGGCCGCGAACAATCAGGGAACCGTGTTAGTGAGGAATGGAGAGCGTGTTTAAATTTGGCACCAAAATCGCTGATTAGTCGCGACCGCGACCAATCAGCAAAGAGGTGTTTAAATTTGGCGACAATACTGCTGATTGGTCACGGCCGGCGACCGCGACCAATCAGCAGAGCGATGCAGAGCGGGGTGTAAATTTGGCGCCAAAATCGCTGATTGGTCGCTGGCCGCGACCAATCAGCAGAGCGGTGTTTAAATTTGGCGCCAAAATCGCAGATTAGTCGCGGCTGACGGCCGCGACCAATCAGCAGAGCGTTGTTTAAATTTTGCGCCAATACTGCTGATTGATCTCGGCCAGCGACAGCGATCAATCAGCAGAGCGTTGTTTAAATTTGGCGCCAATCTCGCTGATTGGACGCGTCTGGCGTCCGCGACCAATCAGCAGAGCGTTGTTTAAATTTGGCGCCAAGCTCGCTGATTGGTCGCGGCTGGCATCCGCGACCAATTAGCACAGCAGTGTTTAAATATGGCGGCAAGATCGGTGATTGGTCGCGGCCGCTATTTAAATGTGGCGCCCAAATTGGTGATTGGTCGCGGGCAGCGGCCGCGACCAATCAGCAGAGCGGTGTTTAACTTTAGCGCCAAGATCACTGATTTGTCGCGTGCGGAGAGCGCGACCAATCAGCGAATCGTATTGGTGAGGAGCGGGGAGCGGAACCGTATTAGTGAGGACCGGGGAGCGCCGCTGCCTGTGCGGCTACTTCCGCTGCGAGAACCCGGGACATGAGTGGGCGCTCGCAGCAGAAGTATCCCGACCCGCAGCGCCGCTCCCCTTTCTTCCCTTCACACCCTAGCCGCTGATGTCCCCACAGTATCAGCATGGTGTTACAAAGGTCCGGACATTTGTGTTAAAAATCGCTGATTGGTCGCTGGCGCTGCCCGCGACCAATCACCGATTTGGGCGCCAAATTTAAATATCGGCCGCGACCAATCACCTATCTTGGCTCCACATTTAATCACCGCTGTGCTGATTGGTCGCCGACGCTGGGCGCGACCAATCACCGATTTTGGCGCCACATTTAAATAGAGTCCGCGACCAATCAGTACAGCGGTGTTTAAATGTGGAGCCAAGATCGGTGATTGGTCGCGGCCGATATTTAAATTTGGCACCCAAATCGGTGATTGGTCGCGGGCAGCGCCAGAGACCAATCAGCGATTTTTAACACAAATGTCCGGACCTTAGTAACACCATGCGGATACTGTGGGGACATCAGCGGCTAGGGTGTCGAGGGAGGACCGGGGAGCGGCGCTGCGGGTCGGGATACTTCTGCTGCGAGCGCCCGCTCATGTCCCTGGTTCTCGCAGCGGAAGTATCCGCACAGGCAGCGCCGCTGACATCCATGCGGCAAGGGTGTGAAGGGAGGACCGGGGAGCGGCGCTGACATCCAATTGGTCGCGGCCGCTATTTAAATGTGCCGCACAAATCGTTGATTGGTCGCGGCCTTGACCCGCGACCAATCACTGATCTTGCGGCTAAAGTTAACCACTACTGTGCTGATTGGTCGCGGCCTATATTTAAATTTGGCGCCCAAATCGGTGATTGGTCGCGGGCAGTGTCCGCGACCAATCAGCACAGCGGTATTTAACTTTTGCGCTAAGATCAGTGATTGGTCGGGTCCGAAGACCGCGACCAATCATCGAATCGTCTTGGTGAGGACCGGGGAGCGGCGCTGCCTGTGCGGCTACTTCCGCTGCGAGAACCCGGGACATGAGCGGGCGCTCGCAGCAGAAGTATCCCGACCCGCAGCGCCGCTCCCCGGTCCTCCCTTCCGCATGGATGTCAGCGACGCCGGCGGTCCTTCCGCAGCTACCGGCCGGGACATGAGCGCCTCGCGCCGCTCATCTCCCGGCTGCATCTCCGTCCCGCAGATGGGTCCGGCGGTCGGGGTCCTTCTGCTGGCACCGGCCGAGAGATGAGCGCCTCGCGGAGCTCATCTCCCGGCTGCAACGCTGCTGAGCTCCGTCCCGCAGATGAGCCGCTAACGGCCGCCATCTTTTTTCTGAAATCCCGCGGCGCTGATTGGCCGCTGCCGGACCAATGAGCGACGCGGGATTTCCTGGACAGACAGACAGATAGACAGACAGACGGGATAAGACAATTATATATATAGATATATATATATAAATGTATATGTGTATATATATATATATATATATATATATATATATATTACACTGTGTTCCAAATTATTATGCAAATAATATTTTCTCAGATTTTCCCACATTACCTATATGAATTGCAGTCATTGTAATTTTCCAGTCAAATAACTATTAGAGTACAATTGAAAGGTTTTAGTACAAACTGCCTATGATAACAGTATATTTTTTAAAAAATAAAACACTCAAACTGCACTCAAAATGCATGTTCCAAATTATTATGCACAGCAGAGTTTTCAACCTTTTCATTTTAATAAAGAACAAAAAAATGGTCATTTTTGAAATTATAAGCATTAGCAGGTTATTACAAACTGAAATCAAACAGTTTTCAACTCAAAACTTTATTCTAGGTGATGTTACATTTGCACATAGGACCCCTTGTTCGAAAGGAGCTTCTGAACTCTCTCGTCCATTGAATTTGTCAGGTTTTGGATGGTTTCTGTTTCAATTGTTTTGCATGAGGACAGAATACCCTCCCAGAGCTGTTACTTAGATGTGAACTGCCTCCCGCCATCATAGACACTCCTTTTGATGATGCTCCAGAGGTTCTCAATGGGGTTGAGGTCAGGGGAGCATGAGGGCCACACCATAAGTTTGTCCCCTTTTATGCCCACAGCAGCCAGAGATGCAGATGTGTTATGTGCAGCATGAGACGGGGCATTATCATGCATGAAATGATCTCGATGGTCCAGATGGATGGAGTGGAGGATGGCTGGTTGATGGACACCCCATGCAAACACGGCTACGGCGCTAACAAGGAGGAGGTGGAGTAATGTTTTGGGCTGGAATCATGGGGAGTGAGATTGTTGGCCCTTTTAGGATCCCTGAAGGGGTAAAGATGAACTCCATAATGTATGTTGAGTTTCTCAAACAGCACTTCCTGCCATGGTTCAAGAAGAAGAACCGTGTATTCCGCAGCAAGATAATTTTCATGCATGATAATGCACCGTCTCATGCTGCACATAACACATCTGCATCTCTGGCTGCTATGGGCATAAAAGGGGACAAACTTATGGTGTGGCACCCATGCTCCCCTGACTTCAACCCCATTGAGAACCTCTGGAGCATCATCAAAAGGAGTGTCTATGATGGCGGGAGGCAGTTCACATCTAAGCAACAGCTCTGGGAGGGTATTCTGTCCTCATGCAAAACAATTGAAGCAGAAACCATCCAAAACCTGACAAATTCAATGGACGAGAGAGTTCACAAGATCCTTTCGAACAAGCGGTCCTATGTGCAAATGTTACATCACCTAGAATAAAGTTTTGAGTTGAAAACTGTTTGATTTCAGTTTGTAATAACCTGCTAATGCTTATAATTTCACAAATGACCATTTTTTTGTTCTTTATTAAAATGAAAAGGTTGAAAACTCTGCTGTGCATAATAATTTGGAACATGCATTTTGAGTGCAGTTTAAGTTTTTTATTTTTTTTACAAATATACTGTTATCATAGGCAGTTTGTACTAAAACCTTTCAATTGTACTCTAATAGTTATTTGACTGGAAAATTACAATGACTGCAATTCATATAGGTAATTTGGGAAAATCTGATAAAATATTATTTGCATAATAATTTGGAACACTGTATATACCGTGTAGATATATATATATGTGTATATATATACATACAGTGCCTACAAGTAGTATTCAACCCCCTGCAGATTTAGCTGGTTGACACATGCGGAATTAACTTGGCATTGTGACATTTGTACTGTAGATCAGCCTGGAAGTGGGAAATGCTCTGCAGCAAATTTTGGTTTTTTTTTTTGTTTGTTTTTTTTTTAAAACGTTAAAAGTTAATTCAGAGTGTCATTTATTATTCAACCCCTCAAACCACAAGAATTCTGTTTGGTCCCCCTAAAGTATTAAGAAGTAGTTCAGGCACCAAGAATAATGAGCTTCACATGTGTGGATTAAAGATCTCTTTTGCCAGCCTTTTCTGACTATTTACGACCCTCCCCAAACTTGTGAACAGCACTCAGACATGGTCAACATGGGAAAGACAAAGGAGCATTCCAAGGCCATCAGAGACAAGATCGTGGAGGGTCACAAGGCTGGCAAGGGGTACAAAACCCTTTCCAAGGAGTTGGGCCTACCTATCTCCACTGTTGGGAGCATCATCCGTAAGTGGAAGGCTTATGGAACTACTGTTAGCCTTCCACGGCCAGGACAGCCTTTGAAAGTGTCCTCCCGTGCCGAGGCCAGGCTTGTCCGAAGAGTCAAGGCTAACCCAAGGACAACAAGGAAGGAGCTCCGGGAAGATCTCATGGCAGTGGGGACATTGGTTTCAGTCAATACCATAAGTAACATACTCCACCGCAATGGTCTCCGTTCCAGACGAGCCCGTAAGGTACCTTTACTTTCAAAGCGTCATGTCAAGGCTCGTCTACAGTTTGCTCATGATCACTTGGAGGACTCTGAGACAGACTGGTTCAAGGTTCTATGGTCTGATGAGACCAAGATCGAGATCTTTGGTGCCAACCACACACGTGACGTTTGGAGACTGGATGGCACTGCATACGACCCCAAGAATACCATCCCTACAGTCAAGCATGGTGGTGGCAGCATCATGCTGTGGGGCTGTTTCTCTGCCAAGGGGCCTGGCCATCTGGTCTGCATCCATGGGAAGATGGATAGCACGACCTACCTGGAGATTTTGGCCAAGAACCTCCGCTCCTACATCAAGGATCTTAAGATGGGTCGTAATTTCATCTTCCAACAAGACAACAACCCAAAGCACAGCCAAGAAAACCAAGGCCTGGTTCAATAGGGAACAAGTCAAGGTGTTGGAGTGGCCTAGTCAGTCTCCTGACCTTAACCCAATTGAAAACTTGTGGAAGGAGCTCAAGAATAAAGTCCACATGAGACACCCAAAGAACCTAGATAACTTGGAGAAGATCTGCATGGAGGAGTGGGCCAAGATAACTCCACAGACCTGTGCCGGCCTGATCAGGTCTTATAAAAGACGATTATTAGCTGTAATTGCAAACAAGGGTTATTCCACAAAATAATAAACATAGGGGTTGTATAATAATTGACCCACACTTTTATGTTTAAAATTTAATAAAATTCAACTGAGCAACATAACTTTTTGGTTTGTAAGATTTATGCTTCTGTTCATAAAACCTACTCTCGTTTGCAGTTTGAAGGCTCTAACTTATTTGCATCTTATCAAACCAGCTAAATCTGCAGGAGGTTGAATACTACTTGTAGGCACTGTAATATAGTAATTGTTCTCTGGCTTTCTTAGGCTTTGTTCACACAATGTTCTTTTTTTTTCAGGAGGTCAAAAACAATGAGTTTTTCAAGTGAAATCCGCCTTATTTGTTTAATTTTTTCTTCTTCATCCTAAATGTTTTTTTGTAAGCATTTAGGCTATATGCACACGTTGCGTTTTTGCTGTGTTTTTTTTTTTTTCAGCGCAGATTTGTCACAAAACCTGAAGGGTTTCCAGATGCCTTCTAAGTGGAGTGTCACGCTTATTTTTGACTTGCAGATATAAATCTGCTGCATGTCAATTCTTTCAGCGTTTTTTTGCTGCAGATTTCACAGATACTAATGAGTGGGGAAAAATCAGAAAAAAATACAAAGGAATAACTTGTGTTTTTGCCACTGCGTCTTTCCTGCCAGGAGATGCTGAAATTGTGCAGAAATTTCTGCACACACCCTAAGTTAACATTTCCAGAAGCATTACTGTTTTCTTTGAAGATTTCTGTACCTGCTTTTGAGCTTTCTTTTCCCTTTTTTTAATGTGTTTTTATTTTTTTTGTGTGTGTGCACACGATTTTCAGGATTTTTTTTAACATCCATTTATCAATGAATAAGATGCTAACTTTTTTTTTATTTAGAAAACACTCAACAATAATCAAGCATTTTCTAGGTGTATTTTTTTGCCGTCTCTGGCTGGTATTGTAAAGTATGGAGTGTCTTCTTAATTGCAGAATGGTCAGCTCATTTATTTTAGACACTTGGAAACCTGAAGTTGATAAAAGACATACTAAAATTGAGTTAACTACATTGTCGACATCCCTGAGCTCCCCTGATTCTGCCGCTCTTTTCCGTTTTGCTCTGCGTCGCTCCATTGCAGAGATATTCACCTTTGTTTCTTCTGGAGCGCTCTATGTGAAATCTCTGCTTGTAGTGCAACTGGGCGTTTCTTCAGAGCCTTCTCTGGGGGCGTGCACTTTCACTCCTCCTTCCCAGACGTGGCCAATCACATCTCAGCAGCAGCTATCTGCTAGATCAACCGCTATGCTGTGATTGGCTGGCAATGAGTAGTGAAAGTGCACGCCCCCAGAGAAGACTCAGAAGAAACGCCCCATTGCACTACAAGAAGAGATTTCACATAGAGCGCTCCAGAAGAAACAAATGTGAATATCTCTGCAATGAAGCGACGCAAAGAAAAACGGAAAAGAGCGGCAAAATCAGGGGAGCTCAGGGATTTCAACATGGTATTTTCTTACATTTTTTTGCACTTTATACAAGTGAGAGGTCCTGCTTAAGGTGGGTTTAGCTCATGGTCACTTAAAGGGGTTTTCCCAGATTACAATATTACCTATTCTTGAGCTCCTACGATCCCCAATAATTTGCTGATTACACCCAGAATCTCAGCAGGTCAGTTGTGCATCCACTCGAGTACGCAGTAAATACTCGAGTAAATAGTCATCAATCACATGAAACCCTCACAATAGCACAAGCTGTACGCTGTATACTCTCCGACATGCTGTATATCACACATGTATTATTCTACCCCATGCTGTAAATTGCTGACACATATAATAATTTATGCTTAATGTGCTATTTAATGCAAACTGTAACTCGAATAAACCAGTTCTTGAATAAACTTGTATTCCTCCCCCCCTCCGGCCTCAGCTCTCCCTACTGTACACATAATTATTAATAATTTACCTGGCAGCAAGTGAATAAATTCTCTGCGCCAGCCAGTGGGCTGGGACTCATGGTTATAGGATTGCTAGTGGTAAAAGTATCTATTAGGCCAAGTTCACATGCAGCAGGTTGTTGTTTTTTTTTTGCAGCCAAAACCTGCTTTCTTGGCAGTAAAAAAAAGCGCAGTTTTTTGCAGCATTTTTTTGGGTTGCAGATTCACCAAAAATGCAGCAAAAACTGTTTTTTTTTTTTTGCAGAGTTTTTGCACTTTCTCGTTTGCTTTCTACAGGTGAAAGAATTGACACGCTGCAGATTTTCACAGAAAACCTGATGCAGTTCTTAAATTCAGCCAGGAAAAGAAACGTAAGCATTTGCTGATATTGTAAAATGCTGCTTATTTCCATAAAAAACGCAGTTTAAAAGCACTGCAAAAATACCGTGTGTGAATATGTATTCTTTGTTATATAATATTGCTCCAGTATTTATTGTATATATTATATTAGGGATGAAAAACACCTTCAGGCTGGTAGTTGCGACCTACTGTATATTCCACTGCGCACCATATGCAGTGTCCTCATTTATACTGGAAGTGCTGATACTATTCTAGGAATGGATGGAATTATATACTGACCATGCAGTGCAACACTGTATACACAAGGAATGGCCATGCAGTGCAACACTGTATACACAAGGAATGGCCATGCAGTGCAACACTGTATATACAAGGAATGACCATGCAGTGCAACACTGTATATACAAGGAATGGCTATGCAGTGTAACACTGTATATACAAGGAATGACCATGCAGTGCAACACTGTATATACAAGGAATGACCATGCAGTGCAACACTGTATATACAAGGAATGGCTATGCAGTGCAACACTGTATATACAAGGAATGACCATGCAGTGCAACACTGTATATACAAGGAATGGCTATGCAGTGCAACACTGTATATACAAGGAATGACCATGCAGTGCAACACTGTATATACAAGAAATGGCTATGCAGTGCAACACTGTATATACAAGGAATGACCATGCAGTGCAACACTGTATATACAAGGAATGACCATGCAGTGCAACACTGTATATACAAGGAATGGCTATGCAGTGCAACACTGTATATACAAGGAATGACCATGCAGTGCAACACTGTATATACAAGGAATGGCCATGCAGTGCAACACTGTATATACAAGGAATGACCATGCAGTGCAACACTGTATATACAAGGAATGACCATGCAGTGCAACACTGTATATACAAGGAATGACCATGCAGTGCAACACTGTATATACAAGGAATAACCATGCAGTGCAACACTGTATATACAAGGAATGACCATGCAGTGCAACACTGTATATACAAGGAATGACTATGCAGTGCAACACTGTATATACAAGGAATGACCATGCAGTGCAACACTGTATATACTAGGAATGATTGTGCAGTGCTGCACTGTATATACAAGGAATGACTGTGCAGTACAGTGATGTGTATACTAAGAATTACTATACATGACAGAAGTCTACACACTAGGAATGACCATGCAGTGCAGGACTGTATATACAAGGTATTACCATGTAGTGCAACACTGTATACAGAAGGAATTGCCATGCAGTGCAGGACTGAATATACTAGGAATGACCATGCAGTGCAGGGTGGTATATACTGGGAATCATCATGTAATGGAGGATGGTATATACTGGGAATCATCATGTAATACAGGGTGGTATATACTGGGAATCATCATGTAATACAGGGTGGTATATGCTGGGAATCATCATGTAATGCAAGATGGTACATACTGGGAATCATGTAGTGCAGGATGGTATATACTGGGAATCATGTAGTGCAGGATGGTATATACTGGGAATCATCATGTAATACAGGGTGGTATATACTGGGAATCATCATGTAGTGCAGGGTGGTATATACTGGTAATCATCATGTAGTGCAGGGTGGTATATACTGGGAATCATCATGTAGTGCAGGGTGGTATATACTGGTAATCATCATGTAGTGCAGGGTGGTATATACTGGGAATCATCATGTAGTGCAGGGTGGTATATACTGGTAATCATCATGTAGTGCAGGGTGGTATATACTGGGAATCATCATTTAATTCAGGGTGGTATATACTGGGAATCATCATGTAATACAGGGTGGTATATACTGGGAATCATCATGTAATACAGGGTGGTATATACTGGGAATCATCGTGTAATACAAGATGGTATATACTGGGAATCATCATGTAATACAGGGTGGTATATACTGGGAATCATCATGTAATACAGGGTGGTATATACTGGGAACCATCATGTAATACAGGATGGTATATACTGGGAATCATCATGTAATACAGGGTGGTATATACTGGGAATCATCATGTAATACAGGGTGGTATATACTGGGAATCATCATGTAATACAGGATGGTATATACTGGGAATCATGTAATGCAAGATGGTACATACTGGGAATCATGTAGTGCAGGATGGTATATACTGGGAATCATGTAGTGCAGGATGGTATATACTGGGAATCATCATGTAATACAGGGTGGTATATACTGGGCATCATCATGTAGTGCAGAGTGGTATATACTGGGAATCATCATGTAGTGCAGGGTGGTATATACTGGTAATCATCATGTAGTGCAGGGTGGTATATACTGGGAATCATCATGTAGTGCAGGGTGGTATATACTGGTAATCATCATGTAGTGCAGGGTGGTATATACTGGGAATCATCATTTAATACAGGGTGGTATATACTGGGAATCATCATGTAATACAGGGTGGTATATACTGGGAATCATCATGTAATACAGGGTGGTATATACTGGGAATCATCGTGTAATACAAGATGGTATATACTGGGAATCATCATGTAGTGCAGAGTGGTATATACTGGGAATCATCATGTAGTGCAGGGTGGTATATACTGGTAATCATCATGTAGTGCAGGGTGGTATATACTGGGAATCATCATGTAGTGCAGGGTGGTATATACTGGTAATCATCATGTAGTGCAGGGTGGTATATACTGGGAATCATCATTTAATACAGGGTGGTATATACTGGGAATCATCATGTAATACAGGGTGGTATATACTGGGAATCATCATGTAATACAGGGTGGTATATACTGGGAATCATCGTGTAATACAAGATGGTATATACTGGGAATCATCATGTAATACAGGGTGGTATATACTGGGAATCATCATGTAATACAGGGTGGTATATACTGGGAACCATCATGTAATACAGGATGGTATATACTGGGAATCATCATGTAATACAGGGTGGTATATACTGGGAATCATCATGTAATGCAAGATGGTACATACTGGGAATCATGTAGTGCAGGGTGGTATATACTGGGAATCATCATGTAGTGCAGGGTGGTATATACTGGGAATCATCATGTAGTGCAGGGTGGTATATACTGGTAATCATCATGTAGTGCAGGGTGGTATATACTGGGAATCATCATGTAGTGCAGGGTGGTATATACTGGTAATCATCATGTAGTGCAGGGTGGTATATACTGGGAATCATCATTTAATACAGGGTGGTATATACTGGGAATCATCATGTAATACAGGGTGGTATATACTGGGAATCATCATGTAATACAGGGTGGTATATACTGGGCATCATCATGTAATACAGGGTGGTATATACTGGGAATCATCGTGTAATACAAGATGGTATATATTCGGAATCATCATGTAATACAGGGTGGTATATACTGGGAATCATCATGTAATGCAGGGTGGTATATACTGGGAATCATGTAGTGCAGGGTGGTATATACTGGGAATCATCATGTAATACAGGGTGGTATATACTGGGAATCATCATGTAATACAGGGTGGTGTATACTGGGAATCATAATGTAATACAGGGTGGTATATACTGGGAATCATCATGTAATACAGGGTGGTATATACTGGGCATCATCATGTAATACAGGGTGGTATATACTGGGAATCATCATGTAATGCAGGGTGGTATATACTGGGAATCATGTAGTGCAGGGTGGTATATACTGGGAATCATGTAGTGCAGGGTGGTATATACTGGGAATCATCATGTAATACAGGGTGGTATATACTGGGAATCATCGTGTAATACAAGATGGTATATATTCGGAATCATCATGTAATACAGGGTGGTATATACTGGGAATCATCATGTAATGCAGGGTGGTATATACTGGGAATCATGTAGTGCAGGGTGGTATATACTGGGAATCATGTAGTGCAGGGTGGTATATACTGGGAATCATCATGTAATACAGGGTGGTATATACTGGGAATCATCGTGTAATACAAGATGGTATATATTCGGAATCATCATGTAATACAGGGTGGTATATACTGGGAATCATCATGTAATACAGGGTGGTGTATACTGGGAATCATAATGTAATACAGGGTGGTATATACTGGGAATCATCATGTAATACAGGGTGGTATATACTGGGCATCATCATGTAATACAGGGTGGTATATACTGGGAATCATCATGTAATACAGGGTGGTATATACTGGGAATCATCATGTAATACAGGGTGGTATATACTGGGAATCATCATGTAATACAGGGTGGTATATACTGGGCATCATCATGTAATACAGGATGGTATATACTGGGAATCATCATGTAATACAGGGTGGTATATACTGGGAATCATGTAATACAGGGTGGTATATACTGGGAATCATCGTGTAATGGAGGATGGTATATACTGGGAATCGTTATGTAATGGAGGATGGTATATACTGGGAATCATCATGTAATACATGGTGGTATATACTGGGAATCATCATGTAGTGCAGGGTGGTATATACTGGGAATCATCATGTAATACAGAGTGGTATATACTGGGAATCGTTATGTAATACAGGGTGGTATATACTGGGAATCGTTATGTAATACAGGGTGGTATATACTGGGAATCGTTATGTAATACAGGGTGGTATATACTGGGAATCATCATGTAGTGCAGAGTGGTATATACTGGGAATCATCATGTAATACAGGGTGGTATATACTGGGAATCATGTAGTGCAGGGTGGTATATACTGGGTTTGTACATGCACTGCTGGCTGATCTTGCAGGACATCTCCATTCAGGCTCTGTACACCATTCCTCCATGTTCCTGGCCCTCAGCTCCTGGATCTGGGGCTTCTGACTGTAGAGCTCTGGTTACTGGACACTGCTCAGTCTCCAGCCTTCATGTACCCCACTGTATATACTGTATACACCACCTGGCCTTACCTTGCTCAGTGTCTCGGTGCTTGGTGTGTCCTCAGCTCTTATAGATCCTCATATGTAATAATGTTTCTCTCCTCTTCCTGGAAGTAGAACAGAACTGAACTTGCAGCAGTTTGGAAACTTGTGAGTCTGTAGCAAGAAAAGTCCTAAAGACTCTGCTGCCCCCAAGTCCAGAGCTAGAAGCCACAAAGCAGCAAACCAGGCTGAGCTGCCGGCCCAGACAGTGGAGGAGAATATTATCATAATACAAACTAATATATACCTATAAATATTTATATATCATGTGTGTGCTGTCCTTCTTCCCTCTGCTCCTGGGAGATTTAATTTACAATGTCTCCAGCTTCATCTGTCCGGACATGAGATCGTAGAGTCTAAAAATTATTTCACAAATGATCAATTAATAAAAATATACATTTATATTGATATATAATTTATTCATAAATATATATTTTTCATTTATATATATATATGTTGAGATATATAGGTAACTAATGATACATGTAGTGTAGAGATAGATCAGACGAAGAGACAGCCGTATATTATGCACAGATAGATAAATATGTAGATGGATATTATGTAGACATAGAATATAGTTGTATAGATTAATTGCTAGATATTTACATTTTGGGGATAAATATAATGTAGGAATAGATAGCTATGTAGATAATTATTAAGTTGAGAGATATAGATAGATAATAGATAGATGATAGATAATAGATAGATGATAGATAATAGATAGATGATAGATGATAGATAGATAATAGATAGATGATAGATAGATAGATAATAGATAGATGATAGATAATAGATAGATGATAGATAGATAATAGATAGATGATAGATAGATAATAGATAGATGATAGATAATAGATAGATAATAGATGATAGATAGATAATAGATAGATGATAGATAGGTGATAGATAATAGATAAATAATAGATGATAGATAATAGATAGATGATAGATAGATGATAGATAATAGATAGATAATAGATAGATGATAGATAGATAATAGATAGATAATAGATAGATGATAGATAATAGATAGATAATAGATAGATGATAGATAGATAATAGATAGATGATAGGTGATAGATAATAGATAGATAATAGATAGATGATAGATAGATAATAGATAGATGATAGATAATAGATAGATAATAGATAGATGATAGATAGATAGATAGATGATAGATAGATAATAGATAGATAATAGATAGATGATAGATAATAGATAGATAATAGATAGATGATAGATAGATAATAGATAGATGATAGATAGGTGATAGATAATAGATAGATAATAGATAGATGATAGATAGATAATAGATGATAGATAGATGATAGATAATAGATAGATGATAGATAGATAGATGATAGATAGATAATAGATAGATAATAGATAGATGATAGATAATAGATAGATAATAGATAGATGATAGATAGATAATAGATAGATAATAGATAGATGATAGATAGATAATAGATAATAGATAGATGATAGATAGATGATAGATAGATAATAGATAGATGATAGATAGATGATAGATAGATAATAAATAATAGATAGATGATAGATAGATGATACATAGATAATAGATGATAGATAATAGATAGATGATAGATGATAGATAATAGATGATAGATAGATAGATGATAGATAATAGATAGATAATAGATAGATGATAGATAATAGATAGATAATAGATAGATAATAGATAGATATATAATAGATAGGTAATAGATAAATTATAGATAATAAATAGATAGATGATAGATAGATAATAGATAGATAATAGATAGATAATAGATAGATAGATAATAGATAGATAATAAATGATAGATAGATGATAGATAATAGATAGATAGATGGAGAATAGATAGATGTGAAGATAAATAGAAGGATAGATAGATAAAATATGGAACAGTACAATAACCAATAATTGGAGGGTGCAGGGCCTCCCTATTAGTTATCCAGATGCAAAATATAGAAAATAATGAAAGCAGGCAACACTCCAAAATATATGCCCATATGAAGTGGTAACAATTTGGTTATAAAGAACCTTTATCAAACCCTTCTATGTAACCAAAACATTGCCGCTCCACATGGGCTATTTAAAGTCCATGTTTTATAATATTTTGCAGTGCGGACAGTTTTTAGTTTTTGTATATTTTGAAACTAAGTTAATAGATAAACAGAGAGATATATAGATAGATAGAGGGATAGATATATAGATAGATAGATATGGGATAAATAGATAGATAATAGATAGATATGAGATAGATAGATAATAGATAGATAGATAGATAGATAGAAGGATAGATAGATAGATAGATAATTGATAGATGTATTGGTAGACAGATAAATGATAGAAGGATAGATACAGGTAGACAGACACAGCCTGGTATGGACAGGATTATCTCCTTATGTGCTGGCCGTGTATAGGACATATTTGTATATTACATGTTGGCACACTTCTACCATTCAGTGTGTGCTGTATATTGCTATATGTTCTACTCCTCATATAGCAGATGGCCACTTCTGCTGTCAGTCGCTGTCTCTTCTGGGTCGCTCAGGTCCTCAGTGCTGACTCCTCATGTCTGTACTCCTCGTCTCCCATGTGGATAATGTACAGCAGCGCAGTGTATGGGGAGGACGCCGCACACCATCTCCATTGTCCCAGGGTTTAGCTGTAATTAATGAGTCTATTTACATGCGGCCTCTCTATATTAGAGCACTAATTAGTTGTTGCCAAAGTTCAGGTCCCTTTGATCATAATGCAGTGACAATGATATAGTGTGCCCCATGAAGTAATTCCTATACATTACAGGCTGATTAATGAGGAGAAGAGAGAGGAGAAAGTGCAGATTATACATGTAATAAATGTACAGCTACTAATTAGTAACCAGAGGTCTCCGAAATACTCATATTATACTGTATCTCTATTATCTATCTATTATCTATCATCTATCTATTATCTATCATCTATCTATCATCTATCTATTATCTATCATCTATCTATTATATATAATCTATCTATCATCTATCTATTATCTATCTATCATCTATTATCTATTTATTATCTATCATCTATCTATTATCTATTATCTATCTATTATCTATCATCTATCTATTATCTATCTATTATCTATTATCTATCTATTATCTATTATCTATTTATCTGTCATCTATCTATCATCTATCTATTATCTATATATTATCTATCTATCATCTATCTATTATCTATCATCTATCATCTATCTATTATCTATCATCTATCTATTATCTATCTATTATTTATCTATCATCTATTTATTATCTATCATCTATCTATTATCTATTTATTATCTATCATCTATTATCTATCTATTATCTATCATCTATCTGTCTGTTTATTATCTATCTAAACATTTATTTGTCTATTTTTCTTTCTCCACATATTTCATTCATTTACATAGTGATATATAATACTTTCCTATGGTCAGAATTGCATTTTATTTGGATAATTGTAGCCACTGATGTCTTCGCCAATAATCACAGTAACAGATGACTGGTTATCTTACAGTTCTCTATAGGTTATGATATCTATAGGCCATATGCATAAACATAATTTATATTTGTATTATTTTTTTTAGATAAGCATATAAGATACAGTAGGTATCCAGGCAAATATACATAGCTAGTCAGACAGATACATAAAGATGAGATAGATGATAGATCTGATATTTCTTGCTGTATATAGGTAGATATTACATAGATTGTTAATATAGGTAGATAAAGAGACATATGAGATAGATAGAAGGAAGATAGATTTGAGAGAGATCTTTAATATCAGAAAGATAAATAGATATGAGATGACTACATGGTGATGATATAGATACACAGAGATTCATAAATAGATATGACATAGATAGATCATAAATAATCAGCATTCTTTATTCAAAATGTAAAAAAGATACCTTTTTTAATAAGACACCTTCTGTCACTTTTTGTATTCTGTCACCAACCAATAAGTTAGATAGTTAGGGAATAGTTCTCTAATGAGAAAGACCTAAGAAAATATTTCTAGGACATTTGAATTTTTTTCCCAATTTCCTCCCATCTCTGTGCTTTATAAATGAAGGAGACTCCACGTCAGCTCCTCGTCTGTGGTCTAATATCAACGTCAGATAAGAATACTGATCAGTAATGTCACGATGATGGCGGCTCTGTCATTATCACCTGATTCCCTTCCTCTCTTGTCTTTTTATAATAAATATTTCCTATATTTACTAATACCAATTTTTAGATTCATGTATGCACAAAGTCCATGTAATGTACAGGGCATATATATGATGTGTGTTTATTTCACGTGTATTTATTGTAGTCTGGATATATGTATGTATATATTTTCTTGATTTTATACATATATATATATATATATGTATATATAATATACAGTATGTGTGTATATATATATATATATATATATATATATATATTTATATATACATATATGTCTTATAATGTGTCCGGGATATGTATGTTTGTGTGTGACTATAGTACTCTATCTATCTAGATATTATATATAAGTAGAACATTGTGAGTAAATGGCATTTTTTCTGTTTCTCTGAGTTTATAATACATACAAAAGTGTGTATTTTTTTCCATGTCTACAAAACTCACACATATATGTATGTATGTGTGTGTGTATTTATATATATATATATATATTATAGAGTCATTATTTATATCTATCTATCTATATATCTATCTATCAATATATATATATATATATATATATATATATATATATATAATGTGTCCCATAAACGCATCGTAGATATTTCTGTAATATATAATTTGAAAAATCTACAATGTGTTTATGGGTCATATATATATAATGACTCTCTCTATATATATCTATATATAAATAATTATAGAATTATTATTTATATATATATATATATGTCCCATAAACACATTGTAGATTTTTCAAATTATATATTACAGAAATATCTACAATGCATTTCTGTGACAGTCATCTTTTTTATATCTGTATATCACTTATACACATTGTAGATTTTTCTTTTATATATATATATATATACTGTATATATATATATATATATATATATATATATGTGTGCCTACAATGTGTTTGTGACATAAAAAAAATATTTAAATACATATCTAAAATATTTTTTTTATTTATATATATTATTTTATATATCCAAAATAGATGAAGCAGCACCACCAACAACAAACTCACCCTGACCCCAGATGGATTCAAAACACTTGTTTTTTGGTGAATTTTTTATTTTTGAGGTTTCAGATTTTCTGTATCTATTAAGTTACTTGTGTTTTTTTTTTTCATTACATTTTTTAGCACTTTTTTTTTTTCATCTGTTTTTTTTTTATTCATTTCCACCACGGAGACGAACTAAAAACACACGTACATTTTTTTTTTTACCTGTGGATTTATCGCATCTAATGCCAGTCTATAGGACTCTATACTGTACTATACTGTATATCTAGAGAAAGGTGGACACTATGAACCGAAACGTGGCCACATGGGCCATTAAAGTCCTATATTTTGCACTATTTTTGGAGCGCTGCCTCCATTTTTTATATTTATTATTCTGGTTGGGTTAATGCCTGGGAAGCTTTGCACCCCCATTTCCTATATTTTATCCATCCATCCATCCATCCATCCTGCCGGCTTCTCCATTACTTTCCATTTCTACAAGTCTTTTTTTTTTTTTTATGGCTGTGAAATATTTCAGCGATAAACTGAGAACATTAAAGTGAATTCTTCGTGTTTATGTAACCAGAGTCATAAAAGAGGCTTTATAGAGCGTGCAGTGTGGGCTGGGGGATTACATCTAATGTTATAGAATGTGGCCACCGAGGCTGGTCACAAGCCCTTCGTGTCTGTCATAGGGTCATTTTAAAGGGCCGCACTCCTATTTCAGCCTATGACGAAGAAGAATGAAATCTGTGATTGTTGTGTTATTCCTCCTCTCCTATGATATTTTTTATGTATATATATTTATTAATAGCCATATCAATAGATTGGTAGCAAACTCATTCCTCCAGTTCTTGCAGCTAGAGCTGCTGAGAAATTTCCAGCTTCGGCCACTAGGGGGAGCACGTCTCCCTCATTTCTAGCCTATAGGCTCAGTGTAAGGCTTGTCAGACATAAGTAATACTTTGGTTGTGGTTCCCTCCCGCACCAATTTAATGAAAAATTAATTTTGATTTTTGGGTAATTTGGAAATTTACCTAGTACTGGGGAGAAATAATAATAAAAAAGGAGATCACAAAATATTCTCCCCTCTTAATAGACAGTATCGGACATGCAAAAGTGAGTGTTGCCCCTTTGTAATGCCAAACAGCTTCTTATAGAGGAGCTATTGACATGTCTGTTTCAGGAAATGCTGATATCCCTCCTGAAATAATTGCTATTCTGCTGTAGATTTTCTTCGTTGTGTTGTCCCTCTGTTACTCCTCCTGGAAATGTAAGAATAAATTGACAACTGTGTCCAATCAGAAAACAAGGGACCTCGGTCTAGTATTCAGTGAGGCCCCCAGCGATCATACATTTATAATCATTCCTGTGGATAGGTGATAATTTTTATGTATTATGCAGTTCTGCAGCAGCTGAGGTGTATTATGAGGTTCTGCAGCAGCAGAGTGTATTATGATGTTCTGCAGCAGCTGAGGTGTATTATGAGGTTCTGCAGCAGCTGTGGTGTATTATGAGGTTCTGAATCAGCTGAGGTGTATTATGAAGTTCTGCAGCAGCTGAGTGTATTATGATGTTCTGCAGCAGCTGAGGTGTATTATGAGATTCTGCAGCAGCTGTGGTGTATTATGAAGTTCTGCAGCAGCTGAGTGTATTATGATGTTCTGCAGCAGCTGAGGTGTATTATGAGGCTCTGAATCAGCTGAGGCGTATTATGAGGTTCTGCAGCAGCTGAGGTGTATTATGATGTTCTGCAGTAGCTGAGGTGTATTATGAGGTTCTGCAGCAGCTGAGTGTATTATGATGTTCTGCAGCAGCTGAGGTGTATTATGAGGTTCTGCAGCAGCTGAGGTGTATTATGATGTTCTGCAGCAGCTGTGGTGTATTATGAGGTTCTGCAGCAGCAGAGTGTATTATGATGTTCTGCAGCAGCTGAGGTGTATTATGAGGTTCTGCAGCAGCTGTGGTGTATTATGAGGTTCTGAATCAGCTGAGGTGTATTATGAAGTTCTGCAGCAGCTGAGTGTATTATGATGTTCTGCAGCAGCTGAGGTGTATTATGAGATTCTGCAGCAGCTGTGGTGTATTATGAAGTTCTGCAGCAGCTGAGTGTATTATGATGTTCTGCAGCAGCTGAGGTGTATTATGAGGTTCTGCAGCAGCTGAGGTGTATTATGAGGTTCTGAATCAGCTGAGGCGTATTATGAGGTTCTGCAGCAGCTGAGGTGTATTATGATGTTCTGCAGTAGCTGAGGTGTATTATGAGGTTCTGCAGCAGCTGAGTGTATTATGATGTTCTGCAGCAGCTGAGGTGTATTATGAGGTTCTGCAGCAGCTGAGGTGTATTATGATGTTCTGCAGCAGCTGTGGTGTATTATGAGGTTCTGAATCAGCTGAGGTGTATTATGAGGTTCTGCAGCAGCTGAGGTGTATTCTGATGTTCTGCAGCTGCTGAGGTGTATTATGAGGTTCTGCAGCAGCTGTGGTGTATTATGAGGTTCTGCAGCAGCTGAGGTGTATTATGATGTTCTGCAGCAGCTGTGGTGTATTATGAGGTTCTGAATCAGCTGAGGTGTATTATGAGGTTCTGCAGCAGCTGAGGTGTATTCTGATGTTCTGCAGCAGCTGAGGTGTATTATGAGGTTCTGTAGCAGCTGAGGTGTATTATGAGCTTCTGCAGCAGCTGAGGTGTATTATGAGGTTCTGCAGCAGCTGAGGTGTATTATGATGTTCTGCAGCAGCTGAGGTGTATTGTGATGTTCTACAGCAGCTGAGGTGTATTATGATGTTCTGCAGTAGCTGAGGTGTATTATGATGTTCTGCAGCAGCTGAGGTGTATTATGAGGTTCTGAATCAGCTGAGGTGTATTATAAGGTTCTGCAGCAGCTGAGGTGTATTCTGATGTTCTGCAGCAGCTGAGGTGTATTATGATGTTCTGCAGCAGCTGAGGTGTATTGTGATGTTCTACAGCAGCTGAGGTGTATTATGAGGTTCTGCAGCAGCTGAGGTGTATTATAATGTTCTGCAGTAGCTGGGGTGTATTATGATGTTCTGCAGCAGCTGAGGTGTATTATGAGGTTCTGCAGCAGCTGTGGTGTATTATGAGGTTCTGAATCAGCTGAGGTGTATTATGAGGTTCTGCAGCTGCTGAGGTGTATTATGAGGTTCTGCAGCAGCTGTGGTGTATTATGAGGTTCTGCAGCAGCTGAGGTGTATTATGATGTTCTGCAGCAGCTGTGGTGTATTATGAGGTTCTGAATCAGCTGAGGTGTATTATGAGGTTCTGCAGCAGCTGAGGTGTATTCTGATGTTCTGCAGCAGCTGAGGTGTATTATGAGGTTCTGTAGCAGCTGAGGTGTATTATGAGCTTCTGCAGCAGCTGAGGTGTATTATGAGGTTCTGCAGCAGCTGAGGTGTATTATGATGTTCTGCAGCAGCTGAGGTGTATTGTGATGTTCTACAGCAGCTGAGGTGTATTATGATGTTCTGCAGTAGCTGAGGTGTATTATGATGTTCTGCAGCAGCTGAGGTGTATTATGAGGTTCTGAATCAGCTGAGGTGTATTATAAGGTTCTGCAGCAGCTGAGGTGTATTCTGATGTTCTGCAGCAGCTGAGGTGTATTGTGATGTTCTACAGCAGCTGAGGTGTATTATGAGGTTCTGCAGCAGCTGAGGTGTATTATAATGTTCTGCAGTAGCTGGGGTGTATTATGATGTTCTGCAGCAGCTGAGGTGTATTATGAGGTTCTGCAGCAGCTGTGGTGTATTATGAGGTTCTGAATCAGCTGAGGTGTATTATGAGGTTCTGCAGCAGCTGAGGTGTATTCTGATGTTCTTCAGCAGCTGAGGTGTATTATGAGGTTCTGTAGCAGCTGTGGTGTATTATGAGGCTCTGCAGCAGCTGAGGTGTATTATGAGGTTCTGCAGCAGCTGAGGTGTATTCTGATGTTCTGCAGCAGCTGAGGTGTATTCTGATGTTCTGCAGCAGCTGAGGTGTATTATGAGGTTCTGTAGCAGCTGAGGTGTATTATGAGTCTCTGCAGCAGCTGAGGTGTATTATGAGGTTCTGCAGCAGCTGAGGTGTATTATGAGGTTCTGCAGCAGCTGAGGTGTATTATGATGTTCTGCAGCAGCTGTGGTGTATTATGAGGTTCTGCAGCAGCTGAGGTGTATTATGATGTTCTGCAGCAGCTGAGGTGTATTATGAGGTTCTGCAGCAGCTGAGGTGTATTCTGATGTTCTGCAGCAGCTGAGGTGTATTATGAGGTTCTGTAGCAGCTGAGGTGTATTATGAGGCTCTGCAGCAGCTGAGGTGTATTATGAGGTTCTGCAGCAGCTGAGGTGTATTCTGATGTTCTGCAGCAGCTGAGGTGTATTCTGATGTTCTGCAGCAGCTGAGGTGTATTATGAGGTTCTGTAGCAGCTGAGGTGTATTATGAGGCTCTGCAGCAGCTGAGGTGTATTATGAGGTTCTGCAGCAGCTGAGGTGTATTATGAGGTTCTGCAGCAGCTGAGGTGTATTATGATGTTCTGCAGCAGCTGTGTTGTATTATGAGGTTCTGCAGCAGCTGAGGTGTATTATGATGTTCTGCAGCAGCTGAGGTGTATTATGAGGTTCTGCAGCAGCTGAGGTGTATTATGATGTTCTGCAGCAGCTGAGGTGTATTATGAGGTTCTGCAGCAGCTAATCTGTGCCAGTAGCTGCAGTTACAAATATTGATATCTTTTTTCCTTTTGCCCCTTTAGTCTTCGTTTCCAGCACACACAGATCTTTGTCAGGTTTTCATCAGTTGAGAGTGATTTATGCATCTATCGACTTTTTTTTAACAATTTTCTCCTAAATGCAATGGAAGAAAAGCCCCCGCGATTTATTCTCCGAGAGCACAAAGGGGGGAATTAGGAGACAGCGGCACAACAATGTCACAATCAGTGATTTTAATGACTCATTTAATGATGTTAATCTGTTTAAAAAAAAAATCCCTGGGAAAAGTGAGCGAGAAAAAGAATAAATCTAGTCCTGGAGATAATGAGAGGGGCGTTTGCATAATTTTATAAAAATATATTAGAATATTAATGATCAATAATTTAAAAAAATAAAATGTTACAGCCGTACTCCTGAGACTTCTATTAAAAAAAATATAAATAAATTGGTTTAAAACATGATGACCGGGCTTTTATCACCTCCTCTACTGCTTTTTCTCTTCGGGCCGAGTTGGTCCGGAAAATCGGCTTATCCTGCGTGGAACAATAATAATTCCAGTGCCAGATTAGTAGGAACTTTCCCTTGATTCCAACATCCTTCTCTCGTCCCCAATCATGCGGTATGTGTCCCTATTACTGCACCTGGCACAATAACAGCTCCTCTTACCGCTGCGCATAGTAATGCCACTACTGTGCCCCTTACATAGTAATGTGGCTCCTTTGTGCCTTCACAGCAGCCCCCACACTGTATAATGGCCCCCACACTAGTCCCCACACTGTATAATGGCACACACAGTTTATGACAGCCTCGCACTGTGGCTCCCATGCTGTATAATGGCCCCCACAATGTATGGTGGCCACCACAGTAGCCTTCAACCTGTATAATGGCCTCCCGCATTACCATGACCTCCACGCTGTATAATGACCCCTGTATTGGCTCCCACACTGTATAATGGCTCCCACATTAGCCCCCACACTGTATAATGGCTCCCACATTAGCTCCCACACTGTATAATGTCCCCCACATTCGCTCCCACGCTGTATAATGTCCCCCGCATTAACTTCCATGCTGTATAATATCCCCCGCATTAGTTCCCACGCTGTATAATGTCCCCCACATTAGTTCCCACGCTGTATAATGTCCCCCACATTAGTTCCCACGCTGTATAATGTCCCCCACATTAGTTCCCACGCTGTATAATGTCCCCCACATTAGTTCCCACGCTGTATAATGTCCCCCACATTAGTTCCCACGCTGTATAATGTCCCCCACATTAGTTCCCACGCTGTATAATGTCCCCTGCATTATCTCCCATGCTGTATCTTCCCGCATTAGCTCCCATGCTGTATAATGTCCCCCACATTAACTCCCACTCTGTATAATGTCCCCCGCATTAACTCCCACTCTGTATAATGTCCCCAGCATTAGGTCCCACATTGTATAATGTCCCCTGGATTAGCTCCCATGCTGTATGTCCACTGCATTAGTTCCCATGCTGTATAATGTGCCCCTCTGTATAATGGCCCCCGCATTAGCTCCCACACTGTATAATGGTCCCTGCATTAGCTCACATGCTGTATTGTGGCCCCCGCATTAACTCCCACGCTGTATAATGGTCACTGCATTAGCGTCCACGCTGCATAAGAGTGCCTCACTTAGCCCCCACATTGTATAAGGGGCCCCCATACTTTATGAAGCCCCCACAGTCCCACCACATGTTTTAAATAAAATGAAAAAACATCCTATACTCACCTAATCCACGATCCTGACGTGGGCAGATCAACGCACTGTTATCGCATGCAGAGGACATAGTCCTGTGCTTACACCGGCGCCTTGGCCAGTGCATCACCTGCTGTTCTGTAGTCCGCAGCCTTAAAGTGACCTGCGGTTTACAGAACAGAGAGCAGTGGTGCAGGGAGATCGTGTCTCCCCGCTCTACTGCGGAGCTTAACTGTATCTGTGTGCTGTGCATGCCGATATAGTTAACAGTGACAGTAGCTCCTAGTGGGCCCCTCCGAGTCCAGGTTGACCGCACCCTCTGCCCTCCGCACCCCGGTATTTACGCTACTGCCTCCTAAGGATCACAGGACTAGGTGTGACCACAGCCCCTGCATTCACAATAGTTGCAGCCCTGGGAAATATGTAAATTACAGATAAGTTACACAGATACAAAGCTGTGACCACAACTATAGATTTTTATGAGGATCCGGCGAGATGGGAAATTTTATGGAAAGTTTGCTCTCCTTTTTCCCCCACCCCCCTGTAGATTACTAAAGCATCTATCTTTGTAATTGCTCTACTAGAAAATGTAAGAGGGAGAATTTCCTAGATAAGGTAAACATTAATCACAGAAACACCTAGGATAAATCTGTTTATGCTCCTTAAGTAATATTATTTAACCCCAATTACCCTCACGGAGCAGCCTAATATTTTCTGGCATTGACTGAGATCATTCCTACCCCCCAAAAAAAGGATAATTGGGATTGTAAAAAAACAAGAGCTAATACTTACACTATAGGGATAAAAGGATGTACCGGTATATTACATTTTTCAGGAACTTTTCTGACCTTCTATTCTACATTCATAGACATTAATATGGAGTCTGCTCCTCTGCAGATATAAAAGCTCCCGCTCTTCCAGGAAGGATTTCTGCAAGATTTTGGAGGCATCTATGGGAATTTTTGCCCCTTCATCCAGATGATCATTTGTGAGGTCAGACCCTGATGTTGGAGAGGGCGGGCTCACAATCTCCATTATAGGTGTTGGATGGGGTTGACGTCATGCCCTTCCACCACACTATCCCCAACCATGTGTCGCGCAAGGTGTGGGAAAGACTTAGTGCAACACAAAGGGGAGAGGGAAAGGGGTGGAAGTGGAGACCTCCTAGGTTGATCTAGCATCTCCCCTAATTTCCCTGTATTGATTCTTCACCAATAGCTGCACGCGTTCCTCACCCTCTCTTTCCCTGGCGTTTGGCTCAGACTAGGGAAGGTAGGAGATGAGCACTAGTCGATCTCCACTAAACACTATAGACAACAAGGAAGGAAAAACAGGGGGAAATTGCTTAGCTTTAGACGACTCCAGACAAATGCGCACACATCCTCAAGCTCCAAAGAAGACATAGTACTGTTCTTCCAAAAGCCTTCACCAGTAGGAATGAATATCGCCAGCACCTCCCTCTAGAACACACCAGGTATTTATACAACCAGGCCAGGGAGTTAAATAGCCAAAGGAAGGTAACTGCTGGGCCCTAGAGACAGCCTCTAAGAAGATGTCTGTAATGTCAAACTTAGAGATCTCCTGCAACCAACTGCAGGGCATCTGTCTGTCACTTCTGACACACTCGTGACAGTATCCCCCCTCTACGAGTGGCCTTCGGACACTCAGGACCGGGTTTCTTAGGATAAGAGGTGTGGAATCAGTGAACCAATCTGGGAGCGTTCACCTCTGACACTGAAACCCACATCCTCTCCTCTCCTTTGGACCATAGCCTTTCCAGTGCACCAAGTATTGTAGAGAACGACGTTGGAGACGAGAATCTACAATCCTCGAAAGTCAGGGGGTTACGTTCTCCTGGCCTTCACTAAATTCAGACTTGTCCATCACATAGAAAAGTGTGATCTCTCACTACACAGAACATGTTTCCTCCAGAGTCCAGTGATGGCGGCTTTGGAGGATCCATCCTGTCTTGTACTACACAGAAATGTCATTGATATTAATAGACACGGTGTAATACTTAATTTCCCCTGTGGCGGCGATGCAGGGAAAATAAACACGTAATACTAAGTGATCCCCACAGATCACAGCTTTTTGCAGTGATTACAGCAGGAGTTCACTTTGTGATCTGTCTATTGTCATAGAACATTTCTAACAAGTAGGGATTGCCCAAAGAGGAGAACTTCTAAGATGACCTAACTGTAAATATGTAATTGTTTTTCTATTTTTTACCTGGTTTAAATACCGCTGTTCTCCTGAATTCGGCTGTCAAGCACGATGTGGGAAAGACTAAGTGCAACACGAAGGGAAGAGGGGAAGGAAGCCCAAACACTAGGGAAATGGGGAGTGGAGACCCCTAGGCAGATGTAATATCACCTTACCTATCCTACCGTCCCTATATAGGTTCCGCACCTACTGCCAAACAGGAAACCTAATCCTTGTATATCCCTAGAGCTAGGCCCTAGATAGGGAGGGGGTGGTGAGCACTGGTCAGGCCCCACTATAAACTAAAGACAACAAGGTAGACAAACAAAGGGGAAAAACTTAGCTTGAGCAGACACCAGAGAGATTACACCAAATGTCCTCCAAGGGCACCAGAGAGGAAGCTAGCCGACTGCTATTGTTCCAAGCCTTCACAGGGGAAAATGGAAATATCACCGACGACTCCCTGAAGCAGACTGAGAGTTTATTAACACCCAGACCAGGGTGTGTCAATCAGAGCAGGAGGGAGGTTGGCCCGGGTCCAAAAGTAAGAAGGATTAAGAAGGCGTCTGCAATGCCAAACGAAGTGACCTTCTGCAGCCAGCTCCAGAGTGACTGATGTGACACAGGCGATGCTTTTCGTTTGTTCCTACGCCTTGCCATTGTTGAGATATGACCTCCTCTTCCCTGCATATAAATATAGTCCTTTTTTTAAAGCAAGGTGGGCGTGGTCCACAATTCTTCTTCATGATGACCACTCCCACTTGGCTAACAAAGACTAGATTTATATTCAGGGAAGAAGGGACCATATATCAGGAACGGAGAGGCGGAGAAACAAAAGAAAAACATTGCAGAATTCAGGAGGACAGGGGAATTCACACCAGGTAAAAAGCAATTACATATTTACAGGTCCTCTTTAAATGTATACTTATGGTTGCAACAAATATTTATAATCAGTGTAATTACATATTTTATCGTTTTTTTTTATTACGTTTCAGAGGTTATTCCAGCATTATTTATGTGACTTACGCTGTGATGATGGCCGCTCCGCTATCTTAGGAGAGAGACATTTTGAGAGGAGCTTCGACGACTTTTGTCCCGATAGTGACATCTTATCATTGACTATTTTAGGCTTTTCTTTCCACCAGATGCTTCACATAATCAGTAAAAACTCAACAATTACCACAGACCTTGGAAAAATGTATTGTTGCTGAACTCGTGATGTCATATGAATCTCTGAATTTCATCCATCCACCCACGGGTTCAGTGGACAAAATTCAGGGACAATCCTAGTGTAATGGATGTGTAATAAACTGATTCAGCACCAATTGGTGGAGGAAAAAAAATAAATATAAAATAGGCATCTGGGATACTGGAAGTTTACCAAGTATTATCAACAGGGGCGTAACGGCCGTGGTCGCAGAGGTTACCCCCGCGATCGGACCCGTGAAGGTGAGGGGCTCACCAACGCCCGCACAAACTTCAACTGGATGTGCATCCTCAGACGCGCATTCAGCTGAAGTGTATTGCGGCGCAGAGACCCGTCGGGTCCGTGCGCGGCTATACACACTGCCGGCCAATGAGAGGTCAGCAGCTGATGTCAGCGTACACATAACTGGGGGAGCATGGCAGTGACATCACGCGCTCCCGTCGCTTGCACGCTGAAGTCAGCTGCCGGCTTCAGAAAAGGACGATGCGTGGCGGGGGAGCGGAAGGAAGGTGAGTATAATGGTTTATTTTTTTTTCTGTACATTAAGGAACCGCGACAAAATGGGGGACATATAGCAGGAGGGGGGATATATATATATATATATATATATATATATATATATATATATATATATATATACAAGCGTGAGGCTCAGGATAAGGGACATTTATATATCAGGATGGGGGATATATATCAGGATGGGGGACATACTGTATACCCGGATGGGGCCCAGGATAAGGGACATATATACCAGGATGGGGGATATATATACCAGGATGGGACACAGTATAAGAGACATGTACCAGGATAGAGAATATATATACCAGGATGGGGTCCATGATAAGGGAAATATATACCAGGGTGAAGAATATATATACCAGGATGGGGGATATATATCAAGATGGGGACCAGGATAAGGAATATACAGTATATACCAGGAAGAGGGAGGGGATATATACCAGGATGGGGCCCAGGATAAGGGACATATATACCAGGGTGAGGGATATATATACAAGGATGGGGGATATATATCAAGATGAGGCCCAGGATAAGGGATATATATACCTGGATGGGGGATATATACCAGGATGGGGCCCAGGATAAGGGACATATATACCAGGATGGGGGATATATATACCAGGAAGGGGGGCCCAGGTCCATATCTTGCACAGAGGCCCATCGGACTCTAGTTACGCCACTGAAATCAATCCTCACTGCATGTTACTGATGAGACTATTTTAATCTATCCTCCTGCTGGGCCAGCCTTGCTGTATTAATCTACTACATAATAGTAATGGAAACTTTGAAGATACCATACAAATCGTACACTGCCCCTCAAGAGTAATATGAGAAGATGATTGTAGCTATCCTGGATATAAGGATGACAGCAAGAGAGAGAAGGAAGAGATAGGAGAAAAGTGTAACATTTACGGTGCTGTTCTTAACGGGAAGAGATGATCGGCCAAAAAAATCCAACATGGGCGTTGATCTTTTTTTTCATGAGCAAATAGCCTTTGGTTCCCATATATACATACTGTATGTATACGGATATTAATAGGTCTGCCAACATGAAGAAATTTAGTTTATGTCTTAGTCCAATATATGTATACAGGGCCCTAAAGGTGTCCATATATATAATAGCCATTGACCGCACCTTTGGCCGACAGCTACTCTTCCTGTCTCATGTACAAGCATGATCAGTCCATGAGTATTCAATGGAAAGAGGAGAGTAAGTCGTTGCCCGACACCTCTGGCGGCAGCTTATCTTCCCTGTGAACAGAAGAATTGAGCGGGGACATTCAACACGCCCGATGATTTACTCCCTCGTCATCATATGTCAAGAAGTCATCTGGCTGGTCAAGTCAATTTTGCTCTAATATGTATAGTCGCCTTAAGAGATGCAACCTACTCGTAAACAAATGCAAAAATTTGGATAGAGCCACACAACACGACAGCCATCGTCAACCATTGTCTTTTCCGTTTGGTTGCTCAAGAAATTTCTAGATTTCTGCCAAGGGCAGAGACCCAATTTGTACATCGGATCACACATTGTTCTTAAAATTTGCAAGATATTATGGAACATTATTTTTTTTTTCTCTCTCCGTGTGTTCTTCAAGGACATTTTTTATGAAGTACAATATGTTCCACAACCTGAAGACTTGTGAGGACTCCTGGTCTATTACACTCGGGCTCTTCTAGAGTTTGTTATCCTTCCCACGTTTCATTTTATTCTCCGTCATCTAATAAATCAACTCCAGCTGCTTACATTTGGCAGACTCTTACGCAGCTAATAACGTCTCCAGCCAAGTCATTAACCTGCTCCTAAGCTTGAAAAATCGGGTCGTGACGTCACTGCCGGTCCCGAACGTCACACCAAAGTGCTCTACAACACAGTTAGAGGTCTGAGATTAGGCGAGAGGAATAATCTTGAGCTACTTGGTGCCAAGCTCAGGCATACACTTGGCTCCGTTCTGAAACATAAATCTAAGAACTTACTTGAATCTCGGACAGAACTTAAAAGCAGTCATAAAATGAAAATGCTAAAAGAAAGACAAATGCAGATGAATGACTGTGAAATTTAGGACTAAAAAGTCCCAGAGAAAGAGCAAGTCTAATAAAGTCAAAATTGGGCAAAAAGAAAGGAGTAAAAGAGTTATTCCGACAAAATTCTGCATAGTCACACTTTTTTGACGTATGATTAAAGCAATGGCAAATATTATCTTACGAACATTGACCAAGAAGATGACTATGTAGCCAACAACTCCCTCAAAGAGTACAGAAGGGTCCTCCAATAAGGGTCATCCAACCACACAAGATCCCTTGGGTGCAACCCATTTTTCCTATGATGAATTTTTTTAGATATCCCGTAATAATTCTCAGATGTGTAGGATTTAGTAATTTATTTAGTTATTGTTTTATGTCTGTGTAACTACTTACTAGTGATGAGCACTAAAATTCTCGAGTACTCAGTACTCGAATCGAGCAGGTCGGATGCTTGGACGGGCTCGACTAGAGTAGCAAGAATAATGGAAGTCAATGGGAAACTCAAACATTTTTCCGAAAGACCCTAATAGGAGGGCTGCGGGGAGGGGTCGGGAAAATTGCTGAAATGGATAGAAACAGCTCTCAATTGGAATGGGAACAGCATGGGGAAGACTCCCAGGTCGCTGCTGGAAACAATGTTGTCAGAGTATTACGCAACTTTTAGGGTGTGTTCCCACGATCAGTGTTTGTTCAGGCTTTCACGCAGCTGAATTTTCCACATGAATCCTGCAGCTCAGCTTACTTGCATTTTTGTATACGTTTTTGACGCATGCATTTTTGCCTCTCTTTGATATGTTATTATATGTGCAAATATATAGATAGATATGGGGCAGGTAGGTAGATAGATAGATAGATAGATAGATAGATTTCTGTGTGATATATAAGTGCCGTGCGTGTATAATTTACTGCATATGGATTAACCTAATAAATAATTAAATGAAAAAATGACGTTGATTCCTTCTATTTTTGATAACCAGCCAGGGTAAAACAGACAGATGTGGGCTTATATTATCAGGCTGGGAAAGTCCTTAGTTATTGGGCCCTTCCCAGTGTAAAAATTCCAGCCCTCAGCCACCCCAGAATCAGTGCATCACATGAGATGCGCAAATTCTAGCATTTTGCTTGGCTCTTCCCAATTGCCTTGGTGCGGTGGCAATCGGGGTAATGGTAGTTGAGTTTCATGACAGCTGTGATTTGTCAAAAAACACATCTGCCATCAAACCCTAGTATTAGTAATGGAGAGGTATCTATCAGACACCCCCATTACTAACCCGGTAATAAAAAAAGAAAAAAACACAGTCACAAATAAAAAATACTTTATTTGAATAAAAATTCCCCCACACTATCCCTTGTTCACCAATTTATTGAAGAAAAATAAAAATATTCTATGTAGGTAATCCAACGAATCAAAAGTAGTCCAGAAAGCTGTCTGCTTTACCTTGGGTGGTTATCAAAAATAGGGTGGACGCCATGATGTTTTTTTTAAATTATTTATTTATTAAAACCAGGCTAAAACGCACTTACAACGCATGTGCTTTTTTTTTAAACTCCGCATGATGACCCTCTAAACATTTGGCGCAAGGGCCGCATGATGACCCTCTAAACATTTGGCGCAAGGGCCGCATGATGACCCTATTGATATGGTGCAGTATGTATGTACCTGAAAAGGACATTTGTTTTAATGGCGCAGCAGTGGTATACAAGTACTGCAATAGCAATTAAACGCTGCCTATAAACCTGCTCTAATCTAATCTCTCCCTCCTAGATCAACTCTCCGTGAACTGCTTCCAGAGGAAAGTGTGCCGAGCATTGCGTCACAGGGTCTTATATAAGACCTGATGACGCGCTGCCGCCTGCCAATCACAGTAATGCCAGTAGCCAACATGGCTACGGTATTACTGTGTATGGCAGGCAAATCCCGCATGTTTATTGGCTGTCTAAACATGCGGGGCGGGGACTTGAGCACCCGCGATGCGCGATTGAGTAACGAGTGTACCCGAGCACCCCGATGCTCGATCGAGTATCGAGCCCTCTCGCTCATCACTAGTAACTACTCTTAATTTTTTTTAACACCCTGCTCCCCTAAGTTAGTAAAAGCAAAGAGTTCTCACTATAGAGGACTTGGAAGTGATTTCAGTGCCACACTTGGATTCTTTGGGTCACCAGAGAAGACAACTCCTAGGGCCCACCCTCCATTACATCTTGAACTTTAGGTCTATGGGACCAATGGAGGATCACTAGGCTCTACTTGACCAATTTAACCTACCTCCGTTCCACTATTTTGGAGAGGACCAATTTGACTGAATCTTAATAATTAGACATTGTGGGCTGAAGGCATTCTTTACTTTCTCCAAACATCTGGATATACTGTAGGAAAAAAGTGTAAAAGACGACTCATCATATTAGATTTGTCGATTACTCAAGGGTCAAGACCTTGTGGTCATACAACAGGTTATGCATCCTTTCTCCAGGCAATGGGCCTGGAAACATGTAGCTTCTGAACAGCAGCCCTGCTTTAAATTTCAGTTTTGTGTAGCTAATGGAGTTCAGTTGTTGAGTCACGGAGATGCTCATTCAATTTTTTTGGTCAATTGTTTGACCATATTTTTAGGGCTTGGCAATTATCGTGTAACATCCATCAATTCCTGTCAGTGGGATTCAGTTTGCAATTATTCTAAGATGCATCCTATTTACTGTATGAACTGATTTTCATATATGTCATGAAAACTTGGACATTTTTTGGTTTTAATTTAATTTGGAGCTGGCCCTGTTCTCTCAAGGGCACAAGTGTAGCAGCATGGTTGTCCTCTGTGATACAACCAACCATGGTCGAGAGTTAGTCATCATCCATCTATCCAACCCACTAAATCAAATGTCCTTGACTTGCTATACATGTCATAGTATCTTTTACCAAAGCACATGTACAAAAGTAGCACTGTTTTTTGAAAAAAAAAAAAAAAAACACCCAAAAAGTAGTTGATTTTGTTTATAACCCATTTAAAGGGGATTTGTCATTTGCCAAAAATATGTCATGTTTTTACCTGGTGTAAATGTCACTGTTCTCCTGAATCTGGCGCTGTTTTTCTTTTCTTCCTGCGCCTCCCCATTCTTCAGATATAGCCCATTCTTTCCTGTATGTAAATGTAGTCTTAAATAAAATGGGCGTGGTCATCAACAGTTGGCTAACAAGTCTAGATTTTTATATTCAGGGAAGAGAAGACCATATCTCAGGAATGGAGAGGCACAGGAGCAAAAGAAAAACAACGCCGGATTCAGGAGAACGGCGGCAATGACACCATGTAGAAAAATTACATATATAAAGCTAATGAGAAGTCCCCTTTAAATTAAGTTGAGATCCAAAGGAGAACATAAACCTACATTTTCCTCTTACCCTATGAAAAAAATACTTAGAGCTTTGTAGAAAAGTAATCCAAAAATTTGTACAAAGGTACAAGTTTTTTTTTTTCTAAGTAAAAAGCACAACTTCATTGGCTAATCTTAAAAATCTTTTTATGATTCCAGACCTTATCTATCCTTTTGCAGAAGCTATCCATGTCGTAGCTATCTACGCACTCCATCTGTGGACATAGAAAGCCTGAGTCATGGCTGCTTGTAGGTAAAGCGTCCAGAACAAGCATTTCTGCATTATTCACAGACATCTGGAATTTTGAAAATGTTGCTGAGCTCAGCATTAATATATTCCAGTAATACACAATTCTGCAAAAATATCAAGTCTAAGGGTAAATTCTAAGACCGAGCTCTTTATTTTTAGGGGGAACTTTTTTTTGTATTTGGTACCTATTGGTATTCTGTTATTCCTTCTGGAATCATATGAATTAATTGACAAGTGGGATTTACCATTTCCTTTGTCCATAGTCTAACAATTGTCCAATCCAACTGCTGAAGATCAGTGTGAATTTGCACTTATGGTTACTAGACGCGAGGGTTATCCGAGAGACGAGTGGTTATAAAGAGCGTCTATCACTCTGGAGGACCACGCTTGTCCATGTATTACCAGGACAGCCCATTGACTTCTGTCAAAATTGTGTAATGCTTCCTTCCCCCTGTGGGGGCACTGCAGAGGAACCAAACACTTGCTGCAAGGTTTTATTACAGATTAAAACTGGTTACTTCTAATCCCCGTGGCAGGAAATTTTGTGATTCTTTGATCATAAGAAGACCCTTTTAACAAAGTGGTAGTCCATTTTGACCGTATAAAAACTCTTTAAAGGGTTTTTACTCTATGTTCAGAATGGGTTAAAATGTAATGAAAGCTATACTTACCCTTCTGATACCCCTTAGCTCCAATTCTGATGCTTCTCTGTCCCCACGTTGTCTTTACTTTCTGTTGCAGTGATGATGTCGCGACATACGGGATGTGACCGCTGCAGCCAATCATTGTCCAGCATTGGATCAGGCACTGTTGAAACTGGAACAGCAGGGGTTTGGTGAAGTGAGTATTGCTTCTCTTAATTTTTAACCCATGCTGAGCCTTTTATACAGTACAGACCAAAAGTTTGGACACACCTTCTCATTTAAAGATTTTTCTGTATTTTAATAACTATGAAAATTGTACATTCACACTGAAGACATCAAAACTATGAATTAACACATGTGCAATTATATACTTAACAAAAAATTGTGAAACAACTGAAAATATGTCTTATATTCTAGGTTCTTCAAAGTAGCCACATTTTGCTTTGATGACTGCTTTGCACACTCTTGGCATTCTCTTGATGAGCTTCAAGAGGTAGTCACCGGAAATGGTTTTCACTTCACATGTGTGCCCTGTCAGGTTTAATAAGTGGGATTTCTTGCCTTATAAATGGGGTTGGGACCATCAGTTGTGTTGTGCAGAAGTCAGGTGGATACACAGCTGATAGTCCTACTAAATAGACTGTTAGAATTAGTATTATGGCAAGAAAAAAGCAGCTAAGTAAAGAAAAACATGTGGCCATCATTACTTTAAGAAACGAAGGTCAATCAGTCCGAAAAATTGGGCAAACTTTGAAAGTGTCCCCAAGTGCAGTTGCAAAAACCATCAAGCTCTACAAAGAAACTGGCTCACATGAGGACCGCCCCAGGAAAGGAAGACCAAGAGTCACCTCTGCTTCTGAGGATAAGTTTATCTGAGTCACCAGCCTCAGAAATCTCAGGCTAACAGCAGTTCAGATTAGAGACCAGGTCAATGCCACAAAGAGTTCTAGCAGCAGACACATCTCTACAACAACTGTTAAGAGGAGACTTTGTGCAGCAGGCCTTCATGGTAAAATAGCTGCTAGGAAACCACTGCTAAGGACAGGCAACAAGCAGAAGAGACTTGTTTGGGCTAAAGAACACAAGGAATGGACATTAGACCAGTGGAAATCTGTGCTCTGGTCTGATGAGTCCAAATTTGAGATCTTTGGTTCCAACCACCGTGTCTTTGTGCGACGCAGAAAAGGTGAAAGGATGGACTCTACATGCCTGGTTCCCACTGTGAAGCATGGAGGAGGAGGTGTGATGGTGTGGGGGTGCTTTGCTGGTGACACTGTTGGGATTTATTCAAAATTGAAGGCATACTGAACCAGCATGGCTACCACAGCATCTTGCAGCGGCATGCTATTCCATCCGGTTTGCGTTTAGTTGGAACATCATTTATTTTTCAACAGGACAATGACCCCAAACACACCTCCAGGCTGTGTAAGGGCTATTTGACCAAGAAGGAGAGTGATGGGGGGCTACGCCAGATGACCTGGCCTCCACAGTCACCAGACCTGAACCCAACCGAGATGGTTTGGGGTGAGCTGGACCGCAGAGTGAAGGCAAAAGGGCCAACAAGTGCTAAGTATCTCTGGGAACTCCTTCAAGATTGTTGGAAGACCATTTCCGGTGACTACCTCTTGAAGCTCATCAAGAGAATGCCAAGAGTGTACAAAGCAGTCATTAAAGGAAAAGGAGGCTACTTTGAAGAACCTAGAATATAAGACATATTTTCAGTTGTTTCACACTTTTTTGTTAAGTATATAATTCCACATGTGTTAATTCATAGTTTTGATGCCTTCGGTGTGAATGTACAATTTTCATAGTTATTAAAATACAGAAAAATCTTTAAATGAGAAGGTGTGTCCAAACTTTTGGTCTGTACTGTATGTAAAAAATTGCTCCCTGAACAACCCATTTAAAGAGGACTTGTCACTAGGTCAAAAGTGTCCAATTTTTGTTCTTAGTTTGTTCCCACTTGCCCCCTGAGTAATCCCAATTTTTTTTTTTTAAATAGGCCATATTGTTCCATAGATATGAGCCTTTTTATTTAGTGCTACTTTTTTATGGTCTTTACCAATGGGGTGTGCTCACAGGGTAATTAGCACAAAGATACGCCCCAGAGGATCCTGTGTGCAACACATAAAATTTTTCACTAAATAAAAAAGGCCAATATCTCCGGACTCATATGGCGGATTTTAAAAAATAAAAAAACAGGACACTCAGGAGGGCAGTGGGAATTAAATATGAGTGAAAACTATCAACTTTGGACTTCAGTGGTAGGTCCTCTTTAAGGAAGACTTAAAAAAAAGGACATTCCGTTGACTCAACAAAATATAATAAAAAAAAAATTCTACATCTATTTATGAAATCCTTCAAATAGACAAAAATACAACCATGAAAAAAAAATGTTAAAAATGTTCATCTTGGCTCTCTAACCAGATATCCTTCAGGTCATTGACTTGTTAACATAGCAGAATTATAATTTTAACAGTGTCCATATGAAGGCTTATCGCCGCCTGTCATTAATGTCCATTTTTTTCATTGGTAAAATTCACAAAGATAAGTTAACGAAAACCATATGTTCCCAGTACTGATGCTTGGAAGACAACTAGATGTATGCGGATCTGTGAACGGATAACTCGGACTCTTGTCATCTCCTGCCCCCGTCAGAAAATAAAAATGTAATTTATATTTATTAATGTTCAAATTATTTCATGTGAGTCTAATCTGTTATAGCGCCATGAATAATGGCCGTTCCACCTGCAGTTACTGCCGCTATATAACATACAGGGACCGAGGTTGACAAAATATAAATGGACTATGACTGGAAAGAATAACATCTCAAATCGACTGCAGCAGAGCTGGAGGCTACAAACGGACTCCTGTAACGCCTGGTCCACTCCTGTCTAATCCGCTATCTCTCAGAACACTCTCTTCTTGACCCTTTACAATCTGGTTTACGCTCTTCACATTCTACTGAATCTGCCCTCACCAAAGTCTCTAATGATCTACTAACAGCTAAATCTAATGGTCACTACTCCCTGCTGATTCTCCTGGATCTCTCTGCAGCATTTGACACTGTGGATCACCAGTTCCTCCTCACTATGCTTCCCTCTATAGACCTCAAGGACACTGTTCTCTCCTGGTTCTCCTCCTATCTCTCTGACCGCTCCTTCTCTGTGTCTTTCGCCGGCTCCTCCTCCTCTCTCCTTCCCCTTATTGTCGCGGTTCCTCAAGAATCAGTCCCAGGCCCCCTTCTTTTCTCCTTATACACCGCTCCTATTGGACAAACAATCAGCAGATTCGGTTTTCAGTACCATCTCTATGCTGATGACACCCAATTATACACCTCTTCTCCGGACATCACCCCTGCATTACTACAAAATACCAGTGATTGTCTTTCCGCCATCTCTAACACTATGTCCTCCCTCTATCTAAAATTGAATCTGTCTAAAACTGAACTACTCGTATTTCCTCCCTCCACTAACCTACCTGTGCCCGATATTGCCATTCCCGTTTGTGGCTCCACCATTACTCCCCAGCAACAAGCCCGCTGTCTTGGGGTCATACTCGATTCAGATCTTTCCTTCACTCCTCACATCAAATCACTCACTCGCTCGTGTCAACTACACCTCAAAAACATCTCTAGAATCAGAACTTTTCTTACCTTTGACTCGGCAAAAACTCTTACTGTAGCTCTTATTCATTCTCGTCTGGACTATTGCTACTCTTTACTAATCGGTCTCCCTCTTTCTAAACCTTTCCCTCTCCAATCCATCCTGAATGCAGCAGCCAGGATCATATTCCTCGCCAACCGATACACCAATGCCTCTTCCCTGTGCCAGTCATTGCACTGGTTGCCCATCCAATACAGAGTTCAATATAAACTTATCACTCTTACCCACAAAGCTCTCCGCGATTCAGCACCACCCTACATCTCCGCCCTTGTCTCAGTCTACCACCCTACACGTGCCCTCCGTTCTGCTAATGACTTAAAACTAAAATCCTCCTTAATCCGAACCTCCCACTCCTGTCTCCAAGATTTCTCATGTGCTGCACCAATTCTTTGGAATGCACTACCCAGGACAATTCGATTAATTCCCAATACTCACAGCTTTATACGCGCCCTAAAAACTAATTTCTTTAGACTGGCGTATCACCTTATCACACTTGTCTAACTGTCCTAGTTTGGCCCATATCAAAATTTTCTTCAAAATCATGTTCATACCATCCATGTACTGATTAGCTTCTGTCTGTACTGTACACATACTGGCTGGCGACCAGTTCCTGTAATGCTATGTACTTACCCTATTTAGCATATTATGGATTTATTATACAATATTTGTACATTTTACCTTTTCTGCCCCCCCCCCCCCCAATTTCCTCATAGACTGTAAGCTTGCGAGCAGGGCCCTCACTCCTTTTAATATCTGAGTTATGCTTATTTTGTAATGTCTTTTTGTCTGTTCAAGGCCCCCCCCCCTCAAAATTGTAAAGTGCTGCGGAATATGTTGGCGCTATAAAAATAAAAAAAAATATTATTATTATTATTATTAACGGACGGTCGGAGACTGATTCACTTCTTGGTGAGGATCAGGTATCAAATGAGGTTGCCAGTATATTTATGATAAGCCCGTTTCCTACTTCTCAACTGTCCCAATTTCACCCAGCATGTCTCCAATTTCCAGAAAATCTGGGGCATCCAAAATAATTTACGTGAACCCCACCCAAAAGTGGACATTCTTGGGTATTACCTGGAAGGCTGGATCATTACTGGTCGAGACTTAAAGGGGTCAACTTTAAATTACTGTATTCTGCCATGTAAAATAAAAACAGCCTTCCTGTTCCGGCTCCCGGTCTCCCGGGTCTCCCGTCAAGTTAGCTTTGCAGCCAGTTCACGGAGTGAAGGAAGTCATAGAGCAGAAGCATTTCTGACTTCTTCTTTCATATTACAAAACAGACACCTTTCAATAACTGCTGGGAGCGGATGTAGCTCTGATTTTCAATAGTTTAACCCCCTTAAATGCTGTGGTGAACAGAGATCATTGCGTCTAAGGGGTTAGTTGGGCGGAAATCCTCAATCTCTCCTCTGGGCCACTGCGACGTGATTGCGGTTGTTTAATTGTAGCTGGGAGGTGGCAACAATTTGGGCCTTTACTCAGATTTCTATATACGATTTATTACAGGGCGGGGGAAGGGATTCGACAACTGTTTAAGACAATTTTTGGAGTTTTTTTTTTTTTTTTTTTTTTAAATTTTGGATTATTTTTAACAATCTACATACCCCTTAGATCTGTTCTTAGAGAGTTAGAAGAGTTAAGAAGTATGAAATTAGGTGAACGTGACTCATTGTTCCTGAAAAGTCTGTGTTTATTATGACATGACTGCAGAGAAAAGCGGCCGAGCACTTGTTTAGAGGACTGTAACATGAAGATTCATTTCAACCTCAAATGCTTTTTTTTCCATTTGGCCCCGGGACATACACAGCCACCGCTTCATATAATGTTAAGTACATTCATTCTGGCGACCCTTTCGTGGCAGCTCACACACGCACATTTTTCCTCCATGTGTTGCTGCTTAAAGGAGAAATGTTCCCAGTTTTTTAGGTCTGTTTTTACTGTTTCTGTGTAAAGTAATTCACTCTTTTCTAAATGTCTTCATCTAGGGGTAAGTATTATTTAGCAGTATATGGTGGTATTATTATTACAGCATTATTTAGACCCTACATATTATATGTACACTATGTGATGCTTTTAAGAAAGCTGTATCTAGCAGTATTATATGGCAATATAATGCTGGCCCTTTAAGAATTATTATTTGTATACTGCATACTATTTGTGCACTATATGGCAGATATTATTTGGACTGTCTATGACAGTATTATTTTGCCTCTATACAGCTCTACTATACAGAATTTTTATTTAAATACTATGTATTATTTTTGTACAATATGGTGGTAGCATGTGTGCTATATTTCATTTGTACTATTTGGCAGTATTATATGGACTCAAGGCAAACTGTCTTAAATTTGTTAATAGCTTGTTACCGTATTTGTCATCCCAAATCAAGGCATCAACTACTTTCAGTCGCCTTCTAAAAACTCAGAATTTTGCCTTTTGAGTTAGTTATCAAATTTATTTGAATCCCAAATGCCTAAAAAAACAATAATAAATTAACAAATACCAATATACAGTGGGCAAATGAAATACTAAAATATAGTGCTCATATAATACTACCACACACTGATCATATAAGATAAAAATACAGTGACCAAATAATATCAACATATAGAGCTCATAAAATACAAACATACAGTACTTACATAATACCAACACGCAGTACTTACATAATACCAACATACAGTGTTGAAATAATACCAAAATATAGTTCTTTCATATTATCAAAATGCAATATTAAAATAATGCCACCATATAGTGCTCAAATAATACCAATACATACACCATAATGCAAAATACAGTGACCAAATAATAGCAACATATAGTGCTGAAATCAAACACTAACAAACAGTGCAGAGATAATACAAACATATAGTGCTCATATGATACTACCACAGCTATACAGTGACCAAAATATACCAACAATTAATGCTCACATAATACAAGCAAACAGTGTTCATATAATACCAGAACACACTGATCATATAAGACAAAAATACAGTGAACAAATAATACCAACATATATAATGCTAACATATAGAGCTCATATACTAAAACACAGTGCACAAATTATACAAACATATAGTGCTTATATAATACAAACATACAGTGTTCATATAAGACCATCACACACTGATCATATAAGACAAAAATACAGTGAACAAATAATACCATCATATAGTGTTTATATAATACAAATCTACAGTGCACAAATAATACCAACATATAGTGTTTATATAATACAAACCTACAGTGCACAAATAATACCAACATATAGTGTTTATATAATACAAACCTACAGTGCACAAATAATACCAACATATAGTGTTTATATAATACAAACCTACAGTGCACAAATAATACCAACATATAGTGTTTATATAATACAAACCTACAGTGCACAAATAATACCAACATATAGTGTTTATATAATACAAACCTACAGTGCACAAATAATACCAACATATAGTGTTTATATAATACAAACCTACAGTGCACAAATAATACCAACATATAGTGTTTATATAATACAAAAATAAAGTGCACAAATAATACCAACACACAGTGTTGAAATAATACCAACATATAGTCCTCAAAAATTACCAAAGTAAAATATTCAAATAATTCCACCATATAGTGCTCAAATCATATACTGTGACTAAATAGCATAAAGAAAATAATGGTGTCTACACAATACAGATATATTATAGAATTACTATTTAGGCGCATGGTGGCAGCACGCCCGAGGACCTGGGTCATTTGAGGTCCCTCCTTTAGCCGGAGCGGCAGATGTGCCCACAGATCTGTTACAATACAATACCGTATATTATATTTACTTTTATTCCAGGTTTAGCGTCTCTTTAACTCTCAGCACAGGCTGAAAATGCTTATCCTGCAAACATCCCACAAACAGCTGTTTTTAACCTTACTGGGTCTCATCACTCCCGGGTCTGCTGGCTCGGCAATGTCAACCGCACTCAGAGTGCCTCATAGATTTAACTGCAACTTTTTATGCTTACGCTCTACTGTTCTTTTTTGTTCTTCCAAAAAGCTGACTTTCAGGAGGTGATGGATAAAAGCATATGCTCTTCCAGCGTCTCGTCTCCTTCTCGGCAGCATATGTACAGCACAGAGCGTATGGTTACGGGCAACATCTGCGAGGCGGCAGAAAACTACTACAATATAAAAAGTCCACAAAAAAGAAAACCCACTTCCTATTAATCTAAATGTTATTGACTGTTGTACTTAAAGTCTGGGGACATATTTTGAAATTGCGCCCAAGCCTTGAGGGGGCAAATGTCCTCTGTTACATGAGAAGACACAATACGTTGAAGTTTAGGACTTTTTACAAATTTTGTATCTGGGCACAGAAGCTTTTAGTTACGACCCTGGTTCTTATAATGGTTTCAAACCGTGAGGAGGGCAAAATGCCCCTCAGTCACATAAGAAGACACTTTTCCATTTGGCCCTTTTACAGATTCCACATTTGGCCCAGAAACTTCTAGATATGTCCCTAGTGTTTGTGGTCATCCTGGGCCCTGAAGAAGGCCAAATACCCCTCGGTCACATAAGAAGACACTTTTGTGTGTGGATCTTTTAACAAATTTTTCATTGGAATTGTTACGCACACGCCCGGACTAACTGGCGTGAGCGTGGTTAGTGATCCCACTGGACCATGAACCGAGGAGTGCCTGGAGGCACAGCTGGTATGCAGATAGGTGGGTACTGGCAGGCACGGCTGGTATGCAGACAGGCGGGTACTGGCAGGCACGGCTGGTATGCAGACAGGCGGGTACTGGCAGGCACGGCTGGTATGCAGACTGGCAGATACTGGCAGGTAGGAACGCAGGCTGGATAGGGATCAGTACAGACTGGGATACAGGAACAGAGCCGCGGGTGCAGTGGACTAGCAGAGCAGAACCACAGGTGCGGAGGACTAGCGGAGCAGAGCAGAGCTAAACCGCAGGTGCGGTAGACGAACAGAGCAGAGCGAAACCGCAGGTGCGATGGACAAGCAGAGCAGAGCGAAACCGCAGGTGCGGTGGACAAGCAGAGCAGAGCGAAACAGCAGGTGCGGTGGACAAGCAGAGCAGAGCGAAACCGCAGGTGCGGTGGACAAGCAGAGCAGAGCGAAACCGCAGGTGCGGTGGACAAGCAGAGCAGAGCGAAACCGCAGGTGCGGTGGACAAGCAGAGCAGAGCGAAACCGCAGGTGCGGTGGACAAGCAGAGCAGAGCGAAACCGCAGGTGCGGTGGACAAGCAGAGCAGAGCGAAACCGCAGGTGCGGTGGACAAGCAGAGCAGAGCAAAATCGCAGGTGCGGTGGACAAGCAAGCAGAGTGAAACCGCAGGTGCGGTGAACAAGCAGAGCAGAGTGAAACCGCAGATGCAGTGGACAAGCAGAGTGAAACCGCAGATGCGGTGGACAAGCAGAGCAGAGCGAAACCACAGATGCGGTGGACAAGCAGAGCAGAGCGAAACTGCAGATTCGGTGGACAAGCAGAGCAGAACAGAGCAGAAGATGCAGGCAGACAGGACAGGGCTCTGTTCACATGGAACAGACTGGAAAATACAAGAAGATAGTTAGAACACAGGAGGTAGATATGGAGGCAGGGAAACGGGACAAGCAGAACCAGATACACACAAGGTACTTACAATGAAGTAGCGAGTGGACACAAAACTCACAAACAGAAGTACAAAGACAACGAGTTGTATTTAGGTGCAGGTTCAGACACTGCAGGAAAACGGCAGGTACGGACATAGAGACAAACAGGTAACGGGCTAGGACACTGTTCAGACAGGAACTGAATCGGGAACAAGATACAGGAACGAGCCTGGGAACTCAGCCCCCAGGGTGGCGGAAACAGACTAGAAGTCACAGATACAGATAACTTGCCTGGGTATACAGCCCCCAGGGTGGCGGAGCAGACTAGAAGTCACAGATACAGGTAACAGGCCTGGGGATACAGCCCCCAGGGTGGCGGAAACAGACAAGATACAGGACAGGACCTGGCAACTCAGTTGCACAGAACACACTGAAAGAAAGTATTGCTCAGGCACCTCCTACTGGGTGGAGGGGGTTTAAGTATCCAGTGACTCACAGGAATAGGCTGGGGACGCATTAGGAGTGCGCACACTGTAACTATAAGAATCAGGCAGTAACCGCGCCGCCGCCCTAAGCAATCAGACAAGAGACATGCACACAGCAGGTACTGGAGCAAAGTGTGCAGCCTGGACTGATAGGTAAGATGGCGGGCTTGCATGGTGAGAGGTGGTAAGCCATGCCAGCACGCCGCCAGGGATGTTACAGGAATCCAGAAGCTTCTATTTACGCCACTGGTGTTTATGGTGGTCCCGAACCCTGAGGAAGTCAAAATGCCCCTCAGCCACATAAGAAGACACTTTTCCATTTGGCCCTTTTACAGATTCCACATTTGGCAAAGAAACTTCTAGATATGCCCCTAGTGTTTGTGGTCATCCTGAACCCTGAGGAAGGCCAAATGCCCCACGGTCACATAAGAAGACACTCTTGTGTGTATCTTTTAACAAATTTTGCATTGGAATCCAGAAGCTTCTAGTTACTGCCACTGGTGTTTATGCTGGTCCCGAACCCTGAGGAAGTCAAAATGCTTCTCTGCCACTTAAGAAGACATTTTTGCATGTGGCACTTTTACAGATTTCACATTTGGCGTAGAAGTTTCTTGTTATGCCCCTGGTGTTTATGGTGGTTCCGAGCCCTACCAAGCCCTGAGGAAGGCCAAGTACCCACTGCCACATAAGAAATCACTTTTGTCTGTGGCCTTTTTTTTTTTTTTTACTGATTTTGCATAAGAACACTAAAGGTTCTAGTTATGCCCCTGGTGTTTTTGGTGGTCCAGAGCCTGAGGAAGGCGAAACGCACTTAGGCCACATAACATGACACTTTTGTGTGTGGCCCTTTTACAGATTTCACATTTGGCCCAGAAGCTTCTAGTTGCTCCCCGGGTGTTTACGATGGTCTCGAGCCCTGAGTAGGGCCAAGGGACCCTCTGCTACAAAAGAATCTATACATCGTAGGTGAAGGATTTTCTTGGGTACACTCATAGATCTTACAATGGTCCCAAACCTTGAGAAGGGCTACATGCGCTTCTAGTACACAAAAACCCTCTGTACCTACTACATGCTGGGTGACCTCAAAGCTTCTAGTTATGCCCCTGCTGTTTTTGGTGTTTCCAAGCCACGAGGAAGGCCAAATGCCTCTAGGCCACATAAGAATACACTTTTGTGTGTGACCCTTTTACAGGTTTCATATTTGGCCCAGAGGCTTCTGTTTACGCCCCTGGTGTTTATGGTGGTCTTGAGCCCAGAGGAAGGTCAAATGCCCCCCGACCACATACAGTTGTGCTCAAAAGTTTACATACCCCGGCAGAACTTTTCCTTTCTTGGCCTTGTTTCAGAGAATATGAATGATAACTAAAAAACCTTTTCTTCACTCATGGTTATTGGTTGGGCGAAGCCATTTATTGTCAAACTACTGTGTTTTCTCTTTTTAAATCTTAATGACAACCAAAAACATTCAAATGACCCTGATCAAAAGTTCAAATACCCCAGTTCTTAATACCGTGTATTGCCCCCTCTAACATCAATGACAGCTTGAAGTCTTTTGTGGTAGTTGTGGATGAAGTTCTTTAATTTCTCAGATGGTAAAGCTACCCATTCTTGACAAAAAGCCTCCAGCTCCTGTAAATTCCAGGGCTGTCTAGCATGAACTGCGCGCTTGAGATCTCCCCAGAGTGGCTCAATGATATTGAGGTCAGGAGACTGAGATGGCCACTCCAGAACCTTCACTTTGTTATGCCATAGCCAATGACAGGTCGACTTGGCCTTGTGTTTTGTATCATTGTCATGTTGGTATGTCCAAGTACATCCCAGGCGCAGTTATCAGACTGATGAGTGCAAATTTGCCTCCAGTATTTGCTGATAACGTGCTGCATTCATCTTTCCTTCAACTTTTACCAAGTTTCCTGTGCCTTTGTAGCTCACACATCCGCAAAACATCAGCGATCCACCTCCGTGCTTTACTGTAGGAATGGTGTTCCTTTCATCATAGGCCTTGTTGACGTCTCTCCAAATGTAACATTTATGGTTGTGGCCAAAAAGTTCAATTTTGGTCTCATCACTCCAAATTACCTTGTTCCAGAAGTTTTGAGGCTTGTCTGTGCTGTTTGGCGTATTGTAGGCGAGATACTTTGTGGCATTTGCACAGTAATGGCTTTCTTCTGGCGACTCGACCATGCAGCCCATTTTTCTTCAAGTGCCTCCTTATTGTGCATCTTGAAAGAGCCACACCTCTAGTTTTCAGAGAGTCCTGAATTTCAGCTGATGTTATTTGTGGGTTTTTCATTGCATCCCGAACAATTTTCCTGGCAGTTGTGGCCGAAATATTTGATGGTCTACCTGGCCGTGGTTTGGTTTTTACAGAGCCCATGATTTTCCATTTGTTAATCACAGTTTGAATGCTGCTGACTGGCATTATCAATTCCTTGGATATTGTTTTGTATCCCTTTCCTGTGTTATACAGTTCAACTATCTTTTCCCGTAGATCTGTTGACAATTCTTTTGCTTTCCCCATGACTCACAATAGAGAAACGTCAGTGGTTGGATGAAAGATGCAAGAGTCTGTCTGGATCCCAGAAACTCACTCAGCTTTTATGCACACACACTGATTACAAGCAAACAGGTCACCGGTCAAGATGTTATCTTTAGTAGCCATTCAAACCCATTTGTGTCAAATTCTGTACATGTTATCAGGCCAAAAACACCGGGGTATGTGAACTTTTGATCAGGGTCATTTGGATGTTTTTGGTTGTCATTAAGATTTAAAAAGAGAAAATACAGTAGTTTGACAATAAATGGCTTCACCCAACCAATAACCATGAGTGGAGAAAAAGTTTTTTTTAGTTATCATTCATATTCTCTGAAACAAGGCCAGGAAAGGAAAAATTCTGCCGGGGTATGTAAACTTTTGAGCACAACTGTAAGAAGACACTTTTGCATGTGGCCCTTTCACAGCTTTCATATTTGGACCAGAAGCTTCTAATTATGCGCCTGGTGTTTATGGTGGCCCTGAGCCACGAGGAAGGCCAAATACCCCTCTGCCACATAAGAATGCACTTTCATGTGTGTCCCTTTTTACGGATTTTACATTAGAAAAACAAAGCTTCTAGTTATGCCCCTGGTGTTTATGGTGGTCCAGATCCGGAGGAAGGCCATCTGCTCTTCGGCCATGTAAGAAGACATTTTTGTGTGTGGCTCTTTTTACAGATTTCACATTTGGCCCTGAAGCTTCTAATTACTCCCCGAGTGTTTATAGTGGTCCTGAACCCTGAGTAGGGCCAAATGCCCCTCTGCTACAAAAGAATGCTATACGTCATTGGTGAAGGATTTTTCTTTGGGGCCGAGAAGTTTTTAGTTACAGCCCTAGTTCTACAATGGTCCTGAGCTCTGAGTAGGGCCAAATTTATCTCTACTACATAAAAAGATACTATACATTGTAGGTGCGGGATTTTTCATTGGGGCTTAGAAACTTCTAGTTACGCCATTGGTTCTTGCGATGGTCCCAAGCCTTGAGACGGGTCAAATGCCCCACTACTACACAAAAACATTCTGTACCTACCTCATTTAAGGCGGCGGGCCATTTATAGATTTTGCATTTGGACCCAGAGGCTTCGATTTATGCCTCCGGACCCCGACAATTTTTTCCATATGTCTGTACATTTCCTTTATGAAAAACATATATATATATATATATATATATATATATATATATATATATATATATATATATATTAAAAAAATCAATATAAAGAAAACCTTGGCACAATCCTTGGTTCTTTGATGCCAAATGAAAGCAATAACATGCAACCCATGGCATAGCGATATTCCTGGATGTAATCGTTAAGGGATATTAAAACATGATGTGTATGCATATTTTTTTTTACTTTTTAATTTAAAGAATATGTACCCCCTATGATAATAATTATAATAAAATAATAAAAAAGCAAGTCTGAAGTTACCTCAGTTTTGAACATTTTGGAAAAATTGGATGACAACCAATATGGCTGCCATTAAAAACTTACAAAGGGTTGACCGCTCAGATATATTCTGGACAGTTCTGTCTACTGATGAAAGAAGTGTCAAGACTAGAAATGTTTTTTAGGGCAACGGACCACAGTAACAAACTTAGTGCCTATTCACATCACGAAAAACGGGATTTGGACCTCCCTCCGATGGAGTCATTCAATAAAAATGGTGGGACAGAGGGAAGACAGAGCAAAGTGACTCCATTTTCCTCACTATGGTGAATAGCCCCATCGTGGCCACATTCGAATTTATGATCCATATGTGATGTGAACAGACCCTTACCTGTTCTCACTCCTACGCCAGCCATCATAGGTCTACTCTTTCAGGCAACACAGCCAGCTGTGATGACTGTATATCTTCTGACGCTGGGCAACGTGGAACACCTTGCGAGCTCGAACAATTGTGGTGATTATTGATGGTCCCCTTGGCTGGCCAATTATGAGGGCAAATTGGAGAACTGGTTTGGCCCATTTGGATTGGGTTGCTTGCCCTATAACACTCTCCTAGGACTGTATCTTACCCCCTTTCAAGCTCTTTAATGCAAAGACAGCCTCATTAATGTCTGTGACTTCAACATATATGGGTATGGGAAAGGGGGTGGTAACCGTTCTTCACTGCTGTGCTGTCAAACACTTTCTGGGAAGTTTATTCAGTGTATTATGACTATCTCTAGTATTACTATTACTAAGCTGTGAGCTGTGATGTCATCTCACTATCTAGATTCAACATAAAGTGGCTGCTGAATTCCCTGCCTCGGCTTTTATGCAGGCTATGAAATTCTCTCCTGATTGGCTGTGCTATACCATGTGATGTGCTGGCTACAAGGCATTATGAGGTTGTCTTGATGTCGTGAACCTTCTCTGGCTGATGCAATCTTCTGCAATGTGTAAAATGGCGGCGGCCAGTAGATGATCCCACACGCCTCATTTTTGTTACAGTTCCTGGCTAAATTCACAATGAATATTGTATAATGCACGCAAAATGGCGATTCCTACACACCTTCCTTTTTTACCACACTGATTTCCACTAAATGGATAGATTGGACCTAACGCAACATTATGGGATTGCTGATACTGGGAAGACTGTGGAATTACACCCCAAAAAAGTTCTCTTTAATTGTCTATGAACTGGTAGATCTCATGGGATGGCGGTTTTACATCACTGACAGATGCGTAGAACAGCGCTAAATTTAGACTTCTTATCAAATACCAAGAAATCAGAAATACAAAGAACAGAAAAAAAATTATTGGAAATAATAGATCTTTGTTCACAGTCCGTTCCCATTTATAGCAGACAATCTAATTTAACTCTGGAGCGTGCCAAGAAAATCCGGTCAAGACCGAAAAATGACTCTAAAAATATGTCAGCGATTAACATATGGTGTCTAATAAATGGGATCATATTTCGGGAATATAATGGAACAAAATTTGAGGGTAAAAAAAAAAAATAATCTGACCCTTTAAATGATGTTTCTATTGTTAGAATTCCCATGAAAGGAAAACTATCCCAGAATGTCCTCTTAATAACCCCCCAAAATTCCCCACGCATCAAATAAAAAACGGGAAATGAACCTCACAATGGACACAGTGTGCCAGAGATATTTCTAGAATAGAAGGTTATAGAAATCAGATTAGATATTTTGGGAACAATGTTCTGGGGTTTACGTGCAGTCAAGAACGATTCTCAGTTGACTAGAAAAAAAATAGCATAGTGATGATGTTTGAGTAACCCGTAAGGACGCAATTTATTTTTTTCATTATTTTACAATTTTTGCATAATTTTTGGTAAATTAAAATTAGATTTTTTTTAAGGAATACGTAAAAGAGTTCAGTTACATATATTTTTTTAATTCTAAATATTTATTTTGTTTATTGTAAGGGTTGTAGAAATTGGGGAGATACCAGATACTTGCTGACTCTCTTGGGAATGTCTGGAAAAGGGAGGGGACCTCTATGATTTCTGGAAGAGTGAGCAAATCTCCTGAGCCAGTAAAACCTGCATGAAATCTCCCAAAACCAGCTATTCTTGAAGCTTTGATTATTTAGGAGGCAAACAGCAGAGTTTGAAGACACAAGAAACTAGCATGAAGGCTGAGAAGCTTGATATAAAGGGGTTACGCCCCAAAATTTGCTGGTGGAACATTTTGCACAGACTGTAGCAATTAATGAAATGCTTAATAGTTGCTGACTCTCCATGAATGTCTGGTAAAGTATTTAAAAAGGAGATACCTTCTGGACTCCTGGAAGAGTCCGAAAATCTCCTGTGCCCTGTTGAACCCCCTTTAAACCTCTGAAAACCAACCATTTTTTAAGGTTTCCTCATGCAGAAGGCTAATAAGGCTTGGGGGAACAAGAAACCACCATGGAGGTGGTGTGTCTACAGAAAAGGGTTATGAGATACTTGATACTTGTCAACCATACCCAAACGTCGGGAAAAAGGGGAACCCTCCTGGATGAGTTAGAAAATATCATAGGCCAAGTTGAAATGACCAGAAAAATCCCCAAAACAGCTATTTGTGAAGGTTTCCTTGTAAAAGCAAGAAAGGAGCATGGAGAGGAAGTGGCTTCAGAAAAGGGGCTATGTCTAAGATGTGGCACACTTTGTATGTTATGGAGGAATTAATGAGATACTTCATGATACACCAACTTTCATCAAAGATCTGAGATATTCTGGAAAAAGGGTAGACCTCCCGGAGTCCTAGAAGAGTCAGCAAATCTCTTGGGCCCTTTCAAACCTTCCTGAAACCTCTTTAAACCTGTTATTCTTGATGATTTCCTCATTCCGGGAGGCAAGGAGTGCAGCTTTGACTGGCTTCAGAATGGATGTTACAGCTAAAACTTGCCGGTTGTGTACGTTGTATGGGTTGTAGCTATTTAGAAGATTCCACATTCTTGCCAACTCATCAGGAACATCCGAGTGAGTCTAGAAAAGTGGTAGATCTCCCAGATTTCTGAAAAAATCAGCCAACCTCCCAGGCCCTGTTGAACCTGCCTAAAAGGTATAGCCATAATCAACTGAACTGAAGAGTCATGTTGCAAAAAACATTTTGGCTCTTAGAAGAAAGAGAGGACAAAATGGGTTAAAATAGAATTTCTTGGTAGAATGTTTAAAAATGAGTTTTCTAAACTAGACAACCCTTTTACCTACTCAACGATAACACTACATTCCCCATTTCCTAGTCGTTGACATGACTGAGACTCCGATGAATGCTTTTTTTTTTCTGAGCTGTCACATATAGTGATCTTCTATCGCGCAGCAGATGGTTACTGATGTTATGTAATACTGATTTCAGCTTCTATACTGGGAGCAGGATGTCTCAGGCTGAGGATTTCCAAGAGCAGACCGAAAGAAGAGAACATGGAAGACCTAAATGGAGTGGCTACAGATCTGAAGTAAAGAGCCATAGGGACTGTTCATACTGGCTTCATGAATAGAGATGAGCGGTGTTCGACTCGAACTGTTCGCCAATCTCAAATTCGAGCTGTTTTGGGCGGTGTTCGAGTCGTTCGACGAACTCGAATGATTTGCAAAAAATTCGGCTGTTCGAGGTTATGTTCGATAACTGTTCGTGCACCAAAAGCTTAACTGGATTTTTTCACAGTAATACTGTTAATTAGTGATGAGCGAGCATGCTCGCCACTGCTCGGTACTCGCCCGAGCATCTCAGTACTTGAGATGCTCAGAGCTCGCCGAGTACTTTCGAGATGCTCGGGCGGGAGCTCGGGTCCCCGTCCTGCGTGTCTGGCGCTATTTAGAGCACCAATCATGGAGGGATTGTTTGCCACTCACTGTAATGCCACAGCCATGGTGGTTGTGGCATTACAGTGGTTGCCCAAATCGATGGGAACAGTGCTCACAGTGAAACATGAAAAGCCGGCAATTCAGCAGCGGCATACACCGGTACCGACAATTTAGAAGAGAAAGAATAGAGCATCACATAGATTAGATTGATAGAAACATGTCAGTCACATATATAAGAAGTACAGTGACAGTGTTGGTTACTGTACTTGTAATTTAGTGTTAAAATAAAGAATTTATTAAAAAAAAAATTGGCTTTGGGTTCCCCGTAATTTTAGTCTCTAGTGGAGGTTAAACAGACGGCTGAGGCAGATGTTTAATGCCTGGGAAGGTGGTAATACCCTCGGAGCTTCCCAGGCTACTAATATCAGCCCCCAGCTGAATACCTAGTCTTTACTAGCTATTAAAATGGGGGACCCAAAAAAAATGATGTGGGGTCCCCCCTATTTTAATAGCTAGCAAAGGCTAGGCAGGCAGCTGGGGGCTGATATTAATAGCCCAGGAAGGGTGCCATGAATATTGGCCCCCTCCCAGGCTAGAAACACCAGCCGTCAGCCGCCCCAGAAATGGCGCATCCATAGGATGCGCCAATTCTGGCACTTAGCCTCGCTCTTCCCACTGCCCTGTAGCTATAATAGGGCTGGGGTTGATGTCAGCTTATAATGCCAGCTGACATCAAGCCCAAGTTAGTAATGGAGAGGCGTCTATAAGACGCCCCCATTACTAACCCCATAGTGAAAGTTAAAAAAAACACAAACACCCTGAATAAAGTCCTTTAACGCTATGTGCCCACGTTGCGGACCTGAAGCATATTTTTTACGCTTCTCCCTGGCGGGAAAATCGCATGCGGATATTACATGCGGTTTTCCCGCCAGGTAGAAGCGTTTGTGAGGCGTCTTTGCATGCATTTCCGCATGCGGGTTATCAAGCACTTCTCCAAGCATCACTTGAAAAAGTGCTTGACAACTTGTTCAGAATGGTAAAAACTAAAAAAATAAACTTTATACTCACCTTCTGATGCATTCTCTGCCCCGTCCGGAGGCTTGAGCGGCTCACGCTGTTGTGTGCAGGACCTGCGGTGACGTCATTGAGTCATGTGGTGGGTCACATGACTCAATGACGTGGCAGGTCCTTCAGACAACAGCGCGACGGAGGGAAAACATCAGAAGATAAGTATAAACTTTATTTTATTCTTTTTTTTACAGGTTCTTTGGTACCCAGGTCTGGATGAGAGTCTCCTCTCATCCAGACTTGGGTACCATCCGCACATTGATTCCGCTGCGCTTCTGCAAAATTAATGAACATGCTGCGGATTTTTGACCGCAGCATATACGCTGCGGAAAAATCCGCAGCATGGGCATTGACATTGCGGAATGCCATTGGGGACCATGGGGTGCGGATATACATGCGTTTTTCAAGCGTTTACGCTGCGGAAATTCCTCAGCATATACGCTTGAAAAACGCTACGTGGGCACACAGCCTAATTGAAATAAAGACACAATTCTTTAATCTTCTAAATTAAACCATACTTACCGTCACACCCATTCCAGCTGAAGCCAACGATCTCCTGCAATAAAAGAAAAATAATAAAGCAACATCATCCTTACCTTTCCATGGTTCCCAGGACAGCTCCAGCTCTGCTACATTGACATGACAGGCTGAACGCTGCCATCCAGCTTGCCATGCCGCAGACACTGAGAGGCTCCTCAGTGAAGCTCCTCAGTGTCTGGCTGTGATGGCATCCAGATGAGCCGAGTTCATGTCCAATGAACTCAGCTCACCTCATGCACATTACTGACAGCGTGGGAGAATTCTGCTACACATGCGGTGCCGGCTAATGACGTCACTGCTTGAGCAGGAGAATCTTCCCACGCTGGGACGGCATTGAGATTGCAGGCTGGATGGTAGCAGAACGCTGCCATCCAGCATGCCTTCCTTCAGAGACATTGCCTGCACTCCGCAGTGTCTCTGAAGGATGGCATGCTGGGTGGCAGCGTTCTGCTACCATCCAGCCTGCCATCTCAATGCCGTCCCAGCGTGGGAAAATTCTCCTGCTCAAGCGGTGACGTCATTTGCAGGCACCGCATGTGACTCGCCCCCTGGGCCTGTGCTGGGAACCCGGAACCGGGCCTGTTGTAGGATGCTGGGTGTTGTAGTCTCCGTGTGGCGGTGACCCGGTCCGTGGCTCAGGGTGGTCAAACCAGTGGCAGTCTATTGGTATTGGAATTGTCCGACTACGCCACCCGTGGATTGCGGTCAGTGGGGACCGCTGCTGCGCTGCAGACCGCTGAGGCTGATGTTATATGCGCAGCCAAGAATGGGATGACTCCCCACAGGAGAAGTATTGCCTCAGGGCAGCTAGAGTGAATGATGGTAGTGATGGTGGGAGCGTCCCAGTACTAATGGTGCTGGTGCGGCGATGAAACACAGAGACGTGTGGTTGCAGTTCAGGGTCTTTACTGATGTTATAAGGCAGACCCTCCCGGGAGTACTGGCTAGTATAAGGGGCCTGGTCAGTCTGTGAGCAAGCAGGATCTCCCCTGGCCAGGCGGAGTTGTAGGCCTCCCCGTCTATCTGCACTCTTCCTGGCTACCTTGCTGTAAGCGGTTACAAGTAGCCCACGTCCCTGAGTATACCGTGTGGTGCTCACCCGTATGGCTGGTGACTTGGGGCCTTCTGTTAGCCTCCGCTCCTGGATGGCAGCGCTGGTCCCTTCTTTGTGACTGAGCCTCCGGGCTTCTATGGCCAGAGGACCTGGAATCCCCTGCCGGCTGGTTTCTGCTGCTGGGTATATATCAGTCCCCAAAGCCTCGGACTCCTGTGTCCGGTTTTAGTGTCCTCAGCCAGGGTGAGCTATATCTCTGCTCACAGCCCCTGGTCTTCTGCTTCTGCTCCTACAGAGCTCCTGTTCTCACTTTCCCTGTGTCTGCTGTCCTCCAGACCAGACTGCGTCTCTGTCTGGGACTTCACTCCCTAATCCCGCCCCAGACCCAGTTTATAAGGGCAGATTCCTCCCCTCCCAGGTCTGGGTGGGCCGTGTTGCATGCTTAGGGCTCCTGACCAGAGAAACCTCCCACTTGCTCTCAGACATAATATTTCTATTACTGTGGCAACCAGACCCCTGGGGTGCCACACATGCGCAGGAGAATTCTCCCACGCTGTCAGTAACGTGCATGAGGTGAGCTGAGTTCATGCCGGTGTTCGACGAACCGAACCGAACCCAAACACTACGGGGGTGGCTCAACACTATTCGTGAACAGGATGGATATGATGGGTCCACTATGGGCCTTTGGGGCTTTATAGCAAAACTTTAAATGGGGCCACTCTCCATCTTGATCACTTACAGCATGAGAAACTTGACCATTGCGTTCTTCATTTTGTCGAGTGAGTCTTCTTGTTTTTCGCTTCCAGTGACCTGCATTAAAATTTCCACCACCTTCTTTCAATCTCCTTGTCCATCATCCAAAGCATGTCTGCTTTAAAGCGGACTTGTTATTTTTCATAAGTATGTATGGTGATATTTTTACCTGATGCGAATGCCGCTGTCCTCTTGAATCTGGCAATGTTTTTCTTTTTTTCCTGTGCCTCTCCGTTCCTGAGATATGACCTTGTATAAAAATCTAGTCTTGTTAGCCAAATAGGCATGGTTTTTAAGGGGACTTCCACCGAACAGAGTTAAAAACTACACCCACTTGACTAAAATTACTAGGTTTATGTACAAGGAAGGAGGGGCCATATATCTGGAACAGAGAGGCGCAGAAACAAAAGAAAAACAACGCCGGATTCAGGAGAAGAGCGGCAGTTACACCAGGTAAAGAAATATATATATTTATGACCACTCTTTAGGTGAGGCTGGGCCTCTTGGCCACTCAGCCCCAGAGAAGCTGCTTTTTCTTGCTACCCTGATAGCTACATATATGTGTTTGTGGCTCAATAGTGTGTTAGATCGCAGAGAACGTGCACAGTGAAACCCCTCTCGATTTACCATAATTTTGTGGCAAGCCCCAGTGAAGCAAAAAATCACTTGTGAAGGATCAATGGTAAGTATAGGTGTGGTACAATAAAACTAAAGAGGCTGATACTAGGCAAGGCAGAGGCTCAGAAAGTGCTCTGTCATTCCAAGAGCACTTAATGTCTCATTCATATATGAATGAAATAAATGAAACCTCTGATTTCTCAGGAATGCAGCAACAGATAGAAGATATAAAAGTGATGATAGATTTAGCTTTCAAAGACCTGTATCCACATTTTTCTCAGAAATACAGCAACAGATAGAAGATATAAAAGTGTCGATAGATTTAGCTTTCAAAAACCTGTGTCCACATTTTTCTCAGAATTGCAGCAACAGATAGAAGATATAAAAGTGTCGATAGATTTAGCTTTCAAAAACCTGTGTCCACATTTTTCTCAGAAATGCAGCAATAGATAGAAGATATAAAAGTGTCGATAGATTTAGCTTTCAAAGACTTGCATCCACATTTTTCTCTGAAATGCAGCAACAGATAGAAGATATAAAAGTGTCAATAGATTTAGCTTTCAAAGACCTGTATCCACATTTTTCTCAGAAATGCAGCAACAGCTAGAAGATATAAAAGTGTCAATAGATTTAGCTTTCAAAGACCTGTATCCACATTTTTCTCAGAAATGCAGCAACAGATAGAAGATATAAAAGTGTCGACAGATTTAGCTTTCAAAGACCTGTATTCACGTTTTTTTCATTCTATAACTGCACTTTTTTTTACAAATTTTGCAAAAATTCAACTCAAAAGGTTGCTAATTTCATACCCATCAAACACGTGTACATAGGATTTTAGGCTGAAGTTCCTGCCTGTCTCCCGCACAATGGATAGTTTTGGACAGGGAACGCTCACTTATTACAAACACCTGTTTGACTTCTAAGAAAGTGTTGCAACGATTCCGCTGGGAATTTTATCCGAATCCAAAAACAAGGTAAAGGGCAAGAGGGGAAAAGTCAAAAGGATGCCCCAGCTGTGTACACTTATCCGGCAGCTGGATTGGCTCTCTCCGCACGCTACTCTCTAATGCCCCTGGGGCATTAGCTTCAGGTGACAAATAGATCCAGCCTCAACTGCAGCACTAGATAAACAGCTGGAGCCGCCTGGGCTTTATCAAGACTCAAAATGTACCTGTCAGGCCGCAGCGCAGTCCACCCCTCCTTTACTACCAGCAGCAGCTGTTTTGTTCCAGGGATTTGCAGGTAATTTTTTTTAAAGTCGACTTGTTACCACAAATTACCATTGTAATAGTTTATCAAGAACTACCTATAGCTGTCATGATATCCGTAGTTTTTTTTTTTTTTTCTTACCCCACGGGTGTTACTTAGATATTTAATATGACTCTAGTCATTGCTCATCTGGAACTAACTCTATTTTGGCAGCAATATTTCAAGTTACTATGCACATAAATATAGTAAATTCCTTTTAATCCGGCATCGGGGAGACATGAAAGGTGTTGAATATTCAGGTGTTCTTGATTAAAAAGTATAGAAAAACTCAAGTATATAAAAGTACATACAGTGGGGAAAATAAGTATTTGATACACGATTTTGCAAGTTTTCCCACCTACAAAGAACGGAGAGGTCTGTAATTTTTATCGTAGGTACACTTCACCTGGGAGAGACAGAATCTTCAAAAAAAAAATCCAAATTTTGGCACATAAACCTTTGTTGGCAATTACAGAGATCAGACGTTTCCTGAAGTTCTTGACCAGGTTTGCACACACTGCAGCAGGGATTTTGGCCCCCTCCTCCATACAGATCTTCTCCAGATCTTTCAGGTTTTGGGGCTGTCGCTGGGCAACATTGAGTTTCAACTGCCTCCAAAGATTTTCCGTTGGGTTCAGGTCTGGAGACTGGCTAGGCCACTCCAGGACCTTGAAATGCTTCTGAAGGAACCCCTCCTTAGTTGCCCTGGCTGTGTGTTTCGGGTCATTGCCATGCTGGAAGACCCAGCCACGACCCATCTTCAATGCTCTTACTGAAGGAAGTAGGTTCTTGGCCCAAATCCTGCGATACATGACCTCATCCATCTTCCCTTCAATATGGTGCAGTCATCCTATCCCCTTTGCAGAAAAGCACCCCCAAAGTATGATGTTTCCCCCACCATGCTTCACAGTTGGGATGGTGTTCTTGGAGTTGTACTCATCCGTCTTCTTCCGCCAAACACGGCGAGTGAAGTTGATAACAAAAAGTTCTATTTTGCTCTCATTTGACCACACGACCTTCTCCCATGCCTCCTCTGGATCATCCAGATGGTCACTGGCGAACTTCAAACAGGCCTAGACTTTCGTTGGCGTGCGCAGGGGTACCTTGTGTGCCCTGCATGATTTTAATCCATGATGACGTTGTGTGTTGCTAACGGTAATGTCTGAGACTGTGGTACAAGCTCTCTTCAGGTCATTGACAGGTCCTCCCGTGCATTTCTGGGCTGATTCCTGACTTTTTTCAGAATCATCCTTACCCCAAGCGAGATATTGCATGGAGCCCCAGACCGAGGAAGATTGACCGTCATCTGGTGTTTCTTCAATCTTCTAATAATTGTGCCAACAGTTGTTGCCTTCTCACCAATCTGCTGGCCTATTGTCCTGTCGCCCATCCCAGCCTTGTGCCGCTCTACAATTTTGTCCCTGGTGTCCTTAGACAGGTCTTTGGTCTTGGCCATGGTGGAGAAGTTGGAGTATTGAATGAGTGTGTGGACAGGTGTCTTTTATACAGGTAACAAGTTCAAACAGGTGCAATTAATACAGGTAATGAGTGCAGAATAGGAGAGATTCTTAAATAAAAACTAGCAGGTCTGTGAGAGGCAGAATTTTTTTCTGGTTGGTAGGTGATCAAATATTATTTCTTGCAATAAAATGTGATTTTCTGTTTTTTTTATTTTTAGATTCTGTCTCTCACAGGTGAAGTGTACCTACGATAAAAATTACAGACCTCTCCATTCTTTGTAGGTGGGAAAACTTGCAAAATCGACAGTGTATCAAATACTTATTTTCCACACTGTATAAGTATAAAAACTAAATTGCACATCAAAATAGATACTGTAAGTGTATAAAAAATATGTAAGTGCAAAAACGAAATAATTGCATATAAAAATACATAAAAGCGTATAAATACTAAATAAAAGTATATAAAAGATGTAAAAGTACATATACTACTTAGCTGTTATACTTTATATCAAAATAAATAAGTGTACAAAAGTATGAAAATTAAATAAAAGTATAAAGAGCTATGTAAAAGTACATATATGTTTTTATATACTATTATTTAGTACTTTTACAAACTTTTATAGTTTTATATACTTTTAGTTTTTATACTTTTATGTATTTTGATATACTAATATTTAGTTTCTTTTTATACTTATTTGTACTTACATACTTACATGCATACTTTTATATAGTTTCATTTAGTTTTTACACTTTTATACAGTTTTATGTATTTTTATAATAAAAGAATATAAAAGTAGGTAAAAGTTTATACAAGTATAAAAATTAAATACGAGTATATCAAAATACATGAAAATGTATAAAAAGTAAATAAAACAGTATTGTTATTATTATTAACGCCCTTCAGCTCGATCTCGAGCCATGGTGACTTGATGAATGAACGCTCTGTAGGAAGATTAATCTTGTACAAGCCTAGATAGGTCCACCAGGGACTTCTCCGCTGTTATCTTGATAGTATCAAGCCATCGGGCTTCTGGTCTTCCTCTTCGCCTTGTTCCTTCTATTCTTCTGACCATGATGTCCTTCTCCAGTGATTGCTCTCTTCTTGATGTGTCCAAAGTAGGCAAGTCGTAGCTTGGTGATCCTTCCTTCGAGTGAAATGTCTGACTTGATTTCTTCCAAAATTGATTTGTTTGTTCTTCTTCCACCCATCCATGGTATTGATAACATCCTTCTCCAGCACCACATTTCGAAGGTGTTCATTCTTCTTCTGTCTTGTTTCTTTATCATCCAGGTTTCACATTCATATGTTACTACAGAAAAAAACAGACTGTGTACGAGCCGTATAGAACAAAAAAATCCAAGTGCCGGCAACTTAAGTAAAATCTTCAAAACTTTAATTTCATTATAAATTATTAAAACTCATGATGACAGGTGAAAGCTGCTCAGACGCGTTTCTGGCATAAACGTGATCACTGAGCATATGTACGAGCCATGTCTTCGTCGCCAGTGAAATGCTCCTCGATTTGAAGACCTTGTTGTCACGGGTGTGTCAGGGTTGACAGACAGTCATACGGTGTCCGGCTGTAGAACGTCGATGTGTTTGGCATTACAAAAATCTTCCTGATCCTTTCATGATTCAATTCCTCTCTCTTTAGGACCCAGCGGTGATCCTCACCTTCCTTGGGGATTATACCTTTCCCTTTAGGACCCTGAGGTATCCTCACCTTTCTGCTGTTAATTAGCACTTCCTTGCTGTGTTCTTAAATACACTCAGATTGCCCAGAGAGTTGCTGGTGATAGCGTGTTATACCTATTCAGGCCTGGGATTCTAGTAGTAGCTGGAATTACCTTGGAGTTCCTTCATGGATTGTTGCCCTGCTTTCTCCGATGTCATCTTGAAGCTAAGTTTGTTTCCCCTGTGGGTACTTTAGTTTGCAGTGGGGCTGACTCAGTGCTCATCCCTTCTTCTTGGACTTCCCTTGACGGACAGTTGGCGTTATCTCTCTGGTGTATTCTCAAGCTAAGTGTATTCCCTTTGTTTGTTTACCTTGTTGTCTTTAGTTTCAGTGGGGCCTGACTAGTGTTCATCCCGTCCCCTCCCTACCTAGGGCCTAGCCTTAGGGTCAGCTAGGGCCAGGTTTCCTGCTCGGCGATAAGTGCAAAACCTATTTAGGATCTATAGGGTAGTCAGGGTTTGTTGTTTAGATCTGTTTAGGGGTCTCCACTCTCCTTTTCCCTAGTTGTAGGGCTCCCTCCCCTTTTCCTGTCATTATGCGCTGGGTTCTCTCCATACCTAGCTTGACACTTGTCCAGTGACTTCATTATTGATTTGCCCATAGCTATTCTCCTATTGACCTCCGGTGTCGTTGCTACATCTTGAGTGGTCATTGATCCGAGTAGGTTGAAGTCCCTTAAAACTTCCAGTTCGTCACCTGGCAATAGTCAATATCTTTGTCTTCCTTGAGTAGCAGTCCCATGTTTGAGGTTTCCATCTTGATGCTCCGTAATAAGTCCTTCATTCCATCTACGCTTGTTGCTATCAATGTCGTATCGTCTGCATATTTAAGATTGTTGTTGACTCGTCCAGAAATTTTGATTCCTTCTTCTTTTTCGAGAAGTCCAGCCTTCCTGAAAATAGCTGAATTGAAGAGAAATGGTGACAGGATGCAGCCTTGTCTGACGCCTCGCTCTACTTTGATCCATGCTGTGTCGCCGTGTTCCGTTCGGAATGTTGCTTCTTGGTCAATGTACAGGTTCCTAATGAGACTGATCAGATGGTTCGTCCCTCCCATATCCTTCATGGTACTCCAAAGTCTCTGGTGATCAATACAGTCGAAGGCTTTGCTGTAGTCAATGAAGCAAAAATAGATCTTGTTGTATTTTTTGGCCTTTTCCATGATCCATTTAATGTTAGCAATCGCATCTCTTGCTCCTCTGCCTTTTTTGAATCCTGCTTCTTCCTCTGGCAGCTCTTTGTCAAAGCATGGCTGTAGCCGTCTCTGTAGGATCTTCAGTAGTATTTTGCTGGCATGTAAAAGTACATATAAGTATAACAACTAAACAGTATATCAAAATACATAATTATAAAAACGAAATAGAAGTATATAAAACTAGATTAAAGTTTGTAAAAGTGCAAATAAGTATAAAACTGTATAAAAACTAAATAATAGTATAAAAAAACATATAAAGCCATATGAAAGTATATACAGATATAGCTTTTCTTAAAATTACAAAGACATCCTATGTGAAAAAGTAGCTTTCTAGTGTGTTAGTCTGAGGCCGTGTTCACACATAGCGTAGGTGCTGCACTTTTTCTGCTGCGTTTAATAGTTCAAGCAAAGTGGATGTGATTTCATGAAAACTCGTTCCCACTGCGTGTTTAAAGACACTGCAGAACTGTGAGGTTTTTGTTTTTTTTGCTGTGTTTTTTTTAGGCATCTGTGGAGAGCCTAAAAAAGTATGTAAAAAAGAAACTATTGAGTTTGTAAGTGCAGAATCCAAGCGTTTCTTAATTTTAAAAAAACAAAGCTTTAAATCTGCACCAAAAATGCTTAAAAAAAGGGGTTAAAGCAAAATGCAACAATCGGAGTAGATTGCTATTGCTTATTTTGGTGTGGCCACCTGCGGAAAAAAAACAGCATTTTGGCACACGGAGCACAGCCTCTGGCCTCATTTAAACACGTTTTTCATGTACGTGCACTATTCATGTTTACTATCATAGCCTATGGCGATGTTCACATGTGTCCACAAAACAAATCACAGACATGTCCATTTTTGATCCGATTCTACTAGAGGTTGTAGGTTCCACAACCTAGCTGGTTATAGGTTACTAGACTAGATGGTGGCCCGATTCTAATGCATCGGGGATTCTAGAATAGGTATGCGGCCGAACGGGCGCAATCAGCAGAGCTGTGTTTAAATTTGGGGCCAAAATCGCTGATTGGTCGCGTTCGGCAACCGCGACCAATCAGCAAAGCAGTGTTTAAATTTGGCGGCAATATCGATGATTGGTCGCCGACGCTGTGCGCGACCAATCACCGATTTTGGCGGCACATTTAAATAGCGTCCGCGACCAATCAGTACAGCGGTGTTTAAATGTGGAGCAAAGATCGGTGATTGGTCGCGGCCGATATTTAAATTTGGCGCCCAAATCGGTGATTGGTCGCGGGCAGCGCCAGCGACCAATCAGCGATTTTTAACACAAATGTCCGGATCTTTGTAACACCATGCAAATACTGTGGGGACATCAGCGGCTAGGGTGTGAAGGGAGGACCGGGGAGCGGCGCTGCGAGTCCGGATACTTCTGTTGCGAGCGCCCGCTCATGTCCCGGGTTCTTGCAGCGGAAGTATCCGCACAGGCAGCGGCGCTGACATCCAATTGGTCGTGGACGCTATTTAAAATTGCCGCACAAATCGGTGATTGGTCGCTGTCTTGGCCCGCGACCAATGACTGATCTTGGCGCCAAAGTTAAACACTATTGTGCTGATTGGTCGCGGACGCTGATCGCGACCAATCACCGATTTGGGCGCCAAATTTAAATATCGGCAGCGACCAATCACCGATTTGGGCGCCAAATTTAAATATCGGCCGCGACCAATCACCTATCTTGGCTCCACATTTAAACACCGCTGTGGTGATTGGTCGCGGCCGATATTTAAATTTGGCTCCCAAATCGGTGATTAGTCGCGGGCAGCGTCAGCGACCAATCAGCACAGCGGTGTTTAAGTTTTGCGCTAAGATCAGTGATTGGTCGGGTCCGAAGACCGCGACCAATCATCGAATCGTCTTGGTGAGGACCGGGGAGCGGCGCTGCCTGTGCGGCTACTTACGCTGCGAGAACCCGGGACATCGCGGGCGCTCGCAGCAGAAGTAACCCGACCCGCAGCGCCGCTCCCCGGTCCTCCCTTCCGCATGGAGGTCAGCGGCGCCGGCGGTCCTTCCGCTGATACCGGCCAGGAGATGAGCGCCTCGCGCCGCTCATCTCCCGGCTGCATCTCCGTTCCGCAGATGGGTCCGGCGGTCGGGTTCCTTCTGCTGTTGCCGGCCGGGAGATGAGCGCCTCGCGGCGCTCATCTCCCGGCTGCATCGCCGCTCAGCTCCGTCCCGCAGATGAGCCGCTAACGGCCGCCATCTTTTTTTTAGAAATCCCCCGGCGCTGATTGGCCGCTGCCGAACCAATGAGCGACGCGCGATTTCCTGGACAGACAGACAGACAGACAGACAGACGGGATAAGACGATTATATATATAGATGGTGGCCCGATTCTAACGCATCGGGTATTCTAGAATATGTATGCAGCAGACTGGGCGCAATCAGCAGAGCGGTGTTTAAATTTGGCGACTATATCGCTGATTGGTCACGGCCGGCCGTCGCGACTAATCAGCAGAGCGGGGTTTAAATTTGGCGCCAATACTGCTGATTGGTCGCGGCCGGCGGCCGCGTGCAATCAGCAGAGTATTGTTTAAATTTGTCACCAAAATTGCTGATTGGTCGTGGCCGGCCACCGCGACCAATCAGCAGAGCGGAGCTTAGATTTGGCGCTAAAATCGCTGATTGGTCGCTCCCGGCGGTCGCGACCAATCAGCAGATCGGGGTTTAAATTTTGCGCCAATACTGCTGATTGTTCGCTGCCGGCGACCGCGACCAATCAGCAGAGCGTTGTATAAATTTGGCGCCAGCTCGCTGATTGGTCGCATCTGGCGTCCGTTACCAATCAGCAGAGCGTTATTTAAATTTGGCGCCAATCTCGCTGATTGGTAGCGGTCACCGGGGCCGCGACCAATCAGCACAGCGGTGTTTAAATTTAGTGCCAATCTCGCTGATTGGTCGCGGCCGGCCACCGCGACCAATCAGCAGAGCGGCGTTTAGATTTGCCGCCCATCTGGCTGATTGGTCGCGGCCGGCCACCGCGACCAATCAGCACAGCGGTGTTTAAATTTAGCGCCAATCTCGCTGATTGGTCGCGGCCGGCGACCGCGACCAATGAGCAGAGCGGCGTTTAAATTTGCCGCCCATCTCGCTGATTGGTCGCGGTAGCCGCCCGCGATTAATCAGCAGAGCGGCGTTTAAATTTGACGGACATCTCGCTGATTGGTCGCGGTGGCCGGCCGCGACCAATCAGCAGAGCGGCGTTTAAATTTGCCGCCCATCTCGCTGATTGGTCATGGCCGGCCACCGCGACCAATCAGCACAGCGGCGTTTAAATTTGCCGACCATCTCGCTGATTGGTCGCGGTGGCCGGCTGCGACCAATCAGCAGAGCGGCGTTTAAATTTGCCGCCCATCTCACTGTTTGGTCGCGGTAGCCGGCCGCGACCAATCAGCAGAGCGGCGTTTAAATTTGCCGCCCATCTCGCTGATTGGTCGCGGTAGACGGCCACCGCGACCAATCAGCACAGCGGCGTTTAAATTTGCCGCCCATCTCGCTGATTGGTCGCGGCCGGCCACCGCGACCAATCAGCAGAGCGGCGTTTAGTTTTCCGCCCATCTCGCTGATTGGTCGCGGTCAGCCGGCCACCACGACCAATCAGCAGAGCGGCGTTTAAATTTACCGCCTATCTCGCTCATTGGTCGCGGTGGCCGGCCGCGATTAATCAGCAGAGCGGCGTTTAAATTTGCCTCCCATCTTGCTGATTGGTCGCGGTGGCCACCGCGACCAATCAGCGTCATATTAGTGTGGGCCCGGGAGCGGCGCTGCTTGTGCGGCTCTGTATTAGCAAGGACCGGGGAGCGGCACTGCCTGTGCAGCTCCTTCTGCTGCGAGAAGCCGGGAGATGAGCGGCTGCTCGCAGCAGAAGCATCCCGACCGGCGGCGCCGCTTCCCGGTCCTCCGTTCACACTTGCTGTTGGGAGATCAGCGGGCCAAGCCGCTGAACTTCCGATGTTAGCCGCATGGAGGTCAGCGGCGCCGGTCGGGGTAGTTGTGCTGCTAGCGCCGCTCATCTCCCCGCTGCATCGCCGCTGACCTCCGTCTGCCAGATGAGCCGCCAACGGCCGCCATCTTTTTTCAGAAATCCCGCGGCGCTGATTGGCCGCTGCCGGACCAATGAGCGACGCGGGATTTCCAGGACAGACAGACAGACAGACGGGATAAGACAATTATATAGTAGATAAGTTGGGTGATGGTTCTTCTTGTGCAGACCCCTGTGCCGTTAAATTCATCTATACATAAAGTATGCTTAAGTGGTTTTATTAATTGCTTCTTATATCCAAAAATTGCACCATTTCAATTGACTGACATAAGTTGACAGTAGTTTAGCTTGATGGACATCTGTCACGCCAGGTGTGAGTGCAACACAGAGAGTCAGGCCAGGTGTGAGTGCAACACAGAGGGGAAAGGGAAAGGGAGCCCAGACACTAGGGAAAGGGGGAAGAGGTGACCTCGTAATCTGGACTGGCGTCACCCTGTCTCCCCTTATCGTCCCTATACAGCCTCCACAGCTGTCACCGATCACGTGCCTCGCCCTACTATCGCTGGTGTAAGGCTATAGCTGGGGGAGGAAGGAGATGAGCACTAGTCAACCTCCACTAGCACTATAAAGACAAAAGGGGAAGACAACACAGGGGAACAACAACTCAGCTTTAGAAGAACTCCAACAGTGCACACGGCCTCAAGACTCCAGAGAGGACGTGATGCTGCTTCAGCCAAGTTCCACGTAGAAATGAGTACAACCGGCGAAGCCCACCTAGACACACCAGGTATATATACACCCAGACTAAAGGGAGGTAGTTGCTGGGTCCTAAACACAGCCTCCTATCTAGGCAGCTGTCTGCATTGCAAAACGTGGAGATCTCCTGCAAACCATTGCAGGGCGACTGTCTGTCACCTCTGACACACCCGTGACAACATCGTACCATTTCTCCTACAAACACACAGGACATTCATGGGTCTTCTTACTAGGGATTATCATTATGCTTGCTTATCAAGCATAAATTGACCACTAGGATCATAACCCTATAGGTATTTATACATCAGGACACAGTTAAACTGTTCATTGTTAAATGGAAGATAGGTCAAAATTAAGGAAAAAAGACATTTAACGAACAACAAGTAAAATATAATAAACTTTATTAGTACAAAAATAACATAAAAACAGTAGACATACAAATTTCCAATGGCAGCAAATATATCAGTGGTGGGCGAAGTAAGGCACCACAGATGGACATCCACATAGGGAGAGGGCATATAAATAAGAGTTTGGACAATTTAAGGGGGTGTAAAATACACTATAACTAGGCCACAGATAGATATTAAAGTGCACAGTGCTACTCATACAAGAAGACGTCCTATATTAAAAATAGACTTGCCTCAGCTACTCATATGTGTAGGTCGATCTGTGGTGCCCACCACTGATATATTTGCTGCCATTGGAAATTTGTATGTCTACTGTTTTTATGTTTTTTTGTACTAATAAAGTTTATTATATTTTACATTTTGTTCGTTAAACGTCTTTTTTCCTTTATTATGCTCGCTTATGTTGCGCTTTACAGATATTGTCATCACTGTCCACATTGGGGCTATCTGTATGCCTTTGGAGTTTTGGAGGAAACCGGTGAACCTGGAGGAAACCCATGCAAACACGTGGAGAACATACAAACAGATATTGTCCTCACTGCCCTCATTGGGGCTCAAAATCTCTATCAGTATGTCTTTGGAGCGTGGGAAGAAACCGGAAACGAAACACCAGAGGAAACCCACACAAACACTTGGAGAACATACAAACTCCTTGCCGATGTTGTCCCTTGTGTTACCCAGGACCGTAGCGCGGCAAAGCAGGCTGGAAGATGCACCAAATTCATTAGGAGTCACATACTTCTTGATGGGGTTTTCCATGTTTAACACAAATGTAAACCACATACATGACTTTCTTGCCAATGTGGCGCCCCTGAGGGTTCAGTCACCACAGAGGTACTGCACCTCACTCAGAGGTGTTGTCCCTCCCTTCACTCAGGTAAGGAGGGAGTGCTGCACGGAACCCCAAACACCTGCATCCAACACTACACTGCTCCAGGCCGGCTGGAGGGGCAAAAATGCAGAGCGCAACAGCTGAGCCCTGACCCTGGCTGGAGTGGGGGGAACCAAAGGTAGGGGGAACCAGTAGTGGGTGTGAGTGGAGGAAGTAGTTAGAGGAAGCACCATCATAGGAGATATATAAAAAGAAGCCATCTTAGAATAGTGCAGTTCAGTCGGTGAGAGGAGAGAGTAAAGTCAGTCAGGGAGCAGAGTCTCAGTCAGAGCTCTGCTCCCCAAGCAGGGCCTAGCCTCAGAGGCCCAGGAGGGGAGCAGGGAGGAAGCTCCGTTCTGAAGAAGGGATCCTAGGGGGTACGGCGAGTGCAGGCGGCACCCGTTCACCCCGAACCTGCCAAGTGTCAGGAGGATCTAGGCCGCAAGAAGGGGACCGGCCCCTGGCCCAGTCGTGCAAGCTTCAAGCCTCGGCTGGAAAAACCGGAGGCTCTGGCTTTTTTAGCCAGTAGCCAAATCCCCACTCCAATCCTAGTAAGGTCAAGCAGGTCTGTGTAACTCCGACGGACAGGGGGGACCTCAGAGCACCCGAACAGGATTCACAGTGGGAAGCGCAGGGCAGGAGGGAGTAAGACCCAGCATGAAGTCGGTCTAGAGAGGCACACAAGAAAGTGGTGTTCTGCCAGGTACGCCCGAGCTGCCTGAGGAAGGACTGAACCCCTGCCCGGTGAACGCAGTGCGACACGGGAGGCTTGCACCTGTACAGTGCACCTGTGGACTGTCTAAGAATTGTGAGTAAATCTTGGATGACTGCACTGTGTAGCGCCGGCGTCCCTGCCCTCTGCTAAGCAGGGACGCTGTTCCCCTCACCTCTCTGCTCCATGCCCGGCGTCCTCCTCCCGCTCTGCTGGCAGCGCGCGCTCCTTCCCGGCCACTGTGCTTAGGGCGCGCGCGCGCGCTCTCCCTCCCTCTTAAAGGGGCCGCGCGCGCCGTCCTAAGGAGTCCCCGGCCAATGGCCGGAGGACTTCACCATATATAAGGCACCTCCTCCAAAATGGAGGTGCCCGAGCAATGTTGTTGCACTGTTCACTACTCTGCTTCAGCCCTCAGGTCCCGTTGCCAGTTACCTGCCAGTTACCTGCCAGTTACCTGCCAGATTCCTGCCTGATTATCTGCTACCTGCCTGCTAGTCTGAGGTCCGACGGTCTGCCTTACTACTCCTGTCAGTCTGTCTAAGGACCAGCCTGCCCGCTCACCTGGGAGCGCACATCAGCCACCTGCCTGCTTGCCTGAGGTCCGACGGTCTGCCTTCCAACTCCTGTCAGTCTGTCTATGGACCAGCTTGCCCGCTCACCTGGGAGCACACACCAGCTACCTGCCTGCTAGTCTACCTGGAGGCTCCGCCGTCACGTGCTGTGACCACCTGCCTGTCCAGTGACTCCTGCTCGCTCACCTGGGAGCGCTCATCTGCTGCCTGTCTGCTAGCCTACCTGGAGGCTCTGCCGTCACGTGCTGTGACCACCCGCCTGTCCAGAGACTTCTGCCCGCTCACCTGGGAGCGCTCATCTGCCGCCTGTCTGTTGGTCTTCCTGGAGGCTCCGCCGTCACATGCTGTGACCACCCGTTCATCCAGAGACTCTCGCCTGCTCACCTGGGAGCTCACGTCTATCATCAGCCGCCACAGGTCGTACCAACCCTTTACCTAGAGACTGCCCCGGTCACTTGCCGTGACCATCTGCCCGTTCATCCAGAGACTGCCCCGGTCACTTGCCGTGACCATCTGCCCGTTCATCCAGAGACTGCCCCGGTCACTTGCCGTGACCATCTGCCGTTCATTCAGAGACTGCCCCGGTCACTTGCCGTGACCATCAGCCCGTTCATCCAGAGACTGCCCCGGTCACTTGCCGTGACCTCCAGCCCGTTCACTCAGAGACTGTCCCGGTCACCTGCTGTGACCTCCTGCCCGTCTTCCCTGGTCGCCACCCGCTCCCTTACAAGGACTGCCCCCTTGTATAGTAGCTCAGAGGTTCCGCCTCCCAGACCCGTTACAGTTTGCTCGGGCCATGGAACCCGGTGGCACCCAAGCTCCCTCGCTCTCGGACCTGTGTCATGAACTGTCCCGTCAAAGGTCCCAACAGGAGTCCATCCTGGGTCACCTGCGGAATGTCAATACTCGCCTGGACACTCTGACTGCTCCACCAGCAACCTCCGCCAGTGCCATGTCTCGCAATCCGGCAGCTCCACTGCCCACTAATACCATGGTATCCTACCCCGGACCCCGGCTTTCTGCACCTCCTCGCTTCGGAGGCGACTCCGCCCAGGCTCGGGGCTTCATAAATCAGTGCACCCTGCACTTTGAACTATTGTCCCACCAGTTTAACTCCGACCGGGCCAAAATTGCATTCATCATGTCCCATCTCACCGGGGAGGCCCTGGCCTGGCTAAATCCTCTATGGGAGAGAGGAGACCCCCTGGTGTCCAACTTGCCTGCTTTTCTCACGGCTTTCCGGAAAGTCTTCGACGAACCCGGACGGAAGACCTCATCCGCATCATCACTGCTACGCCTCCGTCAGGGAAGTCTCACCGTGGGCCAATATGCCATACGGTTCCGTACCCTTGCCTCGGAGCTGGCCTGGGATAACGACGCTCTGGTATCCGTCTTCTGGGAGGGTCTGTCCGGCCGTATTAAAGATGAACTTGCCGGTCGGGACATTCCTACCACTCTCGATGACCTAATAACTCTTGCCACCCGGATTGACCTACGGTTCCAGGAGCGTGCCAAAGAGGTCACCCGTGAGAGGAGGTTACCACGTCTAGCTCCTACTTTTCAGAAACCCGTCACTCCCTCCGTCTCTACCCAGGTACACTCTCCTGAGTCTATGCAGGTCGACCAGACCAAGATGGTCAAAACCCGTCAGGACTTACGCCGTGCCGAGGGGAGCTGCTTCTACTGTGGCAGTAAGGAGCACCGGATCCGTGCCTGCCCGGAGAGGTCGGGAAACGCCTGTGTCTAGGTTCGCTCAGAGAGGTCGACCTAGACAAGAATAAATCCTCTCCATCTCTGCTGCTGTCAGTCTCAATCGTCTGCGGGGAGAACCGTTATTTCGAACTAGCCCAACTTGACTCTGGAGCAGCCGGGAATCTTATTTCACAGTCCCTGGTAGAGAAATACCGCATCCCCACCAAACCTCTGGCTGTACCCTTGTCTGTTGCTGCCGTGGATGGGGGTCTCTAACCACGCCCCATCCAACTCATCACCGAATCCATTACTCTGCAGGTGGGAATGCTGCATTCTGAGAGTATCTCCTTTCATGTTCTGCCTGGACTCTCTCACGCCCTCTTGCTAGGCCTACCTTGGCTCCAGAGACATGCACCCGTGCTTGACTGGCAGACCGGAGAAGTCCTTCGCTGGGGACAGGACTGCCATAAGACCTGTCTGGTTCCCGTCCATCCCGTCCGTCCTTCTCCTACCCCAGCTAATCTACCTGGACCTCCGATTCCTTATTGGTCTTATGCTGATGTCTTTAATAAAAAGGAAGCAGAGACACTACCTCCTCATAGACCATACGACTGCCCTATCGACCTGTTACCTGGTACTACTCCTCCCCGTGGGCGTATTTATCCTTTATCCGCTGCTGAGACTCGGTCGATGTCCGAATATATTGAGGAGAATCTGGCCAGGGGATTCATCCGGAAATCTACCTCCCCGGCGGGAGCAGGCTTCTTTTTCGTCAAAAAGAAGGACGGCTCTCTCCGTCCCTGTATAGACTATAGAGGCCTTAACCAGATCACGGTGAAGAATAAGTACCCCCTTCCGCTCATTCCGGAGTTATTTGATCGTCTGAGGGGGGCTAGAATCTTCACCAAACTGGACCTCCGTGGGGCGTACAACCTGGTTCGTATCCGTCAGGGGGATGAATGGAAGACGGCATTCAACACCCGGGACGGCCACTATGAATATCTGGTAATGCCCTTTGGTCTCTGTAACGCTCCTGCCGTCTTTCAAGAGTTGGTCAATGACATCTTCCGGGACCTTCTCTACTCCTGCGTAGTGGTGTACCTGGACGACATCTTGGTCTTCTCTCCGGATCTCCAGACTCACCGGAGGGACGTTCGTCAGGTCCTGCTCAGGCTCAGGCAGAATCACCTCTTCGCTAAATACGAGAAGTGCCTCTTTGAGCAGACCTCGCTTCCGTTTCTGGGCTACATTATTTCTCAGACCGGCCTACGAATGGATCCAGAGAAACTGTCTGCCATCGAGAAATGGCCTCGACCGGAGGGGTTGAAGGCCATTCAGCGATTCCTGGGCTTCGCCAACTACTACCGCCTCTTCATACCACACTTCTCTTCTCGGACTGCCCCAATTTCCGCGCTCACCCGTAAGGGTACTAATCCCAAAGAGTGGCCGCCCGAAGCAGAGGAGGCCTTTCTTTCCCTAAAACAGGCCTTCTCTTCCGCCCCGGTGCTGCATTGCCCGGACGGCAACAAGCAGTTCTTCCTGGAAGTTGACGCCTCCTCCTCTGGAGCCGGAGCGGTACTTACTCAAAAATCATCTTCCGGGAGAATGGTAACTTGTGGCTTCTTCTCCAAACTCTTCTCCTCTCCTGAGCGCAACTATTCCATAGGAGACCGAGAGTTATTGGCCATCAAACTGGCATTGGAGGAGTGGCGTTACCTACTCGAGGGGGCTCTTCACCCGGTAATAATTTACACTGACCACAAGAACTTGGCTTACCTCCAGCATGCCCAGAGACTTAACCTGCGCCAAGCCCGGTGGTCCTTGTTTTTTGCTCGCTTTGATTTTGTTCTTCATTTTCGCCCGGCTGACAAAAACGTCAAAGCAGATGCCTTGTCCCGATCCTTTCTGGTGTCCGATCTCGAGGAAGAACCTAAACATATCATCGATCCCGCCAGAGTAATGCAGGTGGCTCCCGTGAGTCTAAATCGTCTCCCTCCCGGTAAGACGTTCGTATCAGTACCTGATCGGGAGAAGATCCTACACTGGGGTCACTTGTCTAAACTAGCTGGCCACGCCGGTCAGAAAAAGACCCTCCAGCTTATTGCCCGGCACTACTGGTGGCCTACCCTGCACAAGGACGTAATAGACTTTGTTTCTGCCTGTGTGTCCTGCGCCCGCAACAAAGTCCCGAGACACCTGCCAGCCGGTCGCCTTCTTACGCTTCCTGTGCCTGCTGCCCCCTGGCAGCATATTGCTATGGACTTCATAACTGATCTCCCCGTCTCTGCCGGTTGTACGGTCATTTGGGTGGTCGCTGACCGCTTTTCCAAGATGGCTCACTTTATTCCCCTGCCTGGCCTCCCGTCTGCACCCGAGCTGGCTAAAGACTTTATCCGCCACATCTTCCGTCTTCATGGCCTGCCACTCCACATCGTGTCGGATCGTGGGGTACAGTTCACCTCACGTTTCTGGAGAGCCACTTGTAAACTGCTAGACGTCACTCTGGACTTCTCTTCCGCTTACCACCCACAGTCCAATGGTCAAGTGGAGTGGATCAATCAGAACCTGACCAGTTACCTCCGGCACTTCGTTAATGCCCATCATTCTGACTGGGTGGATCTCCTACCTTGGGCCGAGTTCTCCTATAACAATCACGAGAGCGAATCCTCCTCCAAATCCCCGTTTTTTGTAGTCTTCGGTCAGCATCCTCGGATTCCTTTTCCTGTCTCCACCTCTGTGGACAACCCGGCTGCGGAATCTCTCGTTAGCAAATTTTCCTCCATTTGGGAGAGTACCCGATCCGCACTCCTTCAGTCGTCCGAACGGATGAAAAGACACGCTGACAAAAAACGCCTGGATCCTCCACAATTTCGTCCTGGAGATAAAGTCTGGCTCTCATCTAAATATGTCCGACTCAAGATACCTTCTTACAAGTTAGGGCCTCGGTTCATCGGTCCCCTGGAGGTCATCAGTCAGATCAACCCGGTGGCCTATAAATTAAAACTCCCGGCCAACTTACGGATCCCTAACTCCTTCCATGTATCTCTCCTCAAACCTGTGGTACTTAACTCTTTTTCCAAGTCTACAGGTACGCCTCCTGCTCCGGTTTCTGCTGAGGACGAGTTTGAGGTAGAGAACATTCTTGCCACCAAAAGGGTAAGAGGAAAGACCTTTTTTCTAGTAGATTGGAGGGGGTTTGGTCCTGAGGAGAGAACGTGGGAGCCCCGGGAGAACATCCATGCCCCTCTTATCCTAGCTAAATTTCTGTCTGGCCTAAAAAAGGGGGGGCCTAAAGGGGGGGGTACTGTAGCGCCGGCGTCCCTGCCCTCTGCTAGGCAGGGACGCTGTTCCCCTCACCTCTCTGCTCCGTGCCCGGCGTCCTCCTCCCGCTCTGCTGGCAGCGCGCGCTCCTTCCCGGCCACTGTGCTTAGGGCGCGCGCGCGCGCTCTCCCTCCCTCTTAAAGGGGCCGCGCGCGCCGTCCTAAGGAGTCCCCGGCCAATGGCCGGAGGACTTCACCATATATAAGGCACCTCCTCCAAAATGGAGGTGCCCGAGCAATGTTGTTGCACTGTTCACTACTCTGCTTCAGCCCTCAGGTCCCGTTGCCAGTTACCTGCCAGTTACCTGCCAGTTACCTGCCAGATTCCTGCCTGATTATCTGCTACCTGCCTGCTAGTCTGAGGTCCGACGGTCTGCCTTACTACTCCTGTCAGTCTGTCTAAGGACCAGCCTGCCCGCTCACCTGGGAGCGCACATCAGCCACCTGCCTGCTTGCCTGAGGTCCGACGGTCTGCCTTCCAACTCCTGTCAGTCTGTCTATGGACCAGCTTGCCCGCTCACCTGGGAGCACACACCAGCTACCTGCCTGCTAGTCTACCTGGAGGCTCCGCCGTCACGTGCTGTGACCACCTGCCTGTCCAGTGACTCCTGCTCGCTCACCTGGGAGCGCTCATCTGCTGCCTGTCTGCTAGCCTACCTGGAGGCTCTGCCGTCACGTGCTGTGACCACCCGCCTGTCCAGAGACTTCTGCCCGCTTACCTGGGAGCGCTCATCTGCCGCCTGTCTGTTGGTCTTCCTGGAGGCTCCGCCGTCACATGCTGTGACCACCTGTTCATCCAGAGACTCTCGCCTGCTCACCTGGGAGCTCACGTCTATCATCAGCCGCCACAGGTCGTACCAACCCTTTACCTAGAGACTGCCCCGGTCACTTGCCGTGACCATCTGCCCGTTCATCCAGAGACTGCCCCGGTCACTTGCCGTGACCATCTGCCCGTTCATCCAGAGACTGCCCCGGTCACTTGCCGTGACCATCTGCCCGTTCATCCAGAGACTGCCCCGGTCACTTGCCGTGACCATCTGCCCGTTCATTCAGAGACTGCCCCGGTCACTTGCCGTGACCATCAGCCCGTTCATCCAGAGACTGCCCCGGTCACTTGCCGTGACCTCCAGCCCATTCACTCAGAGACTGTCCCGGTCACCTGCTGTGACCTCCTGCCCGTCTTCCCTGGTCGCCACCCGCTCCCTTACAAGGACTGCCCCCTTGTATAGTAGCTCAGAGGTTCCGCCTCCCAGACCCGTTACACACTGTACTGCCTCCGTCCCTTTCTTTCGCCGGTGCCGTTTCCCTCCCTGCACTACAACGCCCAGCGCACCTCCATTTATCTACACTGCCCTGAGGCCCGCTCCACCTGTGGGGAGCCGTTCCATCTCAAGCTGCCCTAACATCTGCTTCAGAGGACTGCTGCAGCGCTGGTGATCCTCACCAGACACCACGGGTGGCGTCACGACAAATCCCCTATAAATATCCCCTTTTTGCACTGACCGCCCTGGGTCACGGACCGGGCCAGCCACCGTGATATCCCCTGCAAGCAGCCACAAGGCCCGGCTGCCGAGTACCCCACGGCCCTGGGGGCGAGTCACCAACTTCCCTGGTTTGGAAAGCTCTTGAAATAAGGAGGGACCACTAGGACTCCTGGAAGAGTCAGATAGGCAACTTCATCAGGTCCTAGGAGACTAAAACATCCTGGACGTTTCTTCATTGAGGGAGGTGGTGAACGGTGAGTGGGAAGCATGTAATGGGTGTGGAGGGGCATGATTGAAGAAAAGGGGCATAGTTCCTAACGAAATTTGTGTTGCCTGCCACATTTTCATTCCTCTCCTGGATCTTAAAAGTGAAAAGTTGGCAGGTACGGCATGTTGGCATAGCCAGGACTCCTGGAATAGGCAGATAGTCTCCTAGACCCTGACGAAGTTGCCTAAAACATCCTGGACGTTTCTTCATTCAGGGAGGCGGTGAACAGTGAGTGGTAAGCCGGTAATGGGTGTGGAGGGGCATGATTTAAGAAGGGGGGCATGGATACTGTAGAAATTTTTGTTGCGTGCTACAATTGATTCCTCTCCCGTTTACTAAAAGGGAAAAGTTAGCAGGTATGACATGTTGGAACTCTCCTTACACATAGCACTTTGGAGAACATGATCTGCTAGCCCCACCACCCAGCAGAGCAAAAAGACCCCCCATATAGACAATTGTAGGCTCATATCTAGTAGATGACTGCCCCGTTTGCTCTGGACCTCTTATGTTGGTGGGTGGTGGGGGGTAGATGCTCTTTGATAGTCCATGTCCTGATTCTGGATTTTTCTACATAGAACAACAAACATTTCCATCTTGGCTTCTGTCAAAGAAAGTCGTTCAATAAACATGGCCTGGTATCCAGCCAAGGCTCTCAGTGACTGAGTCCTCCAAGATGACTGCGCTTTGGTGGCCTGAGCTTTATGAAAATAGTCCTAGAGTTTACACAACTAAATGCTGTTTGTTTTATCTGTCTCCAGCCGCCTTTTCGGCCCCATGTGGAATCTTCACAGTCATCCTTTATTTTTGGATTTATCTCCTCACCGCGATAAATAACATTATCTCATATTGTGGAATATCAGTTACACCATATATCGTAAATCTAACACCGCCATGTCTCCTGCTAGGACTATTATGTATATAATACTGTATATTGGTGCTTGGAAATGTAAAAAATTATATAGTCAACTTAATAACGGGCCTCTACCCCTAAACAGATTCCCAAGTATGTCACTGATATCAGGCGCCTCACATATGTTTCTGAGAGTTCTTAGACAGATACGTTTTTGTCAGTTGTGGAAAAAATGCTGTAATGGTAGAATGCTTTAAAAAAATGTAAGTGTATTTTTATCTAATAAAATGTAGAGCGAATGAACAAAAGAGAGATCTAAATCACATCAATATTTGGTGACTGCCCTTTATCTGCAAAACAGCATAAATTCTTCTTAGGTACATTTACAAAAAGTCAGGGTTTGTAGGATTATAGTCAGGTAAAATGATAAAAAAAACAATAGACAATGATCATTTTTATATATAGGTTGTAATACAGTCATTACATGAAACAGAAAGAGCTGTGTAGGAGGCTTAAAACTGGGTGAGGAACAGCCAAACTGCTACAAAGTTGAGGTTGTGGAAGACCGTTTCATGTCGGAGGCCAGACACCATGCCAAGACTGAGCAAAGTATAAAGACACAAGATAGTTATACTGCATCAGCAAGGTATCTCCCAGGTAAATATTTCAAAGTAGACTGGGGGTTCAAGATGTGCTGTTCAAGCGCTTATACAGAAGCATCAAGAAATGGGCAACATTAAGGACCAAAGATGCAGTGGCCGGCCAAGAAGACTTAGTGCAGTAGATGAAAGACACATTATGCTTACTTCCCTTCAAAATCGGAAGATGTCCAGCAGTTCCATCAGGTCACAACCAGTGGGACCCAGCAGCACCCTTCTACTATTCAGAAACGTCTGGCAAGAAGTTTTATTTATGGAAAAAGTGCGGTCAAAAAGCCCCCACCTTCTGCATGGAGACAAAGTAAAAAAACTCAAATATAAAAAAAACATAGGAACTGGTGTGCCGAAAAATAGCAGCAGGTGCTCTGGAGTGAGGAGTTACAATGTGAAATATTTGGCTGTCACAGAAGACAGGGCTGAAGAGCGGCACATTAATGAAGGTCTGCAGGAACAGTGAGGCATGGTGGAGGATCCTGGCAAGTTTGGGGCTGCATATCAGCAAATGGTGTGGGGCATTTGGTCAGGATTAATGGTGGGTGTCCTCAGTGTTGGGAAATACAGGCAGACACTTATCCATCAGGTGATACCATTAGGGATGCGTCTGATTGGCTCCAAATGTATTCTACAGCTTGAGAACGAATACAAGTCCTAGAAGTGATGATCCGGCCCCCACAGAGCCCTGATCTCACATCAGGATCACATGAAGAGACAGAAGGATTTGCACAAGCGACATCTACTGAAAATCTGGGGTCAGATGTTTGGAACAATCTACTGCCGAGTGCCTTCAAACTGTGTTCAAGTGACAAGTGACCTAGAACAAATTATGAAGACAAATGGCAAGCACCAAATATCATTTAAATTTCTCTTTTATGAATCACTTTGCATTTTGTTAATTGAAAAAAAAAATAAAGTATTAACACTTCTATTTTTTTACTCGGCAGCATTTTTTCCAAACCTGCCTAAAACTTCTGCTCACTACTGTATATTTAAGAATATAATGAACATGGTGGCCAGATATTTTTTTTTGGACATCATCCCACTAAGTCGGGGGTGGGTCTTTATCTCTCTACAGGAAGTGGAAGGGTCTTTCTGCTCTTATTGAACTTCTTGAATACCTAACAGAAAGGTGAGCTTTCATTTCAGGATGTTCCTGTACCTATCGTGCTAGCAGAATGCTGATGATGAGGAACTGCGTTTATCTCTCTACAGGAAGTGGGCTGTCTCTCCACAGGATGTGAGGGTGGTTCTTTTGTATTTTTAAAGGAAGGGAGAGAGACCTTATCTCTCTATAAAAAGTGGGGACAGGTCTTTGTCTCTCTACATGATGTTTGGCGGGTATTCATCTTTTGACAGGAAGTGGGTGGGTCTTTGTCTCTCCACAAGAAGTGAGGATGGTGCTTTCTCTATCTAAAGGAAGTGGGGGCAGATCTTTGTCTCTCTACAGGAAGTGAGAGAGAGACTTTATCTCTCTATAAGAAGCGATGGTGTGTCTTTGTCTCTCTACAGGAAGTTGGGTGCATCTTTATCTCTACAGGAAGTAGGGGCAGGTCTTTGTCTCTCTACAGGAAGTGGGAGTGAATCTTTGTCTCTTTACAGGAAGTGGAGGTGGGTCTTTGTATCTTTACAGGAAGTGGAGGTTTGGTCTTTGTCTCTCTGCAGGAAGTGGAGGTGAATCTTTGTATCTTTAAAAGAAGTGGGGGTCAGATCTTTGTCTCTCTACAGGAAGTGGGGGTGAATCTTTGTCTCTTTAAAGGAAGTGGAGGTGGGTCTTTGTCTCTCTACAGGAAGTGGGAGTGAATCTTTGTCTCTTTACAGGAAGTGGAGGTGAATCTTTGTATCTTTACAGGAAGTGGAGGTGGGTCTTTGTCTCTCTGCAGGAAGTGGAGGTGAATCTTTGTATCTTTAAAGGAAGTGGGGGGTCAGATCTTTGTCTCTCTACAGGAAGTGGGGGTGAATCTTTGTCTCTTTAAAGGAAGTGGAGGTGGGTCTTTGTCTCTCTACAGGAAGTGAGGGTGAATCTTTGTCTCTTTACAGGAAGTGGAGGTGAATCTTTGTCTCTTTAAAGGAAGTGGGGTTAGATCTTTGTCTTTCTGCAGGAAGTGGGGGTGAATTTTTGTCTCTTTTAAGGAAGTGTAGGTGGGTCTTTGTCTCTCTACAGAAAGTGAGGGTGAATCTTTGTCTCTTTACAAGAAGTGGATGTTGGTCTTTGCCTCTCTAAAGGAAATGGAGGGTCTAAGACTTTGTTAAACTGCTTGAAGACTTAATAGAAAGGCTAGCTTTAGTTTATGAAGTTCTTGCACCAATTGTGCTGGCAGAATGCTGATGACGAAGAACTGCCCATGGAAAAAGAGTGGATTTCCAGTTAAGGAGAATGAGAGTCAGGAAATTTCCTGGACATATTATACATATATGCACCAAAAGCAGCTTTAGCTTATGAGATGGTAGGGCAGCAAGACCATGCTTTACTACAGGCTCTGTGTGAAAGGAAAGGTATATTTTAATAAACGTACATCTATACTTATTAGGTGATAGCAATCTTCCACCACTACATAAAAGAAAAGACTGGCAATACTGCTTAATTCTTCTTCCACCAGTATTGGGAGCTTAGAAGCTACCGCATACTTTTTAACTATTGAGTTAGATGTGTAAACAGTCTACAGTTACCTCCAAAGCTCCCCCTAGTGGTGGCAGAACTTCACATCAAGACAACAGAGCGCTGAGCATTCTAAAGATACGCTAAGAATTAACACAAAATAAAAAATAATCTAAAAACCTATAAAACTTTCTTCTGCAATTCGCAACTGTGAAAATGATCAAGAGTTTGCCTTATGATACTCCATCAAGATGTCTACAGGTATCCGTAAGGAGTCACGGATGTTGATGCTGTTTGTAATATTTTTATGGGGTTTGTATGCAAGGCTCCTCTTGTTTTATAACACGAGGCTGCACCGTAGACAGTTTGGAGCCTTTGGCGCAGTCCGGAGATTATCCGTGAACATAATACAGGATACATCTTTACTACTGAGTCAAGGTTTTCATAAGTAGCCACAAAGGTGTCTGCTGAGGATGAAATATGTCTTGTTATGGAGGAGGCCTGTCTTCGGGGCGAGTGATTCCTGGAAGGGGGCATATATCAAGGAACGCCTAGCTGTCATCAATATAACCTATCCATATCTAGGGTCTCAGGTGTTGTGAATTCCATCAATGTAGGATTGACCTTCATTCATGACCGAGAGGAGATAGATCTGGGCCAGCTGTCAGGAGCTGTCACTTTTAGGATAAGCTGGGTCTGGAATGTGACTCTTCTGTTTTGCTTCTGCATAAACTCAGGAAAGATCAACCACTTGTGCTGTCAGCCCCAACTTCTGTCTCTGACTTTACTTCTTGGATAAAAGATTATACCGGTTCCCCATAGATCTGTTATTTGTTGTCAAGATAAAACTACAAAAATTACAAAAAAAAAGGCAAGTCCTTGACCAGTCTTCATCCTAGATTCTCAATTTGTGGTGTTTCTTACCAATACTTGCCATGTGCCTTTGAGGTATGCAGATTATCTTTCCTCCAGGAGGTCTCTCTAGTGCCAATAATTGGAGGTTGTATTGTAGGTTGTCAATGTCCGACCCGTTAACAAGACTGACCAAATGACTTGAGATATGAGCGGAGTCTTTTCCAAAAGGAACAAAAACTCATCTTTAGACAGCTGGTTCAGAGATTTTTGCCCCTCATTATTGCTTAGCATGGTGCTGATGGTTGGATAACATCCCTTAGACTCTAAGGGGTGTTAATTCTTCTTGTGAAGACCACCAGTTGGTGTAGGAAGGGTTGCTGGTTCTTCTAAGGGATGCTGGTTCTTCTTGCGAAGACCACCATTTGGTCAAAGGGGTGCTGGTTCTCCTAAGGGATGGTGGTTCTTCTTGTGAAGACCATCATTTGGTCCAAGGGGTGCGGGTTCTTTTTGTGAAGACCACCAGTTGGAGTAGGCTGGGTTGCTAATTCTTCTTAGGGATACTCGTTCTTTTTGCGAAGTCCACCATTTGGTCAAAGGGGTGCTGGTTCTTCTTGTGAAGATCACCAGTTGGCGTAGGAAGACTTGGAAGCCAGGTTAGCCACATTTGCCTTATGGTATGCTTGCAATAGCTACCAAAGAGTGGTATAGCGGCACTTTTCATTGGGCAGGATGACTCAGTGGCATAGCATCGAGGTGGCCCATGGTCTGCCAAATTCTAGAGCGGTGCAAAGTTTAGGGCCCCCCTCAAGGGCTTTATGATGCAGAATAGCAGGAAACTACTCTAGGGAAATTTTACTAAGCAGCTGGCACCAACACTTCTAGTACAAGAACGCCTTGCTCCCAGTAAGCACCTGCAGCTTAATTCAGGCAGCTGGCTCATCATCGACTGCAGTACAGATCGTAGTAGTAGAGATGACCTTGGTATCTGCTGTTGTGCTCTGTTTAGCCAGTGAACAAATTGACAAAGTGTTCAGTATAATGAATACCATCTTGGTCGCTGGCTATGCAGAGCGCAACAGCATGACAAAGTTATCTCAGTTGCTGCGTATTCTTGTTGAATAAAGACTTAAGGTGACCAATTATCGGGAACGAGCATTCCTAGGATCTCTCGCTTCTTGATAATCATGCAATGTAAATTGGTTGCCAATCACCCGATGACCGAACAACACACTCGTTCGTCAGGTGAAATGATTTTTAATAAATCATCATTCTCAGCAGCACATCGTTCTCTGTTAACACAGCCGAGAACGACCGTCTATGCACACAGAACCATTTGTTATTGATCAGTCTGTGTTCATCGGAAGTACAGTTGGCCTGTCTAACCATTCTATTAAAGGAACGCTGATTGGCAAACATGTAGCCAATCAGTGGTAATTTTCGGCAGCCCTAAATCAGGAACGGGTGGGCACAGGAGCAGTTACGTAAAGAGAAGTTCACAATTCCGAACATTCCGATTGTCTGTTCCGTCCACGCGCTACCACCACTCCATTCCACCCGGATATTTTGGTGCCCTGTTCTTGGGATCGATATGGGCCCTGGCAATTGAACCCTCTCCAATCTGCAAGTTACCACTAATTCTTCGGATCGGTGATAACTTGAAATATTGGCAACAGCCCAATCACAAGTTCACTTTAAGGGATGGGAAAAGTTGAATAGATACGAATCTGCAGACAATAATAATGAGATGTTTATGCAAGACAGTCTGTGATTTAGGATTATATCCCCCTCGCTAATGAACGCCAGTTGACAGATACAAAATTATAAGGCTGCTCGATAACATTTTAGGCGCTGTATATTTTTCAGTTCATTAATCCGTTCTATGGAAACATTAAGCTATACCGAAGCCAAAAGGAAATAAGTATCAAATATACACGGACGGCCAATAACGGCTGGAGTCATCGGACATCCAAACATAGCATTTGGGAGAGGCGGCAGGAAAGGAAATTAATTTTCAGAATACATTACAGCCCGTCCTCATTACATTTAGTGAATATGTCTGGTACAAAGACTGAATTCCAGGAAAGTCGTCCGTCTACTTTCCAACAAAATGACGATAAATGACTTTGAGAAATAAAAGATAGTGATGGCAGAGGGCTGCGCGTTACACCATCTCTCATGAAACAGGACTCGGCTGTTGAGACCAATATAACCTCTGTAAAATAGTAAAAGGGGCATAAACGTAGAAAAAAGGTGAAAAAACACAGAAAAAAAATTTAAAGGGGTTGTCCTACAAACAAGGTTTAATACTAGAGATGAGCAGATCGATTAGTAGGACTCTTTTCCAGGTCAACGGCAGCTAGACAGGAGGCCCTCGAATTTCTAACATTTTAGTGTCCATCCCTTGCACGGCTTTTGATTACCACTGGAAACCTCACTGATTATGAGAATGGGGGATCCTTAGAGTGGCAGTGAGCATGTGCGACCACCACTGTGTATAGGAGTGGTGGTCGCACATGCTCACAACCGCTCCACTCACATAAGGTACACTGGGACTTCCATGCTCGTGATCAGTGATAGTTCCAGTGCTCAGACCCTGAGTGACCACATAATTATTATCTATCCTAAGGGTAGGTAATACAATAGATATAAAAAGTCTACACACCCCTGCCAGGTTTTTGTCATGTTAAAAAAAAGAGGAATAATTTCAGAACTTAAATTTTTCCTGTAATCTGTACAGTTCAATAGAAAAATAAACTGAAATCTTTTCTAAAATAATGTGTTTGCATAAATATGCACACCCTTAAATTAATACTTTTAGGTCCCCTCTGTCCCCATTTATGACACATTCAGTCTTTTTGGGTAGTAGGTCCACATCTGTCAAATTGCAGGGGCATCTCCTGTGTACAGCGCCCTCTTCGGGTCACCCATTGATTTTCAATTGGGTCCAGGTCTGGGCTCAGGCTGGGTCATTCTAAAATTTTGATCTTTTTCAGACATAGCCATTCTTTTGTTGATTTGGAGATATGCTTAGGGTCGTTGTCGTGCTGAAAGTTGAAATTCCTCTTCATCTTTAGCTTTTTAGCAAAATTTTTCAAAACTGACTTATATTTGGAACATTACATAAACATTAGACCCTTTTATCAGGAGAAGACAGACATTGGGCAGACAATGGGAAGGAAAGGACATGGAATGTAAGAGAAGAAATTTCAAGAGATGTCAATGTTACACGCCGATCTCTGATATGTCGAGCTCCGCTTCCTTCCCGTGGGTTCGCTGCCCTCTGTTGTGCCCTGTATCGGGTTTTGCATGTTGCCCGGCATGGATCAATAACATCATCTCTTTAGACGTATTTAAGGCCCATTAAGGCACATACGTGTGTCTTGGGATTGAGACTCTAGATCTGTTTGGTGTGCTCCACCATCTGTATTTGTATTCATCCCTGCTGGGTTCCACTTCATCCATCCTGCAGCTTCTGAGATTCCTTTGTGTGCCAAGTCCTGGTTGCCTACGTGCCTTCTTGTTTGCTGCATCAATACCCGGGGTCCGTGTGCCCACCCAGACCTGAGGCTTAGAGAATTCATCTCACTGGGTGAGCTTAACAGCCAATCATGCAACCAAAGTTTGAGGACTTGTTATATTGGTGTACAGTCAGTTTCTCTATCCTAAGGATATTATTATTATTTATTATTATAGCACCATTCTTTCCATGGCGCTTTACATGTGAAAAGGGTATATAGCACAAACAATTACAATAATCTTGAACAATACAAGTCGGCGACTGGTACAGGAGGAGCGAGGACCCTGCCCGCGAGGGCTCACAATTTACAGGGGATGGGTGAGGATACAGTAGGTGAGGTTAGAGCTGGGTCATTCACCTAACTCGAGAACCAGAACATGTCAATGCAGAAGAAGCCGTGAATGGGCAGCGCGGCTGCGCATTCACAGCTCACTCTTTTGACTTCTATGAAAGTTTAGAAAAAAAACAAAACAAGCAAGCATGATCAAAAAATAAAACAGAAAAAGCCAGCAATACGCCAAAACCTCTCCATTAGCAGCGGGGCAAGATGAGGCACCTCAAAGGCTCCTTATTTTGCTATCTTTACAATCTCCTAGCCATTAAAATCAGTTGAGACGGGAGTTTTGTAGAAGAGAGATGAAATAGTTAACCAAAAAAAAAGAAGACCGTTTTATCACAAATATTGAATTTCTTTTTTGCCTTTTATACAATCCAGAGGTCAGACGGGCCAGTTTTTCATTGAAGGCTAAAAAGCGCTGTGTTTTTCTGTTGCTAATTGTTGGAGCTCTGTAAAAAAAAAAGGTCTGGTATTCATAGTTATCCTCATAATGGCTTCACACAGAATGGTCCACACCTGTGTATCGGCTGACAATGGCTGTTTTATTTCTTTATTTCACATGCTACAATTCTCTCTCTACTGTTCGTTTTCTAGCCCGGAATACAACCACTACCAAAACAATGATCCCCCCCCCCCCAATCCCAAACACTCCACTCAACGGATACGAAACAATGGTTAACCGCATGGGAAACACAGAAAAAGCAGCACAAAAATAATACTTAAAAAAATGATTGTAAATGTCATGATGTGTAAATAGATAATTCGGGACCAAATTTTTATTAGTTTCTTTATTCAAAAAGCTTTAGAGATATTTTCTTTCAAGAATTATCCATGGCAGCCGACAAGATTAGGGCTGTCAATTTTCTCAAGTCAGAAAAAAATACTTTAATGTTTTCAAAAACATCGCCTTTCATTGGTTCGTACCTCAATTTTTACCTTGTACAGTGTATAAAACTTTTAGGAACTTTTGAACTTTTGAGAAATTGATGGATGGTAAGGAAAATTGGTAGATCCTAGAACAATTAAAACCAATACATAACCGTTTGAGGCGCCTGAAAATCAACAATCTGGGTGGTTTAAAGAGATTTTCAAGGACTTTGGTATTGATGGTCTATTCCAAGGATAGGCCATCAATATCAGATCTGTCCCCAAACTGATTAGCCATTAGCAGGTCTCATGGAGGTCAGAAGAAAGCTGTGCACAGAGCTGGAACAGCACAGCTTTGTACTCTGTGTATAGCGCTGGAACAGCACAGTTCTGTACACTGTGTATAGAGCTGGAACAGCACAGTTCCGTACACTGTGTATAGAGCTGGAACAGCACAGTTCCGTACACTGCTTATAGAACTGGAACAGCACAGCTCTGTAGGCTGTTTATAGAACTGAAACACCACAGCTCTGTATGCTGTTTATAGCGCTGGAACAGCACAGCTCTGTACACTGTTTATAGAGCTGGAACAGCACAGCTCTGTACGCTGTTTATAGAGCTGGAACAGCACAGCTCTGTACGCTGTTTATAGAGCTGGAACAGTACAGCTCTGTACGCTGTTTATAGAACTGGAACAGCACATCTCTGTACACTGTTTATAGAGCTGAAACACCACAGCTCTGAACGCTGTTTATAGAGCTGGAACAGCACAGCTCCGTACACTGTGAACATTGAAATCAGTGGTTTCGGACGACTTTTATCTAATGTGTATAAGGGTCTTTACTCTGACAGTGTTTTCACATCATGAGTGTTGTGGGAGGTGTTATGTACTGGACCAATTTCAAAAACTCATCTTTAAAGGGTTATTACCATCTTTTACACACCTGGGATCCTCATCTGTGTGAAGAATAGGGCCTTGTTGTGCATTGCTGTTGCAGACGAAGTGGCCAGGCATGCGCGGCTCTTCAATAATTTCTAAGAGACCTCCAAAAGTTAGTAATTTTCAGAGCTCCTAAAGAAATGAATGGAGAAAATCGCCCAAGTGCTGCCACCTCTCCTTTTCCTGACAGTGTGACTGCATCTATCAGACATTTATTAAATATCTCGTTGACGTGATTAAAATCTCAGGTGAAAAATCCCCTTTAAGTGTTACAGGTTTTCTTCAGTGGGTTGTGATCACTCGGAATGCAAAAAGACATGAACAACTCCAAAGATTATAATAGTACACGTTCTATCCATGAAAACCGGACGTCTGAATAAGACCTAAATCTGATCATTAGCATTAATTACAAACTCTCTCGGAAAAGCTAAATGTGACCATTTGCCTTCTACAGAACCTATCAAAAAAATATTTTTTTCCCTTTAAAAAAAGTATGTTTTTCCGGTGATAATCACGAGGTCGTGATGAATTACCTACCAAGCCTTTTATCTGCATCATTTATCAATGTTCCGTACTGCACAAAGTGGAGACTTTATCTCATTTTACTTATGATATGAACATAATAACGAGGTGGAGAGCACCATACATACACGGCCAGAACTCAGTTCCTAGAAAAACTGGGGAGGTAAATTGATTGTATAATTATCCCATCCAGAAGGAAATGAACTGTAATTGTAAACGTTCTGCAGTTTAACCAGTTTCTCAACTGTCTTTCATTCTCTTTGGAAATGACTGAAACTTTATTGCAGTCATATAGATTAAAAAAATGTCTGATTTTGTCCAAAACCAGTGCCACTTCTGCTCACTGGTTGTGTGCGGTATTACATCTCAGCCCCATTCACTTCACACTATTCTTTGCCATTATATGACTTGTATCCTGCATTTTCAACAGTTTTCTCCTCTGCTTGCTTAACTCGTCATTTACAATTGACTCTGAGCTGGTGGGACGTAATTAACTGTGATCTCTTCCATACATAGCACACAGGGAGGGATTGCTGGTCTTCACTCTTTTTTTTAGCACAGAGAAAAGCTTCAGCAGCATGAAAGTCAATACACAACAGTACTGAGCTGTTTTGATTTTAATCCATCTCTGGGGTGAGATAAAAAACTTGTAAGAAATCTCAGCAAGATCTTTCTGTGTCTCCCTCTGTTTGCTCTTCCTGCTCCTCATTACTTTTTTTGCACAGAGAAAAACAGTTGCGGCATGGAGGACAATACACAAAAGTAATGTGCTGTTTGTATATGAATGCAGCTCTGGGGTGAGATAAAAGAAACTGATAAACCTCAGCACGATCTTTCTGTGTCTCCCTCTGCTTGTTTGTTCTCCCAGGTCCTCATTCCTTTTTTTGCACAGAGAAAAGCTGCAGCTGCATGAAGGGCAATACACATCAGTACTGAGCTGTCTGTATATGAACCCAGCTCTGGGGTGAGATAAAAGAAGCTGATAAACCTCAGCATGATCTTTCTGTGTCTCCATCTGCTTGTTTGCTCTCTCTGCTCCTCATTACTTTTGTTTGCACAGAGAAAAGCAGCAGCATGGAGGACAATACACAATGTTACTGAACAGTCTGAATGTGAATCCAGCTTAGGGGTGAGATAAAAGACTTTTAAGAAACCTCAGCATGATCTTTATGTCTCGCTCTGCCTGTTTCCTCTCCGTGCTCATCATTCCTCCCCTCTCCATAGAGTAAAATGGGCCATGTACCATGACAGCATAGTAACATCACATCTGAGAAAGGTGAAGTTGAGCTGTTTTTTTCAGAGTGGATAACAAGTTCTGGAGGCAAAAAGGAGGGGAAGAAAAGTCTTATAAGAGCAGAAGGAAGCAGATTTTTAAAAAAATATATATATTGCAAAGATTCTTTATATACCTGTACTATTTATTTATGCAAAGTTTGTTGAAAGTACTGTTTTACTTTAATTGCATTATTTGAATGGAGAAATGGCTATGCATTCACGCCACCATTCTTTTTATTGTCTATAGGACTGCTCTGGAGGAAGCCGAGTGCAGTACTCCGCTATCTCTGGCTGTATGCACTGCATAGTTGTGATCAGTACCAATAATACAACGAAGGATATTATTTATGCAAAAAAAATTAACATTAAAGAGAATAAGTCACAAACTATGACAAATTGTTAAATCAGATTTTTATGTTAAATGTATTTTTCTTAATTTTTGATAATGATTTTTTGAATTTTCTAGATCACTGGTTTTATATATATATATATATATATATATATATATATATATATATATATATATATATATATATATATAATGTATATAAATCAGAAATCTTGCAATTTTCATATTGGCCACTAGGTTTTATACTACACTCACAGTAACTGATCTCTACAGTTGACTTTTCAGGGGTCAGTATCATCAGAGATACGATGAAAGTGAAAAGTAACACCACTATATTGAGTAGATAACATAGAATCCACCAATCAGAAAAGGTGATATCACAGCTCACCTCCTCCTCCTGTACAATGACTGATAACATCTCTATATACAGTAGATTACACAGGATCCACCATTCACAATAGGTGATGTCACAGCTCACCTCCTCCTCCTCTCTGTACAATGACTGATAACACCTCTATATACAGTAGAAAACACAGGATCCACCATTCACAATAGGTGACATCACAGCTCACCTCATCCTCCAGTACAATGACTGATAACACCTCTACATAGAGTAGATAACACAGGATCCACTATTCACAATAGGTGATGACACAGCTCACCTCCTCCTCATGTACAATGACTGATAACACCTCTATATACAGTAGATAACACAGGATTCACCATTCACAATAGGTGATGACACAGCTCACCTCCTCCTCCTCATGTACAATGACTGATAACACCTCTATATACAGTAGATAACACAGGATCCACCATTCACAATAGGTGATGTCACAGCTCCCCTCCTCCTCCTGTACAATGACTGATAACACCTCTATATACAGTAGATAACACAGGATCCACCATTCACAACAGGTGATATCACAGCTCACCTCTTCCTCTTTCTGTATAATAATGTTTGCCCAGATCAGAACATGCCCAGTTTATACTTCGATACAAATAGGGACTATTGCTGCTAATGACCAGGTGAAACATAGGAAGTAGGAGTCTATTATTTGGCCTAGTGATCAGTGTGAATATTTTAAGATTTTTTTTAAACATTTTTATTTCATTTATGATCTAGCTATCGACGTGTAGAACTATCCTTACACATACGACACCATTATTTTTATCTGAGGCACACGGTAGTCCGGGGTCCTGTTATAGGTCTGGGGTTCACGTACATATGCCTTCAGAGGGTTCTAAAAAGGGTCCATTAATAACTTATTATGGCTGCCCAGAGTGTGTCCCTATCTCTGAGGTCGCGTCTGTCGTACTTTTGTTAACCCTTTCCCTGACTGACGTGTCACGTCATTTATTTTTGCTATTCAGGTCTCTCCACCTGTTTTTTTTTCTATATTGAGTGAACGATTTCTTTCTGTCTGGTTAAAAGACCCTGCTATTTACCAAAAACAAGTAGGTACTGTGGAGCGTCTGAGTCGCCCTCTTTGTTTGCGTCTCCTGCATTAGGTGGATTTTTTTTTTTTTCAGAGACCAGATGCACAGGACTCGACGACAACAGACAGTCCCGGGACCATCTGTGCTGTGATGGTGGTGGCGGAGGGGGGGGGAATGTAGGCAGTCAAAGAAAGGCTGTTTGTGTAAGTCGTGGGAAACCTACTGCTTGGTCTGCCAGTGGGCCGCATGAATTGAACTAATTGAGGTTTATACTCCCGAGCTGGCTGTGGCCTAGTCGGAGCATAATCCTTCATCAGCTGCAGTCAAGGGCAGTAATTGGAGCTTATTACAAGGATGGGTCTCCCTGCAGTGATGTCGAAACCGAGAGGCTTTTCTCTCTAATTACTGGCTCTCAATAGGGATGGGAAAATAAGGGTTCGGGGGCTAGAGAGAGAGCGCTGTGACTTGTGCTGGGAAGAGGAGGAGGGCCCATTGATGTAGACCCTGACCGGCCTGGGCCTAGACATCTTTTATCAAGAAGAACAACATTGTAGAATATATAATGAACTCTAGTTGTTGGTAATTAACCCCCCGAAACAGAACTGCTGAAGCTCGTTTGCATTTCTGGAGAGATTTTCTCACGCTGGGACATATTAGGAAGTGGTCTAGAGAGTAGTCATCACCTCGGCCTGACCTGACGAGACCCCCCTGCACCCAGGACCCCTAACAGAAGGGGGCACTAAATATATTACTTACTAGAAATCCCAAAGGAATCGTCTGGTGGTCAGAGGATCAATACATGTTGTCTTGGTTGGAAAATTGTATTTCATTCCTATATATTCCCTTCGGTGTCAATGCGGCAACGATAGGCGGCTACTTGTACATGTGGAAGAAAAATGTATTAAATTTGCACGTCTTATGGCGAAACTTTACTATCATTCTTAGTAATGTACACTTATATCAGTGTTTCTCAAACTCCAGTCCTCACGGGCCCCAACACATCATGTTTTTAGGATTACCTTGGTATTGCACAGGTGATGGAGTTATTATCAAGGTTCCCTCACCTGTGCAATACTAAGGAGTCCTAAAAACATGATCTGTGGGGGCCCTTGAGGACCCTAGCTTGGGGAAACACTGCCTTATAGTGTCAATGTTAACTATATGTGTAGGTCGATCTATCTAGGTTTCTATCCATATATCTATCTATCTATTATCTATCTATCTATCTATTATCTATCATCTATCTATTATCTATCTATTATCTATCATCTATCTATTATCTATCTATTATCTATCATCTATCTATTATCTATCTATTATCTATCATCTATCTAGTATCTATCTATTATCTATCTAGTATCTATCTATTATCTATCTATTATCTATCTATTATCTATCATCTATCTATTATCTATCTATCATCTATCTATTATCTGTTATCTATCTATTATCTATCATCTATCTATCATCTATCTATTATCTATCTATTATCTATCTATTATCTATCATCTATTATCTATCTAGTATCTATCTATTATCTATCTATTATCTATCTATTATCTAGCTATTATCTATCTATCTATTATCTATCATCTATTTACTATCTATCTATTATCTATCTATTATCTATCATCTATCTATTATCTATCTATCTATTATCTATCATCTATCTATTATCTATCTATCTATTATCTATCATCTATTTACTATCTATCTATTATCTATCTATTATCTATCATCTATATATTATCTATCTATTATCTATCTCTCAATCTTATCCCTCTATCTATTATCTATCTATTATCTATCTATTATCTATCATCTATTTACTATCTATCTATTATCTATCTATTATCTATCATCTATATATTATCTATCTATTATCTATCTCTCAATCTTATCCCTCTATCTATTATCTATCTATTATCTATCTATCTACTATATCTATATTGTATCTTTTAGGAAAGAGATAGATAGGTTTTATTTTTTTGGGGAAGGAGGGAAAGAAAAGAGGAAGAAACAGAAAAAAGAAGGGAGGAAGGAAGGAAGGAACAAGAAGAAAAGAAGGCAGAAAAAGAAGGGAAGTTAAGGAAGGCAGGAATTAACAAGAAGGAAGAAGGGGAGGATGAAACAGGAATGAAGGATCCGAGAAATAAGGGAGGAAGGAATAAACACAAAGGAAGGAAGTTGGGAAGGAAGGGAGAAAGAATAGGAAGGACAGAAAAAATAAGGGACGAAGGAAAGCAAAAATAAGGAAGGAAATACAAGAATGAAAGAAGAGAGGAAAGATCTATCTATTTGCATAGTATCATAGATAGATAGATATAGGGTGAGTTTTAATTGAAGTGAAATGAAGAAAATAAGGAATGAACAATAAGGAAGGGAGGATAAAAGAAGGAACCAGAAATAGGGAGAAAGAAAGAATGGAAAGAAAGAGGAAGATAGAAAAAATAAGGTAGGAAGAAACAGGAAGGAAGTACAGAAGAAATAAGGGAGGAAGGAAGGAAGATTTAAGTAACGAAAAATAAGAAGGAAAGAATGGAAGAAAAAAATAGAAAAATAAGTAGTGATGTGACGCTCGCAGCCCTGCCCTGTGAAGATGGGGGTTTTACTCGGAGCCGGGTCAGATGTTTGGTGGGTTGCAGCCGTGGCCAGGACCCGTTTCGTGCCCAGGGCCGTCACATTAAAAAGGATGTAAGCGCTATCAGGGTTGAGTGGTTGCTATCGACTACGCCACCTGTGGTACCTGGTGAAGGCCACCAGCGCTGCTGCAGTCCTCTGAGGCGGGATGTTGTGGCAGTCGACGTTGATACTACTCCCCACAGGGGGATCAGGACCTCAGGGCAGAGACGAGAATGGAGGGAGTTGTAGTGAAGGAGGTCTGGTGCTACGTGGTGCGGTGCAGAAATAAAGAGTCCGGAGGCCATAGGAGTCGACTTCCAGAGTTTTTACTCACGGTGGAGAGTACAGCTGCAAGGCTTCTCCCTGCTCCTCACGGAGCTCTGCGGTCACCAGGGACGGGGGTCCGACAACCTCCGAGTAATTCAAGTGCTTAATCAGGACCCCGCACCAGAGTGTTCCTAGACTTCAGACTGAGTCCTCTCCTGTCTGCGTGTGTAGATAGGAGAGGGTCTCCCTCTGGACTACGCTCAGAAAAAGGGTACGGGTGGCAGCTCCGCTCCGTCCATTACCCGGTGGGATCCTCAGGGCCTGCCGGGCTTCCCTGACTAGGACGTAGAGTAGCAAAGTCAGGTGTTGGGGGCCGGTACCCCTCTTGCAGCAGGAATCCCTCTGACTAGATCAGAACAGCGAGGACAGGTGGCGTATACCGCTCCGTCTGCATCCCACCTGGGATCCTTTTGCGATGGAGCTACACTCCTAAGCTCCAGGCCTTCTTGGTTATGGTCCTTGACCGGGTTTGAGACATTTGTTTACGCCTACCTGCCCCTCGACCCAAGGCCAGGGTACGAGGGCCGTGTCTCCATCCGCTGCAGGTTCACCCAGAAGCCATGTTCAGGGATGGAGATCACAATCAAAGAACGATGAGCCAAGATGGCTATGTATTAAATATGAAATATTAAGTGTAAACTAAATGTGAGTCCTCCACCCTCACCCACTACATGGTTCCCCCTAACTTTTGGTTCCCCAGTCTCCCAATTCCCAGTAGGGGCAGCACCTAGTGCCTACTAGCCCCCTCTGGTGGGAGAAGTGTGGTGTTGGATGTGAAGGTGGGGTCCTGATCATTGCACCGTTCTTACCTCGAAGGAGGGATACTACACCCCATTAGAGAGGTGCAGCATCCCTGTGGCAGTCGAACCCTCAGGGGCGCCACAGTTACAAATCAGATAAACAGATAGATAATAGATATGTAATAGATATATACTCTAAAAGACATACTGATAGGGAATTTAGATTGTGAGCCCCAATGGGGACAGTGCCGATATTATCTGTGAAGCACTGTGTAATTAATGGAGCTATATAAGTGAGTAAAATAAATGAATACAATAAATAAATATAATTGGAGACCTATCTCTCTTTTTTGAAGGATTAATGCTGATGCCACAAATTAGTTTTATAACCTTCATTGTATAAGGGCATGCTCCAGGGATATACTGGATTGATATGTTATATGCATCTTACTGATTGATCTTATTCCTATGTTTATGATGTTGTATTCTAGGTGCATGCTCATTGTACACACTGTACATACTGACGATGATGACTTGCTACTATGGAGATGTGTTAGCGTTGCAGTGTTCACTGTAGACACTAGGTATTACTGTTGGAGGACTCAGGAGCACTGTGTGGCTGTGACCACATGGTGTGACTGGGGAGGCTGTGTACCTATGTAAGGGTGTGGACTGCCCTGTTCCTACCCCTGAAGACAGCCTTGAGTAATCAGAATAGAGTCCTGCGGTTTACTACGTTTTATTGTGTCATGTGAAGTGTGAACTTTGTCAGGTGGTTTTTAGTAATGTAATGTAACTGACGCGCCCCCTGGGCTATGGGGTACCCGGAGCCGGGCCTGTAGATGCTGGGGGTTGTAGTCACCGTGGCGGTGACCCGGTCCGTGACCCAGGTGGTCAATCCAAGGGTAGTAGATGTATATAGGTTATATAATGTCCGACTATGCCACCTGTGGAGTGCGGTTAATAGAGACCGCCGCTGCGGAACAGTCCTCTGAAGCCGGTGGTATAGCAGCAAAGGTGGTTTAACTCCCCACAGGAAGAGTTAGCTTCAGGGCAGTGTGTGCGGATGATGGTGGTTATGCAGGGTGTCGCGGTGCAGAAATAACCACAGAGTCCGTATAGTGCAGTCCCACTGGTAGCAATTAGACAGGCCTGGACTGGAGTACTGGCTAGAGATAAGAGTCTGATCAATCTGGGAGCAAGCATAGAGTCCTCCTGGCCAGGTGGAGTTGTAGGCCTGCCGTTCTTACTATACTCTTTTGGCTATTGTGCTTGTAGCTGTGATGTAGCCCACGTCCCTGAGTGTAACGTGCTGTGCTCACTCGTATGGCTGGCAGCTTGGGCCTTGTGGATGCCTCGCTCCTCCGTAGCGGTACTGGTCCCTCGGTGCTGCTGAGCCTCCGGGGGTCTGATGGGGGCCAGGAGACCTGCAATCTCCTGCCCTGCGGTATCTGCTGCTGGGCCTGAAGGGTCCCACAGCCTCGGACTCCGGTGTCCGGTTCTCTGTGTATTCTGGCTAGGACGAGCTATCTCCAGCTCCAGTCCCTAGCTCCTCACTCTTCAAAGTCCTAAACTCAACTCCCTGCACTAAACTAAACTAACCCCGCCTCCAGATCCAGTTGCCAAGGGGAGGGTCCTCCCCTTGCTGGTCTAGAGCCAGGAAATGTTGCATGTATTGTGTACCTGGCTAAAAGAACCCCTGCTTGCTTCCAACCATGGCATCACCTCTTTTGAAGGAGGCAATACCACTGTGGCAACCAGACCCTTGGGGTGCCACATTCCCCCCTAGTTAATTTCAGTACTCTGGGACTGAACATATTTTTCAAAAGTTACAATAGCATTAACAATAACAGGCACATTAGAATATTTACAAACATTACAGTCCTTGATAAGTTACAGTATAATCTGCAACCAGGTATCCATTCCACTGTGCAAGGTGTAATTTGAAGGACCCGTCCAAAACCCTCCACGGAGGCCCTGGGGTGGCTGCAGGGCATAGATGATCCAGGTGTTGGATCACATCTTCGGCCACCTCCAACGAGTTTTTGTTCAGTGGTCTTTCAATAAAGGGGCACTTTAACAAGTGCAACTATTTACAAGGGAAAGTTGTTTGGTTATTCACCGTCCATAACCTAAAAATCTTTGTACCCTTTTCGGGTAACTGGGTAAACACACATTAAACATTTCAAATTAGCAATGTCTCTGGCATACCCTTACGGGTAACTATATACAGCATGCATTTTAATACTTTTACACTTTAAACTTTACATTTTTAAATTCTCCAACGGGCAGGGAGCTGACCTTTTGTACTCCTGGTGGATCTACGGAGTACACTATCTGTTACTGCTCTACCCTGGTCCCTTGTGTCTACCCCTGGTGTGGTGAGTTCAGTGTGAACTGCACTACAGGTAGTATGAGGTAGTACTGGTAGGTTGGGCAACTTCCTACGGATTCTTTGGCTTACCGTGGGTACGACAGGTTCACTATTAGCAGAGGGTAGATTCTCCTGGTCTGCTGTTGATGAAACTTCTGCCTCTGGGGCCAACTGTTCTTCCAACTCTTCTGGGACTTCTGCAGCTTCCTGAGGGGCTGGTTGGAGAAAGGTAAGGACTGGCACAACTATTGCATTGTTCACTTGTGTCCACGACCGGGGAAATTCTCCGAGTACTGTTTTGACCAGTTCTTCCACTTCCTCTGTGCGTTGAGGGCTATCCTGGTCTTCTTTAGTGTGTTGTAATTGCTCGGGACATTTCTTCAAGTGGACTCTTGAAACTGTTGCTGATGTTTCTCCTCCATCCTTACTAATGAGTCACACCTTGGTGTTATCATGACTCGAGGGTAGGATGGTGTACGGCTCTACCTCCCACTGGTCATCCAATTTGTGGAATCGCCTCTTTCTCTTAAGGACCTGTTCTCCAGGTGACAATGGAACAGCAGGTGCGTGTTGATTGTAAGTCTTCTCTTGTCTTTGTCTTGCTTGGGACAGACTTCTTTCAACACTCTCTTGCACTTTGTGGTATTGTTGCTGTCGCTCAGTGTCCCAATCTGCATCTGGTGAGGCCGTTTCTGGTGTTAGGACTTCCATGTTCAGGTCGATGGGCAGCTTACCAGGTCTTGCTCTCATCAGGTAAGCAGGCGTGCAGTTGGTAGAGTTTACTGGGATATGGTTATAGACGTCCACCAGATCTGGCAGCTTTTCTGGCCACAGGCTGCGTTCCTCAAGGGGCAACGTCTTCAGCAGGTCTATCATCACCTGGTTCATCTTCTCACACAACCCGTTGGTTTTGGGGTGATACGGCGTTGTCCTGATTTTCTTGCAGCCGTACAGGTTGCAGAATTCCTGGAAGACCTCCGCTTCGATGGCTGGACCTTGGTCAGTAAGCACACGTTCTGGGTAACCGTGCGGGCGACAGAAGTGCTGTTGGAATGCTTTGGTTGCTGTCTGAGCCGTCTGGTCCTTTACTGGCACTACTACCAGGAACCGGGAGTAGTGGTCTACGATGGTGAGAGCGTAGACATAGCCTGACCTGCTTGGTGCTAGCTTCACTTGGTCCAAGGCTACCAGTTCAAGTGGCTGTTTGGTGATGATGGGCTGCAGGGGAGCCCTCTGTCTGTCACGGTCTTTTCGCCTCAGGTTGCATGGTCCGCATTCTTGACACCACCTCTCGATTGCTTTCCTCATGCTAGCCCAGTAGAACCATTCACGTAGCAGGACTTCCAACTTCTTCCAGCCAAATTGTCCCGCTCCATCGTGGTATGCTTCCAAGACCATTGACGCATCCTGCCACGGGTCTACCACCTGCCAGACCAATTCATGTATCCGGGAGTTGATGGCTCTTCGACACAGCTTCCCTTCATAGATGAATAGCTTGCCCTTCTCCTTCCACAGCTGTTTGGTCTCCTCTGGAGCATCTGGATCAGGGTATGAGTCAGCTCGTGTCAGCAATTCCTTGACTAGGCGGACAGCCGGGTCACTATCTTGTGTCTCTGCCCATCCATGGTGGGGCAATGGATTGAACGTGGCCTCTCTGTTGGCATAGCACCTGTTCTTCACACAATGGGAGCACTGGGTTACTCCATGACGGTGGTAAGCGGGTATCTCTATCTCCTCCAGCTCTTCCGGGTCTTCTCCCCCATCTGGCAAGTTAGGCATCCTGGACAGCGCATCGGCGTTTGCATTCTTGCGCCCAGCCCGGTACTTGATGGTGAACTCATAATTAGACAGTCGGGCCATCCATCTTTGTTCCAGGGCACCAAGTTTCGCAGTGTCCAGGTGCGTCAGCGGGTTATTATCCGTGAAGACGGTGAATTTGGAGGAGGCGAGATAATGCTTGAAGCGCTCTGTCACAGCCCAGACTACGGCGAGGAACTTCAACTTGAAGGAACTGTAATTTTCGGGATTCCTTTCTGTGGGCCGGAGCTTCCTGCTGGCATAGGCAATCACTCTTTCTCTGCCTTGCTGTATCTGGGACAGCACCGCTCCTAGCCCCACGTTACTTGCGTCAGTATGGAGTATGAAGGGTTGGCCATAGTCAGGGTAGGCCATAGTCAGGGTAGGCCAGGATCCCGTCTCCTGTGAGAGCCATCTTCAGCCTGCTGAAGGATTCATCTTCTGGCTTATCCCATTTGAATGGAGGCTTCGGGTTTTTGGCCTTCCTGGACTGGCCTACTAGGAGGTCCTGCATGGGTGCCGCCATCTTGGTGAAGCCTTGGATAAATCTTCGGTAGTAGCCCTCCAACCCGAGGAACTGCCGCACTTCCTTGATAGTGGAGGGTCTTGGCCAGTCCTTGATTACTGTGACCTTGTCAGGGTCTAGTGCTACACCTTCAGCGCTTACCACATGACCTAGGTACTGTACCTTGGGCTTCAACTGGTGGCATTTTGACGGCTTCACCTTCAGGCCAAAACCAGCTAGGGCTTCAAACACCTCTGCCAGGTGCTTCAGGTGATCTTCATAGGACTTGGAGTATACTATGACGTCATCCAGGTACAGCAGGACTGTCTCGAAGTTCTTATGTCCTAGACAGCACTCCATCAACTGCTGGAAGGTTCCTGGGGCGTTGCAGAGCCCGAATGGCATGCAGTTGAACTCGCTGAGGCCCATCGGCGTTGTGAATGCGGTCTTTTCTTTAGCAACCTCTGCTACAGGAACCTGCCAATACCCACTAGTGAGATCCAAAGTAGAGAAATAATTAGCAGATCTTAATGCAGCTAGTGACTCCTCAATCCTGGGTAATGGGTATGCATCTTTATGTGTAATGCGGTTGATTTGCCTGTAGTCTACACACATTCTCATCGTGCCATCTTTTTTCCTTACGAGAACTAATGGAGCTGCCCAGGAGCTACAACTATCTCTTATCACCCCAGCCTCCTTCATCTCTCGTAACATCCCTTTGGCATTTTGGTAGTGTGCAGGGGGTACAGGCCGGTACCGCTTTTTAATGGGTGGATGGTCTCCCGTGGGGATATGGTGTTGAGCCCCTTTCACCTGCCCGAAGTCGAGCGGGTGTTTGCTTAAGACCCGCTCGTACTCCTGGACCACCCTGTATACTCCATGTTTTTGGTGCTGAGGGGTGGAGTCAGTGCCCACGTGTAGCTTCTGACACCAGTCCTCCATCTGTCCCTTGGAGCCATTATCCTCCGCCGGTTTGGATGGAGGTAAGGGTTCCACTGTCTTTATAGAGTTGTTACTGACGGTGAATAATTTGGCAAGGGTAGCATACCGGGGCAAATGGACTTCTTTCTCCCCACAATTCATGATGCGGACTGGCACTCTCCCATGGCGGACATCAACTACCCCCCGGGCTGTAAAGATGGTGGGCCTACTGTCAGTTCTGGGGAAAAGGATGCCACCTCCTGGTGGTAGGTGATAGCTGGGCACCGGTGGGATGTGGCGCCACCTGGTGCTGGTTCTCGTAGCACCCGGATGGCTCTGTCTTTAAATTGTGCAAACTCCCCACAGGAAGAGTTAGCTTCAGAGCAGTGTGTGTGGATGATGGTGGTTGTGTAGGGTGTCGCGGTGCAGAAATAACCACAGAGTCCGTATAGTGCAGTCCCAGGGTCTTTACTGGCAGCAATTAGACAGGCCTGGACTGGAGTACTGGCTAGAGATAAGAGTCTGGTCAGTCTGGGAGCAAGCATAGAGTCCTCCTGGCCAGGTGGAGCTGTAGGCTTGCCGTTCTTACTATACTCTTTTGGCTATTCTGCTTGTAGTTGTGTTGTAGCCCACGTCCCTGAGTGTAACGTGCTGTGCTCACCCGTATGGCTGGCAGCTCGGCCCTTGTGGATGCCTCGCTCCTTCGTGACGGTGCTGGTCCCTCTGTGCTACTGAGCCTCCGGGTGTCTGATGGGGGCCAGGAGACCTGTAATCTCCTTCCCTGCGGTATCTGCTGCTGGGCCTGAAGGGTCCCACAGCCTCGGACTCCGGTGTCCGGTTCTCTGTGTATTCTGTCTAGGACGAGCTATCTCCAGCTCCAGTCCCTAGCTCCTCACTCTTCAAAGTCCTAAACTCAACTCCCTGCACTAAACTAAACTAACCCCGCCTCCAGATCCAGTTGCCAATGGGAGGGTCCTCCCCTTGCTTGTCTAGAGCCAGGAAGTGTTGCATGTATTGTGTACCTGGCTAAAAGAACCCCTGCTTGCTTCCAACAATGGCATCACCTCTTTTGAAGGAGGCAATACCACTGTGGCAACCGGACCCTCTGGGGTGCCACATAACTAATACATAGTGTTGTAGGTACTGATGCCGCTGTGTAGGTAAAGGTAATGCCTAGTGTGAGTAATATATGTGGCGCCCCTGAGGGTTCAGTCGCCACAGAGGTACTGCATCTCACCCAGAGGTGTAGCGTCTCCTTCTCTCAGGTAAGGAGGGAGTGCTGCCCGGAACCCCAACACCTGCATCCAACACTACACTTCTCCAGGCCAGCTGGAAGGGCAAGATGCAATGTGTTTTCCTGCTGAGCCCTGTCCCTGGCTGGAGTGGGGGAAACCTAGAGGTAGGGGGAACCAGTAGTGGGTGTGGGTGGAGGAAGCAGTTTAGGGGAGCACTATAGAAGGAGGTATAAAATGGGAGCCCATTTTAGGGAGGAGAGAGCAGTAGTGAGAGGACAGTTCAGAAGAACAGTCTGGGAGCAGAGTCTCAGTAGGAGCTCTGCTCCACAACTAGAGCCTAGTGTCAGAGGCCCAGGAGGGGAGCAGGGAGTAGGCTCCATTCTGTTAAAGGGATCCTAGGGGGTACGGCGAGTGCAGGACGGCACCCGTACGCCCCGAATCTGTCAGAAGACAGAGGGATCGTAGGCCACAAGAAGGGGACCGGCCCCTGGCCCAGTCGTGTACTTCAAGTCTCGGCTGGAAAAAACGGAGGCTTCTGGCTTATATAGTCAGTTGCCGAAGACTCGTTCTAATCCCCGTGAGTGTCAAGCAGGTCTGTGAACTCCGACGGACAGGAGGGACTTCAGAGCACCCGAGCAGGATTCAGAGTGGGGAAGTGCAGGGTAGGAGGGAGAAAGACCCAGCGTGAAGACGGTCTAGCTAGGAACACGAGAAAGTGGGGTTCTGTCAGGTACGCCTAACCTGCCTGAGGAAGTGCTGAACCCCTGCCTGGTGAACGCAGCGCGACGTGGGACGTTGACACTTGTACAGTGCACCAGTGGAACTGTCATAAGAACTGTGAGTAAAACTCGGATGACTGCACCGCACTGCATCCGTCCATTCTTTAATCTGCGCCATCGTTCCCTCTCTGCACTACAACGCCCAGTGCAACCACCATTTTCCTACACTGCCCTGGAGCTTGCTCTACCTGTGGAGAGCCACACCACCCCTGCTGCCGTAACACCAGCTCCAGAGGAGTGCTCCGCAGCGGCGGCTCCTTTTGGCCGCAATCCACAGGTGGCGTCACGAACAATCCCAAAAACCCCATATAAAAGTACCCCCCTTTGCACTGACCGCCCTAGGTCACGGACCGGGCCAGCCACCGTGATACTCCCCTACCGGCATACACAGAGGCCCGGCTGCCGAGTACCCCACGGCCCTGGGGGCACGTCATATACACTCAGCTCGGTTGTAGGGAAAGTATAGGATATAGTTTAGTGCTTAGGTTAGAGATAAATTGTGACTGTAGGTACATTTGGGTAAGATATAGTTAATGTTTGGGACTTGCCCAGATTGGGAGTTGGTTAGGGCAAGTAAAAAGTGAACCACTTCCTGGTTTAGACAGTTAAAGTGTTCGTTGGAGGCAAGGTGAAGTTCAAGGTGCAGTGGGCTGGAGGCATAATGTGTACAAAATGTTCTGGCGGTATGAGTTTGTACAAAACTCCATGTGGACATTCCTGCAACATCCAGAGCCTATGCCTCAATATAGGGCAGGAAGATGTAGACGAAGAACAGAGGAAGATGTATGTGCAACCGCATGAGGGAAACCTAATGGATCTCGGGAATACTGCGGTACCGAATGGGGAATCCCTGGGGCTAACAGGACCTGTTAAAGTAGGGATAGTCCGAGCTGAACGTAAGAAAATAATGGAAATGTACTGTGTGAACGAAGCAAGTGGCAAAGGGTGCTGTGTCCAATACTTCATGTTAAAGACTGATATACTTGAACTGTCCAGTAAAGTTGAACCTGTTAAAATGAGCCGGGTGTCCCTTGATGTGTGTGTAGCTGTTTCTGGAGCTATGGACGTGGAGACAGCAAAGGCTTCAGGCCTTCAAGTGAGTGTACTGCGTCATACACAGCACAAGACATATGGACTGGGACACGATTTTCTTGTCATGTGTCAGGGCGTTATGGAGCAGCAGCTCGACCCTGACTACCGTTTTGGACACCTTACAACTTGGCGTAATTGGCAGCATGAAATCATGCGTGAAGAAGGTGGGAAGACTCCTGTAATGGTCAATATGGCGACTGTTGGAAGACCTAATATGGTGGACGATGGCACGAAAAACAGAAGAGACTCCACCCGTCATGGGCGTGTGGAGAGAAAAAAGGCACAAAAGCTATCCGGCCTGGGATGTGTGTGGAGAAGTCAGCCCATTGTTAGCGATGCCCGCCCCCGATGCGCGTGGTGGAAGAAGAAGAAACTTCACCTCTTAATACCAGCCAAGGGGAAGTGGGTGGAGGCTCCCGAGAAACAGGTAAGTGAGCCAGAAGTAACCCCAACTCAGAATAGGCGGAATGAAGGAGGAGTACACCCTCTTGGAGAGCGAGCCGGTGCCATTGTTGGTAGGAGAAAGTGGAAGAGAACAGACCGCGATGGAGCACTATGTTATCCCAGTAAAGCGAGAGGGCCATTTCTATGGCTTTGCCATCTGAAAGGGAACAGGATGCATGGGATGGAAGAGCAGGGTGGCGCAGCTTGAGGAGCAACGACATCCATGAAGGATGAGAGAAAGAGAAGTTCTGGAGAAGCCTCATGTAAGGCTGAGGCTCCAGAACTGGATCCCAAGGCGGAGGTTCCATCGCAAACCCCCGAATCAGAGTCTGGGCTTAAAGTGAAAGCAGTCGGGCCTCTGTGGCTGGAGTTCGATGACTGAGCAAAGCAGTAGAAGGCGATGCTCAAGTGGTTAGTCCACCCCAGTTCGCTGTTCCCAAACCCTCATCCATCATGTACGTGGAAGAAACCCCAACCTCGAGGATGCTAGATGGATAGTGGGGGTGATTGAAAGGAAGAAAAAGCAGGACAGGTGGGTGGTGGCCAAGCTGGAGCGTCCTGGAGGTGGCAAGGTTGGTGTCCGGATGACCCCGGGTAATATTCAGTACCTCAGTCACCAGCGGGTGTTTGGCTTCATCGAAGAAGCTGGAACAGGCCATAGGGTCTAAGTAAACACTGGGTCACTGCAGTATCAGTGCACCCCACAGGTGTGGGGCAGTGTCCAGTTCATAAAAGAAACTGGGCCCAGGGAGCGATACGCGGTGGCGTTCACTGTGAACCCTCAAGAGGAGGATCTTCAGGCGGCGCGTTGGAAAAGACAAGAGCCCTAAAGCGGCGGCCATACCTCATCCAAGAACCACAATATCCAGAGCCCCCTCACCACCAAACCCTACCCTACTGGAAACTGCGGAGAGGACCCAGAGGAACAGCGGAGAGGTCTGGCTCTAGATGTACATCCTCAGCATCCAGAACTAAGGTATCCAGCCAACCAGAGGCGGTAGGCACCACAATTTATGTTTGCCAGGGTCCCCAGTCAGCTACCTACGTTGGGAAGATTGGATCCTGGGAGACCTGGGTTTCAAGGCTGCTGCGGGCGGGATTAAAAATGGCGGCATAAAGTAAAACGTTGGCCAAGTACCAGTTGTGCTTGTTGCACTGAAGAGCATTAAGAAAGGAACTGCGTTCCTGTGTTCAGAAGGCCCCCAAAAGTGACCAGGAAACCCCGGAGTTGGCTCATTTCCCCCATGGATTCTGCCCCATTCTATCCATGTCTCAATATAGATGATATGGAGAGCACCTTAACCCCTTCCGTACAGAGAAAGATGTACGTGGAAGCCTACGACTCTATATAGGCGCTATGGAGAGCACCTTAACCCCTTCTGTACAGAGGAAGATGTACGTAGAACCGCGTGAAGGAAACGTAGTGGATCTCGGGAATACTGCAGTGCCGGATGGGGAATCCCTCGGGCTAACAGGATCTGTTAAAGTAGGGATAATCCAAGCTGAACGTAAGAAAATGATGGCTATGTACTGTGTGAACAAAGCAAGTGGCAAAGGGTGCTCTGGCCGATACTGCGTGTTAAAGACTGATGCACTTGAACGGTCCAGTAAAGTTGAACCAGTTAAAATGAATCGGGTGTCCCCTTTCTGGCCTGCAAGTGAGTGTACTGCACCATACACAGCACAACACATATGGACTGGGACACAACTTTCTTGTAATGTGCCAGGGCGCTGTCATGCACAGTGTGGGAAAGACTAAATGCAACACGAAGGGATGAGGGGAAGGAAATCCAGACACTAGGGAAAGGGGGAGTGGAGACCCCTAGGCTGATCTAATATCACCCTGCCTACCCTACCATCCCTATATTGGTTCCACACCAATCGCCGAGCAGGAAACCTAAGCCCTGTATATCTCTAGAGCTAGGCCCTTGATTGGGAGGGGGTGAGCACTGGTCAGTCCCTACTAAACTAAAGACAACAAAGGAGACAAGCATAGGGGGAAAACTTAGCTTGAGCAGACACCAGAGAGATAACACCAAACGTCGTCCAAGGGCACCAGAGAGGAAGCGAGCTGACTGCTAGATCTCCAAGCCTTCCTAAGGGAAAATGTGATTATCAGCGGCGACTCCCTGCAGCAGACTGAGAGTTTATAAACACCCAGACCAGAGTGCGTCAGTCAGATCAGGAGGGGAGGTTGCCGCTGGGTCCAAAAGTGAGAAGGATTTAAGACGTCTGCAATGCCAAACACAGTGACCTTCTGCAGCCAGATGCAGAGCGACTGTCTGTCACATCTGACACACCTGTGACAGGCGCTATGGAGCAGCAACTTGCCCACGGCTACCATCCTGGGCACCTTACACCTGTGGCAGCCAAAAGTGGACCCCATGGGAGAAGGTTCAAACAAGAAATAGCATAAAGTGGGGCTAAGCTACCTGGCAGGCAAAAAGTTCCATGTACTGAGTGGAGCCCTGAAGATTGGAAGATTGTGATCCTGAGTGAGGATTTGGTTCTGAGGTGCAAGTGAGATTTGAAGCTGGGTAGGACAAAGACTGCTGATGTGAAGAATGGCCTGAGGACTTATATCTGTGTTACTGCAGATGGAAATGCAGGAGACGCCTGATGAGCGAGCGCCAGTCTGAGTGTGAGTTTCTTAAGTGACCTGGGGGTGGACAAACCATGACTCGCGATGCACCCAAGGGCAACTGCCCAACACTCTATCACTGTTCTGTTCACTGTGTAAAAACACTGCGCCTCATTGTTGAGTGTTTGCAACCATCAAGCTTTATACCTCATTTGATACATAACCACCAAGACTCTAACCTCGTCGTAGGTTACACATTTAGGTCCTCCAGTTCGTCATGTAATCCACATTTGCATCAACTCCTCCCACTTGTGCACCACTTTTTGTGAAGACTACTTTATGTAGACTCCAAACATTGCACCAATTATTCTCTTCCTACATTTACAGTGGTCAGAGTTCCATTATACTGATACAGAGATCCAAATCTCCTGCATAAACATCAAATTAAATGGTCACTGTCCTTTCAACACATTTTGCATAATATCAATAGTACTGGCAAATATAAGAAAATTTGTAATATACTTATTGGACAAATTAGCTTCTTTCTCCATTTATGAGCCACTTCTTCGCCATCAGCTTCTGAACTCATTATCCACTCAGAAATAACAGCCCAAATCTCTCTTCACCAAAGCAAGACAGCTGTCTATGGAGAGTTGATGGTGAGGCATATACAGGCAGATCGAGCCGAAGGTTTTGTAGGGCCCCACATAGCCCTACAAACACTATAATGGCCCCACATAGCCCTACAAACAGTATAATGACCCCTGAACATAGGCCTGCAAGCAGTATAATGGCCCCACATAGCCCTACAAAGAGTATAATGGCCTCACATAGCCATACAAACAGTATAATGACCCCACATAGCCCTACAAACAGTATAATGCCCCCACATAGCCCTACAAACAGTATAATGGTCCCACATAGCTCTACAAACAGTATAATGGTCCCACATAGCACTACAAACATTATAATGGCCCCATATAGCCCTCCAAACAGTATAATGGTCCCACATAGCTCTACAAACAGTATAATGACCCCTGCACATAGCTCTACAAACAGTATAATGGCCCCACTTAGCCATACAAACAGTATAATGAAATGACCCCTGCACATAGCCCTACAAACAGCAAAATGGCCCCGGATAGCCCTTCAAACAATTTAATGACACCACATAGCTCTACAAACAGTATAATGACCCCACATAGCTCTACATAGCCGTACAAACAGTATAATGGCCCCACATAGCTCTACAAACAATATAATGGCCCACATAGCCCTACAAACAGTATAATGGCCCCGCATAGCTCTACAAACAATATAATGGCCCACATAGCTCTACAAACAATATAATGGCCCACATAGCCCTACAAACAGTATAATGGCCTCACATAGCTCTACAAACAATATAATGGCCCACATAGCTCTACAAACAGTATAATGTCCCCACATAGCCCTACAAACAGTATAATGGTCCCACATAGCTCTACAAACAGTAAAATGGCCCCACATAGCCCTACAAACAGTATAATGGTCCCACATAGCCCTACAAACAGTATAATGACACCTGCACATAGCCCTGCAAGCAGTATAATGGCCCCATGTTACGGGTCCGGGTGGTGGAACCTCGGTGCAAGGAGGTGTGGCACCCCAGGTGTCTGGTTTCCACAGTAACGGCAATGTTATGTCTGAGAGCAGGTGGGAGGTCTCTTGGTCAGGGATCCTATGCATGCCACACCTCCTGCCCAGTCCTGGGAGGGGAAGAACTTCCCCTATATAAACCTAGGGCTGAGGCAGGGTTAGTGAGTAGAGAAGAAGTAGAGACAGAGAAGCAGATATAGGAAAAGAACATCAGGAGCTCTGTGGGAGCAGTACTACAAGGAGTCAGGGGCTGGCAGCTGCAGAGCTCGCCCTGACTGAAAAGTTATCACCGGACCCGGAGTCCGAGGCTGTGGGGACTAACTCCTATCCAGCAGCAGAAACCGACCGGCAGGGGATTGCAGGTCCTCTGGCCCAGAAACCCGAAGGCACGGTCACACGCGTGGGACCAGCACCGCCGTCGTGGAGCAGAAGCTACTAGAAGGCCCCGAGTCACCGGCCATACGGGTGAGCACCACACGGTACACTCAGGGACGTGGGCTACTTATACCCGCTTCTAGCAAGGTAGCCAGAAGAGTATCGTTAGTTTGGGAGGCCTACAACTCCGCCTGGCCAGGGGAGATCCCATCTGCTCAAGGACTGACCAGGCCCCAATCGCTAGCCAGTACTCCGGGAGGGTCTATCGTTGTCACCAGTAAAGACCCTGAACTACACCGTACCGTCTCCGAGTGGTTCCTGCTACCCCCATCATCCACGTCGGCTGCCCTGAGGCCATACCCCTCCCGTTGGGGGTTATACTATCACGCTGCACAATCCTACCACCGGCCTCAGCGGTCTGCCCTGCAGCAGCAGCTCCTTAGCTGTACTCAACGGGTGGCGTAGTCGTCCAACATCTACCGCTAATACAGCGCCACTTAGTCTGACTCCCTGGGCACGGACCGGATCACCGCCACGAGACTACAACCCTCAAGAGATCCGGCTCCGGGTAAGCTCCCGCGTGCGCAACGCAGCGCGACACAGGCCCAGGGGTGCGTCAACTTTTGGCGTAGTCGGCAGGATTTCGTGCCCGCAACCACCGGGTACTGCGTGCCTGAAAAAAGAGACTTTTAAACTTACCATCGGTGAAGATTCCCGCCATCCGGCGCCATTTTCAGCCTTCTTCCCGCCTTCCGTGGAGTTTTCCCGCCGTTTGACGCCATCTTGAAGACGCCGCGCGGGAAGAAGAGGGGCGTGGACTCCGAAAGCGCGCGAGTCCGGACGTTGCGTAAGGTCCTGGAAGGAGCCCAGCAGACGCCGACGTCACAGGAGCGCGACGGAAGGTCCTCAACCCTGACGATCCACTGCGGAGCCGCGGCCTACGGAAGAGGATCATCGCAAGGTAGGCCACGGTCCACTAGGGGGGAGAAGGATGTCGGATACGGAGGAGAGCTTCACCGCTTCAACCCCCGCCAGCGCCACCGCTGTTGCGGTCATGCCTTTCACCATGCCCTATATCCCGGGGGGCAACCTGGCTACCCCAGTACTCAGGGGAGTCACATACCCTGCATGACTTTAGAGAAAAGCTGGATAGCCTCTTCCAGGTGTACCCCCTCACAGAGGAGCAAAAAGTGAGCATCCTGGTGGCCCAATTAACCGGGGCAGCCCAAAGGGAGGTAAAGTCCTGGCCACCTGGGGGGAGGACTGTCGCAGGGATACTAACCCGGCTGAGGGACACCTTTGATACCCGCACCTCAGCCGAGATCAAGCTTAGATTCTACGGGTGCAAACAGCGGGCACATGAGAGTATAAGGGACTATGCCCTGAACCTACAAGAGGCCCTGAGAGCCATTAAGCAGACCGACCCTGACGGCGTGGGAGACGAGGACAGGCTGTTGACTGAACAATTTATAGAGGGTTTATATTGCAATACCCACCGAACCCAGTTGCGGGCAATGGCCTTACAGGACCCTCATCTGGGATTTGCACAGTTCAAGGACAGAGCCATCCGGGTGCTTCGAGAACCGGCACCAGGTGGCGTTGTGACCCCCAGACGCCCCACTGCCACTTACCACCAGGAGGCGGCGCCCTTGTCGGCAGGGCCTGTGGGGGCTGATGCGCAGGCTTTGAACAATGACCCGGCTCCAGACCTGCACCATCAGGTCCAAGAGCTAGCTAAAAGCGTTGCTGCGCTAACCCGAACTGTGCAGTCTTTACAGGTTTCCACTCCAGGGAAGATCCAGCTGGCATCCGGACCGGAGGACATCCCGTGGCGTCGACCAAGGAGGACCCCACCGGCCAGAGGAAGACCCAGCGACCGATACAACGAGGACGGACGACCCATCTGCCGCCGCTGCAATCAATCCGGACATATGGCAAGGTACTGTCCTTTAAACTGGCACAACCTGGGGTAGAGGGCCAACCCCCAGGAAAAAGATCACCAGGCCCATCGAACTGGCGCGACAAATATGTGGGAGGACGTCCAGTCTTACCCGTGGTACTGGATGGCATTCCTATGAGTGCCCTACTGGACACCGGGTCACAGGTCACCACCATCCCGTACGTGCTCTTCAAGCAGTACTGGAATGACTCGGATATCACCCGCTACCCTGACGACGACTTGAGTATCATCGCCAGCAATGGTCAGCCCGTGCCACAGATTGGATTTAAAGAGGTGACCATTAAAATCGGTAGAGTCGAACTGGCAGCACAGGGACTGATCATTGTAGACATTGACAAACACGAGAGTCACACAAAGATAACTCTAGGAACTAATGTAATTGAAAATTGTCTTGCAGAGGTGATTTTCCTTTTACAGCAGGTTGCCAAGAACGCCAGCTCCGGCCAGCAGCGAGTGCTCCAGAAAGAGATCCGGGCACTGATGCGACGGCAACAGCTAGAACTCTCCGGTGGTGAGATTGGTAGCGTGCGAATGTGTGACCCTTTCCCTATTGCCATGCCCCCGAAAAGTGAAATGATGATTTGGTGCCGGGCAGCTATTGGTCTGAGAGGTAGAGATTACCAGGCAATGGTAGAACCAGTTTACTCAGACAGTAGGCCCACCATTTTGACAGCACGGGGGGTGGTCAATGTACGCCATGGGAGGGTGCCCGTTCGCATAATAAATATCGGGAAGAGGTAAGTGTACCTGCCCCGGTATGCCACGCTAGCCAAATTGTATACCATCAATCAAGATTCCATACAGTCCGTAGAACCCTTGCCTCCATCTTCCCCGGAGGAAGGTAACGGCTCTCAGAAAACAATGGAGGACTGGTGTCAGCAACTACATTTGGGTACTGACTCCACTCCCTCACACCAGAAACAGGGAGTCTATCGGGTGGTTCAAGAGTACGAGAGAGTGTTTAGTAAACACCCGTTAGACTTCGGGCGAGTCAAGGGGGTAGAACACCACATCCCCACGGGAGACCATCCTCCCATAAAAGAGAGGTATCGACCCGTACCCCCTGCACACTACCAACACGCCAAGGGGATGCTTAGAGACATGAAGGAGGCTGGGGTGATCAGGGATAGCTGTAGCCCCTGGGCAGCTCCACTAGTCTTAGTCAAAAAGAAAGACAACACCATGAGGATGTGTGTAGATTACCGGAAAATCAACCGTATCACACACAAGGATGCGTACCCCTTACCAAGGATAGAGGAGTCTTTGGCTGCTTTAAGATCTGCTAACTTCTTCTCTACCTTGGATCTCACTAGTGGGTACTGGCAGGTTCCTGTAGCAGAGGCGGACCGGGAGAAGACCGCATTCACCACCCCGATGGGACTTAGCGAGTTTACCTGCATGCCGTTCGGACTCTGCAACGCACCAGGAACCTTCCAACGATTAATGGAGTGCTGTCTGGGCCACAGAAACTTCGAGACGGTCCTGCTGTACCTGGACGATGTCATCGTATACTCCAAGACGTATGAGGACCACCTGAAACACCTGGCGGAAGTGTTCGAAGCTCTGGCAAGCTACGGCCTAAAGGTGAAACCCTCCAAGTGTCACCTCCTGAAACCAAAGGTGCAGTACCTGGGACACGTGGTGAGCGCTGATGGAGTGGCTCCCGACCCTGATAAGATCACCGCAATTAAGGAATGGCCAAGTCCCTCCAGTGTAAAGGAAGTGCGGCAGTTCCTCGGGTTGGTAGGCTATTACCGCAGATTCATCCCCGGTTTCACCAAAAAGGCAGCTCCTATGCAGGACCTCCTGATAGGCCAGTCCCGGAAGGCCAAGAACCAGAAGCCGCCCTTCAAATGGGAGAAGTTAGAAGAAGAGTCCTTCCGCCAGCTGAAGATGGCCCTCACGGGGGATGAAATCCTGGCGTACCCTGATTACAGCCAGCCCTTTATCCTCTACACCGACGCAAGTAACATCGGGCTAGGAGCCGTACTGTCCCAGATCCAGCAGGGGAAAGAACGAGTAATCGCTTACGCTAGCCGAAAACTGCGACCCACCGAAAGAAACCCTGAGAATTACAGCTCATTTAAGCTAGAGTTCCTGGCAGTGGTGTGGGCAGTCACCGAACGCTTTAAGCACTACCTCGCTTCTTCCCGGTTCACCGTGTACACGGATAACAACCCGTTGACACACCTGGACACGGCAAGACTCAGTGCCCTAGAGCAGAGATGGATGGCCCGTCTGTCCAACTACGAGTTCACAATCAAATACCGGGCAGGACGCTCCAATACCAACGCGGACGCCCTGTCCAGGATGCCAAACCTACCAGACGTAGGAGAAGATCCAGAGGGACTGGAAGATGTCGAACTCCCCGCGTTCCACCGTCATGGGACTATCCAGTATTCCCATCGGGTAAGGAGTAAGCAAGCCGCTACGTTTAACCCCTTGCCTCACTACGACTGGGAGGAAACGTAAGACAGTGACCCTGCCGTCCGGCTGGTAAAAGAGATGCTGACTCGGCCAGAGGCTCGCCTTGACCCAGACGCTCCGGAGGAAGCCAAGCAACTGTGGGCTGAGAAGAGTCGACTGTTCCTTTACAAGGGGAAGTTGTGCCGCAGAATGGTTAACTCCCGGACGCATGAACTAATCTGGCAAGTAGTAGTGCCACGGAGAGACGCAGCCATGGTGATGGAGGCATACCACGATGGGGCTGGACACTTCGGATGGAAGAAGCTGGAGTTCCTGCTGCGTGGGCGGTTCCACTGGGTAGGCATGAGGGGAACCATCGAGAGGTGGTGCAGAGACTGTGGCCCGTGCAACCTAAGAAGGAAGGACCGTGCCATCCAGAAGACTCCCCTGCAGTCCATCGTCACCCGGCAGCCGTTGGAACTGGTAGCCTTGGATCATGTAAAACTGACCCCAAGCAGAAGTGGCTACGTCTACGCGTTAACCATTGTGGATCATTACTCCCGGTTCTTGGTTGTCGTCCCCGTCAAGGACTTAACGGCTCAAACAGCAGCTAGAGCCTTCCAGCAGCACTTCTGCCGTCCACACGGGTACCCGGACCAAGTGCTGACGGACCAGGGACCTGCCTTTGAAGCGGAGGTCTTCCAGGAATTCTGCAATCTGTATGGCTGCCGGAAGATAAGGACGACACCCTATCATCCGCAAACTAATGGACTTTGTGAGAAAATGAACCAGGTGGTAATGGATCTCCTGAAAACGTTGCCCCTGGAAGAACGCAGTCTGTGGCCTGAGAAGCTGCCCGATCTGGTGGACCTATACAACCACATCCCGGTAGGTTCCACCAACTGTACCCCGGCTTACCTAATGAGGGCGAGACCTGGTAAGTTACCTGTTGACCTGGAAATGGGAGTCCTGACACCCGAGGACACTTCACCAGAAGCAGACTGGGACACAGAGAGGCAGCAGCAGTACCGGAAAGTACAGGAGAGCGTGGAGCGAAGTCTCTGTCAGGCTAGGGAAAGACAAGAGAAAACTTACAACCAGTATGCTCCCGCTGTTCCCCTGGTACCCGGAGAGCAGGTCTTGAAGAGGAAAAGACGGCTCCACAAGTTGGACGACCAGTGGGAGAAGGACCCGTACACCGTACTGCCCTCAAGCCACGAGAACCCGAAAGTCTGTACCATCAGTAAAGACGGAGGGGAGACCATAGCCATTGTATCCCGGGATCACCTGAAGAAGTGTCCTGAACAGCTACGGAACCCTGAAGAGGAACAAGAAGACCATCGACCCGTAGAGGAAAGGGAGGATATGGTTAGTACTGTGCTCGGAGACTTCCCTCGGTCCTGGACTCAAGTCAATGGTGCAGTTGTGGTACCCATCCTCACGTTCCTCCAACCAGCATCCCAAGTGCCTACGGAGCAACAGGTAGAGCTGGAAGAGCAGCCGGTCCAGGAGGCAGAAGACTCCACACAAGCAGAACAGGAGGATCAACCCTCTGCTTATAGTGAGCCTGCCGTACCCCTAGTGAGCCAAAGAGCCGGTAGACAGCTGCCCAGTTTACCCTTGACAGCTCCTACACCCTGTAGTTCAGGGCTAGACAGTCAGCTCCGTAGGTCCACTAGGGCCACTAGAGGCCAGTTATCCGCACGTTGGAGGATTTGAAGTGTATAAATTGTTTTATTTGTGGTTACCTGTTTTTCTTGTTGCTTGTGTATAATTATGTGTTTCTAGTTATTTATAGGAGTCCTTGGTGGATTTACCGGGAATCCTTTGTGTATAGTTGGAGCGTAACCCAGGACGGACTAAAGAATGTTAAGGACTCGGGGCAGGACAGACCCCTACCTGGTTACGTCTCCCTGTTTTGGTGAAATGGACACCTTGCTTTTCTTCAAAGACTGCACCCGGTTGCGGACACGCCGTAACCATCTTTATGTGTTTTTCTTATTGTATTATTATTGTTTATACCTTGTTATGTTTTTCTAAAAATATGTTTAGTCCCGGAGTACTAAATTTCACTAGGGGGGGAATGTGGCACCCCAGGTGTCTGGTTTCCACAGTAACGGCAATGTTATGTCTGAGAGCAGGTGGGAGGTCTCTTGGTCAGGGATCCTATGCATGCCACACCTCCTGCCCAGTCCTGGGAGGGGAAGAACTTCCCCTATATAAACCTAGGGCTGAGGCAGGGTTAGTGAGTAGAGAAGAAGTAGAGACAGAGAAGCAGATATAGGAAAAGAACATCAGGAGCTCTGTGGGAGCAGTACTACAAGGAGTCAGGGGCTGGCAGCTGCAGAGCTCGCCCTGACTGAAAAGTTATCACCGGACCCGGAGTCCGAGGCTGTGGGGACTAACTCCTATCCAGCAGCAGAAACCGACCGGCAGGGGATTGCAGGTCCTCTGGCCCAGAAACCCGAAGGCACGGTCACACGCGTGGGACCAGCACCGCCGTCGTGGAGCGGAAGCTACTAGAAGGCCCCGAGTCACCGGCCATACGGGTGAGCACCACACGGTACACTCAGGGACGTGGGCTACTTATACCCGCTTCTAGCAAGGTAGCCAGAAGAGTATCGTTAGTTTGGGAGGCCTACAACTCCGCCTGGCCAGGGGAGATCCCATCTGCTCAAGGACTGACCAGGCCCCAATCGCTAGCCAGTACTCCGGGAGGGTCTATCGTTGTCACCAGTAAAGACCCTGAACTACACCGTACCGTCTCCGAGTGGTTCCTGCTACCCCCATCATCCACGTCGGCTGCCCTGAGGCCATACCCCTCCCGTTGGGGGTTATACTATCACGCTGCACAATCCTACCACCGGCCTCAGCGGTCTGCCCTGCAGCAGCAGCTCCTTAGCTGTACTCAACGGGTGGCGTAGTCGTCCAACATCTACCGCTAATACAGCGCCACTTAGTCTGACTCCCTGGGCACGGACCGGATCACCGCCACGAGACTACAACCCTCAAGAGATCCGGCTCCGGGTAAGCTCCCGCGTGCGCAACGCAGCGCGACACAGGCCCAGGGGTGCGTCAGAGGGACCAGAGGGGCGTGACTAAGTGCCTACTCGGACCGACCCAGGTCACACGGCGACTTAGTCGACTCCGTGAACCAGGGAGGGACCAGGCAGGTGAACCAGGTGCCACTCTGGGACCGACGTTGTGTGAGAGCAGGTGACTCCCACGGGTCAGATGACAGGAGCTGACCGGTACAGTGGATAAGCACGGCAGGAAGGCTGACGGGTGATCCGGGTAGATAAGCAGGTAGGTACGGCTGATAGCCAGACAGGTGCTCCGGGTAGGCAAACAGGAGGGTACGGCGGATAGCCAGACAGGTGCACCAGGTAGGCAAGCTGGCGGGCACGGCAGGTTACTTGGCAGGTGCTCTGGGTTGGCAGGCTGGCGGGCACGGCAGGTAACTGGCAGGTGCTCCAGGTAGCCAGGCTGGCGGACACGGCTGGTTACTTGGCAGGTGCTCCGGGTAGGCAGGCTGGTGGGCACGGCAGGTAACTGGCAGGTGTTCCAGGTAGGCAGGCAGACGGGCACGGCAGGTAACTGGCAGGTGCTCCAGGTAAGCAGGCTGGCGGACACGGCTGGTTACTTGGCAGGTGCTCCTGGTAGGCAGGCTGGTGGGCACGGCAAGTAACTGGCCGGTGTTCCAGGTAGGCAGGCTGACGCGCACGGCAGGTAACTGGCAGGTGCTCCAGGTAAGCAGGCTGGCGGGCACGGCTGTAGACAGACTGGCAGGCAGAACTGTTAGACAGACTGGTGGGCTGGACTGACAGGCAGGGGGACCTGAGGGCTGAGGAAAGTGTTAGCACACAAACAACAACCTTGCATAGGCATCTCCATTTTGGAGGAGGTGCCTTATAAAGGGGAAGTCATCTGGCCATTGGCCGGGGACTCTTTACGGCGGCGCGCGGCCCCTTTAAGAGGGAGGGAGCGCGCACGCGCTCGCCCTAAGCACAGTGCCCCGGAAGCTGCGCGCAGTACACGCCACAGCAGCATCAGGAGGTGAGCAGGAAGATGCCGGACCAGGACCACGGCGGTGAGGGGAACGGCGTCTCTGCCCGGCAGGACAACCCCACATAGCCCTACAAACAGTATAATAGCCCCACATAGCCCTACAAACAGTATAATGGCCCCACAAAGCCCTACAAACAGTATAATGGCCCCACATAGCCCTGCAAACAGTATAATGCCCCGACATAGCCCTGCAAACAGTATAATGCCCCCACATAGCCTTACAAACAATATAATGGCCCCACATAGCCCTCCAAACAGTATAATGGCCCCACATAGCCCTACAAGCAGTATAATGGCCCCACATAGCCCTACAAACAGTATAATGGCCCCACATAGCCCTACAAACAGTATAATGACCCCTGCACATAGCCCTACAAACCGTATAATGGCTTCACATAGTCCTACAAAAAGTATAATGGCCCCACATGGTCCTACAAACAGTATAATGACCCCTGCACATAGCCCTCCAAACAGTATAATAGCCCCACGTAGCCCTCTAAACAGTATAATGGCCCTCACATAGCCCTACAAACAGTATAATGGCCCCCACATAGCCCTCCATACAGTATAATGTCCCCACACATAGCACTACAAACAGTATAATGGCCCCCACATAGCCCTACAAACAGTATAAAGGCCACACATAGCCCTACAAACAGTATAATGGCCCCCACATAGCCCTACAAACAATATAATGACCCCTGCACTTAGCCCTTCAAACAGTATAATGGCCCCACATTATCCTACAAACAGTATAATGGCCCCACATAGCCCTACAAAAAGTAGAATGACCCAACATAGCCCTACAAACAGTATAATGGCCCCACATAGCCCTACAAACAGTATAATGACCCTCACATAGCCCTACAAACAGTATAATGGCCTCACATAGCCCTCCAAACAGTATAATGGCCCCACATAGCTCTCCAAACAGTATAATGGCCCCACATAGCCCTCTATACAGTATAATGTCCCCACACATAGCCCTACAAACAGTATAATGGACTACACATAGCCCTACAAACAGTATAATGGCCCCACATAGCCCTACAAACAGTATAATGGCCCCCACATAGCCCTCCATACAGTATAATGTCCCCACACATAGCACTACAAACAGTATAATGGCCCCCACATAGCCCTACAAACAGTATAAAGGCCACACATAGCCCTACAAACAGTATAATGGCCCCCACATAGCCCTACAAACAATATAATGACCCCTGCACTTAGCCCTTCAAACAGTATAATGGCCCCACATTATCCTACAAACAGTATAATGGCCCCACATAGCCCTACAAAAAGTAGAATGACCCAACATAGCCCTACAAACAGTATAATGGCCCCACATAGCCCTACAAACAGTATAATGGCCCTCACATAGCCCTACAAACAGTATAATGGCCTCACATAGCCCTCCAAACAGTATAATGGCCCCACATAGCCCTCCAAACAGTATAATGGCCCCACATAGCCCTCTATACAGTATAATGTCCCCACACATAGCCCTACAAACAGTATAATGGACTACACATAGCCCTACAAACAGTATAATGGCCCCACATAGCCCTACAAACAGTATAATGGCCCCCACATAGCCCTCCAAACAGTATAATGACCCCTGCACATAGCCCTACAAGCAGTATAATGGCCCCATATAGCCCTCCAAACAGTATAATGGCCCCACATAGCCCTACAAGCAGTATAATGGCCCCGCATAGCCCTACAAACAGTATAATGGCCCCACATAGCCCTACAAACAGTATAATGACCCCTGCACATAGCCCTACGAACAGTATAATGGCCCCCACATAGCCACCCATACAGTATAATGGCCCCACATAGCTCTACAAACAGTATAATGGCCCCACATAGCCCTCCAAGCAGTATAATGGCCCCCACATAGCCCTACAAACAGTATAATGGCTCCACATAGCCCTCCATACAGTATAATGTCCCTAAGCAAAGCCCTACAAACAGTATAATGGCCCCACATAACCCTACAAACAGTATAATTGCCCCCACATAGACCTACAAACAGTATAATGACCCCACATAGCCCTGCAAACAGTATAATGGCCCCCACATAGCCCTACAAACAGTATAATGGCCCCCACATAGCCCTCCACAGAGTATAATGTCCCCACACATAGTCCTACAAACAGTATAGTGGCCCCCACATAGCCCTCCATACAGTATAATGGCCCCCACATAGCTCTCCATACAGTATAATGGCCCTCACATAGCCCTACAAACAGTATAATGGCCCCACATAGCCCTACAAACAGTATAATGGCCCCACATAGCCCTCCAAACAGTATAATGGCCCCCACATAGCCCTATAAACAGTATAATGGCCCCACATAGCCCTCCATACAGTATAATGGCCCCACATAGCCCTACAAACAGTTTAATGACCCCACACAGCCCTTCAAATAGTATAATGACCCCCGCATAGCCCTTCAAACAATTTAATGGCCCCACATAGCTCTACAAACAGTATAATGGCCCCACATAGCCCTACAAATAGTATAATGGCCCCATATAGCGCTACAAACAGTATAATGACCCCTGCACATAGCCCTACAAATAGTATAATGGCCCCATATAGCGCTACAAACAGTATAATGACCCCTGCACATAGCCCTACAAGCAGTATAATGGCTCCGCATAGCCCTTCAAACAGTATAATGGCCCCACATAGCCCTACAAACAGTATAATGGCTGCCACATAGCCCTACAAACAGTATAATGGCCCCCACATACAGTACCTCTGAAAACAGTATAATGGCCGCCACATAGCACTACAAACAGTATAATGGTCCCACATAGTCCTGCAAATAGTAAAATGGCCCCTACATAGCTTTACAAACAGTATAATGGCCCCACATAGTCCGCCATACAGTATAATGGCCGCCACATACCCCTACAAACAGTATAATGGTTCCACATAGCCCTGCAAATAGTATAATGGCTGCCACATACCCCTACAAACAGTATAATGGTCCCACATAGCCCTACAAACAATATAATGGCTGCCACATAGCCCTACAAACAGTATAATGGCCCCCACATACAGTACCTCTGAAAACAGTATAATGGCCGCCACATAGCACTACAAACAGTATAATGGTCCCACATAGTCCTGCAAATAGTATAATGGCCCCTACATAGCTTTACAAACAGTATAATGGCCTCACATAGTCCTCCATACAGTATAATGGCCGCCACATACCCCTACAAACAGTATAATTGTCCCACATAGCCCTGCAAATAGTATAATGGCCCCCACATAGCTCTACAAACAGTTTAATGGCCGTCACATAGCTCTACAAACAGTATAATGGCCGCCACATAGCCCTACAAACAGTATAATGGCCCCCACATACAGTACCTCTGAAAACAGTATAATGGCCGCCACATAGCCCTACAAACAGTATAATGGCCCCATAAAGCCCTACAAACAGTGTAATGGCTTCACATAGCCCTACAAACAGTATAATGGCCCCCACATAGCCCTACAAACAGTATAATGGCCCCCACATACAGCACTCTGAAAACAGTATAATGACCCCCATGTAACTCTGCAAACAGTATAATAGCCCCAAGATAACTCTGAAAACAGTATAATGGCCCCCACACATACAGTACCTCTGAAAACAGTATAATGGCCCCCGCATAGCCCTACAAACAGTATAATGGCTCCACACATACAGTACCTCTGAAAACAGTATAAAGGCCCCCATATAGCCCTACAAACAGTGTTATGTCTCCAACATAACTCCGAAAAAAGTATCCTGGCTCCCACAATGTGCTCATTGATTAAAAAAAAATATATATTCACCTCTCCCCATTCCTCCCCTGCTCCGGTCTATGCAACGTGTGATCTGCAGCTCTGCACTGCTCGGAATAGCGGGCACAATTTATTGACATCATTGAAGATGGCAGACGCACAGGGAGAATGATGGAGGAGGGAGCTGGCAGCTCCTTGTTCCATCATTGCTTTCAATTGTAGGTGCATCCATGATGCCGATATGATTGAAGCCCCATAGCGGTCCCGTGGTCTGCCGCTATTGGCGGTATGTCAATGTTTGTACGTGTGCAGTGTATGGGAGACATCATCCCAACTAGTCACCTCCCATGTCCCACTAGTTCAGAGAGAACTGAAAATTAGAGAGAGAGACTGAAGATGAAAAAACTGGTGGAAAAATGCAGAATGCAAGTCATATAATAGCCAGAAATAGTGTTATTTTTCATGTACACACAGTACAGCTAATTCTGCAAAGTCACCTAAAATGACAAGTAATCATGTATTTTTCACCTGTGATGTCCACTAGAGGGAGCCTAGGAGCTGGTTGCATACTGGTCATACACTCAATAATAATACAGTATGCAGTAAACTCATGAGCTCCCCTTAGTGGGGGCAAAACATATGATTATATGGTATGTCTATATCTCTGCAGGGGATTAGGAGCTCTGTATCAAAAAACAGAGCCATGAAAACTATACATATATATTAAGAAATGAATCAATGCAAAATATTAGACATTTTAATAAATGATGGACATTCACTTTAATCTACCGGTCACTGAATCCAGGAGCGGCAGTGATTTTAGGGGGGTTCAGCCAATATTTACCCTATTAATTCACCAGGGTTGATTGCATTTTCATGATTTTTTTTTTGGTCCAGTTCAGGGAACAGCGGACTCCGCTGTGCGGAAAGGGAGGTGAATAACACATTTCACAGTTGGCAGTAATCAAAAATCGTGACAAAGATCCAGTCATAGACACTGAAACCAGGTGTTCTCCATTTTACACGTCTGGGGAATTCTGGCAGGGCTGTTTTTAATGATAACTATATTTGGGAACAGATGGGGCAATTAGTAGCATGTCATTTTGACTGATCCAGCTAACATCCTGGCCTGCAAAGGGTCCTCGGGGACCAGTGTTGTCATCTAGTGCTATTCAGATTTCCTCTTAAAACATTACATTCAAAATATCCCTGGGAGCATCTGAGGGCAGGTGGATTCACCAGTGGATCTGTCATGTTCATGGGAAAAAGATCAAAACCGGAAAAGTGGCCACAGAAGCTCTGCTTATGTTCAAGCTAAATGTAGTCGTACATAGACTGCAGAGATGAAGCTATACGGGGGGCAGATATAATAATATAGCTGGTAGGTTGGGGCTCATTTACCGTTTTTTTCCACAACTTCTGCCTCAAAACATTGGTCCTTGTTTAGGACAATGAAGCATAGGAGACAAAGTGTTGCAAAGTCAGGCCTGAGAAAAACCTTGCGGAACTGTTCCCAGGGAGAAGAGTTGCAGAGGGGACGTACTTAGATAGCGCCCCAGGTCAGATGGCAGTGACGAAATCAGCCTTCAATATAAAAGGTCAGCGCTCTAGAATGGGAGGGAATTTGCCAAGAGAAGTGGCAGACCATCTCCAGCAGCCGAGGCAGTAGGCCGAAACCGCGGGCACCAGCCAGACCCAGTCACCGACAGTCAAGCACCGAAGACCAGAGCTACGTCAGTCAAGGTCCAGACTGCACCCGTCGACGGTCAAGCACTGAAAACTCGAACGACGCCGGTCAAGGCCCCTGACGCAGACAACGCCGGTCAACTGTAGGGGATCGGCCCTTACCGGACATTGAATATACTGTTACTTTAAGGCATCATGCTCTCCTGTGAGTCTTGCTGTTGGACTAGTTGCCTCCCTCTACTGTTGTTGATATGTGTTGAGAGAGAAAGAAGAACTAGGAAGTAGAGACTCTTGTGGATGTGTATGTGTCTGAAGTAACAGGAAGACGAGTGCAGGCTCCCTGATACCCAGAGACTATAAAGAAGACACTGTTAATCTATGGAAAGAGAAGATTATGGACTATAGCAAGATTTGTTGTTTGGGACTATGTCAAGGAGTAGAGAAATTCATCCTTTTCTTGAAGAACGTTTTCCCTGGAGACTAAGGACCTGAGATAACACACAACACAGTGTGTCAGCCATTTCTGTGGGAGTGAAACAAGGTTTGCCTGCCGGCTGGAAGAGAGAGATCCCGTATACAAGGAAAAGACTCAAGTGAATTCATCCGGCTCTTTCACACCAGGAACAAGCGGCTGACCGCCATTTGCGCCTGATCTGCGCAATCGTAAGTGACCCATCAATGTGAACTGTGTTAGAGTTTAGCATAGCTTTCTGTAGCTAGGACACTGTAGCAGTGTGGCCTGACTAGCGGAAAGCCAGATAGAGAATTAGCTCACAGTAGTTTGTGAAACTTGTTGTGCACTGTTTGTTCTGAGCTTTCATTGCCATAGCTGGAGAATAGTTTGTGACTCGCTCCAGCTATATCTTCCTATGTTCTTGTTGGTAATATTGTTATTGTAAATATTGTTATTCTCATCTCCTGGCATATAATTCCTTTGTATATAATAAAGCCGGAGTTTTGTTTCAGTCTTCTCGTCTGCTGTGCCGTACTTGAATCTGCCTTGCAGTGTTCTTTGGACACCGCTACAAGTGGCGCTGCAAGCAGGGTACGGTTACAGAGATGGAGATGGCAATGTGGCTAATGTGAGTACCGCAGGTAATGGTGGAACCCCGACAAGGGCCCTCCCTATGAGCACGTTGTTTAGTGTTCTGCCCAAATTTGATGGCCAGAATACACCCCTGACAGACTGGGTCACCAGATTGCAGAGCGCTGCCAAGATTTATAATGTCAGCCCAGAACTAGTTGAAATTGCTCTGGCCGCCCTGGAGGATGAGGCGCGCAGAAATGTTTTCTTGCGACCAGGAACCACACGTAGCACCTTAGAAAAGATGGGGAAGTTTCTGGAAGAGAGATACGGTGAAATGGCTAGTGCAGGGCACCTCCGGGCAAAATTCTTTTATCGATTGCAGCGAGAAGGGGAGGGAGTCTCCCAATACGCCATAGTTTTGTAGGAAGTACTTGCAGAGGTACAAAAGAAAGAGGCAGACGGAGTAGGCGACATGGGATCTGCAGACCGGATATTACGAGAACAATTTATTCCGGGACTTTACAGTACTTCCCTGAGACAGATTCTGCGTGAGCGAGTGAGAGTGGATTCGGCCTTAAGTTTTCGACAAATATTAGCAGAAGCGGTGGCTCGAAGTAAGGAAGAAAACTGTGCCTCTGGAGTGGTGCGTACTCAGGCCATCACAACTGTCGGGGGAGGAGGAAATGAAGAGACTCTGTTCAGGGTAGTGCAGGACCATCAGAGTTCCCTGAATGTTATGCAAGAAAAACTGACACAAATGGAAAAGAGGATGGGAGCCAGCTCAGCCGCTGAGATAACATACCCGGCTTTAGCAGATCCTTATCGGACCTTCCCTCAGGTCCCTGGACCTAGACCTCCCTACACTGGTCCATTGAACCCTTACGGTCCCATGCCTACAACGTCTGTGGGTTGGCCGTGTTACCAAGGTCCTCAATATCATCCACCAGCGGTCCCCCGGCCTGAGCCACTCTACCCGAGGCCCCAGTGTCGTTCCCTGCGGCCAGCTAGTTGGATGTCAAGGGCCCCTCCCACACACGGACGAAGAGATAGAAGTCAGGTTGCACAGTACTGGCGATGTGGAAGTGAAAGACACTTCGCTAGAGACTGCTGGAGTGATTTGCAGGGATGTCCAGCGCCACCGTTAAACTTCCAGTCCTTGCAGTAGTGGGACGTACTGCAGGGTGGGGTATAAGGACAAACCACCCAGCACAAATCTGAACATCTGGTTGCAGGCTGTCCCATCCTGCGAGCTGAGTTCAAAGGAATTCCAGTAGACTGTTTGGTGGATACCGGATCACAGGTGACAACTATGCCCGAGTCATACTTCAATTGCTACTTCCAGGCGATGGCCAAGCCAGAGCGGAAGACGTTGATTCAGGTGACAGCGGCTAATCAGCAACCGATCCCAGTCACGGGGGTTGTGTGCGGTTATATGGACAAGATGTGGGAAGGAAAGGTATCCTGCTGGTCGCTAAACCATTCAAAGAAGATATACCGGTGATAATGGGTATGAATATTCTGCGGGAGTTAGAGCAGATCATGTTCACTAAACGGGGGCCTGGCTACTGGAAACAAGCCACCCCGCATAAGCCCACATAGAAAGCATCTCAACGGCTGATTCGCATTTGAGGGACTCAGAAGAGTGTCCTGATACACCGGTCTGTGGGAATCGATGGCCGGGAAGGGCGTCCCTCACCCTCCCTCCTGGTCAGGAGACCATTCTGGGGACTTTCCACAACCTTGAAAGTATGGAGGTGGCTATTGAACAGTGGACCTAGGTGAAATAAACCAGAATGTCCTGGTGTCCCGGACACTGGCAGTGGTCCGGGAAGGGAGAGTAACCATCTGAGTTATGAATATGGGGCAGAGAGAAGTCCATTTACCCTCGAGAGTGGAGCTGGCTTGGGTGTACCTACATCGAAGTGAAGTGTTGAGTCCAAGAGAAATGACCCTGGCCCTAGTAGGTGATGCAGTCTGGAATCTGGCCGTCACAGCTGAAGAGAAGGGGGCACCGACTCTAGAATGGAATGGGCGAGCCCTCCTGACTCAGATGGGGTGGATGTAAAAGCCCTCAATTCGGATCAGATACAAGCAGTGGAAGCAATGCTGTTTGAGAATCAGGCCGCGTTCGCCCGTCACTCTGACGACTTTGGCTGCACGGATGCCATCACCCATGAGATACCGACGGGGGACACTCCTCTGATTCGAGAAAGATATAGACATATACCACCTAAGCTTTACCAAGAGGTGAAGTCCCTGCTGAAACAGATGTTGGATTTGGGAGTGGTGCAGAGTAGTTAGAGCCCATGGGCAGCACCAGTTGTGCTTCTCAAGAAGAAGAACGGGACCCTTCAATTCTGCGTGGACTACAAGTGGTTGAACGCGTGCACCGTGCGAGATTCATACCCCCTACCCCGTATCGAAGAGTCTTTGACAGCCCTGGTAAAAGCAAAGTACTTCTCTACTTCGGATTTGGCTAGCGGGTACTGGCAAGTGTAACATCCCGGGCGGCGTGCTTGCATGGTGCACCACCTCCCACCATGCAAGACCGCAATCTTACCTGTGAGTCCATGCTGCACTCTTTGCTCCAGTACCTGCTGTGTCCATGTCTCTTGCTTAGCGCGTCGGCGCGGCTTTCTGCTTGTTTCTTATAGCTACTGTGTGCATAGTCCTAATGTGTCCCCAGCCTATTGCTGTAAGTCACTGGATACTTAAACCCCCTCCACCCAGTAGGAGGTGCCTGAGCAACACTTTCACTCAGTTTGTCTTTTGCAACTGAGTTGCCAGGTCCTGTCCTGTATCTAGTCTGTTCTGCCACCCTGGGGGCCGAGTACCCAGGGACGCTACCTGTATCTCTGACTTCTAGTCTGTTTCCGCCACCCTGGGGGCTGAGTTCCCAGGCTCGTTCCTGTATCTTGTTCCCGGTTCAGTTCCTGTCTGAACAGTGTCCTAGCCCGTTACTTGTTTCTCTCTATGTCCGTGCCTTCCCTTTTCCTGCAGTGTCTGAACCTGCACCTAACTCCAACTCGTTGTCTCTGTACTTCTGTTTGTGAGTTTTGTGTCCACTCGCTACTTCATTGTAAGTACCTTGTGTGTATCTGGTTCTGCTTGTCCCCTTTCCCTGCCTCCGTATTTACATCCTGTGTTCTAACCATCTTCCTGTATTTTCCAGTCTGTTCCATGGGAACAGAGCCCTGTCCTGTCTGCCTTCACCTTCTGCTCTGTTCTGCTCTGCTTGTTCACCGCTCCGGCGGTTCCGCTCTGCTCCACTTGTTTACCGCACCTGCGGTTCTGTTCTGCTCTGCTTGTTCACCGCTCCAGTGGTTCCGCTCTGTTCCACTTGTTTACCGCACCTGCGGTCCTGTTCTGCTCTGCTTGTTCACCGCTCTTGCGGTTCCACTCTCCTCCGCTTGTTTACCGCACCTGCGGTTTTGCTCCACTTGTTCACCGCACCTGCGGTTTTGCTCCGCTCTGCTTGGTCACCGCACCTACGGTTTTGCTCCTCTCTGCTTGTTCACTGCACCTGCGGTTTTGCTCCGCTCTGCTTGTTCACCGCACCTGCGGTTTTGCTCCGCTCTGCTTGTTCACCGCACCTGCGGTTTTGCTTCGCTCTGCTTGTTCACTGCCCCTGTAGTTTTGCTCCGCTCTGCTTGTTCACCGCACCTGCGGTTTTGCTCTGCTCTGCTTGTTCACCGCTCCTGCGGTTTTGCTCTGCTCTGCTTGTTCACCGCTCCTGCGGTTTTGCTCTGCTCTGCTTGTTCACCACCGCTCCTGCGGTTTTGCTCCGCTCTGCTTGTTCACCGCTCCTGCGGTTTTGCTCTGCTCTGCTTGTTCACCGCACCTGCAGTTTTGCTCCGCTCTGCTTGTTCACCGCACCCGCGGTTTTGCTCCGCTCTGCTTGTTCACCGCTCCTGCGGTTTTGCTCCGCTCTGCTTGTTCACCGCTCCTGCGGTTTTGCTCCGCTCTGCTTGTTCACCACCGCTCCTGCGGTTTTGCTCCGCTCTGCTTGTTCACCGTACCCGCGGTTTTGCTCCGCTCTGCTTGTTCACCGCTCCTGCGGTTTTGCTCTGCTCTGCTTGTTCACCGCACCTGCGGTTTTGCTCCGCTCTGCTTGTTCACCGCTCCAGCGGTTTTGCTCTGCTCTGCTTGTTCACCGCACCTGCGGTTTTGCTCTACTCTGCTTGTTCACCGCACCTGCGGTTTTGCTCCGCTCTGCTTGTTCACCGCTCCTGCGGTTTTGCTCTGCTAGTCCACCGCACTTGCGGCTCTGTTCCTGTATCCCAGTCTGTACTGGTCCCTATCCAGCCTGCGTTCATACCTGCCAGTAACTGCCTGTCTGCATTCCAGCCGTGCACCCGCCTGTCTGCATACCAGCTGTACCTGCCATTACCCACCTGCCGTCATACCAGCCGTGCCTGCCAGTACCCACCTGTCTGCATACCAGCTAACCTGCCTGTTCCTGCATCCCCCGGTGTGGGTCAACAGCTGTGACCGGGGTCTGACCTGGAGTAGCACCTGGTCCCTCTGCTCGGTTCCTCCCTGGTTCACGGAGTCGACTGAGCCGCCGTGCGACCTTGGTCGGACCAGGTTGATGCTTAGTTACGCCCCTCCAGGCACTCCTCGGTTCATGGTACAGTGGGATCACTAATCAAGCTCACGCCAGTCAGTCCGGGCGCGAGCGTAACAGCAAGTACCGAAAAGGACAAGGCGAAGACAGTGTTCATACTCCCCATGGGACTGTTTGAATTTAACATAATGCCGTTCGGATTATCCAAAGCGTGCACTGTTTGTTCTGAGCTTTCATTGCCATAGCTGTAGACTAGTTTGTGACTCTCTCCAGCTATATCTTCCTATGTTCATGTTGGTAATATTGTTATTCGCATCTCCTGGCATATAATTACTTTATCTACTATATAATTGTCTTTTCCCGTCTGTCTGTCTGTCTGTCTATCTGTCTGTCTGTCTGTCTTTCTGTCTGTCTTTCTGTCTGTCTTTCTGTCTGTCTGTCCTGGAAATCCCGCGTCGCTCATTGGTCCGGCAGCGGCCAATCAGCGCCGCGGGATTTCTGTAAAAAGATGGCGGCCATTAGTGGCTCATCTGGCGGACGGAGGTCAGCGGCGATGCAGCGGGGAGATGAGCGGCGCTAGCAGCACAACTACCCCGACCGGCGCCGCTGACCTCCATGCGACTAACGTCGGAAGATCAGCGGCTTGGCCCGCTGATCTCCCGACAGCAAGTGTGAACGGAGGACCGGGGAGTGGCGCCGCCGGTCGGGATGCTTCTGCTGCGAGCAGCCGCTAATCTCCGGGCTTCTCGCAGCAGAAGGAGCCGCACAGGCAGCGCCGCTCCCCGGTCCTCGCTAATACGGAGCCGCACAAGCAGCGCCGCTCCCGGGCCCACACTAATACGACGCTGATTGGTCGCGGTGGCCGGCCGCGACCAATCAGCGAGATGGGCGGCAAATTTAAACTCCGCTCTGCTGATTGGTCGCTGTGGGCGGCCGCGACCAATCAGCGAGATGGGCGGCAAATTTAAACGCCGCTGTGCTGATTGGTCGCGGTGGCCGGCCGTGACCAATCAGCGAGATGGGCGGCAAATTTAAACGCCGCTCTGCTGATTGGTCGCGGCCGGCCACCGCGACCAATCAGCGAGATGGGCGGCAAATTTAAACGCCGCTGTGCTGATTAGTCGCGGTGGCCGGCCGCGACCAATCAGCGAGATTGGCGGCAAATTTAAACACCGCTCTGCTGATTGGTCGCGGCCGGCTACCGCGACCAATCAGCGAGATGGGCGGCAAATTTAAATGTCGCTCTGCTGATTGGTCGCGGCCGGCTACCGCGACCAATCAGCGAGATGGGCGGCAAATTTAAACGCCGCTCTGCTGATTAGTCGCGGCCGGCCACCTCGACCAAGCAGCGAGATGGCCGGCAAATTTAAACGCCGCTCTGCTGATTGGTCGCGGTGGCCGGCCGAGACCAATGATCGAAATGGGCGGCAAATTTAAACGCCGCTCTGCTGATTAATCGCGGCCGGCCACCGCGACCAATCAGCGAGATGGGCGGCAAATTTAAACGCCGCTCTGCTGATTGGTCGCGGTGGCCGGCCGCGATTAATCAGCGAGATGGGCGGCAAATTTAAACGCCGCTCTGCTGATTGGTCGCGGTGGCCGACCGCGACCAATCAGCGAGATGGGCGGCAAATTTAAACGCCGCTCTGCTGATTGGTCACGGCTGCCAGCTGCGACCAATCAGCAAGATTGGCGAAAAATTTAAACAACGCTATGCTGATTGGTCGCGGTCTCCAGCTGCGACCAATCAGCGAGATTGGCGCCAAATTTAAACAACGCTCTGCTGATTGGTCGCGGACGCCAGACGCGACCAATCAGCGAAATTGGCGCCAAATTTAAACAACGCTCTGCTGATTGGTCACGGCTGCCAGCTGCGACCAATCAGCAAGATTGGCGAAAAATTTAAACAACGCTATGCTGATTGGTCGCGGTCTCCAGCCGCGACCAATCAGCGAGATTGGCGCCAAATTTAAACAACGCTCTGCTGATTGGTCGCGGACGCCAGACGCGACCAATCAGCGAGATTGGCGCCAAATTTAAACAACGCTCTGCTGATTGGTCGCGTCTGGCGTCTGCGACCAATCAGCGAGATTGGCGCCAAATTTAAACAACGCTCTGCTGATTGGTCGCGTCTGGCGTCCGCGACCAATCAGCGAGATTGGGGCCAAATTTAAACAACGCTATGCTGATTGGTCGCGGACGCAAGCCGGACCGGCGCGAGGCGCTCATCTCCCGGCTGCTAGCTGAACGGAGGACCGGGGAGCGGCGCCGCCGATCGGGATGCTTCTGCTGTGAGTAGCCGCGCATCTCCCGGCTTCTCGCAACGGAAGTAGCCGCACAAGCAGCGCCGCTCCCTGGTCCTCACTAATACGACGCTGATTGGTCGCGGTCGACGCCCGCGACCAATCAGCGATATGGAAGGAAAATTTAAACGCCGCTCTGCTGATTGGTCGCGCTGGCCGGCCGCAGCCAATCAGCATTATTGGCGCCTCATTTAAACCCCGCTCTGCTGATTGGTCGCGGCCGGCCACTGCGACCAATCTGCGATATGGGTGGCAAATTTAAACCCCGCTCTGCTGATTGGTCGCAGTGGCCGGCCGCGACCAATCAGCGATATGGGCGGCAAATTTAAACGCCGCTCTGCTAGTTGGTGGCGGTCGCCAGCCACGACCAATCAGCATTATTGGCGCCAAATTTAAAGCCCGCTCTGCTGATTGGTCGCGGCCGGCGACCAATCAGCATTATTGGCACCAAATTTAAACCCTGCTCTGCTGATTGGTCGTGGCCGGCCACCGCGACCAATCAGCGATATGGGCGGCAAATTTAAACGCCGCTCTGCTGATTGGTCGCGGTCGCCGGCCGCGACCAATCAGCATTATTGGCGCCAAATTTAAACCCCGCTCTGCTGATTGGTCGCGGCCGCCAGCCGCGAACAATCAGCGATTTTGGCGCCAAATTTAAAAGCCGCTCTGCTGATTGGTCGCCACATTTAAACCCCGCTCTGCTGATTGGCTGCGACCAATCAGCGATATGGGCGGCAGATTTAAACGCCGCTCTGCTGATTGGCCGCGACCCATCAGCGATTTTGGCGGCAAATTTAAACATCGCTCTGCTGATTGGTCAAGGCCGCCGGCCGCGACCAATCAGCGATTTTGGCGCAAAATTTAAACACCGCTCTGATGATTGGTCGCGGCCGCCAGCCACGACCAATCAGCGAGATTGGCGCCAAATTTAAACAACACTCTGTTCACGGCTGGCGGCCGCGACCAATCAGCAGAGTGTTGTTTAAATTTGGCGCCAATCTCGCTGATTGGTCGTGGCTGGCGGCCGCGACCAATCATCAGAGCGGTGTTTAAATTTTGCGCAAAAATCGCTGATTGGTCGCGGCCGGCGGCCTCGACCAATCAGCAGAGCATTATTGAGATTTGGCGCCAATCTCGCTGATTGTTCACGGCTGGCGGCCGCGACCAATCAGCAATCAGCGAGATTGGCGCCAAATCTCAATAATGCTCTGCTGATTGGTCGAGGCCGCCGGCCGCGACCAATCAGCGATTTTTGCGCAAAATTTAAACACCGCTCTGCTGATTGGTTGCTGCCGCCAGCCACGACCAATCAGCGACTTTGATGCCAAATTTAAACACCGCTCTGCTGATTGGTCGCGGCCGCCAGATTTTGGCGCCACATTTAAATAGCGTCCGCGACCAATCAGCACAGTAGTGTTTAACTTTTGCGGCAAGATAAGTGATTGGTCGCGGGCCAAGACCACGACCAATCAGCGATTTGTGCGGCACATTTAAATAGCGGCCGCGACCCATTGGATGTCAGCGCCGCTCCCCGGTCCTCCCTTCACACCCTAGCCGCTGATGTCCCCACAGTATCCGCATGGTGTTACAAAGGTCCGGACATTTGTGTTAAAAATCGCTGATTGGTCGCTGTCGCTGCCCGCGACCAATCACTGATTTGGGCGCCAAATTTAAATATCGGCCGCGACCAATCACTGATCTTGGCTCCACATTTAAACACCGCTGTACTGATTGGTCGCGGACGCTATTTAAATGTGGCGCCAAAATCGGTGATTGGTCGTGCCCAGCGTCGGCGACCAATCAGCACAGCGGTGTTTAAATGTGGAGCCAAGATCGGTGATTGGTCGAGGCCGATATTTAAATTTGGCGCCCAAATCGGTGATTGGTCGCGGGCAGCACCAGCGACCAATCAGCGATTTTTAACACAAATGTCCGGACCTTTCTAACACCATGCGGATACTGTGGGGACATCAGCGGCTAGGGTGTGAAGGGAGGACCGGGGAGCGGCGCTGCGAGTCGGGATACTTCTGCTGCGAGCAGTCGCTCATGTCCCGGCTTCTCGCAGCGGAAGTAGCCGCACAGGCAGCGCCGCACCCCGGTCCTCACTAATACGATTCCGCTCCCCGCTCCTCACCAATACGATTCGCTGATTGGTCGCGCTCTCCGCACGCGACCAATCAGTGATCTTGGCGCTAAAGTTAAACACCGCTCTGCTGATTGGTCGCGGCCGCTGCCCGCGACCAATCACCAACTTTGTCGCTACATTTAAACACTGCTGTGCTAATTGGTCGCGGACGCCAGCCGCGACCAATCAGCGAGCTAGGCGCCAAATTTAAACAACGCTCTGCTGATTGGTCGCGGACGCCAAACGCGTCCAATCTGCGAGATTGGCGCCAAATTTAAACAACGCTCTGCTGCTTGGTCGCGGTGGCCGGCCGCGACCAATGAACGAGATGGGCGGCAAATTTAAACGCCGCTCTGCTGATTAATCGCGGCCGGCCACCGCGACCAATCAGCGAGATTGGCGGCAAATTTAAACGCCGCTGTGCTGATTGGTCGCGGTGGCCGGCCGCAACCAATCAGCGAGATGGGCGGCAAATTTAAACGCCGCTCTGCTGATTGGTTGCAGCCGGCCACCGCGACCAATCAGCGATATCGCCGGCAAATTTAAATGCCGCTCTGCTAATTGGTCGCGGTGGCCGACCGCGACCAATCAGCGAGATGGGCGGCAAATTTAAACGCCGCTCTGCTGATTGGTCGCGGTGGCCGGCCGCGACCAATCAGCGAGATGTCTGGCAAATTTAAATGCCACTCTGCTGATTAATCGCGGCCGGCCACCGCGACCAATCAGCGAGATGGGCGGCAAATTTAAACGCCGCTCTGCTGATTGGTCGCGGTGGCCGGCCGCGACCAATCAACGATATCGCCGGCAAATTTAAATGCCGCTCTGCTAATTGGTCGCGGTGGCCGACCGCGACCAATCAGCGAGATGGGCGGCAAATTTAAACACCGCTCTGCTGATTGGTCGCGGTGGCCGGCCGCGACCAATCAGCGAGATGGCCGGCAAATTTAAACGCCGCTCTGCTCATTGGTAACGGTGGCCGGCCGCGACCAATCAGCGATATAGGCTGCAAATTTAAACGCTGCTCTGCTGATTGGTCGCGGCTGCCGGCCGACCGCGACCAATCAGCGAGATTGGCGTCAAATGTAAACACCGCTGTGCTGATTGGTCGCGGCCGCCAGCGACCGCTACCAATCAGCGATTTTGGCGCCAAATTTAAACACCGCTCTGCTCATTGGTCCCGGCCACCGGCCGGCCGAGACCAATCAGCGAGATTGCCGCCAAATTTAAACAACGCTCTGCTGATTGGTCGATTTTATCGCCAAATTTAAACAAGCTCTCCGGTCCTCACTAACACAGTTCGCTGTTTGGTCGCGGCCGCCACCCGTGACCAATCACCGATCTTGCCGCCAAATTTAAACACCGTTTTGCTGATTGCGCCCGGTCGGCCGCATACCTATTCTAGAATACCCGATGCATTAGAATCGGGCCACCATCTAGTCTAGTATATAATAAAGCTGGAGTTTTGTTTCAGTTTTCTTGTCTGCTGTGCCGTACTTGAATCCTTCCTTGTGGTGTTCTTTGGACACCGCTACATAACAGTCAAGGACCAGCTTCCACCGATACAGACCGAGGAGACATCCATCGGTGGTCAAGCTCCGAAGAGTTCTTGAGAGTACCCAGCCAGAGACTTCAGCCTCGGCCAGTGATCAGAGGAGGCATGTGAGCAGGACCTTCACTCGGTACTGGGTGTGGGCAGGCTGACACTAGAGCAGCCCATGAGAGTGTTGATAGACTGCTGCAGCAACTTCTAGAGACTGTTCCCATCAAATACTGTGCTTGTCCCTCCCCCCTTAGAACTAGTTTGGACTATAGACTTGGAGCTGATTTAGGAGTCTCTTATTGTATACTAATTCATATACCTTTGTTATCTAGTTTCTTGCAAAAGGCTTTGTAAATATTGTTCTTTTGTGATTTACCATCCTCAGTCATTTTACTCCCACTGAATATTGTTAACCCAATAAAAAAATTGTTGTTTCCACCTGCTGCCTCCGCTGTTGCATTCAGTAGACTGCTTTACATTTATATATTGTTCTAGAGAGCAGAATCATCTTAAGGAGGGGATTTTTCATCCCCTCTATGTCAATTTTCTGGCATGAAAAAGTTGCAGAATTTGGTACAATAGGAACTTTGTTAGTACAAGAGGCTCAAAATTTTTGTGACTTTTTGCTATGGCGCCCCTGAGGGTTCAGTCGCCACAGAGGTACTGCACCTCACCCAGAGGTGTGGTGTCTCCTTCTCTCAGGTAAGAAGGGAGTACTGCCCGGAACCCCAAAACCCGCATTCAACACTACACTGCTCCAGGCCGGCTGGAAGGGCAGGATGCACTGTGCTCCTGCTGAGCCCTGTCCCTGGCTGGAGTGGGGGGAACCAAAGGTAGGGGGAACCAGTAGTGGGTGTGGGTGGAGGATGTAGAGTAGGGGAGCACCATTGTAGGAGATATATAAAGGGAAGCCATCTTAGGGTGGCAGGACAGAAGAAGGTCAGACAGTGAGGACAGTCAGTCAGGGAGCAGAGTCTCTTTAGGAGCTCTGCTCCACAAGTGGAGCCTAGTGATAGAGGCCCAGGAGGGGAGCAGAGGAGGAAGGCTCCGTTCTATAGAAGGGATCCCAGGGGGTACGGTGTGTGCAGAACGTCACCCGTACGCCCCGAATCTGCCAGGTGTCAGAGGGATCAGACTGTGAGTGGGGAAGCGCAGGGCAGGAGGGAGAAGACCCAGCGTGAGAAGTCGGTCTAGCAAGGAACATAAGGAAAGCGGGGTTCCGTCAAGCACTCCTGACACATCTGAGGAAGAGCTGAACCCCCGGTCTGGTGAACGCAGCGCGACGTGGGAGGCTGACACCCGTACAGTGTACCTGTGGAACTTACATAAGAACTGTGAGTAAAAACTCGGATGACTGCACTGCACTGCCTCCGTCATTTATTTCAGCTGTGCCATCTCTCCCTCTGCACTACAAGCCCCAGCATCACCATCCACCATCAAACGCCACACTACCCCCGGGGCTCGCTCCTCCTGTGGGGAGCAGAAACACCTCAGCTGCCATCCCATCACCCCCCGGAGGTCTGCAGCAGCGCTGGTGAACCTTACCAGGTACCACAGGTGGCGTCACGAACTATAAACCCCATATAAACTTTATCCCCCCTTTTAGTTGACCGCCCTGGGCCACGGACCGGGCCAGCCACTGTGACATATCCCTTTCCCCCAGCATCTATCGGCCCGGACTCCGAGTACCCCATTGCCCTGAGGGCGCGACATTGCCCTTTAGTATCCTCGTGGGCAGAACTTGGCAAAAGATGTGAATACAGTTTTGGATGGGGCGGGAGTCTAAGAGAACCTTCCTAAGAGCAAGTCAGGAGTTATAGGTGTAGAGTTTAATGACATACAAGTTATTTGACATTATTTGGTTCATCTATTCATTGCACTTATTCACAGAGGCTGACATGGTTCCACCTGGGTCCTGGAGCTTAATATGTAGGGAGGTTTTACATGTTTTGTATTAGGATCCATGAGCTTCAATGTATCCTTTCAGTATTCTTACCCATTATTTCAGTTTTAGGGGGCTTTTGCCCATATAATAGCATGGTATTTTTGCCCATTTATTTTGGGGTTTCTGCTTTACGTATCCCTGGATTTTTAATGTTTCTTAGTCATGGAAATTGACTAATCACCTCCTGGAAAACTTCATGAAGTAAAGCTAAGTATAAAATCTCTCTCAATTATATATAATTAGGAAAAGTAAAAAAAAAATCCTGTTCAATTTAGTGATAATAGCTCTGGACCTTTGAGAAAGAGAGACTGACTGGGTGTGTCAGGTGTAATAGACAGTTGCCCTGGATCTAGCTGTAGAAGGTCACTGCGCTTGGCATTGCAGACACCTTCATAATCATTCTTCCTTTAAGACCCAGGGGTGACCTCCCTCCTGCTGCTGTTTGACGCACCCTTACATGGGAGTTAAAAACCCTCAGTTTGCTCCAGGCAATCGCCAGTGATACTTCTATGTACCTTTGTGAATTCTTGCAGCACTAGCTGTTGACTGGCTTCTTCTCTGGTGCCCTTGGAGGACAGTTGGCGTTACTCCTCTGGTGTCTGCTCAAGCTAAGTTAATCCCCTTTATTTGTCTATCTTGTTGTCTTTAATTTGTAGTGGGGCATGACCAGTGCTCATCCCTCACCCTCCCTATCTAAGACCAAGCTCTAGGGAGATACAGGGTTTAGGGTCCTGCTCGGTGATAGGTGTGGAACCTATGTAGGGACGGTATGATAGGCAGGGTTTTATTAGATCTGCCTAGGGGTCTTCATTCCCCTTTTCCCTAGTGTTTTGGCTTCCTCCCCCTCTTCCCTTCGTGTTGCACTTAGTCTTTCCCACACCTTGCGCGACACTGACTTTTGTTGAAGTTGAGCTCTCTGCTGTCTTAATATTGTGACAGCTGTGGGAGTCCTAATGCTTCTGAGATTGGCAATAAGATTGTGTGGGTCAAGACAGGGAGTGTGCAGCATAGAAATATAGGAAAGGAGCTGCCATCTTTCTTCATGTTGGATGTAGTTAAGTAAACAGAGATGTTAGATGGATTCCTGTGTATTATAGAGCAGCAGAAGGAGAAGGATAGAAAATAGCAACTGAGGTAAATACCATCACATCCTCCTCTTCGTTGTGCTTTGGCTTTTTCTAGCTCATAGAAAGCTGAATAAAATGACCCCTTGATATCTTCGATCCGATGTCTTATTCCAGAGAAATCCACTTTTTTCTTAATATGTAAATTAGATGTTAAGATCTATGGGTTGGACATAGATCTCCCTGAGAACCCGCCTCAAGAGTTTGTTTTAAAGGGGATGTTGCCAGTGTGAGATATGTAAAGTCTGACAGTCTTCTCTCCTGATCTATGTGTCTCGCACTAGTAACGCCTCCTTTTACTTAAACTAAACTCGGAGGCAGAATCTTTTGGGAGACATGTGCCCCGCCCATAAATTTTTAACAGCTCATTTACATAATAAGAAAAGCATGGATTTTTCTGCAATAAGACATCGGATCGCAGATATCAAGGTATCATTTTATTCAGCTTCCTATGACCTCCATGGCCATACAGACGGCTTAGGAGGGTTGATCCTACCGACAGATTCTCTTTAAATAATAAATCAGTTAATTTAGGGTACGTTCACAAGGAGTTATTTGAAGTGGATCCTTGTCAAAGTTCACTTCAAAATACCTCCAAATAGTGCCTGAATGCGATTTAATGTTAATTTTGAAGCAAGTGATAAAACTCCATGTGAACATGCCCTTAAAATGAATGGCAAATTCTGAGCACAATTTTAGGTCTACTTTTCTGTGCATATTAATATCATACTATACTGTATCTTGAGAATGGTCAGTGTAGGATTTATCTGATACAGACCAGCAAATCCAATGTAAACTTTAATTGTGCCTTCCTGTCTCCACCACTAGAGGGAGCTTATGAATTACTGCAGAAATTATTGAGTTCAAAGCGTGGTGTATGCAGTAAACTCCTGTGCTCCCTCTAGTGGAGGCTGGCACACATAATTTTAGCCTGAAACACTATGTATACAAAGGATTTGGTGCTTTTTAAATATTTGTGAGACTAATCAGCATGGAATGTTTGACCTGTATAGATTAAAAATATGGTGATCATATGTAGATTTTCAGTCAATGAAGATTATAGTGAGGAATTGCCTTTGTAGGCTACTGTAAATGATGCCTGCTGTCATTAGTTAGAACTAAAAAGTTGCACCTCGAGCCCTGGTGCGTATGGGGGTAAGAGGACCTTTCTACCACATAGATAAAATGATCTCAATATTATAGGGCCAGGAACATCTAGTTCCACCTCTGACAAGAAATTTAGTTTTGCAAAAGCCACAGGTTGAAGACCACTGTGGTATGCTGTCATTAGAAGGACCAGATTAATTTAACTATTTATACTGGGAGTAATCCATGTGTTATGGGACAAGTGTCCTGCATGGTTCACTTGATTATAAACTAGTAACCGTAAATGTTTATGATCCTTTTCGAAAAAAAATTGTTCTTGTGGTCCGAGGCTTGCAGAGCACGCAGCGTCCATCCGTGTTCTGAGACGAGAACTCTTGGCTCTTAGAAGAGAGCATAATATTATTGTGCTGAATAAGGTCTTTCTGAAGACCAGTAAATCGGTTGGAAGGTTTAACACGAAATCATACACAAGATAAGTACGTTCTGTCCTCTGATGAAGTTTGTGAGACCGCTGCTCATAGAACTGTCTGTCCTTCGCAGTGTTTCTCTGTACCCTACATAAGTGCCAAAATGCCATAGTTCTCGAGGTGACGGTCACATTGGTGTGGGCCATGACTCAACATCCGTCTAGGAGGGAAATCAGAAAGCTGGAAGGCGTGTCAACAGCTACGAAATTTTGCAGATCAAATCTGGATTTTGATTTTTTATTTTCTTTGGTCCATAAAATTTCAGATGAATGTAATGATACGTGACTTAAAAATGGATGAGTTCCACAATCACCTCGTCCCTACCATGAAGATTAAACCATTATGGTTGTTGTCTCCTGCGAATATATTTAGTGGGTAGCATGGTGCCCTAGTTGGGAAACACTGGAGTAGAAGAGAAAATTTATGTCTGAAGTTCAGTTCATAATTAGTTATTTTATACTCATTTCACCCATGGGTACTTGAGGTACTTAGACTCTTAGACAATTCCTAATGTGGAATGGTCAAAAACCAACAAAAAATACATCTATTGTCTACAAACTTTGGTGACTTCTTCCTTAAAATGAATTAATAGTATCACTATTGGATATATAGGATCATTATGAGATATCATTGTAGGACCATAGATATGACAACATCAAGCCCAAGTCCAAAAAACTTTTCTGGTTTTGTTGCTTTGAAGGTTGCTTATGGTAGAACAAATGAAATCCAATCTCAAGGTGGTTCTAAATCAGTCGATCAAATCTAATCACTCAAGAGTCAATTAAGATTGGTTAAAATCAAGTTTAGGGTCAGGACTGGATTGAAAAAGTCATACCAGTAAGAACAATGCACAGGTCAAGAAAAATCAAGGTCAATTCTAAGTTTGATGGTCACAAAGATAGATCAGAAGTTGTAAAGCCTTAAAGGGGTTGTCCCATAAGGAACATATATCACTTATTCACAGGATATGGGATAAATGTATGAACACTGGGGTCTGACTGCTGCGATTCCCACTGATCACGGGAACGGGAGTTACAAATTCCGCAGTTATACACATAGCCACCATCAGGGCAGTGTAGGTACAGTCAGGAGATCATGCATACAAGAAACCCAGATCAACCTGTTGGCTGCAAGGATGGGCAAACCTGGTGTCTAAGATGATGCCCTTCTTTTTGCATCTGTTTTTACATTCTTATTCCCACGTTTAATTCTATACAGAAATCGAACTATAATGTATCAGCAGTTGACACCGTTATGAAATATGGGCTCATCTGCTGAGGTGGATTGTCTACGCTGTAGGTCAGGGTGAGCATCATGGACTGGATATGATGATATAGTGGAGCTGCACTTGCTGGACGACACGTGGAACAGTGAAGCAAAGGTCAGGAGGATATGCAGGATGGTAATTGGGCAAGCGATGCTGGTAGCACCAGATGTAGCGGAGTCAGATGTGTGGCTACAAATTTTTATGTTCCTGTATAATTCAATCAAAAGCCTTCCTTATGATATTACATGATGGTTAAGTATCTGGATTTCTCAGCATTTAGAACCCCATTAATCTTGACAAAAAACCCTCCTCCATTTGCTGAAATGCAGCCCCAAACTTGCAGGATCCATCACCGTGCTTCATGGTTCCTACAGACTCTCATCATTGTGCCGTTCACCATCCCTTTGGTGAACAAAATGACCTCTGTTACATCCAGTTGAGTTATAGCTCATCAGACCAGAGCACCTGCTGTAATTTTTCTGCTTGCCAGTTCCTATATTTTCAAGCATAATTAACGTTATTTGGCCTTATTTCTATGTCAAAGATATGGCTTTTAGAGGCAATTCTTCCAGTACTGGCCAGACTTCTCTGAACAGTAGATGGGTGAAGCTATTTCCCACTGGTTGCTGCTAGTTCTGAACTGATGATACTGCAGGACATCTTCCGATTTCGAAGGGAAGTAAGAGTGATGTGTCTGTCATCTGCTGCACTAAGTTTCCTTGGTTGACCACTGCGTCTACGGTCCTTAACATTTCCTATTTATAGCTGCTTCTTCGAAAAAGAGCTTGAACAGCACATCTTAAAATCCCAATCTGCTTTAAAATTTTTACCTGGGAGAGACCATGCTGATGCAGTATAGCTACCTTGTGTCTTGTTGCTGTACTCAGTCTTGCCATAGTGTATTGCTATAGCATGCAAACATGAAATATATGAAATTGGAATTGCATTACTGCTCTAGAAAATAGGAAAAAACAAAGATACTCAGGGCATAAATTGGCCAATTGATGTATGCCCAGTAGCCACGACAAGGCGATCTTCTTTGCTGGGAACCTAGCCTAATCACAGCAGGATCCTACCTACTAAATGTAGGCTATCAGGAATCACATTAGGCTAGGTTCTTGTATCTAGGTCCTTGGACTCTGCTTCCTCACTGCTTTTCTAGTTCTGACCTGACTTGTTCCTGGATGCTGCATTTATCTCCTTTATGGTACCAAACTCATGGCCATTCCTCTTGGGTCTGATTCATAGTTCTATCTGATAAAGCTCTAGCCTTGTTTTCCTGGCTTTAGTCCATTACTCAAACTATTCATTCTATATTCCAGTCCTCCTAGCTCTGACCCACAGCTTATTGTGATTAGGCTCCAGTCTTCCTAGATCTAACCCATGGATCCCTTTGACCATGCGCCATCCTGTTCTCCTAGTGTTGACTCACGGCTCTGTCTATCCATGTTCCACTTTGGTCCTCCTGATTCTTAAGCACAATTCCAATTCTAACTTTTCGGTCGAATCCTTGTCTAGATACCTGTCTATCGCTGTGTTTCCGTCATCACTGCGCTATCTTCCTTCAAACAAGTGACTATTCTGGAGGACTGTGATCTGTGGATCAACCTGCACCTAAGTCCAAACATCCTTGTAGGAGGTAAGGATGAAAACCTTGCACCCTACTCTATCCTGTGTCAAACCAGTTGCAGCCATAATGACCAAACTTTCAAGTCAAGAGACCATAGCTGAGAATGCATTGCCATAAATAAGACATCCTAATCTAGATGTAAACTATCTTGGCAACCTTTAGTCATTTCCTTTAAACATTTTCCCCCAAACCGATTCTTCTACAGGGTGAATGGTACATCAAGGGAATCATTGCAGCAAAGAAACCTCATATGAAAGGTTCTGCTTTTATCTTTCTATGGATACATTTTTGAGTCAGGTAGTAAAAGGCAAAAGTATTCTCTATTTCTACACATCTACCCTTTTAATTAGCGCTTACCCTGGAGATATAAAACTTACGAGAGTCCTTCTCAGCCTTTATTCCTTGCGGGAGAGCTGTAGAAAATGTCTATAAATTGAATTAATTCTGTGTATAAACCTCACTTGCTGGGATTTTAGCTAGGTAACAGGAAAGTTTGTGGAGAATATGAGCTCAACCCTATGACCTAGAAGAGGTGGAGGGGGTCTCTTTCAAAATTTGGGGGAGTATCATTTATGAATGTAGTAAAACATACTGGCCATACAGGCAGATGATGAACAGGAACTCCAACCTATGTGACCTCAATACACCATGATAAGGCATAAAAATCTGGGCTGCGTTGATGAGATAACCCAAATAATACATATTCAAACCCATTAATTATTAATGACCATAAACTGGAAATTATCGTTTGGCAAACAACCAATTATCATCTGTCAGAATCTTGATATGTCAAGTTGACCTTATTTTGGCCGATAGTCAACCATAGCATGAAGATCAAGACATCTCAAAGCATGGAGCTATCTAGACCCCAGACGTAATTGACATTCATACCAAAAAAGAACCATGTGTGGATAGTGTGATGTGTAAAATGCCGTCCTTCTTGCTTCGTGTGGATGCCGTGTCCCTACGTCATCCACTCAGGGTCCGCGGCATCGTGCTCCTGTGCAGGAGCACGTCTCTGACATGTTGAGGGCAGAGCACAGGACTGCAGTGTGCCGGGAAAGGTCAAAGAGCTCCGGCGCATACGCACTGCAGTAATTTACTCTGCCCTGGTCAGGGCAGAAAAGTACACCTGCTCAGGAGCGTAATGCCGGGAACCCTGTGTGGATAACGTAGTGACGCATCATCCACACGAAGCAAGAAGGAGGACGGCATTGAAAGAAGAAGCGAGGTGCTGGACCAGAACCAGCGACGCCCCCCTTGGACCCGACCGCCCCGCAGGTGAGTATATACACAGCATATTAGTATGCTGTAAATGAGGGCTGAAAGGTGGTGGCCGTATCTCATATGGGGCAAACCTGGTGACAGGTTCCCTTTGTAACGGGTCTGGGAGGTGGAACCTCTAAGCTACTATACAAAGGGGCAGTCCTTGTAAGGAAGCGGGTGGCTCCCAGGGAAGGCGGGCAGGTAGTCACGGCAAGTGACAGGGACAGTCTCTGGATAGAAGGGCAGGAGGTCACGGGAAGTGACGGGAACAGTCTCTTGACAGGCAGGTGGTCACGGCAAGTGACGGCAAAGCCTCCAGGTAGGTTAGCAGGCGGGTAGCAGGTGAGCGCTCCCGGGGGAGCGGGTAAGAGTCTCTCGGCTGGCTGGCAGGTGGTCACGGCAAGTGACGGCAGAGCCTCCAGGTAGGCTAGCTGGCGGGTAACAGGTGAGCGCTCCCAGGTGAGCGGGTAAGAGTCTCTCGGCTGGCTGGCAGGTGGTCACGGCAAGTGACGGCAGAGCCTCCAGGTAGGCTAGCTGGCGGGTAGCAGGTGAGCGCTCTCAGGTGAGCGGGTAAGAGTCTCTCGGATGGCTGGCAGGTGGTCACAGGCAGGTATCAGGCAGGTATCAGGCAGGTGCTTCCTGATCCGCAGCCGGACTGGTCCATAGACAGACTGGCGGATGCTGGTAGACAGACTATCGGACCGCAGGGAATGCAAGCAGGTAGACAGAGCTGGAAAACAGACTGGCAACGGAACCTGAGGGCTGAAGCAGAGGTGAAAGGCTTTGCAACAACTTTGCTCGGGCACCTCCATTTTGGAGGAGGTGCCTTATATATGGGAGCTCCACCGGCAATTGGCCGGGTACTCCTTAGGACGGCGCGCGCGGCCCCTTTAAGAGAGAGGGAGCGCACGCGCGCCCTAAGCACAGTGCCCGGGAAGCGGCGAAGCGGGAAGAGGACGCCGAGGACGGAGCAGGGAGGTGAGAGGAACGGCGTCTCTGCCTAGCAGGAGGCAGGGACGCCGACGCTACAGTACCCCCCTTTAGGCCCGCCCTTTTTTAGGCCGGAGAGAAATTTATCAAGGATGAGCGGGGCATGGATGTTCTCCCGGGGCTCCCACGTTCTCTCCTCAGGACCAAACCCCTTCCAATCCACTAGAAAATAGGTCTTTCCTCTTACCCTTTTGGTGGCCAGAATGCTCTCTACCTCAAACTCGTCCTCAGCGGAAACCGGAGCAGGAGGCGTACCTGTAGACTTGGAAAAAGAGTTAAGTACCACAGGTTTGAGGAGAGATACATGGAAGGAGTTAGGGATCCGCAAGTTGGCCGGGAGTTTCAATTTATAGGCCACCGGGTTGATTTGTTTGATAACTTCCAGAGGGCCGATGAACCGAGGCCCTAACTTGTAGGAAGGAATCTTGAGCCGGACATACTTGGACGAGAGCCAGACTTTATCTCCAGGACGGTATTGGGGCGGATCCAGACGTCTTTTGTCAGCCTGTTTCTTCATCCGCTCGGAGGACTGAAGAAGTACGGATCTGGTACTCTCCCAAATGGAGGAGAATTCGCTAACAAGAGATTCCGCGGCCGGATTATCCACCGAGGTGGAGACGGGAAACGGGATCCGAGGATGTTGACCATAGACAATAAAAAACGGGGATTTGGAGGAAGACTCGCTCTCGTGATTGTTATAGGAAAATTCGACCCACGGTAAAAGATCCACCCAGTCGGAATGGTGGGCATTAACAAAGTGCCGGAGGTAACTGGTTAAACTTTGGTTGATCCGCTCTACTTGACCATTGGACTGTGGGTGATAAGCAGAGGAGAAGTCCAAGGTGACCCCCAGCAGTTTACACATGGCTCTCCAGAAGCGAGATGTGAACTGAACTCCTCGGTCGGATACGATGTGGAGAGGGAGACCATGAAGATGGAAAATATGATGGATAAAGTCTTTAGCCAATTCAGATGCAGACGGAAGACCCGGCAGGGGGATGAAGTGAGCCATCTTAGAGAAGCGGTCAGCGACCACCCAGATGACCGTACAACCAGCAGAGATAGGGAGATCCGTTTTAAAATCCATGGCTATATGCTGCCACGGGGCAGCAGGTATGGGAAGAGGCAGAAGGCGGCCGGCTGGCAGATGTCTAGGAACCTTGTTGCGGGCGCAGGACGCACAGGCTGAGACAAAGTTTATTACGTCCTTGTGCAGGGTAGGCCACCAGTAATGCCGGGTAATATGCAGGAGGGTCTTTTTCTGGCCAGCATGGCCAGCTAGCTTAGACGAATGTCCCCAGTGTAGGACTTTCTCACGATCAGGTACTGTGCAAACGTCTTACCGGGTGGAAGACGATTAAGATCCACGGGAGCCACCAGCATTACCTTGGCGGGGTCAATGATGTGCTTTGGCTCCTCCTCTAGATCGGAGAACAAAAAGGATCGGGACAAGGCATCAGCTTTGATATTTTTGTCTGCCGGGCGAAAATGAAGAATGAAATCAAAGTGGGCGAAGAACAAGGACCACCGGGCTTGGCGCGGGTTAAGTCTTTGGGCACTCTGGAGATAAGGCAAGTTTTTGTGATCCGTGTAGATTATTACCGGGTGAAGAGCCCCCTCGAGCAGGTAGCGCCACTCCTCCAGTGCCAACTTAATGGCTAACAATTCTCGGTCTCCTATAGAATAATTGCGCTCAGATGAGGAGAAGAGTTTGGAGAAGAAGCCGCAGGTTACCATTCTTCCGGAAGACGACTTTTGGGTGAGCACCGCTCCGGCTCCGGAGGAGGAAGCATCTACTTCTAAGAAGAATTGTTTGTGGCTGTCCGGACGGTGCAGCACAGGAGCGGAGGAGAAAGCTTGTTTCAAAGACAGGAAGGCCTCCTCTGCCTCGTGCGGCCATTCTTTGGGATTAGCGCCCTTACGGGTGAGCGCAGAGATAGGGGCAGTCCGGGAAGAGAAGTGCGGAATGAAGAGGCAGTAGTAGTTGGCGAAGCCCAGGAACCGCTGGATAGCCTTTAACCCCTCCGGTCTGGGCCACTTCTGGATGGCAGAAAGTTTCTCAGGATCCATTCGTAGACCGGTCTGAGAGATGATGTAGCCCAGAAATGGAAGCGAGGTCTGCTCAAAGAGGCACTTCTCAAATTTTGCGTAGAGGTGGTTTTGCCTGAGCCTGAGCAGGACCTGATGAACGTCCCTCCGGTGTGTTGGGAGATCCGGAGAGAAGACCAAGATGTCATCCAGGTATACCACCACGCAGGAGTAGAGAAGGTCACGGAAGATATCATTGACCAACTCTTGAAAGACGGCGGGAGAATTACAGAGACCGAAGGGCATTACGAGGTATTCATAGTGGCCGTCCCGGGTGTTGAATGCCATCTTCCATTCATCCCCCTGACGGATACGAACCAGGTTATAGGCCCCACGGAGATCCAGCTGGGTGAAGATTTTAGCACCCTTCAGACGGTCAATTAATTCGGGAATGAGCGGAAGGGGGTATTTATTCTTCACCGTGATCTGGTTAAGGCCTCTATAGTCTATGCAGGGACGGAGTGAGCCGTCCTTCTTTTTAACGAAGAAGAAGCCTGCTCCCGCCGGGGAGGTAGATTTCCGGATAAATCCCCGGGCCAGGTTCTCCTCGATATATATTCAGACATTGACCGGGTCTCAGCAGCGGACAAAGGGTAGATACGCCCTCGGGGCGGAGTAGCGCCAGGTACCAAGTCGATGGGGCAATCGTATGGTCTATGAGGAGGTAATGTCTCTGCTTCCTTTTTATTAAAGACATCAGCATAAGACCAATAGTGTACCGGCAGGCCGGGTAGATTGGCTGGGGGAGGAGAAGGACGGGCAGGACGAACGGGAACTAATCAAGTCTTATGGCAGTCCTGTCCCCAGCGAAGGACTTCTCCGGTCTGCCAATCAAGCACAGGTGCATGTCTCTGGATCCAAGGTAGGCCAAGCAAAAGGGCATGAGAGAGTCCAGGTAGAACATGAATGAAGATGCTCTCAGAGTGCAGCATTCCCACCTGCAGAGTTATGGGTTCGGTGATAAGTTGGATGGGATGCGGTAAGAGACCCCTGTCCACAGAGGCGACAGATAAGGGTTCGACCAGAGGTTTGGTGGGAATGCGGTATTTCTCTACCAGGGACTGAGAAATGAGATTTACGGCAGCTCCAGAATCAAGTTGAGCTAGTTCAAAGTAACGGTTCTCCCCACAGATGATAGAGACCGACAGCATCAGAGATGGAGAGGGTTTACTCTTGTCTAGGACGACCTCTCTGAGCGATTCTAGACACAAGCGTTTCCCGACTTCTCCGGGCAGGAACGGATCCGGTGCTCCTTACTGCCACAGTAGAAGCAGCTTCCCTCGGCACGGCGTGACTCTTGACGGGTTTTGACCATCTTGGTCTGGCGAACCTGCATAGGCTCGGGTGAGTGCGCCTGGGGAGTAACAGAGGAAGTGACGGGATTCTGGAAGGTAGGAGTAAGGCGAGGAAACCTCCTCTCACGGGTGACCTCTTTGGTACGCTCCTGGAACCGGATGTCAATCCGGGTGGCAAGAGTTATTAAGTCGTCGAGAGTGGTAGGAATGTCCCGACCGGCAAGTTAACCTTTAATCCGGCTGGATAGACCTTCCCAGAAGATGGACACCAGGGCGTCGTTATCCCAGGCAAGCTCAGAAGCAAGGGTACGGAACCGTATGGCATATTTTCCCACGGTGAGACTCCCTTGACGGAGGTGTAGCAGAGATGAGGCGGATGAGGTCTTCCGTCCGGGTTCGTCGAAGACTTTCCGGAAGGCCGTGAGAAAGGCTGGCAGGTTGGACACCAGGGGGATCTCCTCTCTCCCATAGAGGATATAGCCAGGCCAGCGCCTCCCCAGTGAGATGGGACATGATGAAGGCCACTTTGGCTCGGTCGGTGGAAAACTGGTGTGCCAAAAGTTCGAAGTGCAGGGTGCACTGGTTAATGAAGCCACGTGCCTGACCGGGATCTCCACCAAAACGAGGCGGAGCGGAAAGGCGGGGACCGGGAAAGGATGCCATGGTATTGATGGGCAGCGGCGCTGCCGGGGTAGTAGTTGTGCGAGTGGAAGCAGCTCCCAACGAGGTAGTCAGTGTGTCCAGGTGGGAGTGAACACTACGCAGGTGGCCCAAGATGGAGTCTTGTTGGGACCTCTGACGGGAAAGTTCATGACATAGGTCCGAGAGCGAGGGAGCTTGGGTGCCACCGGGTTCCATGGACCGAGCAAACTGTAACGGGTCTGGGAGGTGGAACCTCTGAGCTACTATACAAAGGGGCAGTCCTTGTAAGGAAGCGGGTGGCTCCAGGGGAAGGCGGGCAGGTAGTCACGGCAAGTGACAGGGACAGTCTCTGGATAGAAGGGCAGGAGGTCACGGCAAGTGACGGGAACAGTCTCTTGACAGGCAGGTGGTCACGGCAAGTGACGGCAAAGCCTCCAGGTAGGCTAGCAGGCGGGTAGCAGGTGAGCGCTCCCAGGGGAGCGGGTAAGAGTCTCTCGGCTGGCTGGCAGGTGGTCACGGCAAGTGACGGCAGAGCCTCCAGGTAGGCTAGCTGGCGGGTAGCAGGTGAGCGCTCCCAGGTGAGCGGGTAAGAGTCTCTCGGCTGGCTTGCAGGTGGTCACGGCAAGTAACAGCAGAGCCTCCAGGTAGGCTAGCTGGCGGGTAGCAGGTGAGCGCTCCCAGGTGAGCGGGTAAGAGTCTCTCGGCTGGCTTGCAGGTGGTCACAGGCAGGTATCAGGCAAGTATCAGGCAGGTATCAGTCAGGTGCTTCCTGATCCACAGGCGGACTGGTCCATAGACAGACTGGCGGATGCTGGTAGACAGACTGTCGGACCGCAGGGAATGCAAGCAGGTAGACAGAGCTGGAAAACAGACTGGCAACGGGACCTGAGGGCTGAAGCAGAGGTGAAAGGCTTTGCAACAACTTTGCTCGGGCACCTCCATTTTGGAGGAGGTGCCTTATATATGGGAGCTCCACCGGCAATTGGCCGGGGACTCCTTAGGACGGCGCGCGCGGCCCCTTTAAGAGAGAGGGAGCGCGCGCGCGCCCTAAGCACAGTGCCTGAGAAGCGGCGAGCGCTGCCAGCAGCGCGGGAAGAGGACGCCGAGGACGGAGCAGGGAGGTGAGAGGAACGGCGTCTCTGCCTAGCAGGAGGCAGGGACGCCGACACTGCACCCTTTAAGTCTCACAGTGCACTATCACAGTACGAATCACACTGCTAGACAAATGTCCCCAGTGTGAGCCATGTGCCTCCAAAGTGAACTACAATGCTTTATGCTCATCTGCCCATTGAAATATGTCCTTGCATGCCCAGCATGTTGGCCGAAGGACAATGCTGTCGAATTTAGAACTATGGAAAGACATGAAACAACCTCACCAAGATCTGTGGAATACATCATCCTTAAGGCCTGTCTCATAGTTTGAAGGTTATGGCATTATCGCAATGCACGCTGTCAGAATTCTCCGGTGCCGTCCTCTTTAGACTGTTCCCTCACATTGTGTCTCCTTATACTGCCTTATCTCTATACTGTGCCCCCTCCTCACACTCCCCCCAATCTGTATACTGTGCCTTCACACTGTTCTCCCATGTTTCCACCTCTCTATACTGGCTCCCCCACAGACTGCCCAGTCTCTACACTGTGCCCCTCACACTTTTCTCCTCCCATGCTATCACCTCTAACATTCCCCCACACATTTCTCCCCTCATACTGTCCCCTCATGTTACCCCCACATTTCTGCCCCCTTTTGTCCTGTCACACATTTCCCCTACCCTCCTCATACTACGTTTTTCCATCCCCTCCCCATACTGTCTCCTCACACATTTACCCCTGCAAATACTATCTCCTCACACATTCCCCTTGCTCTCCATACTGTTTCCTTGTGCATTCCCCCTCACTCCCCGTACGGTCTGCTCACACATTTATTCCTCTTCTCCCTATATTGTCTCCTCACACATTTCCCCCATCCCCATACTGTCTCCTCACACATTTTTTCAACCACTCCTTTCCTCCCTATACTGTCGTCTCACACATACACATTAGAGATGAGCGTTGTTCTACTCGAACTGTTCGCCAATCTCAAATTCGAACTGTTTTGGGCGGTGTTCGAGCCGTTCGGCGAACACGAACGATTTGAGAAAAATTCGACTGTTCGAGGTTATGTTCGATAACTGTTCGTGCACCAAAATCATAACTGGATTTTTTCTCAGTAATGATGAAAATTAATGTTAATACGCAGTTTGAGTGTACAGCGGGGTGGGGGGAGGGGCAGGGGATGGATCTCTGCAGGAATAATGAAGATCTCCATTTTTTTTTCTCTTTCCCGCATTTACAGTGGGGAGGTGCAATCTGTCAGCCTATCAGCAGCGCACACACGGAGCGAAGTGCTTTTTTTCACACAAGCAAGGGCATGTGTCATTGGCAGTGTATGTCACATGTCCTTGCCCTATAAGACCAAGCCATTTTCCCCGTCGCCACCATTTTCTCACTGCTGCAGCTGCGTGTTAGACGGCACCGCTGTTGCTGTGTGCGCTATACCTTGTTAATTTCAAGCCAATTTTCGCACAAATCTACAGATAGCTTGGGAGTAGGGAATAGTTGTGATTGCAGTCCTTTTAAGGACTAGGTTACAGCATTTCCTACGACTTTTATCAGGCAGGTCTGTGCTCTTAAATAGATAGATTGTGGGAGTAAAGACTAATTGTAAATGCAGTCCTTTTCAGGACTAGGTTACATCAGTTCCTATCAGTTTTTGCCAGGCAGGTCTGTGCCAGTGCTGTGCAAGTTTTTTTCACAGCATTTGGCTGAATCTAGCAAAGCTAATCCTTTTTGGCCTATTGCAGAGTGTGTTAGTCAGTGGAGTAGCCTATCTGTGTTGCAAGATACACCACCTGTGTATAGAATACCAATTTTTTTACTGCACCTAGTGAAGTAAAATCTTTTGGGCATAGCATCATTCTATTAGTCCATCTATACTGACCTCCATCAGGTTGCAAATTGAATATAATTTTTTTCTGCAACTAGCTCTGAAAAAATATTTGGGCTTCTAGCAGTGTGTGGGACTTGTTCTATTAGTCCATCTATACTGACCTCCATCAGGTTGCAAACTGAATATAATTTTTTTCTGCATCTAGCTCTGAAAAAATATTTGGCCTTCTAGCAGTGTGTGGGACTTTCTCTATTAGTCCATCTATACTGACCTCCATCAGGTTGCAAATTAAAAATAATTTTTATCTGCATCTAGCTCTGAAAAAATATTTGGGCTTCTAGCAGTGTGTGGGACTTTCTCTATTAGTCCATCTATACTGACCTCCATCAGGTTGCAAATTAAAAATATTTTTTTTTCTGCATCTACCTCTGAAAAAATATTGGGCTTCTAGCTGTGTGTGGGACTTGTTCTATTAATCCATCTATACAGACCTCCATCAGGTTGCAAACTGAATATAATTTTTTTCTGCATCTACCTCTGAAAAAATATTTGGGCTTCTAGCTGTGTGTGGGACTTGTTCTATTAGTCCATCTATACTGACCTCCATCAGGTTGCAAATCGAATATAATTTTTTTCTCCATCTAACCCAGCCAATAATTTTGGCCTAATACCACAGTTTGGCCACTCAGCTCTGCTCGGTTCCCATCCATTGTTTTTTTGTGCAAACAACTCCAGAGTTGTGAATTAGTTAACCACCAAAATGAGTGGAAAAAGGCCTGCTGCTGGTGGAAAGGGGAATAGGCGTGTTGGGAAGGGGAAAAAAGGTTGTGTCCGTGGGGTAGGTGTTAAAGCAACAGTAACATCTGCAGAAGAAAGACCATCTTCCAGCCAAACTAAAATGTCTACTTCTTTTAGCGGACAATGTGATAAGATCCCTTTCTTACGGCCACGCCAATCGCTACAAATTCCAGATGAGGCACAAAAACAGCAGGTGCTTCAACGGATATCAAGTGCTCCTTTAAGTGGGCTCTCCTCCACATCAACTTCAACATCACAAATACTCCAGTCCTCAAAGGTGTCACCCCAATCGCACTTGCTTCCTCACAGCTCCCAAATCTCCAGCTGCCCGTCTGAGTATGAGGTAGAACAGATGGTTGAGTCTGCAGAGCTGTTTACTCATACTATAGCCTGGGAATCAGAGGTCGACTCCAGCGCTTCTGTGAATCCAGACGAGGAAATGATCTGCACTGATGCCCAGAATCTTTATGAGTCGGATCCAGGACCAGACGCAGAAGGTTCTGACCATAATGTAGACCCTCATTCCCAAACTGTAACTCCTGTTAGTGGAGACAATGAGGAAGACGATGATAAGACTCAAATACCTGATTGGAGCGACAACTTTAGTTTTTTGTCAGGGCAGGAACAGGTTGGCTCTGAGGACGACGGGTGTGATAACGCACAGGGTGATGATGATGAGGTTGGAGATCCCACTTAATGTCAACCCACAGTCAGCCAAGAGATGAGGTCAGCAGAGGAGGTGGAGGAAGATGCTAGTGACGACGAGGTCAGGTTGCGCCTTCCTGGACAGAGACGTAGTACTGGAAGCACGTCAACAACTGCATCCTCAAACACAACTCTGCCTCTCACCACAAGTCGTGGTGGCTCTTCAGGTCGCATGGGTGCTAAGCCTTGCATAGCCTGGGCATTTTTTCAGATCGATAAAGATGACCCAACTCTTGTTATCTGTAACATTTGTCAGCAAAAGCTAAGTAGAGGCCAAAAAATACATAGTTTGAGTACTTCATGCATGAACCGGCACATGGACATGAAGCATAAGTTGCAGTGGGAAGCTCAGTGTGCTACAATGCGGCCTAGCCGGCCGGGCCAACCACCGTCTGCCATATCTTGTGCATCCGCGGCCTCTTCATCCTCTGTGACTGGGGGGACAGCAGTCACACTTGTTTTGGGGCGCAGACCTGCCACCTCTTTACCCACAACAGCTAGCGTGATTGGCAGGTCATCATTTTCTTTGGAGGTGGTAACACCAGCTGGTGTTGAGCGCTGTCCGACATCGATAGCACCACCTTTGGATCAAGGCAACCTAACATGTCCGCCTGCATCTTCCTCACAGACCGGCAGTTTGCCGGGGACACCCTTATCAACCCCGTCTAAGCACAATAGCCAGCCCTCGGTCCCTCAGATGTGGACAAGTAAAAGACCATTTCCTCCTAGCCATGAGAAAGCTAAGAGGTTGAATTTCACCATCTGCAAGCTCTTGGCTACAGAAATGCTGCCTTTCCGCCTGGTGGACACAGAGGATTTTCGAGACCTTATGTCCGTCGCAGTGCCCCAGTACCAGATGCCCAGTCGGCACTACTTCTCAAAGAAAGGTGTGCCTGCGCTCCACCAGCATGTCGCACACAACATCACCGCTTCCTTGAGAAACTCTGTGTGTGACAGGGTGCATTTCACCACAGACACTTGGGCGAGTAGGCATGGACAACTATGGTGACAGCAGGACAAGGGGCTGCTGTCCAAGTCTTGCCGTCCCCACGAGTTGTGCGTCAATCCTCTTTATGTCAAAGTTCCTCTACTGCTTCTGCCTCCTCAACCTCCTCTCGGTCTTCCACCTGCACCCAAAGCCTGTCTGGTCATGCCACAAGCTTTCTAACTGCGCAGAAGGGATCCTGCACACCTCCTTACTATGCTGGCAGTAGGGCTCAACGTCATCAGGCGGTTTTTACTTTGAAATGTCTGGGAAATGTGAGTCACACAGCTGAGGAGTTGTGGTCAGCTCTGGAGAACCAATTTCATGAATGGTTGTCTCCACTGGACCTGAAACCAGGGAAGGCCGTGTGCGACAATGCTGCAAACCTGGGTGCGGCCCTTCGCCAGGGCAATGTCACACACGTGCCTTGTATGGCTCACGTGTTGAACCTGGTTGTCCAGCAATTTTTAGCCCACTATCCCAGACTAGATGGCCTTCTGCAGAGGGCACGGTCGCTGTGTGCTCACTTTCGCCGTTCGCATCCCGCAGCTCAGCGACTTACATCTCTACAGAAGTCGTTGGGCTTGCCACTTCACCGGCTAAAATGCGATGTGCCTACCCGGTGGAATTCAACTCTGCACATGTTGCAGCGACTGTGGCAGCACCGACAAGCCCTGGTGCAATACGTTCTGACGTATAGCCTGGGCCAACGAGATCCAGAGGTGGGGCAAATCACGCTGGAGGAGTGGTCTCAGATCAGGGACCTATGCACCCTTCTGCACAGTTTTGAAATGGCGACGAAGATGTTTAGTGCTGACGATGCCATTATCAGCATGACTATTCCGGTGATTTACATGCTGGAGCACATGTTAAACAGAATTCGGAGTCAGGTGGTGGCACAAGAGGAGGTGGAGGAAGTAGAGGAGGAGGAGTTGTATGCGGAAGGGCTAACATCTGCAAGGTCCAGACGGTCGGCAGCACCAAGGCGGCAGGCATGTGAAGGTGGGGGAGATGGTTTTACCAGGGCGCATGGTAGCAGCCAAACTAGTGAGGAAGGTGCAGGAGCCCAGGAAGAAGTGGAGGACGAACTGATGGAAGACTCATCAGATGAGGGAGACCTTGATCACATTTCTGTTGTGCGAGGTTGGGGGGAGAGGACAGAGGAAGGAAGTATGATTGTTACCTCGCCACCAACACAACAGGGACTTGGTGCTCCTGGATGCGCAACACACATGAGTGCCTTCTTGCTGCACTACCTGCAACATGACCCTCGAATTGTGAGAATTAGAAATAATCCTGACTACTGGGTTGCCACACTGTTAGATCCCCGGTACAAAAGTAAATTTGCCGAAATTATTCCTGCCATAGAAAGGGATGCACGCATGCAGGAGTATCAGCAGAGACTGTTGCAGAATCTTACATGTGCTTTTCCACAAAACACCAGTGGTGCACATAGTGAATCTCACAGTTCCAACTTGCCAACCGTGGGACCGTCAAGTGTTCAGCACTCAAACCGTAACAGAACCACAGTATCTGCTGGTAACATCAATTTTGCGGAATCATTTCACCACTTTTTTAGCCCATCCTTTGCAAGGCCACAGGAGACAAGAAGTCTGACACATAGTCAACGCCTAGAGACGATGGTACAGGAGTATCTCCAAGTAAACATTGAAGCCATGACTGTGTCACTGGACCCTTGCTCTTTTTGGGCTTCCAATCTGGATAAATGGCCGGAGCTAGCCACTTACGCCTTGGAGATCTTGTCATGCCCCGCAGCCAGCGTTCTGTCTGAACGTGTGTTCAGCGCTGCTGGTGGTGTGCTGACAGATAAGTGCACGCGGCTCTCCACTGATAATGTAGACAGACTCACGTTCATAAAGATGAACAAATCATGGATCCGAAACGACTTTTCTACCCCTGTGTCATCCTGGGGAGAGTAAAAGCTTGATGATTGGTTAAAATCACCCTACCAACCGTTTTAAGCTTTCAAATTACTAATCATGTTTATCTGTATCTTGGCTGGAAAATAATTTGGGCTTTGTAGCAGTGTGCAACACTGATTCTATTAGGCCATCTATAATAAGCTCCACCAGATTTAAAATTACTAATCATGTTTATCTGTATCTTGGCTAGAAAATAATTTGGGCTTTGTAGCAGTGTGCAGCACTGATCCTATTAGGCCATCTATACTAAGCTCCACCAGATTTAAAATTAATAATAATTTTTAGCTGCATCTAGCCCGGAAAATAATTTTGGGGCTCCGAGATGCGCAAGACACATAAGTGCCTTCTTGCTGCATGCACTAGCTGCAACATGACCCTCATATTGTCAGAATTCGAAGTAATCATGACTACTGGGTTGCCACACTCTTAGATCCCCCAAACTTTTCGATCAACCTTTTCATTTTAATAAAGACCAAAAAAATGGTCATTTTTGAAATTATAAGCATTAGCAGGTTATTAGAAACTGAAATCAAACAGTTTTCAACTCAAAACTTTATTCTAGGTGATGTTACATTTTCACATAGGACCCCTTGTTCGAAAGGAGCTTCTGAACTCTCTCGTCCATTGAATTTGTCAGGTTTTGGATGGTTTCTGCTTCAATTGTTTTGCATGAGGACAGAATACCCTCCCAGAGGTGTTGCTTAGATGTGAACTGCCTCCCGCCATCATAGACACTCCTTTTGATGATGCTCCAGAGGTTCTGAATGGGGTAGAGGTCAGGGGAGCATGGGGGTCACACCATAAGTTTGTCCCCTTTTATGCCCATATCAGCCAGAGATGCAGATGTTTTATGTGCAGCATGAGATGGTGCATTATCATGCAAAAAAATGATCTTGCTGTGAAATACACGGTTCTTCTTCTTGAACCATGGCAGGAAGTGCTGTTTGAGAAAATCCACATACATTATGGAGTTCATCTTTAGCGCCTTCAGGGATCCTAAAGGGGCCGACAATCTCTCTCCCCATGATTCCAGCCCAAAACATTACTCCACCTCCTCCTTGTTGGCGCTGTAGCCGTGTTTGTGTGGGGTGTCCATCAACCAGCCATCCTCCACTCCATCCATCTGGACCATCGAGCGCTGCACGGCACTCATCCGTGAACAAAACAGTTTTGAAATCAGTCTTCATGTAATGTTTAGCCCACTGGAGCCGTTTCTGCTTGTGTGAAGTGGATAGAGGAGGTCGACAGGATGGCGTATGCACAGCTGCAAACCTCTGAAGGACCCTGCATCTTGTTGTTCGGGGGACGTTGGAGCCACCAGCAGCTTCAAAAACTTGTCTGCTGCTATGACAAGGCTTTTTTGCCGCTGCTCTTTTAACCTGACGTAATTGCCTGTAGGAAAGAGTCCTCAATTTGCCCTTATCAGCACGCACACGTGTGTACTGTGAATCAGCTACATACTTCTTGATTGCCAAGACACTTCATCCTGATCATCGCACAATGTTGATTGTAGTCATGCCTTGACCTAAACACTCCACAATTTGTTGCTTCTCAGCAGCCGACACATCCTTTTTCTTTCCCATTTTGGCAGAAAATGTAGGCTGCTTAATAATGTGAGACAGCCTTCTTAAGTAGTCTTGCCTTTCATTGGACACACCTGCCAAACTAATTAGCACAGGTGTCTGTGTGGCACCCCAGGGGTCTGGTTTCCACAGTATCGGCAATGTTATGTCTGAGAGCAGGTGGGAGGTCTCTTGGTCAGGAATCCTATGCATGCCACACCTCCTGCCCAGTCCTGGGAGGGGAAGAACTTCCCCTAGATAAACCTGGGGCTGAGGCAGGGTTAGAGAGTTCTGAGGGAGAGTTCAGCCAGGAGGGCTGACAGGGAGCTGTGGCTCCGGCTGGGCCCAGCTCCTGGGCCATGCCAGAAGTAGAGAAGAGAAGCAGCATAGGAAGAAACAACAGGAGCTCTGTGGGAGCAGTGTTACAAAGAGTCAGGGGCTGGCAGCTGCAGAGCTCGCCCTGACTGAGAAGATTTCTTACCGGACCCGGAGTCCGAGGCTGTGGGGACTAACTCCTACCCAGCAGCAGAATCCGTCAGGCAGGGGATTTCAGGTCCTCTGGCCAAGAAACCCGAAGGCACGGTCACACGCATGGGACCAGCACCGCTGTCGTGGAGTGGAAGCTACTAGAAGGCCCCGAGTCACCGGCCATACGGGTGAGCACCACACGGTACACTCAGGGACGTGGGCTACTTATACTCGCTTCTAGCAAGGTAGCCAGAAGAGTATCGTTAGTTTGGGAGGCCTACAACTCCGCCTGGCCAGGGGAGATCCCATCTGCTCAAGGACTGACCAGGCCCCAACCGCTAGCCAGTACTCCGGGAGGGTCTATCTTTGTCACCAGTAAAGACCCTGAACTACACCGCATCGTCTCTGAGTGGTTCCTGCTACCCCCATCATCCACATCTGCTGCCCTGAGGCCATATCCCTCCCGTTGGGGGTTATACCATCTACGCTGCACCATCCATCCACCGGCCTCAGCGGACTGTCCTGCAGCGGCAGCTCCATAGCTGCATTCAACGGGTGGCGTAGTCGTACAACATCTACCGCTAATCCAGCGCCACTTAGTCTGACTCCCTGGGCACGGACCGGATCACCGCCACGAGACTACAACCCTCAAGAGATCCGGCTCCGGGTAAGCTCCCGCATGCGCAACGCAGCGCGACACAGGCCCAGGGGCGCGTCATCTGCAATTGCTTACAGTGATATAAAGAGCCCTGACACACATCACCATCAATGAGTTTAACTGACAAACAAACAAATTCTTCCCTTATCACTCCTAAACACTTTTTGCATAATAATTTGGAACACAGTGTACATGTGCTTTTCCACAAAACACCAGTGGTTCACGTAGTGAATCTTACAGTTCTAACTTGCCAACCGTGGTCTGTATGGAGTTGTTCAATAAAGGGCCCAAAATTAAGATAACATAGACGGGAGAGGTCTCTATGAATAGGAATTCCTAAGTATTTGATACCCTGTGAGGGCCAGGCAAAGGGAAAGTTGGACTGGATGGAATCCTATATGGATTTGGGGAGGGAGACATCGAGGGCCTCAGACTTCGCTGCATTGATTTTAAAATTTTACCATGTAACAAAGTGATCTATTTCAGCCATAACAGCATGGATGGATATATGTGATTGAGTGATATATACTAGGACATCATCAGCAAATAGAGAGCACTTGTACTCGGTGCCTCCCACCTCAATCCACCTAATATTGGGGTTATGGCGAATTGATGAGAGCAGGTGCTCCGTCACTAGGATGTATAAGAGAGGGGACAGAGGACATCCCTGCCTTGTCCCATTGGTGATTGTGAAAGGTGATGAAAATGTTCTGACGCGCCCCCTGGGCCTTGGGACACCCGGAGCCGGACCCTTTTTGGTGGATGCTGGTGGTTGTAGTCTTCGTGGTGGCGACCCAGTTCCGTGGCTCAGGGCGGTCAAACCAGTGGCGGAACTATTTATGTGGTTTTCATGTTTAAATGTCCGACTACGCCACCCGTGGATTGCGGTCAGAGTGAACCGCCGCTACAGGGCAGACCGCTGAGGCTGGTGTTGTGGGTGCAGCAGAGCGTAGCATAACTCCCCACGGGAGGAGTATAGCCTCAGGGCAGTGTATGCGGAGGATGGGGGTGATGGTGCAGGGCAGCAGCAGTAACGACACGGAGTCAGTGATGCAGTTCAGGGCCTTTACTCACAGTTCTTATTATCCAGACCACGTCTGCAGGTAACGGCTGCCCACGTCGTACTGTGCTCACCAGGTGAGGGGCTCAGACAACTCCCAGATAACTTTGGAGCACTTCACAGGACCCCCTTTGTGTGTCCTTTGTCTGGCCTTTCTTACCAACACTTCTGTCCGGCTGCCTCGGGCCTCCTCTTGGTAAACTTGGCGCCAGTTTCCCTGACCCTATGTGGTGCCTTCCTAGCGGGTGTAGCGAGGGGCTGCGCCACATAAAATGTCAGAGCCTCCGGTTTCTAGCTGAGGGTCGTTTCCTGCCTCCACTAGTTCGGGGACCGGTCTCCCCCTTTGGCCTGACCCCTCCACGCAGGTGGATTCGGGCGTGCGGTGGCGACTCGCCCGTCCGCACCCCTGGGATCCCTTCATTCCTCGTTCCTGGAGCCTTCTCCGCTCCTCTTCCTTCCTTCTCCCTCTTCCAGGCCTGGGCCTCTGTTACTAGGCCCGCCTCCGGAGCAGAGCTCATGCAGAGCCCCTGCTCCCTGCCACTTCTGCTCAGACTTCTCTGCACTGAACTAAGATGGTGCCCACCTTTTATACTCCCTTCTCAATGCACCCAGGAACTGCTTCCTCCCTGCTCCTGCACTACAGGGTTCCCCTTCCTCAGTGTTCCCTCCCCCCACTCCAGCCAGGGACAGGGACTGTCGTGCCCATCTCAGAGGCATATTGGTGACTGGGCCATGTTTGGGGAATACCCGGAGCCGGATCCGTTGGGGGTGGTAGTCCTCGTGGCGGTGACCCGGTCCGTGCCCAGGGTGTCAAACTAAGTGGCGATGTTTTTAGTGGCAGATGTGATATTGTTCGACTACGCCACCCGTTGAATGCGGTTACGAAACCACCGCTGCAGGGCAGACCGCTGAGGCCGGTGGTACAGTTGTGCAGCGTGGGTAGTATAACCCCCAACGGGAGGGGTATGGCCTCAGGGCAGCGGACGTGGATGATGGGGATGGTAGAATTGCACGCAGGCACCAGGAACCACTCAGAGACGGTGCGGTGTAGTTCAGGGTCTTTACTGGTGGCAAAGGTAGACCCTCCCGGGAGTACTGGCTAGCGATCGGGGCCTGGTCAGTCCGTGAGCAGATAGGATCTCCCCTGGCCAGGCGGAGTTGTAGGCCTCCCTAACTAATCGTACTCTTCTGGCTACCTTGCTAGAGGCTGATAAAAGTAGCCCACGTCCCTGAGTGTACCGTGTGGTGCTCACCCGTATGGCCGGTGACTCGGGGCCTTCTGGTAGCCTCCGCTCCACGACGGCGGTGCTGGTCCCTTGCGTGTGACCGTGCCTTCGGGTTTCTTGGCCAGAGGACCTGAAATCCCCTGCCGGTCGGTTTCTGCTGCTGGGTATGGAACAGTCCCCACAGCCTCGGACTCCGTGTCCGGTGAGATCTCTTCAGCCAAGGCGAGCTATCTAGCTTCCAGCCTCTGGCACTCACTCCTGCTCCTACAGAGCTCCTGTTGTCACTTTCCCTGCAACTGCTCCACACCAGACCAGACTGTGTCTCTGTCTGGGACTCCTCTTCTTCTCTTTCTCTTTCTACTCTCTAACCCTACCTCAGCCCCAGTTTTATATAGGGGAAGTTCTTCCCCTCCCAGGACTGGGCAGGAGGTGTGGCATGCTTAGGATTCCTGACCAGGAGACCTCCCACCTGCTCACAGACGTAATATTGCTATTACTGTGGTAACCAGACCCCTGGGGTTCCACATTGGTCGCCCTGCCCCACGGCAATGTGGTGTAATGCATGCAGGTGTCGGGTCCTGATCTACACTCCATCCTTACCTGAGAGTGAGATATCACACCTCTGGGTGAGGTGCAATACCTCTGTAGCAACCGAGCCCTCAGGGTGCTACAGTTCCATTTATCTTCAGCCTAGGTGACGTATTGTGATACAGGGCCGTGATTTTGGCTATAAAAGGGTCCCCTAGACCCCTACCCCAAGCTTTTTAAGAGAATCATATATGGCGTGCCAGGAGACTCTATGGAATGCTTTTTCAGCATCCAACGAGAGTATCTAATTACAAATTTTTAACTGCATCTAGCCCAGGAAATACTTTGTGCCTAGTAGCAGTGTCTGCTAGTCAGCGGATTATCCCGGCTGTTAAGCAAGCTACACCACCTGTAGTTTGGACACTTAATTTTTTCAAAGGAAATGCTTCGGGACCACGGGATACTCAGTGAAGAGCATCAGGAGGCACCCCAAGGCATAGGGGCTGGGACTGGCAGTAGGATGCCTTGCGGTGGACCGCCGAGCTCGATCCTTATAAAAGCTTTTTAACTGCAGCAGCTTTAGTGGACGCTACTGGAGCTGGAATTACGCGGCTGCTGGCATGAGACTTGCCCTCCAATAGATCCTTGTAAATGGATTTAAAGTGTATTCATTCAAATTAGAGAGACAATTTAAATGAAAAAGCTTAGAGCTGCCTCCACCACAGGGGGGCTCGCTCGACCCACCAGCGGACAGGCACCAGTATTGGGAGAGGGGGGCTGGCCGTCAGGGTTCACCGCGGCTCTGGCACAAACCCGGCGACATGGAGGTGGCACGGGCAGGAGCGGACTGAACGTGTCGGCTTCTCACTTTTTGGATTTTAGAAGGGCATGACATGCCTATATTTGTGTCTCCCCCTCCTTTTACTCCTCCACCTCTTTTCTTTTCGCATGACTATATGTACTTGTCACTTTTCCATGTGTTACTTGTGTCTTCTGAGCAGTTTGTCAGCTTTTGGACACCTTTGAAGGTGTTTTCTATGTGTTTCTATGTGTTTTTGTTTGCCTGCCATTGGTTTTAACGGTGTTCGAAGGTGTTCGACGAACAGTTCGACGAACAGTTCAGCGAACACACGGGTGTTCGACGAACCGAACCGAACTCGAACACTACGGGGGTGGCTCAACACTAATACACATCCCCCCCCACTCTCCCCATACTATTTCCTCACATATTTCCTCCTGGTCTCCATATTGTCTCCCCACACATTTCTCCCTCCCAGTAAAGTCTCATCCTCCACCTCCCCCTATATGGTTTCCTCACAAGATTGTATAACTTCACTTTATTTAGCTGCTTTAGAGTGCTTAACATACAGATATTCACTGCCTAACTATGTGACGCAGGACAGTGACATCAATAGCGTGATCAGAAGACCTAATGCCTCCCTGACCCAGAAATGCTAGTGACGCGCCCCCTGGGCTGTGGGGTACTCGGTGCCGGGCCGGTCGTTGCTAGGGGAGATGTCACAGTGGCGGTGACCCGGTCCGTGACCCAGGGCAGTCAATAAAAGGAGATATTTACAGGGGATTTAAAGTTTTTATATACAGTTTGTGACGCCACCTGTGGTATGAGGCTAAAGGGAGCCGCCGCTGCTGAGCAGATCCTCTGGAGCTGGTGTGAATGCAGCAGAGTTAGTTTAGCTCTCCACAGGTAGAGCTTAGCTCCAGGGCAGTGTAGATGTTGTTGTTATGGTGTAGTGCAGAGCATGGCGCAGATAATGATCACAGAGACAGTAAGGTGCAGTCCTCAGGGTTTACTCACGGTTTCTTAGACTTTCAGTTACCAGTACTAGAGTAACTTCCCACGGCGTTCTGTGCTTATTCAGGGAGGGGTTCAGCAAACTCCCAGGTCTCTCCGGAGTACGTAACGGGACCCCCTTCTGTGTATTCCCTCTGGTCGTCTCCCTGCACCTCACACCCAGTGTTTCAGGCCAGTGGCCACGGACCTTGCCGGGCGACGTCTTCTCTGTCCCCAGGATCCTCTATGGCCACCTTTCTGGTGATTAGATGTGGCTTGTAGCTGCAGTACCTGAAATACTGCAGCCTCCGGTTTCCTAGTTGAGGCTTAAGAACTCTGCTAGTTTAGGGACCGGTCCCCTCTGTGCGACCTGACCCCTCCACCTCCTGGTAGATTTGGGCGTACGGGTGGCCTCCTGCACTACCCGTACCCCTGGGGTCTCTTCCACGTTCCTGGAGCCTTTCCTGCTCCTCTCTCTCTCTTCAGTCTTGGGCCTCTCTGGCCAGGCCCTCCTCCTGAGCGGAGCTCCTACAGAGCTCCTGCTCCCTCTACTTCTCCTCTCAGACTGATCTGTCCTTTCAAGATGGCTTCCCTCTTTATACTATTCCTAACAAGTGCTCCCCTGATCTTCTTCCTCCACCCACACCCACTACATGGTTCCCCCTACTTTGGTTCCCCCCACTCCAGCCAGGGACAGGGCTCAGCAGGGAAGCGACGCATCTTGCCCCTCCTGCTGGTCTGGAGTAGTGTAGTGTTGGATGCAGGTGTTAGGGTCCCGGGCAGTACTCCTTCCTTACCTGAGAGTGAGATACCACACCTCTGGGTGAGATGCAGTACCTCTGTGGCAACTGAACCCTCAGGGGCGCCACACTAGCAATCAGAGTTTCAATTGTACTTACGCCTGAATGATGTGAATACAATTGAATGCTGGGACCTGGCATGTTACACCTTCTCTGAGCAGGCTGTCAGCTTGACATCCAGCTTAGAGAACAGCCGAATCCCACTCCAGGGGGACACAAAATGCAGCCACCTGGGAGACACCATGGACCGCCGCATCAGGCAGCCTGCCGGTGTTCCCCTGCAGGATGCGCCTGGGGCAAATTCCCCCTTGCCTCCCCTAGACACGAACTCTGATTATGGTGTGATTGTCATTCATCCATTCTAAGAAGTGTTTTTGTATTTTATTCCAACTTCCTTTAATATCTGACAGTCTTTTCATATATTTATGTCTAGCAGCATAGGCCACAATTTTATTGTCTCATCTGGTGAGGTGTATTCTCTAAACCGTAGGTCAGGGTGAGTTACTCGGAAAGAAGGCAATGGCACAGCAGGCAGGCATTGCCGGACAGCAAGTGTATCAGTGAGGATCAGCACAGCAGAGTATACAGCATGGCAGGCAGACCAACAGCAAGTTACCGCCAAGAAATGAAGTCAGGAGTGTAGACATACACAATAACTGTAGATGTATAGTTAGTCCAGGATTTGCAGCAAACAAATGGTTATTGGCAGAGTTGCATGTTATCATGAGTCAGATGTCAGCAATCAGCAAACACATGGTTAACCAAAGGTAGAAGTGATGAACAGTTAAACTGGATACTTGCTTGAAGATACTACACACCACTGCAACAACTTTGCAGTGTGTACAGCACCAGAGTTTGTTTTGCTTACAGCAAATAAATGGTTATCATCAGGTCTGAGGCAGTAAATGATGAACAAGAAGGAGTTTGCTGAAAAAATGATAACCAGCTGAGAGTAATGGATGGTTAGGCAAACTCTAGAAGTACACATGGAATAGAATGCAAAGCTAACTTAATACTCAGACAGGAAATTTCTGTCTGAGTCAGCCATAAAAAGTTTTGAGTGAAGATGTCAAAGGGTTTGTCTGTTACTTGGAAAACCAGTTAAGGATTATAGCAAAGGGAGGCGGCCATAAGCGATGGGAGCAGGGCCCACTGGTGGAGCTGGGCAGGCGGGAAATGGAAAAGTACATTCAGATGACCAAGTGGTTATTTATGTGGTGGCCACTTCAAGTGTCTTGCCTATGGCTAATTTGAGTATTTGTAATGAAGAACCTATATTGGCGGTATTTTTGTAAGCACTGTTACTGCCTGCTTACCTAAAAGAATCAGAGCAAACCCCTATCAAATTTTGTCAATTGGAGCCACAATAAAGAAGATCTTCATGAAAGTTGAATCCCCAAGACGTTTTCGACACAGTATAGTAGCAATCAGATCCACTTGATGTGATCTTCTTGGATATCTCTAGGACTTTTATCAAGATCAATTGCAGAGTTCTGCAAAGTCGATCCAAAATGGTTAAAGGAAGCATCCACTTTGGAAAACCACTTAAAGGTCCTTTGTGACGACACAGAGTAAAATCTTAATTATGCCAGACATACTTTCTGATGGCAAGAGCAGCACACCTTTATTTTTATGTTGACTCTTTAATCTGTGTTCTTCTTTAGCTGATTAACACAGACTATTATTTGTATAACCCTGAATGCTATCTGCTCTTTGATTCTGAAACAGTGATGTGTATTTACAAAAGCCCCTGTGATAAAAACTATGTAAATAGATTAGCTAAAACAATGAATGTTTGCTAGCTATGTTAAATACCATTGTAGGGTGTTTGCCAGTCAGTCTTGGGGGATGAGCTGTGGATACTCGAACCCTGCACCTTTACCTCTTACCTGTGTCTGATGACCTCACACAGATGTAAATATAAACAGGGATGTCTGTAGTGCTAGAGACAGAGTCAGAAGGACTTTGGAAGGAGAATGGGAGACATCCTTCAGGAAAGTAGATGGATTGCATGGTATCTAAAGAGACACAGATTTGAATTCTACATGATTCTAGTCTAAGGGTACCGGCCCTGACTGGAAAGATTCGGATCTGCTCGATTAACCATCAGAGAGATATGGATACATTTTGGGGAGTCCAGGAGAGGACGAAGAAGTCATCTGGCTCCATGTATATGTTGTTTTGGGGTTGCTAGGAGGGACCCACTGGTCGCCTAGAACCCATGTGGACATTTGGACTTGCCAGGAGGGATCCACCGGTCGCCTGGCCCCATAGATACTCTCGGAGAGGCCAGATTTGGACCCACGGGTCTCCTGGTATTATACCTCGATGGACTGATAGCTTCCTAAGCTTGCCGCTACCTCCTCTCTGTGGAGGCCTGCCAGAAGCGGGGGTCCAATGGTTGAGGTAGTCATTCCTGGAAGTCTCCAAAGTCGCAGCTGTTCTATCCCAGGCGGGCGGAGAAGGAAGGGTGAGACTGTGTAATGTTGTACCATCTTGGGCATTTGCTGGGACTGTTCTGTGTGTTTATTGTCCACTGTGTGGTTCAATAAAGTATTGCCAAGCTGTTTTACCCTCACCCTGTGTTGTCTGAGTAGCGTTACACCCACCGAAGACCACAGGTCCTCACATCCTTCAACCATGAATTGATCCCTGCAAAAGAAGAGAAGCATTAAAGGGTTTATCCACTAATCTATTATTTTTTCAATAATAATAATAACAACCTTTTTAAAGTAACCCGTCCCTGCCTTCAGATATTCTCAGCCAACTTTAACTGACTTAAGCGCCTCCAAAAATGTGTTTCCAATGTCAGTTCTTTATTGCTGCCCATGTGACCACTGACAACTACATTTCCCGTAGGCACCTTGCTTCTTTTCTATGCTCCCAGCACATTAGTTGCTTCCCCAACTGCTCTGTGCTTTTATAGTGGCTACAGAGGCAAAGCTGACAAGAGGAGATGTGGTGCTGTGCATAGTTTAAGATTATCTTGGCAAATGTAATTCTTGTCTGTCCGTATCGACCCGTGTAAAGGTTTCTAATCCTCCATAAACCAATTCTGTATGTGTTCTAGATATATTGCCTCCTAGCTCCAAAATCTGTCTTTATAGGAAGGACATATCCTCTGGTAACTAGGTAGGCAAAAGCAACAGTATCTTCAGGTCCACGTTTGCAACCATCTAATATACTTGTAACGCCGTGGCACCATCTGTCATATATTTACAGCAAAAGCACCACGGGGTGTACAGAGCGGGATCATGAGCTGAGCCGACTCCATACTCACTAGGTGTCTGCTGTTTAGTACAGCCGGCACTCAGCTGCAACAACCAGGATCAGAGAACTCTGATGCTGGAAGCTTAACCCCATTTAACCCATCGGCACTCTGTGTTCGCGGACAGCCTCTTGACGGGCCCTATGTCTGCCAGTTTAGTACTCCTATTAGGCCCTGCCAGATGCAAATGTGGCACCCCAGGGGTCTGGTTTCCACAGTAACAGCAATGTTATGTCTGAGAGCAGGTGGGAGGTCTCTTGGTCAGGGATCCTGTGCATGCCACACCTCCTGCCCAGTCCTGGGAGGGGAAGAACTTCCCCTATATAAACCTAGGGCTGAGGCAGGGTTAGTGAGTAGAGAAGAAGTAGAGACAGAAAAGAGAAGCAGATCTAGGAAAAGAACATCAGGAGCTCTGTGGGAGCAGTGCTATAAGGAGTCAGGGGCTGGCAGCTGCAGAGCTCGCCCTGACTGAGAAGCTATCACCGGACCCGGAGTCCGAGGCTGTGGGGACTAATCTTTACCCAGCAGCAGAAACCGCCCGGCAGGGGATTTCAGGTCCTCTGGCCAAGAAACCCGAAGGCACGGTCACACGCGTGGGACCAGCACCGCCGTCGTGGAGCGGACGCCACTAGAAGGCCCCGAGTCACCGGCCATACGGGTGAGCACCACACGGTACACTCAGGGACGTGGGCTACTTATACCCGCCTCTAGCAAGGTAGCCAGAAGAGTACAGTCAGTTTGGGAGGCCTACAACTCCGCCTGGCCAGGGGAGATCCCATCTGCTCAAGGACTGACCAGGCCCCGATCGCTAGCCAGTACTCCGGGAGGGTCTATCTTTATCACCAGTAAAGACCCTGAATTACACCGCATCGTCTCTGATTGATTCCTGCTACCCCCATCATCCACGTCGGCTGCCCTGAGGCCATACCCCTCCCGTTGGGGGTGATACTATCACGCTGCACAATCCTACCACCGGCCTCAGCGGTCTGCCCTGCAGCGGCAGCTCCTTCGCTGCATTCAACGGGTGGCGTAGTCGTCCAACATCTACCGCTAATACATCGCCGCTCAGTTTGACTCCCTGGGCACGGACCGGGTCACCGCCACGAGACTACAACCCTCAACAGATCCGGCTCCGGGTAAGTTCCCGTGCGCGCGATGCCGCGCGACGAAGGCCCAGGGGTGCGTCAACTTTTGGCGTAGTCGGCAGGATCTCGTGCCCGCAACCACCGGGTACTGCGTGCCTGAAAAAGACTGTTCAAACTTACCTGTGGTGAAGATTCCTGCCATCCGGCGCCATCTTCCGCTTCCTTCCCGCCATCGGTGGAGTTTTCCCGCCATTGGACGCCATCTTGAGGACGCCGCGCGGGAAGAAGAGGGGCGTGGACTCCGAAAGCGCGCGAGAAACTGAAGCCCCGCCTCACGTCCGGACGTTGCGTAAGGTCCTGGAAGGAGCCCAGCAGACGCCGACGTCACAGGAGCGCGACGGAAGGTCCTCAACCCTGACGATCCACTGCGGAGCCGCGGCCTACGGAAGAGGATCATCGCAAGGTAGGCCACTGTCCACTAGGGGGGAGAAGGATGTCGGATACGGAAGAGAGCTTCACCGCTTCAACCCCCGCCAGCGCCACCGCTGTTGCGGTCATGCCTTTCACCATGCCCTATATCCCGGGGGCAGCCTGGCTACCCCAGTACTCAGGGGAGTCACATACCCTGCATGACTTTAGAGAAAAGCTGGATAGCCTCTTCCAGGTGTATCCCCTCACAGAGGAGCAAAAAGTGAGCATCCTGGTGGCCCAATTAACCGGGGCAGCCCAAAGGGAGGTAAAGTCCTGGCCACCTGGGAGGAGGACTGTCGCAGAGATACTAACCCGGCTGAGGGACACCTTTGATACCCGCACCTCAGCCGAGATCAAGCTTAGATTCTACGGGTGCAAACAGCGGGCACATGAGAGTATAAGGGACTATGCCCTGAACCTACAAGAGGCCCTGAGAGCCATTAAGCAGACCGACCCTGACGGCGTGGGAGACGAGGACAGGCTGTTGACTGAACAATTTATTGAGGGTTTATATTGCAATGCCCACCGAACCCAGTTGCGGGCAATGGCCTTACAGGACCCTCATCTGGGATTTGCACAGTTCAAGGACAGAGCCATCCGGGTGCTCCGAGAACCAGCACCAGGTGGCGTTGTGACCCACAGACGCCCCACTACCACTTACCACCAGGAGGCGGCGCCCTTGTCGGCAGGGCCTGTGGGAGCTGATGCGCAGGCTTTGAACAATGACCCGGCTCCAGACCTGCACCATCAGGTCCAAGAGCTAGCTAAAAGCGTTGCTGCGCTAACCCGAACTGTGCGACCGATACAACGAGGACGGACGACCCATCTGCCGCCGCTGCAATCAACCCGGACATATGGCAAGGTACTGTCCTTTAAACTGGCACAACCTGGGGTAGAGGGCCAACCCCCAGGAAAAAGATCATCAGGCCCATCGAACTGGCGCGACAGATATGTGGGAGGACGTCCAGTCTTGCCTGTGGTACTGGATGGCATCCCTATGAGTGCCCTATTGGACACCGGGTCACAGGTCACCACTATCCCGTACGTGCTCTTCAAGCAGTACTGGAATGACTCGGATATAACCCGCTACCCTGACGACGACTTGAGTATCATCGCCAGCAATGGTCAGCCCGTGCCACAGATTGGATTTAAAGAGGTGACCATTAAAATCGGTAGAGTCGAACTGGCAGCACAGGGACTGATCATTGTAGACATTGATAAACACGAGAGTCACCCAAAGATAACTCTAGGAACTAATGTAATTGAAAATTGTCTTGCAGAGGTGATTTTCCTTTTACAACAGGTTGCCAAGAACGCCAGCTCCGGCCAGCAGCGAGTGCTCCAGAAAGAGATCCGGGCACTGATGCGACGGCAACAGATAGAACTCTCCGGTGGTGAGATTGGTAGCGTAAGAATGTGTGACCCTTTCCCTATTGCCATGCCCCCAAAAAGTGAAATGATGATTTGGTGCCGGGCAGCTATTGGTCTGAGAGGTAGAGATTACCAGGCAATGGTAGAACCAGTTTACTCAGACAGTAGGCCCACCATTTTAACAGCACGGGGGGTGGTCAATGTACGCCATGGGAGGGTGCCCGTTCGCATAATAAATATCGGGAAGAGGGAAGTGTACCTGCCCCGGTATGCCACGCTAGCCAAATTGTATACCATCAATCGAAATTCCATACAGTCCGTGGAGCCCTTGCCTCCATCTTCCCCTGAGGAAGGTAACGGCTCTAAGGAAACAATGGAGGACTGGTGTCAGCAACTACATTTGGGTACTGACTCCACTCCCTCACACCAGAAACAGGGAGTCTATCGGGTGGTTCAAGAGTACGAGAGAGTGTTTAGTAAACACCCGTTAGACTTCGGGCGAGTCAAAGGGGTAGAACACCACATCCCCACGGGAGACCATCTTCCCATAAAAGAGAGGTATCGACCCGTACCCCCTGCACACTACCAACACGCCAAGGGGATGCTTAGGGACATGAAGGAGGCTGGGGTGATCAGGGATAGCTGTAGCCCCTGGGCAGCTCCACTAGTCTTAGTCAAAAAGAAAGACAACACCATGAGGATGTGTGTAGATTACCGGAAAATTAACCGTATCACACACAAGGATGCATACCCCTTACCAAGGATAGAGGAGTCTTTGGCTGCTTTAAGATCTGCTAACTTCTTCTCTACCTTGGATCTCACTAGCGGGTACTGGCAGGTTCCTGTAGCAGAGGCGGACCGGGAGAAGACCGCATTCACCACCCCGATGGGACTTAGCGAGTTTACCTGCATGCCGTTCGGACTCTGCAACGCACCGGGAACCTTCCAACGATTAATGGAGTGCTGTCTGGGCCACAGAAACTTCGAGACGGTCCTGTTGTACCTGGATGATGTCATCGTATATTCCAAGACTTATGAGGACCACCTGAAACACCTGGCGGAAGTGTTCGAAGCTCTGGCAAGCTACGGCTTAAAGGTAAAACCCTCCAAGTGTCACCTCTTGAAACCAAAGGTGCAGTACCTGGGACACGTGGTGAGCGCTGACGGAGTGGCTCCCGACCCTGATAAGATCACCGCAATTAAGGAATGGCCAAGTCCCTCCAGTGTAAAGGAAGTGCAGCAGTTCCTCGGGTTGGTAGGCTATTACCGCAGATTCATCCCCGGTTTCACCAAAAAGGCAGCTCCTATGCAGGACCTCCTGATAGGCCAGTCCCGGAAGGCCAAGAACCAGAAGCCGCCCTTCAAATGGGAGAAGTTAGAAGAAGAGTCCTTCCGCCAGCTGAAGATGGCCCTCACGGGGGATGAAATCCTGGCGTACCCTGATTACAGCCAGCCCTTTATCCTCTACACCGACGCAAGTAACATCGGGCTAGGAGCCGTACTGTCCCAGATCCAGCAGGGGAAAGAACGAGTAATCGCTTACGCTAGCCGAAAACTGCGACCCACCGAAAGAAACCCTGAGAATTACAGCTCATTTAAGCTAGAGTTCCTGGCAGTGGTGTGGGCAGTCACCGAACGCTTTAAGCACTACCTCGCTTCTTCCCGGTTCACCGTGTACACGGATAACAACCCGTTGACACACCTGGACACGGCAAGACTCGGTGCCCTAGAGCAGAGATGGATGGCCCGTCTGTCCAACTACGAGTTCACAATCAAATACCGGGCAGGATGCTCCAATACCAACGCGGACGCCCTGTCCAGGATGCCAAACCTACCGGACGTAGGAGAAGATCCAGAGGGACTGGAAGAAGTCGAACTCCCCGCGTTCCACCGTCATGGGACTATCCAGTATTCCCATCGGGTAAGGAGTAAGCAAGCCGCTACGTTTAACCCCTTGCCTCACTACAACTGGGAGGAAACGCAAGACAGTGACCCTGCCGTCCGGCTGGTAAAGGAGATGCTGACTCGGCCAGAGGCTCGCCTTGACCCAGACGCTCCGGAGGAAGCCAAGCAACTGTGGGCTGAGAAGAGTCGACTGTTCCTTTACAAGGGGAAGTTGTGCCGCAGAATGGTTAACTCCCGGACGCATGAACTAATCTGGCAAGTAGTGGTGCCACAGAGAGACGCAGCCATGGTGATGGAGGCATACCACGACGGGGCTGGACACTTCGGATGGAAGAAGCTGGAGTCCCTGCTGCATGGGCGGTTCCACTGGGTAGGCATGAGGGGAACCATCGAGAGGTGGTGCAGAGACTGTGGCCCGTGCAACCTAAGAAGGAAGTACCGTGCCAGCCAGAAGACTCCCCTGCAGTCCATCGTCACCCGGCAGCCGTTGGAACTGGTAGCCTTGGATCATGTAAAACTGACCCCAAGCAGAAGTGGCTACGTCTACGCGTTAACCATTGTGGATCATTACTCCCGGTTCTTGGTTGTCGTCCCCGTTAAGGACTTAACGGCTCAAACAGCAGCTAGAGCCTTCCAGCAGCACTTCTGCCGTCCACACGGGTACCCGGACCAAGTGCTGACGGATCAGGGACCTGCCTTTGAAGCGGAGGTCTTCCAGGAATTCTGCAATCTGTATGGCTGCCAGAAGATAAGGACGACACCCTATCATCCGCAAACTAATGGACTTTGTGAGAAAATGAACCAGGTGGTAATGGATGTCCTGAAAACGTTGCCCCTGGAAGAACGCAGTCTGTGGCCTGAGAAGCTGCCCGATCTAGTGGACCTATACAACCACATCCCGGTAGGTTCCACCAACTGTACCCCGGCTTACCTAATGAGGGCGAGACCTGGTAAGTTACCTGTTGACCTGGAAATGGGAGTCCTGACACCCGAGGACACTTCACCAGAAGCAGACTGGGACACAGAGAGGCAGCGGCAGTACCGGAAAGTACAGGAGAGCGTGGAGCGAAGTCTCTGGCAGGCTAGGGAAAGACAAGAGAAAACTTACAACCAGTATGCTCCCACTGTTCCCCTGGTACCCGGAGAGCAGGTCTTGAAGAGGAAAAGACGGCTCCACAAGTTGGACGACCAGTGGGAGAAGGACCCGTACACCGTACTGCCCTCAAGCCACGAGAACCCGAAAGTCTGTACCATCAGTAAAGACGGAGGGGAGACCATAGCCATTGTATCCCGGGATCACCTGAAGAAGTGTCCTGAACAGCTACGGAACCCTGAAGAGGAACAAGAAGACCATCGACCCGTAGAGGAAAGGGAAGATATGGTTAGTACTGTGCTCGGAGACTTCCCTCGGTCCTGGACTCAAGTCAATGGTGCAGTTGAGGTACCCGTCCTCACGTTCCTCCAACCAGCATCCCAAGTGCCTACGGAGCAACAGGTAGAGCTGGAAGAGCAGCCGGTCCAGGAGGCAGAAGACTCCACACAAGCAGAACAGGAGGATCAACCCTCTGCTTATAGTGAGCCTGCCGTACCCCTAGTGAGCCAAAGAGCCGGTAGACAGCTGCCCAGTTTACCCTTGACAGCTCCTACACCCTGTAGTTCAGGGCTAGACAGTCAGCTCCGTAGGTCCACTAGGGCCACTAGAGGCCAGTTACCCGCATGTTGGAGGATTTGAAGTGTATAAATTGTTTTATTTGTGGTTACCTGTTTTTCTTGTTGCTTGTGTATAATTATGTGTTTCTAGTTATTTATAGGAGTCCTTGGTGGATTTACCGGGAATCCTTGTACATGGTTGGAGCGTAACCTAGGAATGGACTAAAGACTGTTAAGGACTCGGGGCAGGACAGACCCCTACCTGGTTACGTCTCCCTGTTTTGGTGAAATGGACACCTTGCTTTTCTTCAAAAACTGCACCCGGTTGCGGACACGCCGTGACCATCTTTATATGTTTTTCTTATTGTACTATTATTGTTTATACCTTGTTATGTTTAAAAATATGTTTAGTCCCGGAGTACTAAATTTCACTAGGGGGGAATGTGGCACCCCAGGGGTCTGGTTTCCACAGTAACAGCAATGTTATGTCTGAGAGCAGGTGGGAGGTCTCTTGGTCAGGGATCCTGTGCATGCCACACCTCCTGCCCAGTCCTGGGAGGGGAAGAACTTCCCCTATATAAACCTAGGGCTGAGGCAGGGTTAGTGAGTAGAGAAGAAGTAGAGACAGAGAAGAGAAGCAGATCTAGGAAAAGAACATCAGGAGCTCTGTGGGAGCAGTGCTATAAGGAGTCAGGGGCTGGCAGCTGCAGAGCTCGCCCTGACTGAGAAGCTATCACCGGACCCGGAGTCCGAGGCTGTGGGGACTAATCTTTACCCAGCAGCAGAAACCGCCCGGCAGGGGATTTCAGGTCCTCTGGCCAAGAAACCCGAAGGCACGGTCACACGCGTGGGACCAGCACCGCCGTCGTGGAGCGGACGCCACTAGAAGGCCCCGAGTCGCCGGCCATACGGGTGAGCACCACACGGTACACTCAGGGACGTGGGCTACTTATACCCGCCTCTAGCAAGGTAGCCAGAAGAGTACAGTCAGTTTGGGAGGCCTACAACTCCGCCTGGCCAGGGGAGATCCCATCTGCTCAAGGACTGACCAGGCCCCGATCGCTAGCCAGTACTCCGGGAGGGTCTATGTTTATCACCAGTAAAGGCCCTGAATTACACCGCATCGTCTCTGAGTGTTTCCTGCTACCCCCATCATCCACGTCGGCTGCCCTGAGGCCATACCCCTCCCGTTGGGGGTGATACTATCACGCTGCACAATCCTACCACCGGCCTCAGCGGTCTGCCCTGCAGCGGCAGCTCCTTCGCTGCATTCAACGGGTGGCGTAGTCGTCCAACATCTACCGCTAATACATCGCCGCTCAGTTTGACTCCCTGGGCACGGACCGGGTCACCGCCACGAGACTACAACCCTCAACAGATCCGGCTCCGGGTAAGTTCCCGTGCGCGCGATGCCGCGCGACGAAGGCCCAGGGGTGCGTCACAAGATGCAGGGCATAATAGGATGGTGCCAAAGTGCTGTATTGCACCAAACAATTGAATACTCACATCCCATATTGGAACTAAAAAAAAATGAAAATTTAATAAAATATCTAAAAAGATCTATAGATAGATCTAAAAATCTATTCGTAAAAAGTATTAAAAGCTACAAAAAAGTTTTCTTTTAATTTTATAAAAGTTTTAAAAATGTAACGAAAACTATATAACTTTGAGGTCATTGTAATTAGCTGGATAAAGTTATAAGTTATTATATCATTCTTAACTCACCTTGGATATCAGAAAAATAAAACCCAAAAAGTAGAAAAAAGAATAGCATATATTTTCTTTTTATATAATTTCACTTCACTAAAATATTTAAAACACAATAATGACAAGGAAGAAAGAAAAATAATACACAAAAGTTACTGCAAAAATTGCCATTTCCGACAATTTTTTATGGGAGGTAGGAATATTGGCTTGTCAGTGCTGATCGAACTCTCAACGATCAACTGTAATCTATGAGGAAACCTGATAGCAAGTGTTCAATTTTCCTGCAGCGCCACCAGAGGCAAAATGAAGCATTGCACAGTGCCTTTTAAAGTATGGACAGGATGGGTCCTCCAGATCAAGAACTAACTCTTTGCGGCCTCCAGGGTCCTGATTGTTGGACTCCCACCAAAGTAATTTTCTAAATCAGATAGCCCCTTTAAGATATTCATTTTTGCAAACTTTAATAAGTGTTATAAACACCAACTTTTTACCCCTTTGATGTTCTACCTTGCACGCATTTTTTTTCCCCAGCATTGATTTCTTTAATGTACCTTGTGCTAGAAGAGGAGGTAAAGGAGGGGGTACAGGATGGGGATCGTGAACAGGGGAGGGGGTGTAGCACAGGAGCAGGAGTTGGAAGGGGTGGGGGGGTGTCTGAGGATTTAGAGTGACACAAAACACGTGTCTGCAGGCAGGGCCGTGGTAGCAGGTGCAGGGAGGAGCTGGGAGAGGAGGGGGACTCTGTTCTGTAGGGAGGATAGTCAATCTCCATAAGGTGATGGAGAAAGTCACATCATGTGGACTTGTCCTATTAACTGCAGCAAAAAGTGAGGTTCCTGGAGCTCGGCAGCATCAGGTGACGCCTGACAGGTGAGTGACAGCTCTGCCCCTCACACCCTGATCGCGACTGATGACGTCACTTGTCTCCGCAGTTTTATATTTTGCACGATGTTAGGACTTTTCATGCATCAGGTGTGAATACTTAAAGTTTTTATGGGGCGGCGTGAAGTTGTGTTTTACTGGACAAACTAGTGCAAAAAGTTTGGAAACATCTGGAAAAGTTTTCAAAGTCTGCATACGGGTGTCCAAAGTGATGTTCTGACACAAGCGTAGATACAGGGATAGACAGACGGACGGATGGATAGATAGTCGCTTATTTAAAGGGGTTGTCCAGTAGTGGACGGAGTTCTGAATAATAGAAAAAAATCTATCCTGACTTCCTGTACCGGCGCCGCTGGTCCGCTCTTATTCCTATGTCTACTGACATAAATAGTGTCATGTGAACACTGCAGCCAATCACTATTTTAGTCCGCTGAGACAAATCCCTTTAACTTGGTCTGATTCAACCCGTATGGGGACGATTAATCGTTAATACATTTATTAATTTGATCGGTTTACTGATGCGCTCCTGACCCTGACGATCTTTTAGGCCGCGTAAAAAAATGATGAATGAGAGATTTGCTAGTTCGGTGGCTGACGTGGTCAATGATCGTGAATTAATTTTTTGGCCGAATATTGATTCTTAAGAGAACAAAAATACATTCCATATATAATAGGAAAAAAAAAACTACATTTATAAATAAAAAACTTTGTAGGGTGGGTTATAAATGAATAGTATCACAACCATAAAGTATTCTGGCCTAATAGGGTCCTAGTGTTTTCTGGGTGGAATAGACCACGTAGCTGATCCCACTGTCAGGACTCACAGTAATCAGTGGTGATCTCTGAGCAAGTCCTCCATTCCTCTACACCGACACCTAAGGGTGAAATAAGGCATTACACAGTTCTCATAGAAATCAATGGGATGTCCATGTCATGTATAGATGCCCCGGGTCCTCCGAAGTCTAAGATGCTCTCCACCCCATGTGAAAGGTGGGGGTTCTGATTCTCTTAACAAAGGTTTTACTAATGGGTTATCTATAACAGGTAGCCCCTTTGGGTAGCACATTTTACCATGAGACCCTCAGGTAAAATACATTTGCTTATGATGGGGATGATGGTGCTGCTGATCATGGTGATTATCATGATGATGATGGTGGTGGTGGTTATTGTGATAATGATGGCAGTGATGATGATGATGGTGAAGATTATGATTATTATGGTGTTGACAGTGATAATTTTGGTGATGATGATTGTGATGGTGGTGATTATTGTGATAATGAAAATGGTGATGATTATAGTGGTGATTATGATAGTGATGATGGAGGTGGTGATGATGATGATGATGAAAATGGTGATGATGACGATGGTGATGATGGTAGCGGTAATGATGGTGGTGATGACGATGATCGTGCTGGTGAATGCAGGATAGTAGACTTTCCTAGTAAACAGTCAGAGTGGCACTAAAGATGATACGAAAAGAACCTGGTGGCCGCCATACCATGACCTGTTTCAAGCCATCCCCTTGCGAATCTGTGTAACACATCTGCATCAAACTGAAAAGGACTTGTGGGAGGAGCATGAGCTTAGAGTGTTTCAAGTGATGATTGGCTGAAAACCCGTGATTGACAGGGATCTTCTCACAGTGCTCCGCCCCTCATGTACTTTTCAGTTTGATTAGTGCGTGATACCATGGATGCCACATATTACATACTCAAGCACTGAAGACTGATCTTCTCAAACACCATGCCCAGCATGGCAAATATATATTGGAATAGAACATATGCCACAAGAAAAAAAGAGGTCTCACTGTATATAAGTGAAATCTCTTAGCCCAAACTGCTACTGATGCCATATACCCTGGTTAGCTAGTGGCAGGAATGACCCAGTTGATGAGCTTTTGCTATATATATATGTCATGGCTTAAAGGGGTTGTCCCAACTTAGCAAGTTTGGGTAGAACAAGAGTTTTAATGAACTTACATAGGTAACTACCACAGAGTTTACAGAGTACAAGGCAGAGCCATCTAGAGATCTGAAGGTCCTACCACTAATCCTAAGAATGGGGCTCTGAAGAGCCTTATGGGCATGGAGATGGCACCCTATTCATTGTCTATAGAACCGACAGAGGTATACGAGTACAACACTTGGCTTTTACTGCAGTCCCATACAGAATAAATGGAGCGGTGGCGTACATGTGCTGCCACCGTTCCATTCCAACAGGACACTTCAAAGGCCCATTCTCTGGTTTGGTGGTGACAACTTCCATTCTTTGGGCAACCCATTTATGGATCTGAAGATGGTTCTGCCTTGTACCTTGTAAACTTAATGCCATGTTCTCCCCTTGCAGCACTAACCAATGTAAATTCATTAAAATTCTCGACATTGTCGCCTTTGGGGACTGAAGGGCATAATTTTTCGAGATTTGTTAGGTGTGTAGACCAAAAGCATCAGTTTACAAGATTTTTTTAGACCAGGGACAGAAGGGCATCATTTTAAAAGACTTGTTAGGCCAGAGACTGAAGTTTGTTCGGCCAGGGGACCAAAGAGAATAATTTTACAAGATTTGTTATGCTAAGGTATGGAAGGGCATCAATTTACAAGACTTGTTAGGCCAGGCGAACGAAGGGCATATTTTTACAAGATTTGTTAGGCCAGGGGACCTATGGGCATAATTTTATGAGATTTGTTAGGCCAGGGGACCTACGGGCATAATTTTATGAGATTTGTTAGACCAAGGGACCGAGGGACGTCATCTTGCAAGTTTGTTGGGCAAAGGGACCAAACAGCATCATTTTACAAGATTTTTTATGCCAGGGAACCAAAGGGCATCATTTTATGAGATTTTTTAGAGCAGAGAACCAAAGGGCATCATTTTACAAGATTTCTTATGCTTTGATATGGAGGAGCATCATTTAACAAGATTTGTTAGGTCAGGGGAACGAAGGCCGTCATTTTACAAGTCTTATTAGGCAAGGAGACCAAAGGGTATAATTTTAAAAGATTTATTAGGCCAGGGGACTGAAGGGCATAATTTATGAGATTTGTTATGCCAGGGGACGGAAGGGAATCATTTTACAAGATTCGTTGGGCCAGTGGACTAAAGGGCATCATTTATGAAATTTTTTAGACCAGGGAACTGAAGGGCACCATTTTGCAAGTTTGTTGGGCCAAGGGGACCAAAGAGCATCATTTTACAATATTTCTGATGCTAGGGGACCTAATGGCATCATCACTTTATGAGATTTGTTATGTCAGGGGACCAAAGGGCATCATTTTACGAGATTTGTTAGGTCAGGGGACCGAAGGGCATCATTTTATGAGATTTCTGATGCCAGGGGACCTAATGGCATCATCATTTTATGAAATTTGTTATGTCAGGAGACCAAAGGGCTTCATTTTACGAGATTTGTTAGGCCAAGGGGACCGAAGGGCATCATTTTACAAGTCTTACTAGGCAAGAGGACCAAAGGGTATAATTTTAGGAGATTTATTAGGCCAGGTTACTGAAGGGATTAATTTATGAGATTTGTTATGTCAAGGGACTGAAGGGCATCATTTTAATTTGTATATTAGCCCTGATTTCCAATGCATCCTGTAAGCACCCCCAATCTTTCTTGGGATGAACGTTTTTGAGGGCTGTATGTAAGTTATGAGGTCATATAAGAATATTTGCAGGGAAAAAGCTTCTTAGGTTTTGTTTATTTTTTTTTTTAAGTTATGCAATTTTTTTTATATATTATTTCAATTAAACACATATTTTTCCCAAGATCTCTGCTTTGTCTTATTGAATAGTGACCATCATTGCTGATTTCTAGGGGATGAAAATCTGCTCTGGTCAAGTGATGGACAGAGTCATGCTCCCAAATGGTCATCATTTGACCGTTTTTTTAACCCTTAAAAAAAATGTTAGGATCTAATGTACGGACAGCAGGCAGAGATCTTGAACATTTGTAGGACTGATATACAAGTATGGTGGACAATAGGAAATTGCAGTGTTTTCCCTCCTCCTTTATTTCTGTTAAGCCAGCGACCATTGTATGCCGGTAATCATGGCAGCTTTCTTTCTGGCAGGGCGCCATACGTTAGTGGTTGTGTATATAGCGTCTCGAGTTGAGTGTATCAACACATGTGTTGTTGTCTGGGGCCAGTTTTCTGCAATCTGCCAAAATTTGGGGCGAAAACAAGATATCAGCCAACTCGTGCTATACTCCACGATTTCTCAGAATAATGTATAAAAAGTAGTAGAGGTGGAGAAGATATAAGGAAGGGGGTGACATCTGCTGTGCTTTGGATAATTTTTGGTAAAAAAGGGTTCTCCAAAAATTGGCCAATACTATGATATCCTACTGCTAAGGCATCAACTCTAATCTGAGCGTCAATTGAGCAGTAAGTGTTAAATTATTCTACAGCACTCCTAGAGGGGAAATGAAGGATTACACAATTGAAATCAATGGTCTTTGCCTGTAGATGAGGGTTTAGATGAGGGTGTAGATGCTCTTTCTAGATGAGACCCAGAATTCCAGAAAAAGGTCAATTAAGTTTTCGGAAAAAAAAAATAAATTCCAAGTTAGAAAGGATTTGTTTTCCCAACCCCCCAAAAATACCTAAAATGAAACAAAGAGACTACACATTTAAGGTGGTATGAAATTTATTCTGTACAGTAAACGTAAAACAAGAAAAATAAAACTGAAAAACTAGGCCGGAATTGCTGTTTTTTGTTCGTCCTGCCTTCAATTTTATTTTTTTCTCAAATCCCATCTTAAAAATAAATAATAAAATAAGTCATCAAAAAATCATAGATAAGCCAAAACAGTACCAATAATAAAAAAAGAATGTTGTACAGCTAGGTTGGTGGAAAAATAAAAATGTTATGTAACTTAAAATTGTATTTTTTATTTATATTTTAGGACAATTCTATTGCACAAAAGTAGTAAAAAAAAAACAATATAAACGGGGTATTACGGTAATTGTACTGTCCCACGAGTCTCATTTGTGCCAATTTTTAAAAATATGTATAAATAAATTAAAAGCTTGACATAAACCCTATAAAAAAGCAAAACAAAAAATAGATAAAAAATATAGTAAAATAAAAATAACTACCAATAAAAAAATGTAAAGAAATATATTTTTTCATTTCTATCATTTTATCATTTACGGCATATATATTCATATACATACATATATACCATATATATAAAGGGCGTGTGTGTGTGCATATATATATATATATATATATATATATATATATATATATATATATAATATATATATATATCCATGCAAAAATGGAGGCAGCACACAGAGTAAAGTAAAGTGATAAGGTTTATTTGCCCATATGGCAACGTTTCAGTCCAAAATTGTGGACCTTTCTCAAGCACCTTGCGTGCCATACGGTCAAGCTGCTCCCACAACAGCTCAATGGGGTTGAGATCTGGTGACTGCGCTGGCCACTCCATTACTGATAGAATACCAGCCGCCTGCTTCTTCCCTAAATAGTTCATGCATAATTTGGAGGTGTGCTTTGGGTCATTGTCCTGTTGTAGGATGAAATTGGCTCCAATCAAGCGCTGTCCACAGGGTATGGCATGGCGTTGCAAAATGGAGTGATAGCCTTCCTTATTCAAAATCTCATTTACCTTGTACAAATCTACCACTTTACCAGCACCAAAGCAACCCCAGACCACCACATTGCCTCCACCATGCTTGACAGATGGCGTCAGGCACTCTTCCAGCATCTTTTCAGTTGTTCTGCGTCTCACAAATGTTCTTCTGTGTGATCCAAACACCTCAAACTTTGATTCGTCTGTCCATAAAACTTTTTTCCAATCTTCCTCTGTCCAATATCTGTGTTCTTTTGCCCATATTAATCTTTTCCTTTTATTAGCCAGTCTCAGATATGGCTTTTTCTTTGCCACTTTGCCCTGAAGGCCAGCATCCCGGAGTCGCCTCTTCACTGTAGACGTTGACACTGGCGTTTTGTGTGTACTATTTAATGAAGCTGCCAGTTGAGGAGCTGTGAGGAGTCGATTTCTCAAACTAGAGACTCTAATGTCCTTGTCTTGTTGCTCAGTTGTGCAGTGGGGCCTCCCACTTCTCTTTCTACTCTGGTTAGAGCCTGTGTGTGCTCTCCTCTGAAGGGGCTAGTACCCACCGTTGTAGGAAATCTTCAGTTTCTTGGCAATTTATCGCATAGAATAGCCTTCATTTCTAAGAACGAGAATAGACTGTCGAGTTTCACCTGAAAGTTCTCTTTTTCTGGCCATTTTGAGAGTTTCATAGAACAAACAAATGTAATGCTCCAGATTCTCAACTAGCTCAAAGGAAGGTCAATTTTATAGCTTCTGAAATCAGCCAAACCGTTTTCAGCTGGGCTAACATACCTGTGCAAGGGTTTTCTAGGGTTTTCTAAACATCCATTAGCCTTCTTAGGCTATGTGCCCACGTTGCAGAAATGCTGCATATTTTTTCTGCTTCTCCCTGGCAGGAAAAATGCATGCGGTTTTTACATGCGTTTTTCCTGCCAGGTAGAAGCGTTTGTCAAGCGTTTTTGCATGCATTCCTGCATGCAAGTTATCAAGCGCTTTTCCAAGCGATTTTAGCATCACTTGGAAAAGTGCTTGACAACTTGAATGGTAAAAAATAAAAAATAAAGATTATACTCACCTTCCGATGTCCTCCCGGTGTTTTCTCTGCTGCGTCCAGTGTCTTGGGCGGCTCGCGGTGGTGTGAAAGACCTGCAGTGACGTCATTGAGTCATGTGGCAGGTCACATGACTCAATGACGTCATGGCAGGTCCTTCACAACACCGCGACCCATAGAGCAGACCAGACGGAGGGGAGAAAACACCGGGAGGACATCAGAAGGTGAGTATAATCTTTATTTTTTATTTTAAATTTTTTTTTTTACAGTTTCTATGGTACCCAGGTCTGGAAGAGAGTCTCCTCTCCTCCAGACCTGGGTACCATCCGCACATTGAACCGTGTGATATCCGTTTGTGCAGATGCAGTGATGCGGATGTCACGCGGTCCAATGCAAGTCAATGGCGGCGATTACGCTGCGTGTCCGCAAAATTAATGGACATGCTGCGTATTTTTCCGCAATGATAATCAGCAGCGAAAATTTCCGCAGCATGTGCACAGCACATGCGGATTATCATTGGGGACCATGGGGCACGTATTACCAAGCGTTTTTTAAGTGTTTTCTCTGCGGAAATTCAGCGGCAAAAACGCTTGAAAAACGCATAGTGGGCACGCAGACTTACACAGTTAGCAAACACAATGTACCATTAAAACACTGGAGGGTGGTTGGCTTAGAAGGGAGGAGGGGAGGGGAAATGTAGAAAGCTTACCACATTGTCGATTTCAAAACCATATATCAGCCGGAATCCATCCTGAGGGTGCCGCACCCATTGGTGATCACAAGCAAATGAAAAAGAAAAGGGAAATCCACCGGCACATCCAACAGGAAATAATTCAAAAAATTGTTCTTTATTGAAAAAAACAAAACTAAAACATGCTAAAATGAAACCTCAGAAAGGAGGTTTCTGAGGTTTCATTTTAGCATGTTTTAGTTTTGCTTTTTTCAATAAAGAACAATTTTTTGAATTATTTCCTGTTGGATGTGCCGGTGGATTTCCCTTTTCTTTTTCCTTTACTGGAGGATGGTTGTTGGAAATGAGCCTCTATACACCTATTAGATATTGCAATAAAAACAAGACGTTTGCAGCTAGAATAGTCATTTACCACATTAACAATGTATAGAGTGTATTTCTGATTCATTTAATGTTAGCTTCATTGAAAAAAATGTGCTTTTCTTTCAAAAATAATGACATTTCTAAATGACCCCAAACTTTTGAATGGTAGTGTATATATATATATATATATATATATATATATATATATATATATATATATATATATATATTATATATTTTATATATCTATATATATCTATATATAGATATGTAGCACCCCGAGGGCTCGGCTGCTACAGGGGTATTGCACCTCAAACCAGAGGTGTGGTATTCCACTCCCGGGTAAGGATGGAGTGTGGACCAGGACTCAGGGCTGCATGCACCACACACACCCCATTTCCGAGGGACAGCTCAACGGTGCTCCCACAAGATAGAAGTGCAGGCACGACAGCATCTGTCCCTGGCTGGAGTGGGGAGGGGGTGGAATACCCAGTGGTGTAGGAGCAGATAGGGGTGGGTCTCTGGGCATAGGTAGGAGCCCATTGGTTGCTAGTCACCTGGGCTCGGGTGTTAGAAGGAGGTATAAAAGGTGGGCACCATCTTAGAACAGAGTTCAGTCCAGTCAGTTCAGAGAGGAGGAGAAGAAGACAGGAGTTCAGCCAGAGAGGGCTGACAGGGAGCTGTGGCTCAGTCTGGGCCCAGCTCCAGAGGCAGGCCTGGAGTGGAGGCCAGAAACAGCAGAAAGAGAGAGGAGAAGGAGCAGAAAGGAAAGTAAGAAAGGAACTGGAACAGAGGAGAAAGGAAGCAAGGAACACAGAGAAAGGCCCAGAGACACGAGGACAGAAGGAACCCCATATGCCCAGAGGAGATACAGGGTGAAGGGTTGGCAGGACAGGGTACCGGAACCCAAATTGGTGGAGGCAACAGATTCCTCAGCCAAAGACCGGAGGTTGTTACCACATCTTGGTGCGACCCCTCACTACATCCACCAGAAAGGCATACCGTATAGGGTCAGGGAAACCGGGAGAGGTTTCGCCAACAGAAGGCCCGAGGAAGCTGGACAAAGGTGGGTCACTGGTGGGGACGGCCAGAGAAAGGTAGAGAAGGGAGCTCTGAACCACACTCTGGAATTACCTGGGAGTTGACCGAGTCCCTCACCTGGTGGACGCAGCACGGCTCGGGCAGTCATCGCCTGCAGCATTGACATGAACAACAACTGTGAGTAAAGCATTGAAAACTGCAACCGCACGTCTCTGTGGTTCCTCACCGCACCAGCACCATTAGCACTGGGACGCTCACACCATCACTCCCATCATCTCTCACATTAGCTGCCCTGAGGCAATACTTCTCCCATGGGGAGTTATCCCATACTCAGCTGCGCAAACAACATCAGCCTCAGCGGTCTGCAGCGCGGCGGCGGTCCCCACTGACCGCAATCCACGGGTGGCGTAGTCGGACATTTGCTATACATTAAGACTGCCACTGGTTTGACCACCCTGGGCACGGACCGGGTCACCGCCACACGGAGACTACAACCCCCAGCATTCTACAACAGGCCCGGTTCCGGGTTCCCCAGCACTGGCCCAGGGGGCGCGTCAACTTTGGCGTAGTCGGCAGGATCATTACCAACCCGCCACAAGCGGGTATTGCGTGCCTGGAGAAAACTGCACATGTACCTTAAAAAGAAGTCTCCCGCCATTTCCAGAAGTTTCCCGCCGTCCGGAGTCGTTTCCCACCATCTGGAGCCGATTCCCGCCATCGGACGCCATCTTGGACCGTTTCCCGCCGTCTTCATCCGTTTTTCCCGCCCTGGCAGAGCGGACGCCATTAGGTGCGCACCAAAAGACAGCAGGAAGCCACCTCCCATCGTGGGCCAGGTCCCAGAATGGCGCCAAAGAAGGAGCCCTCCCCCACCAGCCATGAGTGCAGCAGTGGAGATGTCCATCAACGTGGGGGGGCTGCCCCTGAGGGTGATTGTCAGCAGATGCCCCCAAGACCAACCCCCATGGGGGCGGATAGGAAAGAAAACTGAGGGGCTGGGTGCGGCCTTGATCAGTCTGGACCTGCTGCACCCGGAGATGGAAGGAGCAGAGAACTCCACCAGCACCCTGGCCCGCAGCCTGCTGCAAGCTGAGCCACCCTGCAGTCTGACAGAGTTGCTGGCCCAGCTGCCTAGAGACCCGGGCAGTGCGCGCGCAGCGCTGGAAGACCTAAACAGAAGAATGGTCCGGGCGCAGCGGGATGTGTTTGCCGGGTGGAAGGAGGATATGACCCGGCAGCACGAAGGCAGCAAGCGGAGGACCCCGCCGGGACCAGCAGCTGCAGACGATGCCGCGGAGGAGGCCATGGAGACCGAGGCAGGTAATGGGGACGCCACCACCCCAAGCCCTGGGAACACCAGCCTGTCCTCACCCTCCGTTGCGGGACCCAAAGCCCCGGGGACCGTACCTGACACCACGCCTCCACCGCCGCCAGCTAGGCCTCAGGCAGCGAGAACCGTCATCACGCCCCGCCCCGCGCTGTGCCCTCTGAACCCGGGCGCCGTAACGCGGGAGACGTCACAGGCCAGGACGCAAGGCCCAGCACACCCGGGCGCCGCTGCCTCATCAGCGCCCCCTACCTTGGCGGTGCCACCCCCGGGCGCGACCAACAAGCGACCACCGGCCTGGTCGCAAGGCCGAGTGCCCCCGGGCGCTGCCACACGTCCGAAGCCCGCGGTGCTGCCCCTGGGTGCGGACCTGTACGCCCAACATACCAGCCCGGACGGGCTGCCCTTTGAGTGGCCACCAGAGTTTGACAACCCCCGTCTCCGGGGAGAACAACCCCTGAGCAAGCCTCTGATCCCGGCCCCGGAGCCCGCCAACATCGCTCCACCCCCGCTGGAGGATGCCCAGTTTGCATGGGACCCCACCGGCGAGAGTCTCATGGGGTTCACCCAGGAGACCCGGGCAGAAGCAGCCCAGCGCCTGGATTGCTGCCGTCAGCAGCTGGCCACCTATGAAAGAGAGCGGCGGCAGAGGCGCATCAGGGAGGAGCGACTCCAGGCCAGGAGCGCGGAACAGAAGAGGAGGGCCCGACAAGACACCCACGCCATCCGCGGTCCCAAAGCCACCAGGACCGTAGTCAAGTTCCAGCTAGAGCATGGCTGGGGCTTCATCAGAGACCCGGAGGCTGACACCAACATCTTCGTCACTAGAAGGGACGTTGAAAGCCACCTGCCAGAGGGACATCACGGCCGTGACCTGTACCCCGGTGACGTGGTCACCTACACCCGGCACAAGGGCGCAAAGGGACTGTACGCCCTCCACGTTCACCGGCTCACGGAGGAGGAACTGCAGTACCGCCCAGACACGGAGTACACTGAGGGTCCGGACGGACCAGAAGATTACCCGGAAGAGCAAGGAGCATCAGGAGGACACCGTTACCAGTAAACGGTAAAGTGGAACTGTATATAGTTACCCGTCAGGGTACCAGAACTGTTACAAGAACTGTTATGAGAACTGTTGCTGATTGAAGTGTGGTCCCCGTTGGGACTAGTGTGGAATAGTTAAAGGACTGTTACCCGTGTGCAAGTTAACCCCCTCAATCCCTGTAAATAGTTGCGCTTCCTAAAGCGCCCCCTACTGGTTTTATACAAAAACCGCAACGTCTACCTCAAGGCAGATTAAATGGACTGTTGCACCTTTTCCTGGTCGCAAGTTGCACAGCGGCCAGAGCTCAAGAATGTTCTACTTGGAAAAGTTTTATATTGAAAAGTTTTATATGCTGCTAGAATAATAATGCAAATGTTTCATGTGATGTTTTATATGCTAAAAGAGTTCTGGTAGTTTTGACCATAGCTAGTGACAGAAGAATGTTAAAGAAAAGAAAAAGAGTACCAGTAATGTTAAAAAGAAAAGAGTACCTCCCATAAAGGGATGAGTTTCTGGTTAATATCTTATATGTGAGTGCACTTTAAAATTTGTATGTTTTAAATAGTTTTATTCTTTTCCAGCCCGAGGACGTGCTGTGATTTACCAGGGGGGAATGTAGCACCCCGAGGGCTCGGCTGCTATAGGGGTATTGCACCTCAAACCAGAGGTGTGGTATTCCACTCCCGGGTAAGGATGGAGTGTGGACCAGAACTCGGTAGGCTGCATGCACCACACACACCCCATTTCCGAGGGACAGCTCAACGGTGCTCCCACAAGATAGAAGTGCAGGCACGACAGCATCTGTCCCTGGCTGGAGTGGGGAGGGGAAAGTACACCCAGTGGTGTAGGAACAGATAGGGGTGGGTCTCTGGGCATAGGTAGGAGCCCATTGGTTGCTAGTCACCTGGGCTCGGGTGTTAGAAGGAGGTATAAAAGGTGGGCACCATCTTAGAACAGAGTTCAGTCCAGTCAGTTCAGAGAGGAGGAGAAGAAGACAGGAGTTCAGCCAGAGAGGGCTGACAGGGAGCTGTGGCTCAGTCTGGGCCCAGCTCCAGAGGCAGGCCTGGAGTGGAGGCCAGAAACAGCAGAAAGAGAGAGGAGAAGGAACAGGAAGGAAAGTAAGAAAGGAACTGAAACGGAGGAGAAAGGAAGCAAGGAACACAGAGAAAGGCCCAGAGACACGAGGACAGAAGGAACCCCATATGCCCAGAGGAGATACAGGGTGAAGGGTTGGCAGAACAGGGTACCGGAACCCAAATTGGTGGAGGCAACAGATTCCTCAGCCAAAGACCGGAGGTTGTTACCACATCTTGGTGCGACCCCTCACTACATCCACCAGAAAGGCATACCGTATAGGGTCAGGGAAACCGGATAGAGGTTTCACCAACAGAAGGCCCGAGGAAGCTGGACAAAGGTGGGTCACTGGTGGGGACGGCCAGAGAAAGGTAGAGAAGGGAGCTCTGAACCACACTCTGGAATTACCTGGGAGTTGACCGAGTCCCTCACCTGGTGGACGCAGCACGGCTCGGGCAGTCATCGCCTGCAGCATTGACATGAACAACAACTGTGAGTAAAGCATTGAAAACTGCAACCGCACGTCTCTGTGGTTCCTCGCCGCACCAGCACCATTAGCACTGGGACGCTCACACCATCACACCCATCATCTCTCACATTAGCTGCCCTGAGGCAATACTTCTCCCGTGGGAAGTTATCCCATACTCAGCTGTGCAAACAACATCAGCCTCAGCAGTCTGCAGCGCGGCGGCGGTCCCCACTGACCGCAATCCACGGGTGGCGTAGTCGGACATTTGCTATACATTAAGACTGCCACTGGTTTGAACACCCTGGGCGCGGACCGGGTCACCGCCACACGGAGACTACAACCCCCAGCATTCTACAACAGGCCCGGTTCCGGGTTCCCCAGCACTGGCCCAGGGGGCGCGTCAGATATATAAAGATATATCTATATATATATATAGTATATAGATATACTGTATATATTGAGATAGATAGATATATGTATATATATATATAGCCTGATTCGTTCTGTACTAAGAAATGGAGCAAAAACATTGCAACATTTTTTAATTTTATCTTTTAAAATAAAATGTGATCAGAACTTAGAGCGACAATTTTTGCGTTATCGCACCAAAAATTTTGGGGTAAATTCTAGCGCTTTACAACAAGTATTTTCATTCAATGACAAGAAGGAAATAACTTGAAAAAGGTCTCGGAATTGAAATGTAAAATTTGTAAAACTTTTCCTAAGAAACTAGGAAGTCGAATCTTTCAAGATATTTCTCTTCAAAGCTTAGAAAATGAAAAAATAAAAAAAAATATTGATGAATTTAGAATTTCAAATTATTTTTTTTTATTATAATTTTATTTATTTTTTTAGATCTATGTGATTTTTTTTTTCCATTAACTTTATAAAATTAGACTTTTTCCTAAGTCCCTTTTTTTGGAAGCGAAGAAGTCTTCCAGCAGGACTGTCTGTAGGTGGAAATGCACCTGCGAGCCGCCCTTCGTTCATGGAAATTATCTGGTCGGTGATGTCATGGTTTTTTTTTTTCAAACAACTTAGGTTTTGTTTTTTTTTTTGTTTTTTTTACAGGAATTCTCTTTTCTTTTTTTTTTTTTCCCCCTCCGTCAGACACATTAATTTACATCTTTCAACTGGCGAGACTTTCTTGTGAGACAATTAGTCCACCCCTCGGCAACCGGCGAAAGATGATACAGACTCTTTATATTCCCTTACAAAGAGGCTACAGTATTCACTTAAGGATCAGCTGTTACTAACTCCCACCAAATGCCTCCAATAGGGGCCTGTATTATCACACGGGCATAATGCGGAGAACACAGGGTCTGTTCACAGCCCCGAATGCTGGAGACAGACTGGAAAATGAAAAGGTGGCTTCACCCGGGGGTTAAAAGGCTATTAACTGCTGTTTACAAATATTGTATACAAGATTGCCATCCTAACCCCTCTCTGCTAATTGCAGTTCTGCTCATATGCAACCTCAGGAATGTTTTTTTTTTTTAAGAGTAGTTGCTCATCTGAAAAACCAAAAGAATAAAAGTAAAGAAAAAAAAAAAAACTTGACACAAACCCTATAAAAAAAAGCAAAAAAACAAACAAAAAAGGAAAATATGAAAATAAAACTTGGCACAAACCCTATAAAAAGGCAAAAGAAAAAAGAAAAATATAAAAAATAACTTGGCACAAACGCTATAAAAAAGCAAAAATAAAAAAATGTAAAATATGGAAATAAAACTTGGCACAAACTCTATAAAAAAAAAAAACAGAAAGGTAAAATATAAAATAAAACTTGGCACAAACTATAAAAAAAGCAAAAAGAAAAAGGTAAAATATAAAATAAAACTTGGCAGAAAATCTATAAAAAAAAAAAGAAAAAAGTAAAATAAAAAAAACAACAACTTGGCACTAACAATATAAAACAACAAAAGTAAAAAAAAAGAAAATATGAAAATAAAACTTGCCACAAACCCTATAAAGAAGCAAAAATAAAAGAAGTAAAATATGAATATAAAAATTGGCACAAACCATATAGAAAAAAAAAAACAATTGAAAAAAAAGTTACGAAAAAATAAAATAAGCAAAAATAAAAATCTAGAAAAAGAAAACTCTACATATCTTCCTTTTTTTGTTTTTGCTGCTTTCTTTATAGAGTTTGTGCCATGTTTTGTATTTTATATATCTCACTTTTTCGTTTTTGCTTTTTTAGAAACAAAAAAAAAAACTTGGCACAAACTCTGTAAAAAAGCAAAAAAAAAGGTAAATTGTTAAAAAAAACTTGTCACCAACCATATTAAAAAGCAAAAAGAAAAAAAAAGTGAAACATAAAAAAAATGCCACGAACTCTATAAAAAAGCAAAAAGTAAAAAATGTAAAATAAAAATAACTACAAATAAAAAATATATTTTTTTTTCATTTCTATTGTTTGATCTGTAGTCTGATTTATTTTTTAAGAGTAGTTGCTTATCTTAAAGGACTGTTTCAGATGTCCATGATAATCGGTCCGATGTTGGATCTCAATGCACGGACTGGCCACATTCAACTCCATTCAGGCAGACCAGTTCTCAGGGTTGGAGAGAGTCCCTATCAATAGAGAATAACTGTACATGGCTCCATCCATTCTCCCATTGATGCGGTGAAGTAGTCCTGTGACCGTAACAGAGAAACACCCCTAAAACATAATGTTTCCACCTCCATGCTTGACAGTGGGGATGGTGTTTTTTGGGTCATAGGCAGCATTTCTCTTCCTCCAAACACGGCAAGTTGAGTTAATGCTGAAGAGCTCAATTTTCAATCATCCAGGTGTTCATTGGCAAACTTCAGACGAGCCTGCACATGTGCCTTCTTGAGCAGGGGGACCTTGCAGGCACTGCAGGATTTTAAACCTTTAAGGTGTAATGTGTTACCAATGGTTTTCTTGGTGACTATGGTCCCAGCTGCCTAGAAATCATTAACAAGTTCCCCCCGTGTAGTTTTAGGCTGATCTCTCACCTTCCTCGTGATCAAGGATACCCCACAAGGTGAGATTTTGCATGGTGCGCCAGATCGATTCAATTGACAGTCATTTTGTATTTCTTCCATTTTCTTACTATTGCACCAACAGTTGTCTCCTTCTCACCCAGCGTCTTATGGTTTTGTAGCCCATTCCAGCTTTCTGCAGGTCTATGATCTTGTCCCTGACATCCTTAGAAAGCTCTTTGGTCTTGCCCATGTTGTAGAGGTTAGAGTCTGACTGATTAATAAAGTCTGTGGACAGGAGTCTCTTACACAGGTGACTATGTAAGACAGCTGTCTTTAATGCAGGTAACGAGTTGATGAGGAGCATCTAACTGGTCTGTAGGAGCCAGAAAGTCATAATGGTTTGTAGGGGATCAAATACTTATTTCTTACTGCAAAATGCAAATAAATTTATCTAATCTATACAATGTGATTTTCTTGATTTTTTGGGGGGATATTCTATCTCTCAATGTTAAAATGAATGTACCCTTAAAATTATAGACTGTTCATGTCTTTGTCAGTGGGCAAACTTACAAAAACAGCAAGGGATCAAATAATTATTTCCTTCACTGTATATGTGGTATACAAAAATGACAAAAGATGGATATTTCTCACGAATTTACACTAAATCTGAGAAAAAAAATGGCAGCATGTTACATCCATGGGAGAAGGCATAGTAACTGCTGAAGGCCAAATTGCACAGTGTAATAAGCCTCATTCTACCTTTTTTTTCCATGGAGCTCCACAGTCACTGCTGCTGTCTGCAGAATGTCTGTAGTGTGACATCATTACTGCATTGTATGTGCCTGTGACATCATAGGTACATGGTGACATTTTTTCCTGTCCAACCAATTACTAGTGTTCATGATTTCCTGTACTGTAACATTACTGAGTGCATTATCCCTGTACTGTGACTTCACTGTGTGCATTATCCCTGTACGATGATATCACTGTGTGCATTATCCCTGTACTGTGACTTCACTGTGTGCATTATCCCTGTACGATGATATCACTGTGTGCATTATCCCTGCACTGTGACATCACTATGTGCATTATCCCTGTACGGTGATATCACTGTGTGCATTATCCCTGTACTGTGACATCACTGTGTGCATTATCCCTGCACTGTGATTTCAATGTGTCCATTATCCCTGTACTGTGACATCACTGTGTGTATTATCCCTGTACTGTGACATCACTGTGTGCATTATCCCTGTACTGTGACATCACTGAGTGCATTATCCCTGTACTGTGACATCACTGTGTGCATTATCCCTGTACTGTGACATCACTGAGTGCATTATCCCTATACTGTGACATCACTGTGTGTATTATCTCTGTACTGTGATATCACTGTGTGTATTATCACTATACTGTGACATCACTGTGTGCATTATCCCTGTACTGTGACATCACTGAGTGCATTATCCCTATACTGTGACATCACTGTGTGCATTATCCATGTACTGTGACCTCACTGTGTGTATTATCCCTGTACTGTGACATCATTGTGTGCATTATCCCTGTACTGTGACATCACTGTGTGCATTATCCCTGCACTGTGATTTCACTGTGTGCATTATCCCTGCACTGTGATTTCACTGTGTGCATTATCCCTGTACTGTGACATCACTGTGTGCATTATCCTTGTACTGTGACATTGATGTGTGCATTATCCCTGTCCTGTGACATCACTGTGTGCATTATCCTTGTACTGTGACATTGATGTGTGCATTATCCCTGTACTGTGACATCACTGTGTGCATTATCCCTGTACTGTGACATCACTGTGTGCATTATCCCTGCACTGTGATTTCACTGTGTGTATTATCCCTGTACTGTGACATCACTGTGTGTATTATCTCTGCACTGTGACATCACTGTGTTTATTATCACTGTACTGTGACATCACTGTGTGCATTATCCCTGTCCGGTGACATCACTGTGTGCATTATCCCTGTACTGTGACATCACTGTGTTTATTATCCCTGTACTGTGACATCACTGTGTGCATTATCCCTGTATTGTGACATCACTGTGTGCATTATCCCTGTACTGTGACATCACTGTGTGCATTATCCCTGTACTGTGACATCACTGTGTGCATTATCCCTGTACTGTGATATCACTGTGTGCATTATCCCTGTACTGTGACATCACTGTGTGCATTATCCCTGTACTGCAGCATCACTGTGTGCATATCCCTGTGCTGTGATATCACTGTGTGTGTTATCAGTGTACTGTAACATCACTGTGTGCATTATCTTTGTACTGTGAAAACAATGTGTGAATTGTTGCTGTACTGTGACATCACTGTGTGCATTATCCCTGTCCTGTGACATCACTGTGTGCATTATCCTTGTACTGTGACATTGATGTGTGCATTATCCCTGTACTGAGACATCACTGTGTGCATTATCACTGTACTATGACATCACTGTGTGCATTATTCCTGTACTGCAGCATCACTGTGTGCATTATCCCTGTACTGCGACAACACTGTGTGCATTGTCCATCTACTGTGATATCTCTGTGTGTATTATCCCTGTACTGCAGCATCACTGTGTGCATCATCTGTGTACTGTGACATGACTGTGTGCACTCTTTCTGTACTGCGACATCTCTGTGTGCATTGTTGCTGTACTGTGATATCACTATGTGCAGTATCTCTCTACTGCAGCATCACTGTGTGCATTAACCCTGTACTGTGATATCGCTGTGTGCATTATGCCTATAGTGACATCGCTGTGTGCATTATCGCTTTACTGTTACATCACTGTGCACATTATCCCTGTACTGTGACATCATTGTGTGCATTATACCTGTAGTGACATTGCTGTGTGCAGTGTCACTTTACTGTTACATCACTGTGCGTATTATCCCTGTACTGTAACATCACTTTGTGCATTATCCGTGTGCTGCGATATCACTGTGTGCATTATCTCTGTACTGTACATCTCTGTGTGCATTATTCCTGTACTGTGACATCACTGTGTGCATTATCCCTGTAGTGTGACATTACAGTGTGCAATATTTCTGTACTGCAGCATCACTGTGTATTATCCCTGTACTGTGACATCACTGTGTGCATTACAATTGTACTGTTATATCACTGTGTACATTATTCCTGTACTGTGACATCACTGTGTGCACTCTTTCTGTACTGCGACAACACTGTGTGCATTGTTGCTGTACTGTGACATCACTGTGTGCATTATCCTTGTACTATGACATCACTGTGTGCATTATCCTTGTGCTGTGACATCATTATGTGCATTATTTTTGTCCTGCAGCATCACTGTGTGCATTATCCCTGTAATGTGACATCACTGTGTGTATTATCCCTGTACTGTGACATCACTGTGTATTATCCCTGTACTGTGACATCACTGTGTGCATTATCCCTGTAATGTGACATCACTGTGTGTATTATCCCTGTACTGTGACATCACTGTGTGCATTATCCCTGTACTGTGACTTCACTGTGTGTATTATCCCTGTACTGTGACATCACTGTGTGCATTATCCCTGTACTGTGACATCACTGTGTGCATTGTTGCTTTACTGTTACATCACTGTGTGTATTATCCCTGTACTGTGACATCACTGTGTGCATTGTTGCTTTACTGTTACATCACTGTGTGCATTGTTGCTGTACTGTGATATCACTGTGTGCATTATCCCTGCACTTTGATGTTACCGTGTGACTAATCCTTGTGCACAGTATCCACCTATTGTGATTGTCACTGTGTGCATTATCCCTGTGCTATGGTATCATTGTGTGCATCATTCCTTTATTGTGATATCACTGTGTACATTATCCCAATACTACGTAATCACTGTGTGAATTATTCCTGTATCCCTGTGTGGATATTATCCCGATAATGTGTTTGCATTTTCCCGTATTGTGATTTCACTGTGTACATAATCCCTCTACTTTGACATCACTGTGTGCATTATCCTGTACTATATCACTCTATACTTTAACATCAATGTATTATTCCTGTGCTGTGACATCACTGTGTTCATGACCTGGTACGGCCAATATGGTTTCTTACCTGATGGCTTACTTTCCCCCGCCTTACCCGAGGATCCCGTCCCCAAAATAAAACGCTACAACCTGTTGTTCGTTGGATAAATTTTTGGCCACAGCGGCCATTTTATTAACAAACAATAATAACAATCAAAATTATCAATGAAATAAATATATATGGAGGGAGGGTTCTTGGAGCTAATAGATCTGGCTTTGAAATAAACTATAAGAACTCAACCGCCATGTTACCCTCAGCCGTGCACCACCAGCTCAAGGGCACCATACTTCCACAGTCCGTGAAAGACTAAGCAACTAAAAGCTCCCGGGGAAAAACCCCGTCCAGAGCCCAGAACTGACTGCCAGATCACCCCCACTCAATTTAAACGACCTGGAATTTTCCCAATTCCTTCCACCAACAATTCGGTACCAACTCCAAGAACCCCACCCCCTGCCAACCACGAACAGCCTTGAAAACTTTGCCCTTTCAATCCCCTTTTGTATTGCCAGGGCCCAAAGATCAATATCGATTGCGTTGAGATGAACACCGTCCTCTAACCAGAAATTACCAACCCCAGATTCCAACTCAAAGTGCCTAACGCTTATCCCACCATTCCTTGACACAAAGCTGGATATGGCCCTATTTAATTTCACTCTTGCCCTATTTATCCCTTTTACCGATCTGTCCGCCCACCATTTCTTCCTAGGCACTATATCTGACCAAACCGTCAGAACCCCCGTAAACGAACTCCACAACCTCAAAAAATCAAAACGGATATCCTGAATTAACTCTCTCACGGGCCTAGCCCCCAAATCGTTCCCTCCCATATGTACAACCAGAATATCAGGTGTTCTGTCCAATCTAGCCGCTTTGTGAAACTCCGACATAACCCGTCTCCATACCATACCCCTAAAACCTAGCCAACGGATAGCAACTTGTTTCCTCAGAAAACCCAATTGCCTACCGTCACGCCTTATGTCAGCACGCAGTGCCCCCAATGCACATACGAATGTCCGAAAATCCAGGCTAACAAGGGAACGCCACCTAAAAGAATAATAACAGGCATATTCAATAACTCAAAAATAATAAAAAATTCCTGTGGTATTTAATGCCGAACATACGTCAAATAACGGTCGGAACTCCACCTGCCAATCCGCTTTATCACCTCGGCCCCCAAACCCTGCCTATCAGCCTCCGACGCAGCGCCAATCCTAAAAGAATGTGAACCATACACATCTGAGCTAAGGCCCAACTCCTGCACCCCCTATAAACTGAAATCGGGACAGAAATGCCCCGTCGCAGTGACATAAAAGTGGGCCGGATCTCCCTGACCACACTTGCCAACATCCCTCCAAGCACCTTCTTGGACACATCAACGCCCCGTCCACTCTACCTAACACAACGCGCTTACCTCTGCCCAACTGATCTGTCTTTACACGCCTGATCCAAAAATCGATGCCCCCAGCCAAGCAACTCACATCTTTGGCTAATAACCCCCCCCCGCCCTATTCCTGCTGGGGGCAACCAATTCATCTACTCTCATCGCCACGGAAAAGGCTAAGGAAAAAGCTAACTTAAATAGAGCCGCCTCAAAAGTAGAACAACAAATCCTTTCCAATACAACACCTAACCTTTCCAACATACTAAACGTAACTGGCTTACGCTTATCCAAAATCCTGCTACCTTTTCTAAAACCTCTAAGTGCCTGCTTGACTAAAAAGGATTTTGTAACATCAGAGACTCCCTGCAATTTGAAACCGAATGCGAGCCCAGCAACAAATTTACTGATTCTAGATGGCGACCACCCTAACTCCGCAGCCTTACCAACTAAAAACAAAACCGCCAATGTTCTATCCTCGTCACTCTCTACCACCCCCCAATGGGACACCCAGCTTTGCCATACTCGCCACGATGCCTCGTATGAAGCCCAGGTTGAACACGCAACTGACACCTGGATCAATCTTCCAGCTTGTCCGTAATCAGCTGCCACAACTGCGAAGGGCAATCCACTCCTGCGACTTCTGCCTCTGGTGCCAGTGCCCGAAAAAGCTCCCACTGGAAATGAGATAGAATAGAAGTTTGCACACCCGGCACATGTACCGCCGAAATCCACGCATTCAACTCCAGACAACGGAGTCCCAGTTCCCTGACCAGCTTAATAACCGGAAAAGACGAGGCTGACAAGCTGTTAATCACCATCACCACGCCCATATTATCGCAGTGGAACCTGACTCTCCGATTCAAGAATTCACCCCAAATTGATAACGCGACTACGATTGGGAATAATTCCAACAGAGCAAGATTCTTTGTAAGACCCCTCTGCTTCCAAGAATCAGGCCATTTACCAACTCTCCACTTTCCCTTACCAAAGGCCCCATAGCCAGCACCGCCTGCAGCGTCCATATAAATCTCGCAATCAAAGCTGTTCAAAAACTCCTGCTGAATCAATGACCTGCCGTTGTAATTGACCAAAAAACGCTTCCACACCAACAAATCCTCTCTATACTCTCTATTCCAACGAATAAAATGATGCGATGCCCGCACACCTGCTGTTGCCCTTGACAGCCTGCGACAAAATATTCTGCCCATAAGCATGATCCTACACGCAAAGTTCAATCTCCCCAACAACTCCTTCAACGTCACCTTGCGCAATTTACCGATTCGCTCAACCTGCCTGAGCAATGTCAATTTATCCTCGGGCAATCGACATTCCATTTTTCTTTTAATCAATCAGAATTCCCAAAAAACTCAATACGGTACAAGGACCTTCAGTTTTCTCTTTCGCCAAAGGAACACCAAAACGTTCTGCAACCCACACCATGGCTGCTAACAAATTACCACAAACCAACGAATCTGGAGGACCAATGAACAAAAAGTCATCCAGGTAATGAATAACGGACTGCACACATGCAACCTCCCTGACCACCCATTCCAGAAAAGTACTGAAAGTCTCAAACAACGAACATGAAATTGAGCAACCCATAGGCAAACACCTATCTAGGTAATAACCTTTATTCCAAAAACAACCCAATAAAGGAATGCTAGCCGGGTGAACCGGAAGTAACCGAAAAGCTGATTCAATGTTGGTTTTTGCTAACAATGACCCAGGCCCGTACCTGCGCACCCATGACACCGCCGTATCAAATGATGTGTATTCTACGGAACATAATTCTGGTGCTATACCGTCATTGACCGAAACACCTTTCGGATACGACAAATGCTGAATCAAGCAAAATTTATTCGGCTCCTTCTTAGGAACTATCCCCAAAGGAGAAATGATCATCCCTTCAGCCGGCAGACTCTCAAACGGCCCCGCCATACGACCTAACTCCACTTCATTTTCAAGTTAACACTGACCACCTCTGGATGCAACAAAGCAGACCTCAAATTCTTAACAGAGAAAGGAACTTTATGATCAGGTGGCGGGATCCTGAAACCTTCCAAAAAACCACTACGAATAATTGTAGCCTTCAATTGATCAGGATATCTACTTAGAAAGGGGGCCATCCCTAGCAGATTCACTGGAGTCACCCCCTTGACCGGTACCCACAGACAGCTTTCCTTTTCCTTTTTTGAAGCATCTTGAGGCCCCATGGGAGCTCCCGTTGCAATGGGAACAAACATGTTTGAACTTACAGCTGTTCCCGTATTTGCACTGGCCATCATTAAATTGCCCTCGAAGCACACATACACCTCACCCTTTGCCCTGTCATCCAGCCTCACCGTATCTCCTTTGTCTTTTTCCGTCTGAACCGACACTGAAACACCCGTACATGCTACCTCTGTGCCCGCCGCAGACCCAACCACACCGTAACTAGACTGTGACAACACATGCTGTCCTGGCAACCAGGCTCCTACGGGGGATGCCCTTGACCCGCTCGCTGCCCCACCCTCCATTCTACACAAAATCTGTGACATACTATGCAAGATATCCCTAATCCCCGATACCTCTGCGCCACCGGACCGCCCAAATTCCTCCCCCCTGGCCCTGCAAACTGACCACTACCTCCCCCTAGCAATACAGCCCCTGCGGGTGACAAACCAGACATAGAATCATACTCACGCAGCTGTGCAGGTGCTGTGTCCCCGCCAGCCGGAAATCCTGAGTCCTGACGATCTCTTCCTCCGTCACGGTCGCCGCTGGAATCAGATCCCTCTGAATCCGGTCGCTGCTCAAGGCCCGCGCCCCTGGCCTCCACGTCACCAGGGGGGACCTGAACAGTCCCGGATGATGCAGACAAGCTTCTCACAGAGGATCGCTTCCCGCCAGACCTCCTAGCGCTCCTAGATGCAGCTCTGGACCTTGTCCGACTACCAGACCCAGACGCATGGGCCTGGTTCGTGCTGACGAGACGAACGCTGCCGGGCAACACAGTGTCGCTGCCCGCCTCTACCTCCACTCCGCGTCGTCCAAAGGAGCCAGGCAGCAGGGGTTCCCTGGACTGCTGCCTGCCCGCAGAAGCTTGCTGTGCTGTTCCCCTGGTGCTCCTCCCAGCAGGCACCCCGACAGGAGCATCGCCAGTGGTGCCTGCCGCATGGGGTGCTTCTCCCTCCGTCCTCCTGGTCCCTCGTCTGCTATTATGGCCCCCACCGCAAGTAACAGCATCAGCAGCGCTGCTCCTGCAGGTCGCACATCCGGTGCGGCCCTCACTTCCGGCGCGCCCTCACTTCTGGCGCGGGCCGCAATCCCTGCTGTGCTGCGCCCACAGGCCGGCTGGATGGATTCCTGCCGGGACAAGCGCGGCGGGAAGGGACCGCACCACCACTCTCGCCTCCCGCAGGGTCCCCAGAGGGGCTCCGGAGCCTGCGCCTGTTGCGCGTGGTTACCTCCGGTGACAGTCTCTCCAGTGGCCGGGTCCTCCTGCTTCTTCTCCCCGCTCCTGATGGCGCATCCTGGTTCCCAGCTGCTCCCAGCAGAGCAGACAGCTGGGCCTCGAGCCATCCACCGCTGCGTGACCGGGCGACGTCTCTAAGCCGGACCACCAGGGATTCCACGGACTCCATGTTAAGGTACAATCTTGATGCTGCTCCTCCAGGAATGGCGGTTTTCCCGCACTTTTTACTATATATCAGCCTCTCCCAACTGCTCGCCCCCTCAAACTTCCCACTATGCAATCCCTGCAACCGTAACTTTAAAAAGGGAAACCACCCGGCCAATCCAGGTCATGGGGGGCTTCCCACTAGCTGTGCCTGTCTCCAGCCCCCTCCTTTATTCATGCATTATGACATTGCTGTGTGTAATATCTTTGTACTGTGAAATCACTGTGTGCCTTATCCACCTAATGTGACATCACTGGGTGCATTATTCCTTTCATGTGACATCACTGTGTGCATTATTCCTTTCATGTGACATCACTGTGGACATTATCCCAGTTATGTGACATTAGTATGTGACATCATTATCCCTGTGCGGTGCCATGAGAGAGCTTGTCCCCGAAATGTGACATCACTGTGTTAATTATTCCAATACTGTGATATTATGCCCACGATGTCACTGTGTGCATTTTACTTGTATTGTGACTTCACCGTATATTGTCCCCTTAATGTGATGTCATCGTGTGCACAATCTCCATATTGTGACATCACTATCCCCCCAAAAATGTAAACTTGCTGATAAAGACATGTCCTTATTTCTAGTTTGGCCCCATTATAGGACCCATGTTATGCTGCTGGATCCATCCATGTAGTACAGACCCCCCCTCGGAGCATTACTTCTATGAGACAAGTACAGAGGTTCACATACAAGCACCATCAATTAAACAATATGTGTGTTGCAAAACTATTGACACCCCCAAACTGCTCTTTGCTCAAAGTCAAAACATAGCTGGTTCCTTCCACAAACAGCGCCACCACTATGCACAGTCAGTGCTTGGTATTGCAGCTTGAGCATGAAAATTCTTGCAGGAAGCTTCTTCTCTGTAACTGTTAATGCACAGATGATTACTTTAATGCTTCAAAGATTTATTTTTTTCCATTGCTTAGAAAGAGCCCAAAATATCTGCCCCAACAGTCCGACGATCTCCGAAAAGCCGACGAAAACAAAGTTCAAACTGGGACAAATAGATCTTTTTTTTTTTTTTTTAATTCTCTTTTTTTCTAACATCTTCCTCTGTAAATGGAGCGATGGGGGAGGGCTGCGCGGATACTGTACAGCGATGCTTTCGCATGTTGGCCTCTTGCCTTCTTACTGTTTTATTGTCGATTTTGGCTGAACTCGCAGCTCTGAGACTCTTGCCAAGAAATAGAGAGGTGGGAGGGTGGTGGGGGGAAATATGCTGGGTCCTTTAAGGATACTGGAAAATGGAGCCAGTTTGTGAGTTGGCCACGTCCTGCGAGCAAGTTAAAATGAATCTCAGCGGAGGACGGCCTTTTCCTTCCTGTGCTTTATTTTTTTTCACTCCGAGTGGGGAGAAACAATATTTTGACCATGTCCAAGAAAAGAGAAAATGGAGGAGCCGCAAGTTCAGTGCACATCACCATCTCCGAGAACATATAGAATATTTATCACATTAATAAGTCACAATCAGCGAGTCCATTATAGAAGATGATATAAGCGCGGCTAAGGACGGGAAGCCAGGGACATCTCCTCATCTACTGAGCTACTATATGTACAACTAGTCTTCCTTTCTTTCTTTTTTCTTACTTCTTTTCTTCCTTTTCTATTTCTCCATCCTTACCTTCATTCTTTATTCTTTTTTTCCTTCCTTCCTTTATTTCTTCCTTCTTTTCTCCCTTTCCTATTTTTCCATCCTTACCTACCTTCTTTTACTCTTTTCCTTTCTTTCCTTCCTCACAAACTCTTTCTTTCCCTTCCTTGTTTTCTTATTTCTCCATCTGTACATTCATTTTTCTTCTTTTTCTTTCTTTCCATGTTCACATTTTCCCTTCCTTCTTTCCTCCTTTATCTTTTCTCCTTTTTCCTATTTTACATCCTTACCTACCTTCCTTTACTCCTTTCCTTTATTTTCTTCCTCACATTCTCTCTTCATGCCTTCCTTCATTTTTTCTCTTTCTGTCTTTCTTTCTTTCTTCCTTCCTTCCTCCTTCTTTTCTCCCTTTCCTATTTTTCCATCCTTACCTACCTTCTTTTACTCCTTTCCTTTATTTCCTTCCTCACACACTTTCTTTTCTTTCTTTCTTTCCTACTTTCTTCCATCCTTAACTTCTTTGTTTTATTCCATTCCTTTCTTTCTTGCTTGCTTTCTTTTTCTTTCTTAACTTACTTCTTTTATTCGTTTTGTTTCTTTCATCCATCTCCTTCTCTATTTCTCTCTTCATTTCAACCTTCCTTCCTTTCTTTTAGTCTTTCTTTCATTTCCTTCCTTGTTTTCTTATTTCTCTATCCGTACGTTCATTTTTTTTTTCTTTCCATGTTCACTTTCTCTATTTCTTCCTTCCTTTCTTCCTTCCTTCCTCCTTCTTTATCTTTTCTCCTTTTTGCTATTTTTCCATCTTTACCTACCATCTTTTACTCTTTTCCTTTCTTTCCTTCCTCACAAACTCTTTCTTTCCCTTCCTTGTTTTCTTATTTCTCCATCCGTACTTTCGTTTTTCTTTTTTTTCTTTCTTTCCATGTTCACATTCTCCCTTCTTTCCTCCTTTATCTTTTCTCCTTTTCCTATTTTTCCATCCTTACCTACCTTCTTTTACTTCTTTCCTTCCCTTCCTCACATTCTCTCTTCATGCCTTCCGTCATTTCTTCCTTCTATTCTTACTTCCTTTCTTTCTTTGTTACTTTCTTTTTTTCTTCCTTTCCTTTTTCTTCATCCTTACCTTCATTCTTTCTTTTGTTTTTCCCTTCCTTCCTCCTTCTTTTCTCCCTTTCCTATTTTTCCATCCTTACCCACCTTCTTTTGCTCCTTTCCTTTCTTTCCTTCCTCATAAACTCTTTCTTTCTTTCCCTTGCTTGTTTTCTTATTTCTCCACCTGATCCTTCTTTCTTTCTTCTTTATATTTCTTTCTTTGTTCCCATTCTCTATTTCTTCCTTCCTTCCTTTCTTCCTCCTTCTTTGTCTTTTCGCCTTTTCCTATTTTTCCATCCTTACCTACCTTCTTTTACTCCTTTTCTCTCTTTCCTTCTCTCTTTCCTTCTCTCTGTCCTTCTCTCTTTCCTTTCTCTCTTTTCATCTCTCTTTTCTTCTCTCTTTTCTTCTCTTTCCTTCTCTCTTTTCTTCCCTCTTTCTTTTCTTCTCTCTTCTCTCCTTCCTTCTCTCTTTCCTTCTGTCTTTCCTTCTCTCTTTTCATCTCTCTTTTCTTCTCTTTCCTTCTCTCTTTTCTTCTCTCTTTTCTTCTCTCTTCTCTCCTTCCTTCTCTCTTTCCTTCTCTCTTTCCTTCTCTCTTTTCATCTCTCTTTTCTTCTCTTTCCTTCTCTCTTTCCTTCTCTTTTCTTCTCTCTTTTCTTCTCTATTTTCTTCTCTCTTTTCTTCTCTCATTTCTTCTCTTTCTTCTCTCTTTCCTTCTCTCTTTCCTTCTCTCTTTTCTTCTCTCTTTTCTTCTCTTTCCTTCTCTCTTTTCTTCTCTCTTTCCTTCTCTCTTTTCATCTCTCTTTCCTTCTCTTTCCTTCTCTCTTTTCTTCTCTCTTTCCTTCTCTCTTTTCTTCTCTTTTCTTCTCTCTTTTCTTCTCTTTCCTTCTCTCTTTTCTTCTCTCTTTCCTTCTCTCTTTTCTTCTCTTTCCTTCTCTCTTTCCTTCTCTCTTTCCTTCTCACTTTTCTTCTCTCTTTCCTTCTCTCTTTCATTCTCTCTTTCCTTCTCTCTTTTCTTCTCTCTTTTTTTCTCTCTTCTCTCCTTCCTTCTCTCTTTCCTTCTCTCTTTCCTTCTCTTTCCTTCTCTCTTTCCTTCTCTCTTTTCATCTCTCTTTTCTTCTGTCTTTTCTTCTCTTTCCTTCTCTCTTTTCTTCTCTCTTTTCTTCTCTCTTTCCTTCTCTCTTTTCTTCTCTTTCCTTCTCTCTTTCCTTCTCTCTTTTCTTCTCTCTTTTCTTCTCTATTTTCTTCTCTCTTTTCTTCTCTCGTTTTTTCTCTTTCTTCTCTCTTTCCTTCTCTCTTTTCTTCTCTCTTTTCTTCTCTTTCCTTCTCTCTTTTCTTCTCTCTTTCCTTCTCTCTTTTCATCTCTCTTTCCTTCTCTTTCCTTCTCTCTTTTCTTCTCTCTTTCCTTCTCTCTTTTCTTCTCTTTTCTTCTCTCTTTTCTTCTCTTTCCTTCTCTCTTTTCTTCTCTCTTTTCTTCTCTCTTTCCTTCTCTCTTTTCTTCTCTTTCCTTCTCTCTTTCCTTCTCTCTTTCCTTCTCACTTTTCTTCTCTCTTTCCTTCTCTCTTTCATTCTCTCTTTCCTTCTCTCTTTTCTTCTCTCTTTTTTTCTCTCTTCTCTCCTTCCTTCTCTCTTTCCTTCTCTCTTTCCTTCTCTTTCCTTCTCTCTTTCCTTCTCTCTTTTCATCTCTCTTTTCTTCTGTCTTTTCTTCTCTTTCCTTCTCTCTTTTCTTCTCTCTTTTCTTCTCTCTTTCCTTCTCTCTTTCCTTCTCTCTTTTCTTCTCTTTCCTTCTCTCTTTCCTTCTCTCTTTTCTTCTCTCTTTTCTTCTCTATTTTCTTCTCTCTTTTCTTCTCTCGTTTTTTCTCTTTCTTCTCTCTTTCCTTCTCTCTTTCCTTCTCTCTTTTCTTCTCTCTTTTCTTCTCTTTCCTTCTCTCTTTTCTTCTCTCTTTCCTTCTCTCTTTTCATCTCTCTTTCCTTCTCTTTCCTTCTCTCTTTTCTTCTCTCTTTCCTTCTCTCTTTACTTCTCTTTTCTTCTCTCTTTTCTTCTCTTTCCTTCTCTCTTTTCTTCTCTCTTTTCTTCTCTCTTTCCTTCTCTCTTTTCTTCTCTTTCCTTCTCTCTTTCCTTCTCTCTTTCCTTCTCACTTTTCTTCTCTCTTTCCTTCTCTCTTTCATTCTCTCTTTCCTTCTCTCTTTCCTTCTCTCTTTTCTTCTCTCTTTTCTTCTCTCTTTTCTTCTCTCTTCTCTCCTTCCTTCTCTCTTTCCTTCTCTTTCCTTCTCTCTTTCCTTCTCTCTTTTCATCTCTCTTTTCTTCTGTCTTTTCTTCTCTTTTCTTCTCTCTTTTCTTCTCTCTTTTCTTCTCTCTTTTCTTCTCTCTTTCCTTCTCTCTTTTCTTCTCTCTTTTCTTCTCTCTTTCCTTCTCTCTTTCCTTCTCTCTTTTCTTCTCTTTCCTTCTCTCTTTTCTTCTCTCTTTCCTCCTCTCTTTTCTTATCTTTTTCCTTCTCTCTTTTCTTCTCTTTTCTTCTCTCTTCTCTCCTTCCTTCTCTCTTTCCTTCTCTCTTTCCTTCTCTCTTTTCATCTCTCTTTTCTTCTCTTTCCTTCTCTCTTTCCTTCTCTCTTTCCTTCTCTTTTCTTCTCTCTTTTCTTCTCTATTTTCTTCTCTCTTTTCTTCTCTCATTTCTTCTCTTTCTTCTCTCTTTCCTTCTCTCTTTCCTTCTCTCTTTTCTTCTCTCTTTTCTTCTCTTTCCTTCTCTCTTTTCTTCTCTCTTTCCTTCTCTCTTTTCATCTCTCTTTCCTTCTCTTTCCTTCTCTCTTTTCTTCTCTCTTTCCTTCTCTCTTTTCTTCTCTTTTCTTCTCTCTTTTCTTCTCTTTCCTTCTCTCTTTTCTTCTCTCTTTTCTTCTCTCTTTCCTTCTCTCTTTTCTTCTCTTTCCTTCTCTCTTTCCTTCTCTCTTTCCTTCTCACTTTTCTTCTCTCTTTTCTTCTCTCTTTCATTCTCTCTTTCCTTCTCTCTTTTCTTCTCTCTTTTCTTCTCTCTTCTCTCCTTCCTTCTCTCTTTCCTTCTCTCTTTCCTTCTCTTTCCTTCTCTCTTTCCTTCTCTCTTTTCATCTCTCTTTTCTTCTGTCTTTTCTTCTCTTTCCTTCTCTCTTTTCTTCTCTCTTTTCTTCTCTCTTTTCTTCTCTCTTTTCTTCTCTTTCCTTCTCTCTTTTCTTCTCTCTTTTCTTCTCTCTTTCCTTCTCTCTTTCCTTCTCTCTTTTCTTCTCTTTCCTTCTCTCTTTCCTTCTCTATTTTCTTCTCTCTTTTCTTCTCTCGTTTTTTCTCTTTCTTCTCTCTTTCCTTCTCTCTTTCCTTCTCTCTTTCCTTCTCTCTTTTCTTCTCTCTTTTCTTCTCTTTCCTTCTCTCTTTTCTTCTCTCTTTCCTTCTCTCTTTTCATCTCTCTTTCCTTCTCTTTCCTTCTCTCTTTTCTTCTCTCTTTCCTTCTCTCTTTACTTCTCTTTTCTTCTCTCTGTTCTTCTCTTTCCTTCTCTCTTTTCTTCTCTCTTTTCTTCTCTCTTTCCTTCTCTCTTTTCTTCTCTTTCCTTCTCTCTTTCCTTCTCTCTTTCCTTCTCACTTTTCTTCTCTCTTTCCTTCTCTCTTTCATTCTCTCTTTCATTCTCTCTTTCCTTCTCTCTTTCCTTCTCTCTTTTCTTCTCTCTTTTCTTCTCTCTTCTCTCCTTCCTTCTCTCTTTCCTTCTCTTTCCTTCTCTCTTTCCTTCTCTCTTTTCTTCTGTCTTTTCTTCTGTCTTTTCTTCTCTTTTCTTCTCTCTTTTCTTCTCTCTTTTCTTCTCTCTTTCCTTCTCTCTTTCCTTCTCTCTTTTCTTCTCTCTTTTCTTCTCTCTTTCCTTCTCTCTTTCCTTCTCTCTTTTCTTCTCTTTCCTTCTCTCTTTTCTTCTCTTTCCTTCTCTCTTTTCTTCTCTCTTTCCTCCTCTCTTTTCTTATCTCTTTCCTTCTCTCTTTTCTTCTCTCTTTTCTTCTCTCTTCTCTCCTTCCTTCTCTCTTTCCTTCTCTCTTTTCTTCTCTCTTTTCTTCTCTCTTTCCTTCTCTCTTTCCTTCTCTCTTTTCTTCTCTCTTTTCTTCTCTCTTCTCTCCTTCCTTCTCTCTTTCCTTCTCTCTTTCCTTCTCTTTTCATCTCTCTTTTCTTCTCTCTTTTCTTCTCTCTTTTCTTCTCTCTTCTCTCCTTCCTTCTCTCTTTCCTTCTCTCTTTTCATCTCTGTTTTCTTCTCTCTTTTCTTCTCTTTTCTTCTCTCTTTTCTTCTCTCTTTCCTTCTCTCTTTTCATCTCTCTTTTCTTCTCTCTTTTCTTCTCTCTTTCCTTCTCTCTTTCCTTCTCTCTTTCCTTCTCTCTTTTCTTCTCTCTTTCCTTCTCTCTTTCCTTCTCTCTTTTCTTCTTTCTTTCCTTCTCTCTTTCCTTCTCGTTTTCCTTCTCTCTTTTCTTCTTTCCTTTTCTCTTTCCTTCTCTCTTTTCTTCTCTCTTTCCTTCTCTCTTTCCTTCTCTTTTCTCTTTCCTTTTCTCTTTCCTTCTCTCTTTTCTCCTCTCTTTTCTTCTCTTTTCTTCTCTCTTTCCTTCTCTCTTTTCTTCTCTCGTTTCTTCTCTTTTCTTCTCTTTTCTTCTCTCTTTCCTTCTCTTTTCTTCTCTTTTCTTCTCTTTTCTTCTCTTTTCTTCTCTTTTCTTCTCTCTTTCCTTCTCTTTTCTTCTCTTTTCTTCTCTTTTCTTCTCTTTTCTTCTCTTTTCTTCTCTCTTTCCTTCTCTTTTCTTCTCTTTTCTTCTCTTTTCTTCTCTTTTCTTCTCTCTTTCCTTCTCTCTTTTCTTCTCTCTTTCCTTCTCCATTTCCTTCTCCATATGTCTATCTAGCATCTATCTTATCATTTGACATGGATTGTATAGCTTCAAAACCAAATGTATATGCCGGGAGCGATCCCCACGAGAGCCACCATGTACCTTGATTGGTCCTCGCGAGAGGTGTCATTTTAGAGATGCTGTGACTCAATTGTCTAGACATCACAAGTTGGCTCTTGTCGCAGTTTCTCGGCTCCTTACTCTTGTCCATTTTTCCTGCTTCAGCTTCAAGAACTGACTGTTCAGCCAAACAGGCACCGATGCCTCCAAATATCAGTGACAACTACATAAATATATATATATGTATAAATATACAGTACTGTGCGAAAGTTTTAAGCAGGTGTGGAAAAAATGCTCCAAAGGAACAATGTTTGAATAAACAGAAGTGTTAATAGTTTATGTTTATAAATTATTAAAATGCAAATTGAATAAACAAGAGAAATCTAAATCCTATCAATATTTGGTGACTGTCCTTTGCCTTCAGCATCAGTTCTTTTAGGTACTTGCACAGAGTCAGGTATTTTGTAGGATTATATTCAGGTGTATTAGTAACCAATTATACACAGGTGATAATGATCATCATTTTCACATGTAGCTTGAAACACAGTCATTAACTGAAACAGAAACAGCTGTGTAGGAGGCTTAAAACTGGGCGAGGAACAGCCAAGCTCTACTAAAAGGGTGAGGTTGTGGAAGAAAGTTTTGTGTCACAGATCAAACACCATGACAAGACTGAGCACAGGAATAAGACACAAGGTAGTTATACTGCATCAACAAGGTCTCTACCAGGAAAAGATTTTAAAGCAGACTGAAGGTTCAAGATGTATTCTTCAAGCTCTTATGTGGATGCACCAAGAAATGGGCAATGTTGAGAATTGGACCATGGACTCAGTTGTTGGAGAGGGAAATTTAGTGCCACAGATAAAAGACACATCATGGTTATTTCTATTCAAAATCGGAAGATGTCCAGCAGTTCCATCAACTCAGAACTGACAGCGACCAGTGGGACCCAACTACACCCATATACTGTTTGGAGACATCTGGCCAGAAGTGATCTTCATGGAAGAATTGCGGCCAATAAACCATACCTTCGATATGGGGACAAGTGACAAAAATCTGTACGAAACTATGGAATTGGGGTGTAAAATGGCAGCAGGTGCTCTTGACTGAGAGTCACAATGTGAAATATTTGGCTGTAACAGAAGGCAGTTTGTTCCCTGGAGGCTGGAGAGCGGCACAATATTGAGGGTCTGCAGGAACAGTGAAGCTCAGTGGAGGGTCCTGCAAGTTTGGGGCTGCGCTTCAGCAAATTGAGTTGGGGATTTGCTCAGGAGCAATGGTGTCCTTATTGCCGAGAAATATGGGCAGATACGTATGACTCGCCCCCAGAGCCGTAGGGTACTCGGCAGCCGGGCCGGTGGATGCGGGTGGGGGATATCACGGTGGCTGGCCCGGTCCGTGCCCCAGGGCGGTCAACAAAAAGGGGTTTTATTTATATGGGGTTTTGGAATAGTTCGTGACGCCACCTGTGGAATGCGGCCAAAGGGAGCCGCCGCTGCGGAGCAGCCCTCTGAAGCTGATGTTACTGCAGCAGGGATGGTGTGGCTCTCCACAGGAAGAGCAAGCTCCAGGGCAAGCCTCTTGAGAAAGCAAACAAACTGCTAGGCGAAACGTACGTTGGGGCTCCTTCTTACCACGGTTTACCACCTTCCCAGCGCTCTCCATCTATCTCTTGGTAAGGCATTTGTTACTTACTGACCAGGGCTACATGTTATTATGGCAGACTCCTGCCTTAAATGGATATTGTGTGTACCCCTGGTTTATATTTGATTTCTTCTTTTTTGCCTGCCGTGCTCTTTCCCATCTTCCTTGCCTTTACCCAATGCAATGGTCTGGGGGTTATGAGCTTATGAGTACAGGGTGTTTCGGATAGTATGCACTTTTCTGTCTTTCCATGCTATGACTATATTACCTATGTGATGATGTTTATTTATTGAACTTAATTATTAAAATTTCTATTGCTCTTTACCATTTTGCTCCTTGTTCCTCCTTTTTATCAGTGTAGGTGTTGTTGGTTGCGCTGGGCGTTGTGGTGCAGGGGGAAGATGGCGCAGCTAAAATAATGGACGGAGGCGGTGCAGTGCAGTCATCCGAGTCTTTACTCACAGTTATTAAGTTCCTCAGGTTGCACTGTCCAGCTTACAGCCTCCCACGTCGCGCTGCGTTCACCAGAACGGGGGTTCAGCTATTCCTCAGGTAGATTAGGAGCACTTAACGGAACCCCACTTCCTTGTGTTCCCTCACTAGACCGTCTTCACGCTGGGTCTTTCTCCCTCCTGCCCTGCGCTTCCCCACTCTTACTCCCGCTCGGGTGCTCTGAAGTCCCTCCTGTCTTGTTGGAGTTTCCCGACCTGCTTGACCCTCACGGAGATTAGAATGAGGCTTCGGCAACTGACTATATAAGCCAGAAGCCTCCGGTTTTCCCAGCCGAGACTTGGAGTAACACGGCTGGCCCAGGGGCCGGTCCCCTTCTTGCGGCCTACAATCCCTCTGTCTTCTGACAGATTCGGGGCGTACGGGTGCCGTCGTGCACTTGCCGTACCCCCTGGGATCCCTCTTACTTGAACGGAGCCTACTCCTCTGCTCCCCTCCTGGGCCTCTATGACTGGGCCGTACTTATGGAGCAGAGCTCCTAATGAGACTCTGCTCCCTGACTGACTTCTCTGTTCTACTAACCTGCCACCCTAAGATGGCTTCCCTTTATATACCTCCCTCCATGGTGCTTCCCTAAACTGCTTCCTCCACCCACACACACTACTGGTTCTCCCTACCTTTGGGTTCCCCCCACTCCAACCAGGGACAGGGCTCAGCTCTGCGCACGCATGTTGCCCTTCCAGCCGGCCTGGAGTAGTGTAGTGTTGAATGTGGGTGTTGGGGTTCCGGGCAGCACTCCCTCCTTACCTGAGAGAAGGAGACACCACACCTCTGGGTGAGGTGCAGTACCTCTGTGGCGACTGAACCTTCAGGGGCACCACAAGTATCCATCACTTAATACCACCAGTGAGGCGTCTGATTGGCTCCAAATTTATTCTCCAGCTGGACAACCACCCAAAACATGCAGCCAATGTAATTAAGAATGAGGAGTTCTGGAAGTGATGATCCAGCCCCCACGGAGCCCTGATCTCACATCATCCAATCTCTCTGGGATCACATGAAGAAACAGAAGGTTTTGCACAAGAGTTATCCACAGAAGATATGGGGCCAGTTCTCAAAGATGTTTGGAACCAGTGGCATTTATAGAAATCAAGGGGCCCCATAGCCAAATTACTAATTGCACCCCCTCTACACCTTCTCATTTCAGAGTATAATGCTTTAAAAAATGCTTTCCATGCCACCACAGTGCATTTCCCCCACAATCTCCCCTCATGTTCATCATGATGCCGCCACAGTAACCCAAGCACAGTATAATTCCTCCCATAACATGATGCCCCTAAAGTGTCCCCCACACAGTATGATAATGACGCGCCCCCTGGGCCAGTGCTGTTTGGGGATTACCCGGAGCCGGATCAGATGGGGGTTGTAGTCTCCGAGTGGCGGCGACCCGGTCCGTGCCCAGGGTGTCAAACTCAGTGTGTGGCAGTCTTTACAGATGTTATTAGTTGTTCTTAGTGTCGACTACGCCACCCGTTGATTTGCGGTCAAAAGGCCGCCGCTGCAGCAGGGTCCGCTGAGGCTGGTGGTATATGTGCAGCTGTGGTAGTATAACCCCCAACGGGAGGGGTATAGCCTCAGGGGGTCAGGTGTAGAGGATGGTGGTAGTGGTGGTGCAGTGTGGATGGTAAGAAGACTCAGAGTCGGGCTGTGCAGTTCAGGGTTTTTACTTACTGCTGTTTTGTTGGTCACTCTGGCCTTGAGTGACCGCCCGAGCCGTGCTGCGTCCACCAGGTCCTGGACTCGGCCAACCCCCAAGCAATTCTGGAGCGTGGTCCTGAGCTCCCTTTCTGACTGTCCTCTCTACTGGCCGTTCCCACCAGGGGTCCACTTATGTCCGGCTCCCTCGGGTCTCCTGTTGGGTGAACCTTCTTTGGCTTCCCTGACCCTATGCTCGGTGTGCCTTCTTAGTGGACTTGGTGAGGGGCTGCTCCACATGTAATGTCGCAGCCTCCGGTTCTTAGTTGAGGGTAGTTTCTCTCCTCCACTAATTTGGGATCCAGTTCCCTTGCGTGCCAACCCTTCACCCTTCTGGTTGTATACTGGGTTCTTGGGGTTCCTTCTTCTCCCCCTCTGGGTCCTTCTCTTCTCCTCTCTCTCTTCTCTCTGCAGGCGCTCCTGGACCTCTCTCAGGACTGACTGACCCTCTACAGAAGACTGACTCTGATCTAAGATGGTGCCCACCTTATATACTCCCTCTATGTGTGAGCTCAGGTGACCAGCACCCAATGAGCTCCTAGCCTTACCCAGACTGCTCCCCCTATCTGCCCCTACACTACTGGGATGTTCCACCCCCCTCCCACTCCAGCCAGGGACAGACACTGTCGTACCTGCACATATACTGGTGGGAGTACCGTCGGTCTGTCCCCCGGAAATGGGATGTATGTAGTGTATGCAGCTATCTGAGCTCAGTCCCACACTCCATCCTTACCCGGGAGTGGAATACCACACCTCTGGCTTGAGGTGCAATACCCCTGTAGCAGCCGAGTCCTCAGGGTGCTACATTCCCCCCTGGTAAATCACAGCACGTCCTCGGGCTGTAAGAGAATAAAACATCCATAAACATACAATTTTTTTTCATAACAACATAAACATATAAAACATTATATATATATTTCTGCAGCATAAAACTTTTTCATAATAAACATTCTTGTAAACTTTCTTGTTCCTCCGGCCACGGTGCAACTTGTGACCGGGTAAAGTGCGACAGTCTCTTGTAGAATAACACAGCTTTCCTATAAAACCAGTAGGGGGCGCCTTAAAAAGCGCAACTATATACAAGGGAAGGTATGGCCGCTCTCAGTCCTCGGCCAGTGGGATTAGGGATGGCTGCTCACAGTCCTCAGCCTGTGGGGAGATGGGACACACTGGAACAGTTCACTGGTCCCAACGGGGACTATATTTTAACTAGCAGCAGTAACAGTTCTTATACCCCGACGGGTAACTATGTATAGTCTCTTTACCGTACTTTAATGACGGCGTACTCCTGCTCCTCCTTCAGACCCGTCCGGGTCCTCTTGCTCCTCTTCACACCGTAGCTCCTCCTCCGTCAGCCGGTGTACATGGAGGGCGTAGGGTCCTTTGGCACACTTGTGCCGGGTGAACGTGACCTCGTCCCCTACGTATAGGTCACGACCTCTGTGTCCCTCCGGCAGATGGGACTCCACGTCTCTTCTGGTCACAAAGACGTCGCCGGGGGTGTGGTGATCCCTGATGAAGCCCCACCCGTGCTGCAATTGAAACTTAATCACAGTCCCGGTGGTACGGGGACCATGAGCTGCACGGGGGTCTCTCCTGGTCCTGCTCTTCTGCCCTGCGCTCTGTTCCTGCAGCCGCTGCTCACGGACCCGCCTCTCTCTCCGTTCTTGCTCGAAGACTGCCAACTGCTGGCGGCAGCACTCCACACGCTCCGCTGCGGCTGCCCGAGTTTCCTGAGTGAACCCCATGAGGTCTCCTCCGGTGGGGTCCCACTCGAACTGCGCTTCTTCCAGCGGGAGCGGGGTCCTCTTAACGGGCTTCGGAGCCGGAATCAGGGGCTCGCACAGGGGCCTTGCTTTTTGGAGTTCCAGTTGGTAATACTCCGGTGGCCATATAAAGGGCTGCCCATCCGGGCACGTATGCTGGGCAAATAGGTCTTCACCCAGGTGTGGCGCTGTGGATGTTGAGGGCGCGGTGGTGGTAGCGGCGCCCGGGTTCGCCAGGCCTTGCGACCAGGCCTGGGGTACCCTGAACGTAAAGGGCACCGTGAAGACGGCGGCGCCCGGGGTTACTTGGCCCAGCGACCAGGCCGGTGGCTCAGTGGAGGTAGAGGGCGCTGTTGGTACTAGACCTTGCGACCAGGCCGGTGGTGTTTCCTGCTTTGCCGCGCTCAGGGTTGAGGCGCGTGACGTCACAGGGGTCGCGGCCGCGGCTTCTGCTTGAGGCCTTGTCTGGAGCGGTGACGATGCAGCGACGGGCACGGCAGGGGGAATTTCGGGCTCTGCGACGGGGAGCTGGGGCAGGCACGCGGTTTCTCGGCTCGGGGTTGTGACGTCCCCTTTACCTGCCTCCATCTGTCCAGCTCCCTTCTCGGCGCCGTCTCCGGCCTTCACTCCTCCTGCACCATCCTCAGAGGCGGTCTGTCTCCTCGTCTCGGGTGGCGTGCTTCGCTGGCGGGTTCTTGCCTGCAGGGCCATCTCTCGGCTCCACTCCGTCAGCGTCTCTCGCTGCACCTGGGCCATCCTCCATGCGAGGCGCTCCAGCGCGGTCTGCGCACACTCCCGGTCTCGGGGGAGCTGTGCCAGGATCTCCACTAAGCCTAGTGGGGTTGTTGCTTGCAGCAGGCTCCTGACCACAGGGTCGGTGCTGCCTGACTCTCCTTCCATCTCCGGGTACGACTTCTCCGGAGTCCTCTCCAGACTTCTTGTCTCCGGGTGCGATCTCTCCAGACTCCTCCAGGCTGCACCCATCTTCGCTCTCTTGTTCTGTCTCCGCCCACATTGAAGGTGGTCCCGGGGCAACTTTGTGATTGTCAGTTCCAGGGGCAGTTCTCTCACGCTGATGGACATCTCTAGCATCACAGTCTCCGTTGGTGGGGGCGGTTTCCGCTTTTGGCGCCATTCCTTGACCTGGCCCACGATGGGAGGTGACCTCTTGCCACCCTCTGGCACGCCCATAATGGCGTCTGCTCTTCCAAGGCGGGAAATCTTCTGGAAATGGCGGGAATCGTCTCCCAGTGGCGGGAAACTCCGTGGATGGCGGGAAAAAGCTGCAGATGGCGGGCAACCGGCGGGAAACGATCCGTGATGGCGTCCCATGGCGGGGACCCTCTGGAACCGGCGGGAGACTTCTTCTTGAGGTAAATTTGAACTTTTCTTCAGGCACGCAGTACCCGGTGGTTGCGGGCACGAAATCCTGCCGACTACGCCAAAGTTGACGCGCCCCCTGGGCCAGTGCTGTTTGGGGATTACCCGGAGCCGGATCAGATGGGGGTTGTAGTCTCCGAGTGGCGGCGACCCGGTCCGTGCCCAGGGTGTCAAACTCAGTGTGTGGCAGTCTTTACAGATGTTATTAGTTGTTCTTAGTGTCGACTACGCCACCCGTTGATTTGCGGTCAAAAGGCCGCCGCTGCAGCAGGGTCCGCTGAGGCTGGTGGTATATGTGCAGCTGTGGTAGTATAACCCCCAACGGGAGGGGTATAGCCTCAGGGGGTCAGGTGTAGAGGATGGTGGTAGTGGTGGTGCAGTGTGGATGGTAAGAAGACTCAGAGTCGGGCTGTGCAGTTCAGGGTTTTTACTTACTGCTGTTTTGTTGGTCACTCTGGCCTTGAGTGACCGCCCGAGCCGTGCTGCGTCCACCAGGTCCTGGACTCGGCCAACCCCCAAGCAATTCTGGAGCGTGGTCCTGAGCTCCCTTTCTGACTGTCCTCTCTACTGGCCGTTCCCACCAGGGGTCCACTTATGTCCGGCTCCCTCGGGTCTCCTGTTGGGTGAACCTTCTTTGGCTTCCCTGACCCTATGCTCGGTGTGCCTTCTTAGTGGACTTGGTGAGGGGCTGCTCCACATGTAATGTCGCAGCCTCCGGTTCTTAGTTGAGGGTAGTTTCTCTCCTCCACTAATTTGGGATCCGGTTCCCTTGCGTGCCAACCCTTCACCCTTCTGGTTGTATACTGGGTTCTTGGGGTTCCTTCTTCTCCCCCTCTGGGTCCTTCTCTTCTCCTCTCTCTCTTCTCTCTGCAGGCGCTCCTGGACCTCTCTCAGGACTGACTGACCCTCTACAGAAGACTGACCCTGATCTAAGATGGTGCCCACCTTATATACTCCCTCTATGTGTGAGCTCAGGTGACCAGCACCCAATGAGCTCCTAGCCTTACCCAGACTGCTCCCCCTATCTGCCCCTACACTACTGGGATGTTCCACCCCCCTCCCACTCCAGCCAGGGACAGACACTGTCGTACCTGCACATATACTGGTGGGAGTACCGTCGGTCTGTCCCCCGGAAATGGGATGTATGTAGTGTATGCAGCTATCTGAGCTCAGTCCCACACTCCATCCTTACCCGGGAGTGGCATACCACACCTCTGGCTTGAGGTGCAATACCCCTGTAGCAGCCGAGTCCTCAGGGTGCTACAATAACACCACAGTTCCCCTATATATAGCAATAAGGCCCAACAACCCTCTATACATAGTTTGATGGTCCCCACAGCCCCCACACACATGAGGGTCCCCACTCACAATATGATGTCCCCAACAGATCCCACAGTCAGTGTGAGGGCCCCCACACACAGTATAATGCAACCTACCATCCCCCACAAAATATGAGTGCCCCCACACACAATATGATGTCCCCTACAGCCCCAACATGCGGTATGAGGAACCCCTAATCCTCTACATAGTATTATGGCCCCTACACACAGTATGATGTCCCCCACAGATCCCACAGGAAGTATAAGGCCCCCGACACACACTATGTCACTCACAGCCCCTCACAAAGCGTGAGGGCCCCCAGAGCCCCACAAACAGTATAATGTCCCATACAGCCCCAACATGCAGTTTAAGGGCCCCAACGCACAAAGTGATGACTCCTGCAGCCCTCCTCCACTCAGTATGAGGGCCCCCACCAGTCAGCGCACTGTGCCGACTGAGGTTCTGTCTGCACAGGAGGCGTGATGTAATGACATCATCACGCCTGCTGTGCTGAGTCACTCAGACGCACGGGATGAGATGTGAAGCAGGGAGCTGACGGCTCCCTCCTTCACCATTGAGTTCAGTGGTATCTGCATCCATAGATTGTGATTGCAAGGACAAGCAATCCTTAAAGTATTTGGGGGGCCCGGGCCCCAGCTCACGGGCCCCATAGTGGCCGCGAACTCTGCCGCTCCTGTTTTGAAACAACCTACCAGCCGAATTCCTTCAAAAACTGTTTGCAAGCACAAGTACCTAGAAGAAATGATGTAGGCCAAGGGTGGACACCAAATATTGATGTGAATTTTAGATTTCGCTTTAATTTACTCACTTTTTCAATTGATAAAAAAAATAAACTATTAACACGAAAAATTTTTAAAGCATTTTTTTTCCGCACTTACCTAAAATTTTTGCGCAGACAGCACTTTATTATATATAGAGTTACCATGCCTATTTATTTTAATCGTTCATTATTAAGTAATGTACATTTTTATAAAACTACCTACATGGCCCCGAGTCGTCTACTATCGATATATATGTGTATTAGAGCAATGCTGCTGAGCGCACAGACAAGACATTTTCCAAATAAAATTAAATTACATAGAAACCAGAGACTTGGAGGAAATGTTTTATTGCCTCATTTCGGCACAGCAGAGCTACTCCGCTTGGCGTTGGCTTCCAATGTGTCTATTGAAAGTACATCTGTTAACGGTTTGTCATGTATATAAGTAAAGAGTAACATTAGTGTTCAACCTGACTGTGGGCCTATGGGATCAAGTGAAGCGTCGCTGGGTGGTTCGCCCATGCAGATGTTCGTGAAGTACGTGCGACGCCGCAGGCTCCATTTAACTCTGCTTCTTTTTTTATATTTCGCTCTCTGTACTTCGAACATCCAGGAATAAAACAGAAGAATAGATCAAAATGTCATAAAGTGACTTGTGGTCTTCATACCAGATTGAAATTATACTCACACTTCTTATAGTATTTTTCTCCTTTGCTCATCATCGCTCCTAATCAGCATTGGAGTGGGGGAAAGGAAGTGACAACCGCTCTTTTCTAAATAAATATATGAATTTTTCACAACAAGATTTGAAAGACATTCATCTAATTTCAATCTTAGATGAAGAACAGTTATAGTTTGCCTCTATAAAAGCAGAAGTTTTTTGAAGACATTTATCTAACTTCAACCTCAGAAGAACAACAGTTATGGTTCACCTCTATAAAAGCAGAAGTTTTGGCAATTTGCTGGTCTGGAATATTCAGGTGTGTGTTAATGTGGCACCCCAGGGGTCTGGTTTTCCACAGTAATGTAATGTTATGTCTGAGAGCAGGTGGGAGGTCCTTTGGTCAGGGATCCTGTGCATGCCACACCTCCTGCCCAGTCTTGGGAGGGGAAGAACTTCCCCTTTATAAACCCGGGGCTGAGGCAGGGTGAGTCAGACAAGGAGAGTGGAGACAAGAAGCAGCATAGGAAACAGCAGAGTTACAAGGAGTCAGGGGCTGGCAGCTGCAGAGTTCGCCCTGACTAAGAAGATTCTTTACCGGACCCGGAGTCCGAGGCTGTGGGGACTAACTCCTACCCAGCAGCAGAATCCGTCAGGCAGGGGATTTCAGGTCCTCTGGCCCAGAAGCCCGAAGGCACGGTCACACGCGTGGGACCAGCACCGCCATCGTGGAGCGGAAGCCAGTAGAAGGCCCCGAGTCACCGGCCATACGGGTGAGCACCACACGGTACACTCAGGGACGTGGGCTACTTACATCAGCTTCTAGCAAGGTAGCCAGAAGAGTACAGTCAGTTTGGGAGGCCTACAACTACGCCTGGCCAGGGGAGATCCCATCTGCTCAAAGACTGACCAGGCCCCGTTTGCTAGCAAGTACTCCGGGAGGGTCTGTCGTTGTTACCAGTAAAGACCCTGAACTACACCGTACCGTCTCTGAGTGGTTCCTGCTACCCCCATCATCCACGTCGGCTGCCCTGAGGCCATACCCCTCCCGTTGGGGGTTATACTATCACGCTGCACAATCCTACCACCGGCCTCAGCGGTCTGCCCTGCAGCAGCTCCCTGGCTGCACTCAACGGGTGGCGTAGTCCTCAACTATTTACTACTAATAGACTGCCGTCTAGTTTGACTCCCTGGGCACGGACCGGGTCACCGCCACGAGACTACAACCCTCCACTGATCCGGCTCCGGGTAGGCTCCCGCGTGCGCAACGCAGCGCGACACAGGCCCAGGGGCGCGTCAACTTTGGCGTAGTCGGCAGGATCTCGTGCCCGCAACCACCGGGTACTGCGTGCCTGAAAAGCAAAGACTGTTCAAACTTACCAGTGGTGAAGATTCCCGCTATCCGTGGAGGTTTCCCGCCATCCGGCGCCATCTTCTACCTTCTTCCCGCCATCGGTGAAGTTTCCCGCCATCCGGCGCCATCTTCGGCCTTCTTCCCGCCATCCGTGGAGTTTTCCTGCCGTTGGACGCCATCTTGGGGACGCCGCGCGGGAAGAAGAGGGGCGTGGACTCTGAAAGCGCGCGAGAACTGAAGCCCCGCCTCACGTCCGGACGTTGCGTAAGGTCCTGGAAGGAGCCCCGCAGACGCCGACGTCACAGGAGCGCGACGGAAGGTCCTCAACCCTGACGATCCACTGCGGAGCCGCGGCCTACGGAAGAGGATCATCGCAAGGTAGGCCACGGTCCACTAGGGGGGAGGAAGATGTCGGATACGGAGGAGAGCTTCACTGCCCCAACCCCCGCCAGCGCTACCGCTGCTGCAGTTATGCCCTTCACCATGCCCTATATCCCGGGAGCAGCCTGGCTACCCCAGTACTCAGGGGAGTCACATACCCTGCATGACTTTAGAGAAAAGCTGGATAGCCTCTTCCAGGTGTACCCCCTCACAGAAGAGCAAAAAGTGAGCATCCTGGTGGCCCAACTAACCGGGGCAGCCAAAAGGGAAGTAAAATCCTGGCCACCTGGGAGGAAGACTGTCGCAGGGATACTAACCCGGCTGAAGGACACCTTTGATACCCGCACCTCAGCCGAGATTAAGCTTAGATTCTACGGGTGCAAGCAGCGAGCGCATGAGAGTATAAGGGACTATGCACTAAACCTACAAGAGGCCCTGAGGGCCATAAAGCAGACCGACCCTGATGGGGTGGGAAACGAGGACAGGCTGTTGACTGAACAATTTATAGAGGGTTTATATTGCAATGCCCACCGAACCCAGTTGCGGGCAATGGCCTTACAGGATCCCCATCTGGACTTTGCACAGTTCAAGGACAGAGCCATCCGGGTGCTCCGAGAACCGGCACCAGGTGGCGTTGTGACCCACAGACGCCCCACTACCACTTACTACCAGGAGGCGGCGCCCTTGTCAGCAGGGCCTGTGGGAGCTGATGCGCAGGCTTTGGACAATGACCCGGCTCCAGACCTACACCATCAGGTCCAAGAGCTAGCTAAGAGCGTTGCTGCGCTAACCCGAACTGTGCAGTCTTTACAGGTTTCCACCCCAGGGAAGATCCAGCTGGCATCCGGACCGGAGGACATCCCGTGGCGTCGACCAAGGAGGACCCCACCGGCCAGAGGAAGACCCAGTGACCGATACAGCGAGGACGGACGACCCATCTGCCGCCGCTGCAATCAATCCGGACATATGGAAAGGTACTGTTCTTTAAACGGGCACAACCTGGGGTAGAGGGCCAACCCCCAGGAAAAAGATCACCAGGCCCATCGAACTGGCGCGACAGATATGTGGGAGGACGTCCAGTCTTGCCTGTGGTACTGGATGGCATTCCCATGAGTGCCCTACTGGATACCGGGTCACAGGTCACCACCATCCCGTACGTGCTCTTCAAGCAGTACTGGAATGACTCGGATATTACCCACTACCCTGACGACGACTTGAGTATCATCGCCAGCAATGGCCAGCCCGTGCCACAGATCGGATTTAAAGAGGTGGCCCTCAAAATCGGTAGAGTCGAACTGGCCGCACAGGGACTGATCATTGTAGATATTGATAAACATGAGAGTCACCCAAAAATAACTCTGGGAACTAACGTAATTGAAAATTGTCTTGCAGAGGTGATTTTCCTTTTACAGCAGGTTGCCAAGAACGCCAGCTCCGGCGAGCAGCGGGTGCTCCAGAAAGAGATCCGGGCACTGATGCAACGGCAACAAGTGGAACTCTCCGGCGGTGAGATTGGTAGCGTAAGAATGTGTGACCCTTTTCCTATTGCCATGCCCCCAAAAAGTGAAATGATGATTTGGTGCCGGGCAGCTATTGGTCTGAGAGGAAGAGATTACCAGGCAATGGTGGAACCAGTTTACTCAGACAGTAGGCCCACCATTTTGACAGCACGGGGGGTGGTCAATGTACGCCATGGGAGGGTGCCCATTCGCATAATAAATATCGGGGAGAGGGAAGTGTACCTGCCCCGGTATGCCACGCTAGCCAAATTATATACCACTAATCAAAATTCTATACAATCTGTGGAACCCTTGCCTCCATCTCACCCGGAGGAAGGTAACGGCTCTAAGAAAGACATGGAGGACTGGTGTCAGCAACTACATTTGGGTACTGATTCCACTCCCTCACATCAGAAACAAGGAGTCTATCGGGTGGTTCAAGAGTATGAGAGAGTGTTTAGTAAACACCCGTTAGACTTTGGGCGGGTCAAGGGGGTAGAACACCGCATCCCCACGGGAGATCATCCTCCCATAAAAGAGAGGTATCGACCCGTACCCCCTGCACACTACCAACACGCCAAGGGGATGCTTCGAGACATGAAGGAGGCTGGGGTAATCCGGGATAGCTGTAGCCCCTGGGCAGCCCCACTAGTTTTAGTCAAAAAGAAAGACAACACCATGAGGATGTGTGTAGATTACCGGAAAATCAACCGTATCACACACAAGGATGCGTACCCCTTACCAAGGATAGAGGAGTCATTGGCTGCTTTAAGATCTGCTAACTTCTTCTCTACCTTGGATCTCACTAGCGGGTACTGGCAGGTTCCTGTAGCAGAGGCGGACCGGGAGAAGACCGCATTCACCACCCCGATGGGACTTAGCGAGTTCACCTGCATGCCGTTCGGACTCTGCAACGCCCCAGGAACCTTCCAACGATTAATGGAGTGCTGTCTGGGCCACAGAAACTTTGAGACGGTCCTGTTGTACCTGGACGATGTCATCGTATACTCCAAAACTTATGAGGACCACCTGAAACACCTGGCGGAGGTGTTCGAAGCTCTGGCGAGTTACGGCCTAAAGGTGAAACCCTCCAAGTGTCACCTCCTGAAACCAAAGGTGCAATACCTGGGACACGTGGTGAGCGCTGACGGAGTGGCTCCCGACCCCGATAAGATCACCGCAATTAAGGGATGGCCAAGCCCCTCCAGCGTAAAAGAAGTGCGGCAGTTCCTAGGGTTGGTAGGCTACTACCGAAGGTTTATTCCCGGTTTCACCAAAAAGGCAGCGCCTATGCAGGACCTCCTGATAGGCCAGTCCCGGAAGGCCAAGAACCAGAAGCCGCCCTTCAAATGGGAAGAGCTAGAAGAGGAGTCCTTCCGCCAGCTGAAGATGGCCCTCACGGGGGATGAAATCTTGGCGTACCCGGACTATAGCCAGCCCTTCATCCTCTACACCGACGCCAGTAACATCGGGCTAGGAGCCGTACTGTCCCAGATTCAGCAGGGGAGAGAACGAGTAATCTCCTATGCCAGCCGAAAACTGCGACCCACCGAAAGGAACCCCAAGAATTACAGCTCATTTAAGTTAGAGTTCCTGGCCGTGGTATGGGCAGTCACCGAGCGCTTTAGGCATTACCTCGCTTCTTCCCGGTTCACCGTATACACGGATAACAACCCGTTGATACACCTGGACACGGCAAGACTCGGTGCCCTGGAGCAGAGGTGGATGGCCCGTCTGTCCAACTACGAGTTCACAATCAAATACCGGGCAGGACGCTCCAATACTAACGCGGATGCCCTGTCCAGGATGCCCAACCTGCCGGACGAAGGAGAAGATCCGGAGGGACTGGAAGAAGTTGAACTCCCTGCGTTCCACCGTCATGGGACTATCCAGTATTCCCACCGGGTAAGGGGTAAGCAGGCTGCTACGTTGAACCCCTTACCCCACTACAACTGGGCGGAAACGCAAGACAGCGACCCTGCCGTCCGACTAGTGAAGGAGATGCTGACTCGGCCGGAGGCTCGCCTTGAACCAGACGCTCCGGAGGAAGCCAAACAACTATGGGCGGAGAAGAGTCGACTATTCCTTTACAAGGGGAAGTTGTGCCGCAGAATGGTCAACTCCCGGACGCATGAACTACTCTGGCAAGTAGTGGTGCCACGAAGAGACGCAGCCATGGTGATGGAGGCATACAACGACGGAGCTGGACACTTCGGGTGGAAAAAGCTGGAGTTCCTGCTGCGCGAGCGGTTCCACTGGGTAGGCATGAGGGGAACCATCGAGAAGTGGTGCAGAGACTGTGGCCCGTGCAATCTGAGAAGGAAGGACCGGGCCAGCCAGAAGACTCCCCTGCAGTCCATCGTCACCCGGCAACCGTTGGAACTGGTAGCCTTGGATCATGTAAAACTGACCCCAAGCAGAAGTGGCTACGTCTACGCGTTAACCATCGTGGATCATTACTCCCGGTTCTTGGTTGTCGTCCCCGTCAAGGACTTAACGGCTCAAACAGCAGCTAGAGCCTTCCAGCAGCACTTCTGCCGTCCACACGGGTACCCGGACCAAGTGCTGACGGACCAGGGACCTGCCTTTGAAGCGGAGGTCTTCCAGGAATTCTGCAATCTGTATGGCTGCCGGAAGATAAGGACGACACCCTACCATCCGCAAACTAATGGACTTTGTGAAAAAATGAACCAGGTGGTAATGGATCTTCTAAAAACATTGCCCCTGGAAGAACGCAGTCTGTGGCCTGAGAAGTTGCCCGATCTGGTGGACCTATACAACCACATCCCGGTAGGTTCCACCAACTGTACCCCGGCTTACCTAATGAGGGCGAGACCTGGTAAGTTACCTGTTGACCTGGAACTGGGAGTCCTGACACCTGAGGACACTTCACCAGAAACAGACTGGGACACAGAGAGGCAGCAGCAGTACCGGAGAGTACAAGAGAGCGTGGAGCGAAGTCTCTGTCAGGCTAGGGAAAGACAAGAGAAGACTTACAACCAGTATGCTCCCGCTGTTCCCCTGGTACCCGGAGAGCAGGTCTTGAAGAGGAAAAGACGGCTCCACAAGTTGGATGACCAGTGGGAGAAGGACCCGTACACCGTACTGCCCTCAAGCCACGAGAACCCGAAGGTCTGTACCATCAGTAAAGACGGAGGGGAAACCACAGCCATTGTGTCCCGGGACCACCTGAAGAAGTGTCCCGAACAACTGAGGAACCCTGAAGAGGAACAAGAAGACCATCGACCCGTGGGAGAAAGGGAAGATATGGTTAGTACCGTGCTCGGGGACTTCCCTCGGTCTTGGACTCAAGTCAATGGTGCAGTTGTGGTACCCGTACTCACCTTCCTCCAACCATCATCCCAAGAACCAACGGAGCAACGGGTAGAGCTGGAAGAACAGCCGGTCCAGGAGGCAGAAGACTCCACACGAGTAGAACAGGAGAATCAACCCTCTGCTTATAGTGAGCCTGCCGTACCCCTAGTGAGACAAAGAGCCGGTAGACAGCTGCCCAGTTTACCCTTGACAGCTCCTACACCCTGTAGTTCAGGGCCAGACAGTCAGCTCCGTAGGTCCACTAGGGCCACTAGAGGCCAGTTACCCGCACGCTGGAGAATTTGAAGTGTAAAAATAGTTTTATTTATGTTTATCTGTGTATTGTTGCTTGTGTATAATTTTGTGTTTCCAGTTGTTTTTAGGAAACCTTGGTGGATTTACCGGGAATCCTTGTACATAGTTGGAGCGTAACCCAGGATGGACTAGAGACTGTTAAGGACTCGGGGTAGGACAGACCCCTACCTGGTTACGTCTCCCTGTGTTGGTGAAATGGACACCTTGCTTCTTTCAGAGACTGCACCCGGTTGCGGACACGCCGTAACCATCTTTATATGTTTTCTTATTGTATTATTAATGTTTTTTGCCTTGTTATGTTTTTCTAAATGTGTTTAGTCCCGGAGTACTAAATTTCACTAGGGGGGAATGTGGCACCCCAGGGGTCTGGTTTTCCACAGTAATGTAATGTTATGTCTGAGAGCAGGTGGGAGGTCCTTTGGTCAGGGATCCTGTGCATGCCACACCTCCTGCCCAGTCTTGGGAGGGGAAGAACTTCCCCTTTATAAACCCGGGGCTGAGGCAGGGTGAGTCAGACAAGGAGAGTGGAGACAAGAAGCAGCATAGGAAACAGCAGAGTTACAAGGAGTCAGGGGCTGGCAGCTGCAGAGTTCGCCCTGACTAAGAAGATTCTTTACCGGACCCGGAGTCCGAGGCTGTGGGGACTAACTCCTACCCAGCAGCAGAATCCGTCAGGCAGGGGATTTCAGGTCCTCTGGCCCAGAAGCCCGAAGGCACGGTCACACGCGTGGGACCAGCACCGCCATCGTGGAGCGGAAGCCAGTAGAAGGCCCCGAGTCACCGGCCATACGGGTGAGCACCACACGGTACACTCAGGGACGTGGGCTACTTACATCAGCTTCTAGCAAGGTAGCCAGAAGAGTACAGTCAGTTTGGGAGGCCTACAACTACGCCTGGCCAGGGGAGATCCCATCTGCTCAAAGACTGACCAGGCCCCGTTTGCTAGCAAGTACTCCGGGAGGGTCTGTCGTTGTTACCAGTAAAGACCCTGAACTACACCGTACCGTCTCTGAGTGGTTCCTGCTACCCCCATCATCCACGTCGGCTGCCCTGAGGCCATACCCCTCCCGTTGGGGGTTATACTATCACGCTGCACAATCCTACCACCGGCCTCAGCGGTCTGCCCTGCAGCAGCTCCCTGGCTGCACTCAACGGGTGGCGTAGTCCTCAACTATTTACTACTAATAGACTGCCGTCTAGTTTGACTCCCTGGGCACGGACCGGGTCACCGCCACGAGACTACAACCCTCCACTGATCCGGCTCCGGGTAGGCTCCCGCGTGCGCAACGCAGCGCGACACAGGCCCAGGGGCGCGTCATTAACACAAGGCCAAAGAGAAAAGATATCAGTAATGATATTAGAGAAGCAATTGTTGCTGTCTATCATTTCTAAGCAATCTAGTGTCCATCATTCTACAGTCACAAGTGGAAAATATTCATGATAGCTGACAAAATTTCCAGGAGTGAACGTCTTCACCCCAAGTTCAGACTGTGGTGTGCTCAGAGAAACTACAAAAAAAGTCAAGAGCTATAGCTCAGATGCTAAAGGCCTCAATTGGTGTGACGCTCACAGCCCTCCCTGGGAGATGGGGGTAATCGGAGCCGGGTCAGATGTTGGGGAGGCAGTCGTGGCCAGGACCCGTTCCGTGCCCAGGGCCGTCACAATTAAAAAGGTTGTAATGCGCTATCAGGGTTGAGTGGTTGCTATCGACTACGCCACCTGTGGGATCTGGTGATGGCCACCAGCGCTGCTGCAGTCCTCCGAGGCGTGATGTAGTGGCAGCTGAAGTTGGTGCTACTCCCCACAGGTGGAACAGGGCCTCAGGGCAGAGAAGCGGATGGAGGGAGTGATAGTCAGAAGTTCTGGTGCTGTGCGGTGCGGTCCAGAAATAAAGAGACCGGAGGCCATAGGGGTAGACTTCCAGGGTTTTTACTCACGGTAGAGCATGTAGCTGCAAGGCTTCTCCCTGATCCTCACGGCGCGCTTCGGCCACCAGGACCCTGGGTCCGACAACCTCTGAGTATTTCAGGTACCTTGGTCAGGACCCCGCATCAGAGTGTTCCTAGACTTCAAACTAAGTCCTCTCCTGTCCGTATGTGTGTGTAGAAAGGCCGGGTCTCCCTCTGGACTATGCACAGAACAAGGGTACGGGTGGCAGCTCCGCTCCTTCCTTTACCCGGTGGGATCCACTGAGCCTTCCGGGCTTTCCTGACTAGGACGTGAAGTAGCAAAGTCAGGTGTCGGGGGCCGGTACCCCTCTTGCAGCCGGAATCCCTCTGACTAGGCCAGAATAGCGAGGACAGGTGGCGTGTACCGCTCCGTCTGCATCCCCCTGGGATCCTTTTGCGATGGAGCTAGACTCCTCTGCTCCAGGCCTTCTCGGGTAGGGACCTTGACCGGGTAGAGACAGCCATTAACTCTTGCCCGCTCCTCGACTCAAGGCCAGAGTACGAGGACCGTGTCCCCATCAACTGCAGGTTCACACAGAAAGCCACGTTCAGTGATGTAGATCACAATCAAAAGACCTTAAGCCCAAGATGGCTGTTTATTAAATATGAATTATTAAGTGAAACCTATATGTGCGTCCTCCACCCTCACCCGCTACATGGTTCCCCCTATCTTTTGGTTCCCCCAACTCCACCTACCGGCTGGGGCAGCACACTGGTGCCTATTAGCCCCCCCTTCAGGTGGGAGAAGTGTAGTGTTGGATGTAGAGGTGGGGTCCTGACAGTTGCACCATCCTTACCTCGAAGGAGAGATACCACATCCCATTAAAGAGATGCAGTACCTCTGTGGCGATCGAACCCCCAGGGGCGCCACATTGGCATGTTAAATATTCACATTCATGACAGTATAAGCATCCACGTGCCGCTAGCCAAATGCCCTTCATGAATTGTTCATCAACATGTGTATCCACTTCTATAAAAGCAGAAGTTTTGGCAGTTTGCTGGTCTGGAATATTCAGGTGTGTGTTAACACAAGGCCATTGAGAAAAGATATCAGTAATGATCTTAGAGAAGCAATTGTTGCTGTCTATCATTTCCAAGCAATCTAGTGTCCATCATTCTACAGTCACAAGTGGAAAACATTCAAGATAGCTGAAAAACTTCCCAAGAGTGAACGTCTTCACCGCAAGTTCAGACTGTGGAGTGCTCAGAGAAACTACAAAAAAAAGTCAAGAGCTATAGCTCAGATGCTAAAGGCCTCAATTGGCACGTTAAATATTCACATTCATGACAGTATAAGCATCCACGTGCCTCTAGCCAAATGTGTATCCACTTCTTTAAAAGCAGAAGTTTTGGCAGTTTGCTGGACAAGAATATTCAGGTGTGTGTTAACACAAGGCCAATGAGAAAAGATATCAGTAATGATCTTAGAGAAGCAATTGTTGCTGTCCATCATTTCCAAGCAATCTAGTGTCGATCATTCTACAGTCACAAGTGGAAAACATTCAAGATAGCTGACAAACTTCCCAAGAGTGAACATCTTCATCCCAAGTTCATACTGTGGAGTTCAAAGAGAAATTACAAAAAAACTCAAGAGCTACACCTCAGATGCTAAAGGCCTTACTTGGCATATTAAATATTCTAGTTCATGACAGTATGAGCATCCAGGTGCCGCTAGTCAAATGACCTTCATGAATTGTTCATCAGCAAGTGTAGCCAGTTCAGACCGTGAATTGTCAGAGAAATTGCAAAAAACCCAAGAGCTAAAGCTCAGATGCTGAAGGACTCAGTTGGCATTTTAAATGTTCATGTTCATGACAGAACAATTAGAAAAGGACTGAACAAGTATGAATTGTTTGGAAGGGTTGTCAGGAGAAAGTCTCTTTTTCTAAAAAAAAAAAAAGAACATGGCAAGTTTGCAAAGTTGCATCTGGACAAAATCACAAGAATTCTGGAACAATCTCCTTTGGACATACAAGACTTTTTTTTTAATAAAACACAGCATATAAAAAAAAAACACCTCGTATTAACTGTCATGCTCGGTGGTAGAGAAGTGATGATTTGGGCTTGTTTTGCAGCTACAGGACCTGAGCACTTTGCAATCAATGAGTTCATTATGAACTCCTCTGTATGCAAAGTATTCTAGAGTCACACGTGAGGCCATCTATATAAAGGCTAAAACTTGGCCGAAACCGGGTCATGTAACAAGACAATGATCCCAAACACAGCAGCAAATATACATTGAATTGCCTGAAAAAGAAAAGAATTGGGGTGCAGCAATTGCCCAGTCACAGTCCAGAACTTAACTCAATACAAAATGTTGTGGAGGGACCATATAGACCGGTCCGTAAACAAATGCCCACAAATTTTTAAAAACTTAAGCTTCATTGTAAAGAAGAGAGGGCTAAAATCTGTTATAAATCTGAGGTTGTATTTATCTGATGTAAAGTATATAACTATAATACTGCCCCCTATGTACAAGAATATAACTGCTATAATACTGACCCCTATGTACAAGAATATAACTACTATAATACTGCCCCGTATGTAAAACAATATAACTACTATAATACTGCCCCTATGTACAAGAATATAACTACTATAATACTGCTCCTATCTACAAGAATATAACTACTATAATACTGCTTCTATGTACAAGAATATAACTACTATAATACTACTCCTATGTACAAGAATATATTTACTATAATACTGCTCCTATAAACAAGAATATAACTACTATAATAATACTCCTATGTACAAAAATATAACTACTATAATACTGCCCCCTATGTACAAGAATATAACTGCTATAATACTGCTCCTACGAACAAGAATATTACTGCTATAATACTGCCCCCCTATGTACAAGAATATAACTAATGTAATCCTGCCCCCTATGTACAAGAATATAACTACTATAATACTGCTCCTATGTACAAGAATATAAGTACTATAATACTGGCCCTATGTACAAGAATATGACTACTATAATACTGCCCCTTTTGAACAATAATGCGACTATTATAATACTGCTCCTACTCCTATGTACAAGAATATAACTACTATAATACTGCCCCTATGTACAAGAATATGACTACTATAATACTGCTCCTATGTACAAGAATATAACTACTATAATACTGCTCCTATGTACAAGAATATAATTACTATAATACTGCTCCTATGTATAACAATATAACTACTATAATACTGCTCCTATGTACAAGAATATAACTACTATAATACTACTCCTATGTACAAGAATATAACTGCTATAATATCGCGCCCTTATGTGCAAGAATATAATTACTATAATACTGCCCCCTATGTACAAGTATATAACTGCTATAACACTGCCCCCTATGTACAAGAATATAACTACTATAATGCTGCCCCCTATGTACAAGAATATAACTACTATAATACTGCCGATATGTACAAGAATATGATTACTAAGTACTGCTCCTATGTACAAGAATATAACTACTATAATACTGCCCCTATGTACAGGAATATAACTACTATAAAACTGCTCCTATGTACAAGAATATAACTACTAAAATACTACTCCTATGTACAAGAATATAACTACTATAATACTGCCCCCTATGTACAAGAATATAACTACTATAATACTGCTCCTATGTACAAGAATATAACTGCTATAATACTACTCCTATGTACAAGAATATAATTGCTATAATACCACCCCCCCATGTACAAGAATATAACTACTATAACACACTGCTCCTATGTACAAGAATATAACTGCTATAATACTGCCCCCCATGTACAAAAATATACATACTATAATAGTGCTCCTATGTACAAGAATATAACTGCTATAATACTGCTCCTATGTACAAGAATATTACTGCTATAATACTGCCCCCCTATGTACAAGAATATAACTACTATAATACTGCCTCTATGTACAAGAATATAACTACTATAATACTGCCTCTATGTACAAGAATATGACTACTATAATACTGCTCCTATGTACAAGAATATAACTACTATAATACTGCTCCTATGTACAAGAATATAACTGCTATAATACTGCCCCTATGTACAAGAATATGACTACTATAATACTGCTCCTATGTAGAAGAATATAACTACTATAATACTGCTCCTATATACAAGAATATAACTACTATAATACTACTCCTATGTACAAGAATATAACTACTATAATACTGCCCCTATGTACAAGAATATGACTACTATAATACTGCTTCTATGTAAAATAATATAACTACTATAATACTACTCCTATGTACAAGAATATATTTACTATAATACTGCTCCTATAAACAAGAATAAAACTACTATAATAATACTCGTAAGTACAAAAATATAACTACTATAATACTGCCCCCTATGTACAAGAATATAACTGCTATAATACTGCTCCTACGTACAAGAATATTACTGCTATAATACTGCTCACTATGTACAAGAATATAACTACTACAATACTGCCCCCCTATGTACAAGAATATAACTAATGTAATCCTACCCCCTATGTACAAGAATATAACTACTATAATACTGCTCCTATGTAAAAGAATATAACTACTATAATACTGGCCCTATGTACAAGAATATGACTACTATAATACTGCCCCTTTTGTACAATAATGCGACTATTATAATACTGCTCCTACTCGTATGTACAAGAATATAACTACTATAATACTGCCCCTATGTACAAGAATATGACTACTATAATACTGCTCCTATGTACAAGAATATAACTACTATAATACTGCTCCTATGTACAAGAATATAACTACTATAATACTGCTCCTATGTACAAGAATATAACTACTATAATACTACTCCTATGTACAAGAATATAACTGTTATAACACTGCCCCCCTATGTACAAGAATATAACTACTATAATACTGCCCCCTATGTACAAGAATATAACTACTATAATACTGCCGATATGTACAAGAATATGATTACTAAATACTGCTCCTATGTGCAAGAATATAACTACTATAACACTGCCCCTATGTACAAGAATATGACTACTATAATACTGCTCCTATGTACAAGAATATAACTACTATAATACTGCTCCTATGTACAAGAATATAACTACTAAAATACTACTCCTATGTACAAGAATATAACTACTATAATACTGCCCCCTATGTACAAGAATATAACTACTATAATACTACTCCTATGTACAAGAATATAATTGCTATAATACCGCCCCCCCATGTACAAGAATATAACTACTATAACACTGCTCCTATGTACAAGAATATAACTGCTATAATACTGCCCCCTTATGTACAAGAATATACATACTATAATACTGCTCCTATGTACAAGAATATAACTGCTATAATACTGCTCCTATGTACAAGAATATTACTGCTATAATACTGCCCCCCTATGTACAAGAATATAACTACTATAATACTACCTCTATGTACAAGAATATAACTACTATAATACTGCCTCTGTGTACAAGAATATGACTACTATAATACTGCTCCTATGTACAAGAATATAACTACTATAATACTGCTCCTATGTACAAGAATATAACTAATAAAATACTACTCCTATGTAAAAGAATATAACTACTATAATACTGCCCCCTATGTACAAGAATATAACTACTATAACACTACTCCTATGTACAAGAATATAATTGCTATAATACCGCCCCCCCATGTACAAGAATATAACTACTATAACACTGCTCCTATGTACAAGAATATAACTGCTATAATACTGCACCCTATGTACAAGAATATACATACTATAATACTGCTCCTATGTACAAGAATATAACTGCTATAATACTGCTCCTATGTACAAGAATATTACTGCTATAATACTGCCCCCCTATGTACAAGAATATAACTACTATAATACTGCCCCCTATGTACAAGAATATAACTACTATAATACTGCTCCTATGTACAAGAATATAACTACTATACTACTGCCCCCCTATGTACAAGAATATAACTGCTATAATACTGCTCCTATGTACAAGAATATTACTGCTATAATACTGCCCCCTATGTACAAGAATATAACTACTATAATACTGCCCCCTATGTACAAGAATATAAATACTATAATACTGCCGCTAGGTACAAGAATATGACTACTATAATACTGCACCTATGTACAAAAACATAAGTACTATAATACTGATCCTATGTACAAGAATAAAACTACTATAATACTGCTCCTATGTACAAGAATATGACTACTATAATACTGCCCCCTATGTACAAGAATACGACAATTATAATATTGCTCCTATGTACAAAAATATAACTACTATAATACTGCCCCTATGTGCAAGAATATGACTACTATAATATTGCTCCTATGTACAAGAATATAACTGCTATAATATTGCTCCTATGTACAAGAATATAACTACTATAATACTGCCCCCTATGTACAAGTATATAACTACTATAATACTGCCGTTATGTACAAGAATATGATTACTAAATACTGCACCTATGTACAAGAATATAACTACTATAATACTGCCCCCTATGTACAAGAATATGACTACTATAATAATGCTCCTATGTACAAGAATATAACCACTATAATACTGCTCCTATGTACAAGAATATAACTACTATAATACTGCCCCTATGTATAAGAATATAATTACTATAATACTGCTCCTATGTACAAGAATATAACTACTATAATACTGCTCCCTATGTACAAGAATATAACTACTATAATACTGCTCCTATGTACAAAAATATAACTGCTATAATACTGCTCCTATGTACAAGAATATTACTGCTATAATACTGCCCCCCTATGTATAAGAATATAACTACTATAACACTGCCCCAATGTACAAGAATATAACTACTATAATACTGCTCTCTAAGTACAAGAACATAACTACTATAATACTGCCCCCTATGTACAAGAAAATAACTACTATAATACTGTCTCTATGTACAAGAATATAGCTACTATATTACTGCCCCCCTATGTACAAGAATATAACTACTATAATACTATTCCTATGTACAAGAATATAACGGCTAGAATACCGCACCTCTATGTACAAGAATGTAACTACTATAATAATGCCGCTATGTACAAGAATATAACTACTATAATGCTGCCCCCTATGTACAAGAATATAACTGCTATAATACTGCTCCTATGTACAAGAATATTACTGCTATAATACTGCCACTATGTACAAGAATATAACTACTATAATACTGCCCCCTATGTACAAGAATATAAATACTATAATACTGCCGCTAGGTACAAGAATATGACTAATAAATACTGCTCCTATGTACTAGAACATAACTACCATAATGCTGGCCCTATGTACAAGAATATGAATACTATAATACTGCTCCTATGTACAAGAATATAACTAATATAATACTGCTCCTATGTACAAGAATATAACTACTACAATACTGCTCCTATGTACAAGAACATAACTACTATAATACTGCTCCTATGTACAAGAATATAATTGCTATATTACTGTCCCCCTATGTATAAGAATATAACTACTATAATACTGCTCCTATGTACAAGAATATTACTGCTATAATACTGCCCCCCTATGTATAAGAATATAACTACTATAACACTGCCCCAATGTACAAGAATATAACTACTATAATACTGCTCTCTAAGTACAAGAACATAACTACTATAATACTGCCCCCTATGTACAAGAAAATAACTACTATAATACTGTCTCTATGTACAAGAATATAGCTACTATATTACTGCCCCCCTATGTACAAGAATATAACTACTATAATACTATTCCTATGTACAAGAATATAACGGCTAGAATACCGCACCTCTATGTACAAGAATGTAACTACTATAATACTGCCGCTATGTACAAGAATATAACTACTATAATGCTGCCCCCTATGTACAAGAATATAACTGCTATAATACTGCTCCTATGTACAAGAATATTACTGCTATAATACTGCCCCTATGTACAAGAATATAACTACTATAATACTGCCCCCTATGTACAAGAATATAAATACTATAATACTGCCGCTAGGTACAAGAATATGACTAATAAATACTGCTCCTATGTACTAGAACATAACTACCATAATACTGGCCCTATGTACAAGAATATGAATACTATAATACTGCTCCTATGTACAAGAATATAACTAATATAATACTGCTCCTATGTACAAGAATATAACTACTACAATACTGCTCCTATGTACAAGAACATAACTACTATAATACTGCTCCTATGTACAAGAATATAATTGCTATATTACTGTCCCCCTATGTATAAGAATATAACTACTATAATACTGCTCCTATGTACAAGAATATTAGTACTATAATACTGCCTCTATGTAATAGAATATAACTACTATAATACTGCTCCTATGTACAAGAACATAACTACTATAATACTGCTCCTATGTACAAGAATATAATTGCTATAATACCGTCCCCCTATGTACAAGAATATAACTACAATAATACTGCTCCTATTTACAAGAATATAACTGCTATAATACTGCCCCCCTATGTACAAGAATATACATACTATAATATTGGTCCTATGTATAAGAATATAACTACTCTAATACTACTACCATGTACAAGAATATAACTGCTATAATTCCGCACCACTATGTACAAGAATATAACTACTATAATACTGCTCCTATGTACAAGAATATAACTGCTACAATACTGCGCCTATATACAAGAATATTACTGCTATAATACTGCCCTTATGTACAAGAATATAACTACTATAATAGTGCTCTCTATGTAGAAGAATATAACTACTATAATACTGCCCCTATGTACAAGAATATAACTACTATAATCCTGCCTCTATGTACAAGATTATAACTACTATACTACTGCCCCCCTATGTACAAGAATATAACTACTATGATACTACTCCTATGTACAAGAATATATCGGCTAGAAGACTGCATCCCTATGTACAAGAATGTAACTACTATAATACTGCCCCCTATGTACAAGAATATAAATGCTATAATACTGCCCCCTATGTACAAGAATATAACTGCTATAATACTGCCCCTATGTAAAAGATTATAACTACTATAATGCTGCCCCCTATGTACAAGAATATAACTACTATAATACTGCCCCAATGTACAAGAATATAACTAATATAATACTACTCCTATGTACAAGAATATAACTACTATAATACTACTCCTATGTACAAGAATATAACTGCTATAATACCGCGCCCCTATGTACAAGAATATAACAACTATAATACTGCCCCCTATGTACAAGAATCTAACTGCTATAATACTGCCCCTATGTACAAGAAGATAACTACTATAACACTGCCGCTATGTGCAAGAAAATGACTACTATAATACTGCTCCTATGTACAATAATATAACTACTATAATACTGCTCCTATGTACAAGAATAAAACTACTATAATACTGCCCCTATGTACAAGAATATAACTACTGTAATACTGCTCCTAAGTGCAAGAATATAACTACTATAATACTGCTCCTATGTACAAGAATATAATTGCACTAATACCATCCCCCTATGTACAAGAATATAACTACTATAACACTGCCGCTATGTACAAGAATATGACTACTATAATACTGCCCCCCTATGTACAAGAATATAACTACTATAATACTGCTCCTATGTACAAGAATATACCTACTTTAATACTGCTCCTATGTACAAGAATATAACTACTATAATACTACTCCTATGTACAAGAATATAACTACTATAATACTACTCCTATGTACAAGAATATAACTGCTATAATACCGCGCCCTATGTACAAGAATATAACAACTATAATACTGCCCCCTATGTACAAGAATCTAACTGCTATAATACTGCCCCTATGTACAAGAAGATAACTACTATAACACTGCCGCTATGTGCAAGAAAATGACGACTATAATACTGCTCCTATGTACAATAATATAACTACTATAATACTGCTCCTATGTACAAGAATAAAACTACTATAATACTGCCCCTATGTACAAGAATATAACTACTGTAATACTGCTCCTAAGTGCAAGAATATAACTACTATAATACTGCTCCTATGTACAAGAATATAATTGCACTAATACCATCCCCCTATGTACAAGAATATAACTACTATAGCACTGCCGCTATGTACAAGAATATGACTACTATAATACTGCCCCCCTATGTACAAGAATATAACTACTATAATACTGCTCCTATGTACAAGAATATACCTACTTTAATACTGCTCCTATGTACAAGAATATAACTACTATAATACTGCTCCTATGTACAAGAATATAACTACTATAATACTGCTCCTATGTACAAGAATATAGTTGCTATAATACCGTCCCCCTATGTACAAGAATATAACTGCTATAATACTGCTCCTATGTACAAGAATATAACTGCCATAATACTGTCCCCCTATCTACAAGAATATACATACTATAATATTGCTCCTATGCACAAGAATATATCGGCTAGAATACCGCGCCCCTATGTACAAGAATGTAACTAGTATAATACTGCCCCCATGTACAAGAATATAACTACTACAATACTGCCCCCCTATGTACAAGAATATAACTAATGTAATCCTACCCCCTATGTACAAGAATATAACTACTATAATACTGCTCCTATGTAAAAGAATATAACTACTATAATACTGGCCCTATGTACAAGAATATGACTACTATAATACTGCCCCTTTTGTACAATAATGCGACTATTATAATACTGCTCCTACTCGTATGTACAAGAATATAACTACTATAATACTGCCCCTATGTACAAGAATATGACTACTATAATACTGCTCCTATGTACAAGAATATAACTAATATAATACTGCTCCTATGTACAAGAATATAACTACTATAATACTGCTCCTATGTACAAGAATATAACTACTATAATACTACTCCTATGTACAAGAATATAACTGTTATAACACTGCCCCCCTATGTACAAGAATATAACTACTATAATACTGCCCCCTATGTACAAGAATATAACTACTATAATACTGCCGATATGTACAAGAATATAACTACTATAATACTGCCCCCTATGTACAGGAATATAACTACTATAATACTGCTCCTATGTACAAGAATATAACTACTATAACACTGCCACTATGTACAAGAATATGACTACTATAATACTGCTCCTATGTACAAGAATATAACTACTATAATACTGCTCCTATGTACAAGAATATAACTACTAAAATACTACTCCTATGTACAAGAATATAACTACTATAATACTGCCCCCTATGTACAAGAATATAACTACTATAATACTACTCCTATGTACAAGAATATAATTGCTATAATACCGCCCCCCCATGTACAAGAATATAACTACTATAACACTGCTCCTATGTACAAGAATATAACTGCTATAATACTGCCCCCTTATGTACAAGAATATACATACTATAATACTGCTCCTATGTACAAGAATATAACTGCTATAATACTGCTCCTATGTACAAGAATATTACTGCTATAATACTGCCCCCCTATGTACAAGAATATAACTACTATAATACTGCCTCTATGTACAAGAATATAACTACTATAATACTGCCTCTGTGTACAAGAATATGACTACTATAATACTGCTCCTATGTACAAGAATATAACTACTATAATACTGCTCCTATGTACAAGAATATAACTAATAAAATACTACTCCTATGTACAAGAATATAACTACTATAATACTGCCCCCTATGTACAAGAATATAACTACTATAACACTACTCCTATGTACAAGAATATAATTGCTATAATACCGCCCCCCATGTACAAGAATATAACTACTATAACACTGCTCCTATGTACAAGAATATAACTGCTATAATACTGCACCCTATGTACAAGAATATACATACTATAATACTGCTCCTATGTACAAGAATATAACTGCTATAATACTGCTCCTATGTACAAGAATATTACTGCTATAATACTGCCCCCCTATGTACAAGAATATAACTACTATAATACTGCCCCCTATGTACAAGAATATAACTACTATAATACTGCCTCTATGTACAAGAATATAACTACTATACTACTGCCCCCCTATGTACAAGAATATAACTGCAATAATACTGCTCCTATGTACAAGAATATTACTGCTATAATACTGCCCCCTATGTACAAGAATATAACTACTATAATACTGCCCCCTATGTACAAGAATATAAATACTATAATACTGCCGCTAGGTACAAGAATATGACTACTATAATACTGCTCATATGTACAAAAACATAAGTACTATAATACTGATCCTATGTACAAGAATAAAACTACTATAATACTGCTCCTATGTACAAGAATATGACTACTATAATACTGCCCCCTATGTACAAGAATACGACAATTATAATATTGCTCCTATGTACAAAAATATAACTACTATAATACTGCCCCTATGTGCAAGAATATGACTACTATAATATTGCTCCTATGTACAAGAATATAACTGCTATAATATTGCTCCTATGTACAAGAATATAACTACTATAATACTGCCCCCTATGTACAAGTATATAACTACTATAATACTGCCGTTATGTACAAGAATATGATTACTAAATACTGCACCTATGTACAAGAATATAACTACTATAATACTGCCCCCTATGTACAAGAATATGACTACTATAATAATGCTCCTATGTACAAGAATATAACCACTATAATACTGCTCCTATGTACAAGAATATAACTACTATAATACTGCCCCTATGTATAAGAATATAACTACTATAATACTACTCCTATGTACAAGAATATATAACTACTATAACACTGCTCCCTATGTACAAGAATATAACTACTATAATACTGCTCCTATGTACAAAAATATAACTGCTATAATACTGCTCCTATGTACAAGAATATTAC